>NC_081419.1:110302809-110959795 GCF_949786415.1 Peromyscus eremicus
AACGCTGATATGAACATAGCTGAACAAGTGCTCTTGTGGTGTGGTTGAGCATTCCTTGGGTATATGCCCAAGAGTGGTATAGCTGGATCTTGGGGGAGATGGATTCCCAATTTTCTAAGAGAGCGCCATATTGATTTCCAAAGTGGTTGTACAAGCTTGCATTCCCACCAGCAGTGGAGGAGAGTTCCCCTAGCTCCACATCCTCTCCAGCATAAGGTGTCTTCAGTGTTTTTGATCTTAGCCATTCTGACAGGCGTAAGGTGGTATCTCAGAGTTGTTTTGATTTGCATTTCCCTGATGATTAGGGATGTTGAGCAATTCCTTAAATGTCTTTCAGCCATTTGAGTTTCCTCTGTTGAGAATTCTCTGTTTAGTTCTATAGCCCATTTCTTAATTGGACTGTTGGGCATTTTGATGTCTAATTTCTTGAGTTCCTTATATATTCTGGATATCAGTCCTCTGTCAGATGTGGGATTGGTGAAGATCTTTTCCCATTCTGTAGGCTGTCGCTTTGCTTTGTTGACCGTATCCTTTGCCCTACAAAAGCTTCTCAGTTTCAAGAGGTCCCATTGATTGATTGTTTCTCTCAGTGTCTGTGCTACTGGTGTTCTATTTAGAAAGTGGTCTCCTATGCCAATGTGTTCAAGACTACTTCCTACTTTCTCTTCTAGCAGGTTCAGAGTAGCTGGATTTATGTTGAGGTCCTTGATCCACTTGGACTTAAGTTTTGTGCACGGTGATAGATATGGATCTATTTGCAGCCTTCTACATGTTGATATCCAGTTTTGCCAGCACCATTTGTTGAAGATGCTTTCTTTTTTCCATTGTGCACTTTTGGCTTCTTTGTCAAAAATTATTTGTTCATAGGTGTGCGGATTAATATCAGGGTCTTCAATTCGATTCCATTGGTCCACATGTCGGTTTTTATGCCAGTACCAAGCTGTTTTTATTACTGTAGCTCTATAGTACAGCTTGAAGTCAGAGATCGTGATGCCTCCAGAGGTTGTTTTATTGTACAGGATTCTTTTGGCTATCCTGGGTTTTTTGTTTTTCCATATGAAGTTGAGTATTATTCTTTCCAGGTCTGTGAAGAATTGTGTTGGTATTTTGATGGGGATTGCATTGAATCTGTAGATTGCTTTTGGTAAGATTGCCATTTTTACTATGTTAGTTCTGCCTATCCATGAGCATGGGAGATCTTTCCATTTTCTGACATCTTCTTCAATTTCTTTTTTCAGGGACTTAAAGTTCTTGTCATATAGGTCCTTCACTTGCTTGGTTAGTATTACCCCAAGGTATTTTATGTCATTTGTGGCTATAGTAAAGGGTGATGTATCTCTGATTTCCTTCTCCGCTTTTTTGTCCATTGTATATAGGAGGGCTACTGATTTTTTGGAGTTGATCTTGTATCCTGCTATGTTGCTGAAGGTGTTTATAAGCTGTATCAGTTCCTTGGTGGAATCTTTGGGGTTGCTCAAGTATACTATCATGTCATCTGCAAATAGGGAAAGCTTGACTTCTTCCTTTCCAATTTGTATCCCCTTAATCTCCTTATGTTGTCTTATTGCTCTGGCTAGAACTTCAAGTACTATATTGAATAAGTATGGGGAGAGCGGACAGCCTTGCCTCGTTCCTGATTTTAGTGGAATTGCTTTGAGTTTCTCTCCATTTAATTTGATGTTGGCTGTTGGCTTGCTGTAAATTGCCTTTATTATGTTTAGGTATGTTCCCTGTATTCCTGATCGCTCCAAGACCTTTATCATGAAGGGGTGTTGGATTTTGTCAAATGCCTTTTCAGCATCTAGTGAGATGATCATGTGGTTTTTTTCTTTGAGTTTGTTTATATGGTGTATCACATTGACAGACTTTCGTATGTTGAACCATCCTTGCATCCCTGGAATGAATCCTACTTGATCATGGTGGATAATTGTTTTGATGTGGTCTTGGAGTCTGTTTGCCAGTATTTTATTGAGTATTTTTGCATCAATGTTCATGAGGGAGATCGGTCTGTAGTTCTCTTTCTTTGTTGTATCCTTGTTTGGTTTGGGAATCAGGGTAATTGTAGCCTCATAGAAGGAGTTTGGTAATGTTCCTTCTGTTTCTATTGTATGGAACAATTTAGAGAGTATGGGTATTAACTCTTCTTTGAAGATCTGGTAGAATTCTGCACTGAAACCATCTGGTCCTGGGCTTTTTTTGGTTGGGAGACTTTTAATGACTGTTTCTATTTCGTTAGGGGTTATTGGACTATTTAAATAGTTTATCTGGTCTTGATTTAATTTAGGTATGTGGTACCTATCCAGAAAATTATCCATTTCTTTTAGGTTTTCCAGTTTTGTGGAATAGAGGTTTTTGAAGTATGACCTGATGATTCTCTGGATTTCCTCAATGTCTGTTGTTATGTCCCCCTTTTCATTTCTGATTTTGTTGATTTGGATGCTCTCTCTCTGTCTTTTGGTTAGTTTGGATAAGGGCTTGTCTATCTTGTTGATTTTCTCAAAGAACCAACTCTTTGTTTCATTAATTTTTTGTATTGTTCTCTTTGTTTCTATTTTATTGATTTCAGCTCTCACTTTGATAATTTCCTGGCATCTATTTTTCCTGGGAGACTTTGCTTCTTCCTGTTCTAGAACTTTCAGGTGTGCTGTTAAGTCACTAGTGTGAGATTTCTCCAGCTTATTTATGTGGGCGTTTAGTGCTATGAATTTCCCTCTTAGTACTGCTTTCATAGTGTCCCATAGGTTTGGATATGTGGTGTCTTCATTTTCGTTGATCTCTAGGAAGTCTTTAATTTCTTTCTTTATTTCTTCCTTAACCCATTGGTGATTCAGGTGGGTATTGTTCAGTTTCCATGAGATTGTAGGTTTTCTGTAGTTTTTGTTGTTGTTGAAATCCAACTTTAGACCATGGTGGTCTGATAGAACACAGGAGGTTATTCTAATTGTTTTGTATCTGTTTAGATTTGCTTTGTGACCAAGTATGTGGTCAATTTTAGAGAAGGTTCCATGGGGTGCTGAGAAGAAGGTATATTCTTTTTTGTTAGGATGGAATGTTCTGTAGATGTCGATTAAGTCCATTTGAGTCATGACATCAATTAAGTCCTTTATTTCTCTGTTAAGTTTCGATTTGGGGGATCTGTCCAGTGGTGAAAGTGGGGTGTTGAGGTCTCCCACTATTAATGTGTGGGGTTTTATATGTGATTTAAGCTTTAATAATGTTTCTTTTACATATGTGGGTGCCCTTGTGTTTGGGGCATAAATGTTCAGAATTGAGACTTCATCTTGGTGGATCTTTCCTGTGATGAGTATGTAATGCCCTTCTTGATCTCTTTTGATTGCTTTTAGTTTGAAGTCTATTTTGCTGGATATCAGGATGGCTACACCCGCTTGTTTCTTAAGACCGTTTGATTGGAAAGTCTTTTCCCAGCCTTTTATTTTTAGGTAGTGTCTATCTTTGAATTTGAGATGTGTTTCTTGTATGCAGCAGAAAGATGGGTCCTGCTTTCGTATCCATTCTGTAAGCCTATGTCTTTTTATAGGTGAATTAAGTCCATTGATATTGAGGGATATTAATGTCCAGTGATTGTTCATTCCTGTTATTTTTTGGTAGTGATGTGTGTGTACTTTTCTTCGTTGGGGTCTACTGCTGTGGCTTTATCTATTGCCTGTGTTTTCGAGGTTGTATCTGACTTCCTTAGGTTGGAATTTTCCTTCTAGTGCTTTCTGTAGGGCTGGGTTTGTGGATAAATATTGTTTAAATCTGGCTTTGTCATGGAATGTCTTGTTCACTCCATCTATGACGATTGAAAGTTTTGCTGGGTATATTAGTCTAGGCTGACATCCATGGTCTCTTAATGTCTGCATTACATCTGTCCAGGACCTTCTGGCTTTCAAAGTCTCCATTGAGAAATCGGGTGTTATTCTGATAGGTTTGCCTTTATATGTCACTTGGCCTTTTTCCTTTGCTGCTCTTAATATTCTTTCTTTATTCTGTACGTTTAATTGTTTAATTATTATGTGGCGAGGGGACTTTTTTGGGGGGTCTAGTCTGTTTGGTGTTCTATAGGCTTCCTGTATCTTCATAGGCATTTCCTTCTTTAAGTTGGGAAAGTTTTCTTCTATGATCTTGTTGAATATATTTTCTGTGCCCTTGAGTTGGTATTCTTCTCCTTCTTCTACCCCTATTATTCGTAGGTTTGGTCTTTTCATGGTGTCCCAAATTTCTTGAACATTTTGGTTCATGACTTTGTTGACTTTAGTGTTTTCTTTGACTGATGAATCTATTTCTTCTATTGTATCTTCAACGCTAGAGATCCTCTCTTCCATCTCTTGCATTCTGTTGATTATACTTGCATCTGAAGTTCCCAATCGTTTTCTCAGATTTTCTATTTCCAGCATTCCCTCTGTTTGTGTCTTCTTCATTTTTTCTATTTCCTTTTTCAGGTCTTGGACTGTTTCCTTCATTTGTTTCATTGATTTTTCTTGATTTTCTTTCAGTATTTTATTGTTCTCTTCCAGGACTTTATTGATTTCTTCTAATTTGTTTGCCCTTTCCTCTAGTTGTTTACAGCGTTCTTCACATTTTTTTGTCTTTTCCTCTACACGAGCCTCTAGCTTCTTCACGATGACATTCATAAGGCTATTTTCTTCTGCTTCTTCCAATTTCTGATGTTCAGGTCTAGGTGTTGGAGGAGGGCTAGGGCCTGGTGATGGTGTATTACTATTCATTTTGTTGTATGTGTTTCTGCCTTGACGTCTGCCCATCTCCTTGTGGTTCGTTCCTGGCCTTATCCGCACACTTGGTTCAGAGCTGACAGATTCAGGAAGTCTCTCTCTCTTGTCCAGATGGGAGCTCTCTTGTCCAAATTGGAAGTCCGGGGCAGGATGGAAGCTCTTGTTCAGAAGGGAAGTCCGGGGGAGGATGGGTGCTCTCCTCTCTCTCTCTCTCTCTCTCTCTCTCTCTCTCTCTCTCTCTCTCTCTCCTCCAGATGGGAAATCCACGGCAAGATGGGAGCTGGGGGCCAGCCTCTAAGTCTCAAGAAGAGGCTTGGGGCTCAGGCGGATGGGCGTGGGGGCAGGGCGTAGAGACTGCAGGGTCTGCCAGGGGTCTTGGAGAAGGAGATCCTTCCCGGTGGGGCTAGAAGGGCACCTGCCCGGGGACCAGAACCTGGGGCCAAGTTGGGCAGGTCTTCCCCGGAGTGGCTGGTGCCCAGGGATGGGGTAGGGGGCAAGCTAGGGCACTCACCTGTGCTTCAGAAGGGAAGTCCTGGGCAAGATGGGAGCTGGGGGGCCTGGCCTCTAAGTCTCAGGCAGAGGCTTGAGGCTCAGGCGGATGGGCGTGGGGGCAGGGCGTGGAGACTGCAGGGTCTGCCAGGGGTCTTGGAGAGGGGGATCCTTCCCAGTGGGGCTAGAAGGGCACCTGCCCGGGGAGCAGAACCTGGGCCCAAGTTGGGCGGGTCTTCCCCGGAGTGGCTGGTGCCCAGGGATGGGGTCGGGGGCAAGCTAGGGCACTCACCTGTGCTTCAGAAGGGAAGTCCGGGGGAAGATGGGAGCTGGGGGCTGGCCTCTAAGTCTCAGGAAGAGGCTTGGGGCTCAGGCAGATGGGCGTGGGGGCAGGGCGTGGAGACTTCAGGGTCTGCCAGGGGTCTTGGAGAAGGGGATCCTTCCCGGTTGGGGTAGAAGGGCACCTGCCCGGGGTCCAGAACCTGGGCCCAAGTTGGGCAGGTCTTCCCCGGAGTGGCTGGTGCCCAGGGATGGGGTCGGGGGCAAGCTAGGGCACTCACCTGTGCTTCAGAAGGGAAGTCCTGGGCAAGATGGGAGCTGGGGGCCGGCCTCTAAGTCTCAGGAAGAGGCTTGGGGCTCAGGCAGATGGGCGTGGGGGCAGGGCGTGGAGACTGCAGGGTCTGCCAGGGGTCTTGGTGAAGGGGATCCTTCCCGGTTGGGGTAGAAGGGCACCTGCCCGGGGTCCAGAACCTGGGCCCAAGTTGGGCAGGTCTTCCCCGGAGTGGCTGGTGCCCAGGGATGGGGTCGGGGGCAAGCTAGGGCACTCACCTGTGCTTCAGAAGGGAAGTCCTGGGCAAGATGGGAGCTGGGGGCCGGCCTCTAAGTCTCAGGAAGAGGCTTGGGGCTCAGGCAGATGGGCGTGGGGGCAGGGCGTGGAGACTGCAGGGTCTGCCAGGGGTCTTGGAGAAGGGGATCCTTCCCGGTTGGGGTAGAAGGGCACCTGCCCGGGGTCCAGAACCTGGGCCCAAGTTGGGCAGGTCTTCCCCGGAGTGGCTGGTGCCCAGGGATGGGGTCGGGGGCAAGCTAGGGCACTCACCTGTGCTTCAGAAGGGAAGTCCTGGGCAAGATGGGAGCTGGGGGCCGGCCTCTAAGTCTCAGGAAGAGGCTTGGGGCTCAGGCAGATGGGCGTGGGGGCAGGGCGTGGAGACTGCAGGGTCTGCCAGGGGTCTTGGAGAAGGGGATCCTTCCCAGTTGGGGTAGAAGGGCACCTGCCCGGGGTCCAGAACCTGGGCCCAAGTTGGGCAGGTCTTCCCCGGAGTGGCTGGTGCCCAGGGATGGGGTCGGGGGCAAGCTAGGGCACTCACCTGTGCTTCAGAAGGGAACCTTAATAAAATTTTAAGTTGTCTTCTAAATATGGTGTATAGTGAACACTTTTAACCATTTTTCTGTAATATTGAAACCCCCATGGTACTCAACCACTGCAATGGTTATATAGGTCTTTTTAATGCACCTCTTAATGTTTTAAAAATCATACCTTATAAACATTTTTAAGTTCTCCTTGACTTCTCTCTTTGACCATATATCTCAGCTAGGTAAATTCATCTCATTATTTAATCTCTCATGTGGTAGAGACAGACCGACCAATAAAAGGAATCTCACATGTATTGGGACACTATTTATACTCAGGAAAACACTATTAAATGATAGCTTCTAGAATTTCTAGTACCACTTTTGTACTTTATGTAAGCAGAGTTTTAAACGCCAAAGGTTCAGAAACAGGTAAACTACAACTGCCCAAGACTAAGTGATATTTTTAATTTATCTGAAAAACTAAATGACATCAGCTTCTAATAGGAGCCATTAAATTTGCCTCTGTTCCAATTCATGGTAAGGATCTGGCTCAAAACCTTTCTGAGTAAGAGAGAATCATCAATATTCTGGAACAGTCAGTAAGCACTCAAGTTTGATGAGCTGGAGTCTTCTGCTTGATGGAAGAGAAGACTGTTACTTGACAGAAGAATCCTGTTATAAGAAAGTTCTCTAGACAGATGCTTGTCTTACCACTGTGCCTCAGTCTGGAATCAGGGAAGACAGAACTATGGGAACAAAGACCTAATCAAACTTGGATACTTCCCTATGAAAGTCCAAGTCCACAATAACTAACATGGTGGCAGCATTTTCTTCTGCTCAGCTTTTGTTGACTTTGGTATCTATCTCATGCCAGCTAGAGCTCATGTCCACATTTTATATTTGGAGGGTAAAATAATTATTAACAACTCTAGTACAAAATAATTTCTAAACATAGGCTCTGTTGGAAAAAAGTTCAAGGCATTTTTTATTGGAAAAATGTTGGAGCGCCTGCTGGACTTTATTAGTAAACACCTCATTAAGCACTAGTATCCCCATAAGGATTAGATGACACTGGGAAGAGAATAAAGCCTTATAACAATTTAAGGATTAGAGGAGCATGGCAACAATCAGAAGGCTCTTAACACCAGACACTTGTTTGTAGTGCAGGGCACATCTAAGACAAATTGAGATTCTTTAGGAATTATGTGAAGAGCGTCTGTGGGGGTTAGATGAAAGACCTGGTTCTATGCTTTTTAAAATACTTGTTAGGCAAACAAGAGATTTACTACTCTTTCCATTAGTCACATTCCTTCAACGTCATGGGGTATGTTCAACCCAACAGACTGGAAAGTAGCTTTCTACTCCAGGTCTAGAGAGACACGTCTTTCCCCTTAAACTCTTGCTACTCATTTCAAATTGAGGACGTGCCTCATCTATCATGTTGGAAAATGAGAGGCAAGTGGAGCAGATGAAGGCTACCCAAGTATTCCCATCTAAGACTACCTAAGCATACAAATGCCAGCCAAGTGTAGACAGATGAGTAAATTCATCCAAGTCATGATAATAAGAGCTGACCAACAAAACCTGTAGCTTAATGAAGACCTATGAACAATAAATGCTTTCAATAAGAAGCCACTGAGGCTTTGAGGATATCATGAAACATTATCACAACAGCAGGTAATTGATGTTACCCACATGCTCAAATGCTTGAAAATAAAATGGTCTATCTAGATGGTTTCTGGGGCTCCATACAGCTAAGTTTTCTTCAATTGAAACACACAAAATCTTGGGCTGATGTAGTAAAATCTCAGTCAATTTAGACTAAATTACCAAATTCTGCCCAACTATTGTCCTCCAGTTAACTTTTTTTTTTAATGAAATAAATGTCTTAGGCAGTAACAGTTGTCATGGTGTGTGGTGGTATTGTGTTCCCCAAAATATTGTGTACCCTAATAAACTTATGTGGGGTCAGAGAACAGAAATGCCACTAGATACTTAGGATAGACAGTGGTAGCACACGCCTTTAATCCTAGCATTCCAGAGGCAGAAATCCATCTGTTCAAGGATACAGCCAAGCATGGTGACTCACACCTTTAGTCCCAGAAAGCAAGCCTTTAATGAGTGGGGGTAGAAAGTAGAAAGGTATATAAGGTGTGAGGACCAGAAACTAAAAGCATTTGGCTGGTTAAGCTTTTAGGTTTTGAGCAGCACAGTTCAGCTGACAGCCATTCGGATATGAGGACACAGAGGCTACCAGTCTGAGGAAACAAGATCAGCTGAGAAGTTGGCCAGGTGAGGTAGCTGTAGCTTGTTCTGTCTCTCTGATCTTCCAGTGTTCACCCCAATACCTGGCTCGGGTTTGTTTTTATTAATAAGAATTGTTAAGATTCCTGCTACAATGGTTAGTTTTAATTGTCAACTTGACACAATCTAGGCTCACTGAGAAGAGAATTTCAATGAGATTACCTAGTTCAGACTGATCAGTGGACATGTCTGGGGGATTATCTTCTCATTACATTAACTGACATGGGAAAAAATGCCCACTATGGGTAGATCTATTCCATGAACTTGGAGTCTGGAACTAGATAGAAGAAGGAGGATGATGAGGAGGATGAAGATTGAGGGAGGAGGAGGATGAGGATGCACTAAGTGTGCATGCTTTCACTCTTTCTCTGTTCTTGACTAAATGTGACCAGCTGTTTCAAGTTCCTGATGTCTTGACTTTTGAACTGTGCTCTGAAACTATGAGCTAAAATAATCCCTATCTCCTGTAAGGTGCCTTTTTCAGGGTTTTTTGCCACAGCAGCTGGAAATAGAACTAAGACAGAAATTGGTACAGAGGAGTGAAGCTACTGTTGTGATAAACCTAACTATGTGTTTCTTATGCCACTTGAATTGTTTTGTGACTAGAATGTGGAAGTGTTAGGTATATTGCCTAAAAATACTGAGTTTGAAGCAGAACTTAATGGGCTGTTCTAGTGGAGGCTTGGAAGAGAGTAATGCTGTGAGAAACGTGTATGATGAAGGCCCAGCTCATAGAGCTTCAGAGGGTAACAAGTACTCTAGCAGTAGCTGGACTAGGGGCCATTTGTGGAATACTTTGGCCAAGAACCTAGCTGCATTCTGCCTGTGTCCTGAGAGTTTGAGTGGGGCTAAGTTTGAAGGAGACGTACTGATTTGATTGGTAGGGGAAATTTCAAGGCCAGGCAGTATTCAGGATGGTACTTAAAAGGCAGTTGTAATTGATAAAATGATCAGTGCTGTAGTAGGGAACCATGTGTTTCACTGTAACAGTGGAGAGGGTGTCTTAAAAAGAAGACTCCACCCATTACAGGTATCATCTTGTGAGGATCTAAATTCATTTAAAAGCAGAAAGCTTACACTGAAGGGGTTCCCTGATTCTTGAAAGCAACTGCCTTGAAAAGTATATCCCTAGAGTCAGTATACAGAAATGGATACAGCTGTGGTTCAAGGGAGCTTGGCTATATCTCATTTTAACAAAGCTTTTTGGTGTTCTAAGATTTGTCCATGTAGTATTGGTTTTGAGGGCAAGATGCAAGATTGCAGGGTTTATGGAAAGCATCTGAGACCAGTAACTGTGTGGCAAGGTTGGAATATCTATAGAGAGGTCTTAAGTGATCATTGCAATGGAGAAGCCAGGATATTAGAGACGCCAGAGTCATGGGGCATCTGCCACAGAGTTACAGGTATGGAGTGGAATTGCAGTAAGCATGAAAGAGAAGCCAACCCCACTTAAGTGTTAGCCCTATAGTCCCTGTAGGAATTTGAGATTGTCTGTCATGGTTAGCAATATGACTTTTCTATTAATTTATGAGAGAAATGAGCTTCAATCTCCATTCTGCTGAACAATTATGGTATGAGTTGGGCAAATTTCTCAACATCTCTTAGCCTCAAATTTTTCTTCTATAAATTGAGGATCATTACCTACTCAAACTACTTCAGATATTTAGTCCAGAGAGAAAATGTGATAATTTGTCTAAAATTGCTTTAAAATCCTTAAGGTACTTTAAAATATTAGGCTTTATGGTGAGGACAGTTGCTGAGGGTGAAGGTCCTCAGGGGCACAATAAGGCAAGTAGTTAAGACTTTAGGGGCTTTACACAAAATCTATTCTTCACCCACTTCTATTAGCAACACAAAATAGGACCTCAGTGATCAAGCAGAGAAAAGCTCCTGCTGTGGGATGGTCTGTATGTCAAATGTGTTGCTGATAGGTCAATAAATAAATCACTGATTGGCCAGTGGCCAGACATGAAGTATAGGCGGGACTAACAGAGAGGAGAATTGAGAGAACAGGAAGCTGGGTGAGGGAGACACTGCCAGCCACCACCATGACAAACCGCATGTGAAGATCCCGGTAAGCCACGAGCCATGTGGCAAGGTATAGATTTATGGAAATGGATTAATTTAAGCTGTAAGAACAGTTAGCAAGAAGCCTGGCACGGCCATACAGTTTGTAACCAATATAAGTCTCTGTGTTTATTTGGTTGGGTCTGAGTGGCTGTGGGACTGGCGGGTGTCAGAGATTTGTCCTGACTGTGGGCCAGTCAGGAAAACTCTAGCTACAAACTCCCTCCTCCTTTTCTGAATGCAGGACTTTGTAAATCATTAGCTTTGACAAGTGGTTGCCTGAGTTTCCTGCATTCTTGTTCTCACTTTAAACCCTAACTTAGAAAGATGTAAAGAGAGGCTGGAGACCAGCAATGGTCCTACCATATGTAGAAATTCTTAAAGCACACAGAATAGAAAGCTGGATAAAGCACTGTACTATCTATCCCCCGTCACCCCACCCAAAGGCATTCAGTGCCACACAGAGTTGACCTTCTTAGGAAAGATTCTAATAAGGATCCTCCCCCACCCACATGCTACTGTGAATCTGTTCACAGCATGGGAACCAACAGACAGATGGCACTATAAATATCAGGTGCCAAGTGTACACTATTTCTTTCATGGAAAAGCCAAATTTAAAAGAGGAAGAAAATCATCTTACTCTTATTATTGTCTCTACAGCCAAGGTTACCATCGAAACTCAGGCAGATCCACCCATAAATAAAAACAAAAGGGGTGTTATTTTATCAAGCCACTCTCATTCATCAGATGGTGGTAGATTTTAATTGTTTTAATCTTGTGTGGTAAAGGCATCTAAATATCCCATAAATAAATTACACACACTGATGATCATTCTCCTAGCTAAAGTCCCTGAGGCATCTTCAGTTTAAGCAAATAGACCAAATTCTGTTCAAACAGAAGACGCTATTCCCATGGTATTTGCTGTTATATACAAATCGCCTCTCATTTCTGCTATTCACTTTATAATACTATTCTCTAAAACACACAGGCACATGTGCACACATGCGCTCACACATGCATACACACACACACACACACACACACACACACACCATTTCAGGTGGGTCTATCATAAAAAACAGTACTTTTATGATTGATTTGCATACTTTGTCTCTGAATGGTATATCTTGAAAAGTGCCTCAATCTCGAGGTGTAGTCATCATAAAGAAACATTTTTCAAATATAAAGCACTATCCATGTGTGGGAAAGAAGAATTTATAGTGAGGCTGTCACTGAGTCCCTCCTTGCTAGGACATCCCAGTGGGAGTTCTGGCATTGCCAAGAACAGACTTCATTATAAACTCTGTACTGAGATTAATCAGCAGGAAGATGACCCAGAAATTTCTCATCTAAGGCTCTTACACCTGGTCTGTCTTAGTTTTTACATGCAATTAACCTGGAAATTATGTATTTATGGCATACATTCTGTTGGGGAATTAGCTTCAGCTAAGTAAGTACTCTACTGTATATGACTGATGAGGTATATAGTCTCAGAAGCCATAAATCTGGCTGATTTTGAGGCAAGCAAGCATAGGACATAGTTTAGTAACCAAGGGCTCTACTTGGCTTAGGCTCTGCACACATCCTTCTGACAATGTGCTCGGCAACCTGGGATCCTCCACCTATACTGAACTCCATGTGTACCCTACTTCAGACAATAAAGTGAGTTAACCTCCTTGGCAACTCGTTTTAAATGTTCCAATTTCATTTAAAGATATTTAAGAACTATGTTCAATCAGCCCACCTGTGCTGGCTTGGTATCAGACACATAAGCAGTAAGGTAAACTGTGTCCTCTGAGTGAACTTTTAAGGAAATCAAGCCTGTTTACCATATTACGCTTATGCATGTTTGGGCATGTATATGATTAAAGTCAGATGCATCATGGGAAGAGAGAAGCATAACAGAAAAACACAATCATATACTATTCAAATCTGTCAATCAAAGTGGAGAACTGCCCATATTCTACCCCACCAGAAACAAAACTCCTACTTGTCTTCTACTCTAGAAAGGAAGGCTGTGGACAGTAACTTGGAGCCTCTACCTTGGAATTCTTAACTCAAGTAGTACACTGTCACTCTTGACAGCATATCCAATCTGTAATGTCACTTTGCTTTTGAATAGATTCTTCTTGCTAATTTGCAATCTTTGTGTGCCTTCATTATAACTCTTTGCATAAGACAAAAAGAACCTGGAAACACCAGGACTAGCCACCAAACACCACTAGTAACAGTTTCATCTGCTCGCCAACTCATTACACTTGTAGAAAGCACCTGTTGGCTTTTCCTAAACCAAAATGTATCCCAGTACAGAGAATGGAGTTTTAGGAATCTACCTTAGTGGTTCCAGGATTCCCCCAGGGAGAGTTGGGTTTCTGTGATTGTGCTTATGTCTTATTCAGATTCCTTGTTTGATAAGGTTCTTGTGAAGCCCCAGTGTTCTTCATAAATATTTTCCTGTAAGTGAAAACTTAAAGGGAAATTTCTTGAAGTTTGGGTCAAGCTGGAACAAGGACCCTCCAAAGATAGCCAAATCCTACTTCTGAGAATCTATGAATGTTACATTATATGTCAAAGACTTTTTGGGTGAAAATAAGAATCTGGCCACAGGAAGGTTAGCTTGAGTTATCCAGGTATACACATGAATCCTTTGGAAGAGACAGAGTGAGAAGTTACGTAATTAGAATTTTGAAGGTACTAGCCTAGAATATTGAATTGTGACCACTAGCTAATATTGTAAGTTACTAGAATCTGAAAGAGGCAAGGGGCAGACCTCCTCACAGAGGTTTTAGATGAAGTGGACCCTGGTGATGCCTTAATTTCAGCCTACTGATGCCAGCTTCAGACTTGTGGCTTTCAGGCTGTAAGAATAAACTAGTGTTTGCAATCATTACAAATGAAGTAACTGGCCATAGTAGCCAAAGTAACTCAAAACCTACAGGTGCTCTAAGATCTCATTAAATGGAGACAAGATTCCAAGAAAACATGTCTTCTCAACAAATGCCTTCAGCTTCTGATAGCTTACTCAATAGGCAAACTGGCTTGTGCTCCTCGTGTCTTAGCTAGATCATTTCAGCTCATTAACAGGAGGACTTTCCTGATTAAATTGGCATCCTCTTTATAGAGCAATGTGCCAAATACATTCAATAGATGGATAAATAAATTAAGATACTAAGGAAAGAAAGAATCTGGAGTAAAACATAACTGGGTAACTACACAGGCAAACTATGGATGCAGTAGCTTCACCAAAAACTGGTTGCATCTATCTGTTGAAAGGCAATATCACAGAAGAAACTCCTCACATGTATGAAGTATGTGAAGTAGAATCATCATCTATGCTAGTTTATGTCTACACAAGGTCATCTGTAGTGTGATGGGACTTCAGCCTGTCTCATCCTGCTTTTGCTGGTACGGTTGGTGCCTCCATGGTGCTTAGGCTAGGCTCTTCCTTTGTTTTCCTGTTGCTCACAATTTGAAGTGTTGCTTTCTGTGCTACTGGGATTTGGTTCCTGCTTTGTGAGAGGTCTCTTGGGGAAGGAGCTGTTTAGTTTCCCTGTGGATAAGCTGCTGAGGAAGTTTCAAGCAGGTCAACACTATTGAAAGAAGAATCTGCCCTTTCCTCTGCCAGAGCCAGCTTTTCAGAGTATATTTTAGCACCAGATTTGAGCTGAAGCATTTTCCAGGAAAAAGTGAGAAGCCCATGTATTACAAAGCCAGTGATGAGATATGATGTATTATATGACACTTGGGCATATTCATTTTATTTCTTCTCTCAATTTCAGTATTTAATTGAAAGTCATTGGTACCAAGTTATTTCTTATTAAATTGCTATCATTTAGTCAAAGGCATCAAATGATACATTTGTCTCTTTGTATGTCATTTTTAACTCAGAGTGATGATATATCAAAAAGCAACACTTAGCTTTAACATGTGGAGCTCATTTGACACACCATTGTTAGAAGAAGGACTACAATGTTGGTGACTCAGTTTCTGTGAGAGAATTCCCCAAGGAGGAAACATTCTCTAACAGCTGTTCAACTCAGCAAATGTTAGATGGTCAATTTAATGTCTAGAGCTCTTGGATAAGGGTTACAAAAGGAGCAACCTAATTTATCATTGCAGTTATGTAGTATTTGGAATAGTCTGTGTTGTCTTCAGCCATAGATATTAGACTTCTACACAGATACCTAATAGTAATGAGTACAGGAAGCTTTTGTTACGTACACATCCTGGCTTGGTAGGTTTCAGGTTGCATGTAATTATCTGCATTTTAACAAGCTTCTGGTAACACTGTTGTTGCTGCTCCATGTCCTTCACTTTATATAGTAAAATGTTACATAAATAAAGAATAGAAAAGTAAGTGATAAATCCTCAAGATCTGCAAAGAAAACTAAGAAACAAAAGGGGGTATGCCAATGTCAACTCCCCCCCCCCCCCGAAGTGAATGTATATATACTGTTGAATCAAACACATTTTTCCTAAGTAATTCTTCTCTCAGTCATGTCATGAGCCTGGAAATCAGCAACAAAGAAAGGGCTAGTTTTCAATCAAAGCCAGTTTTGAGGGGGGCTTATCTTTTATCCAGAGACTAAAGTATTTTGAATCTTGGAGTTGTCTGAATTTGGAAAACTTGCATGGGTTTTAATGGTTAAACATCTATAAAGTGAATTCAGAAATGCTCCCAATTCTGAAGGTGTTTGAACATCAGTCTGGTGCCATCACTTGTGGCCACTGTGGATGGAAAGCTATCTTTCTAACTTTTCTTAGTTTAGTTGATTTAAATACAAATAAACACAATGGTTCATGGTCACCTTGGTGGACAGCACAGGCAGGTTTGGGATGTTTCTGGCATCACACAAGAGGCTTTCACTATCTCTCTGTTGTTATTCCCAGCAGTTTACCCCTTCTGGCCTCCATTCCGATAGGTGAGTTTTGATTATCTCTAATTTAAATTCATTATGATCAAAACCATTTTTAGTTTTTAATGTTGGTACTTTACTTGAATGAATGATAGCTAAGCCATCCCATTTTGAACACTATAAATGAAGACAGGAAAAGCCGATGATTTCTTTCATTATTGTTATTAGTTATCATTATCATTATTATTTTTTTCTGTGAGTACTCCTATTTCTCAAGACCTCACTTGAATATACAAAACTGAGATTAAAGCAACTCAACAAATATTCACTTAAAAGCAACTCAACAAATATTCACTTAAGATAAATATTGACTGGGATAAACAGCTTTCTAATGGGATAATTATTATTATAAATAATCTATAATAGTTGAGTATATTGTTATTTTTATAATTTCTTACTGCAAAATCCTGATGGTCTTGATTATCTTATATATCTTTATAAATTAAGAAATTAATTAAAAATTAACTAAGAATTGAGAAAACCATTTTATTTATTTATTTATTTATTTATTTATTTATTTATTTATTATTTGGGGAGGTGGAACATGTGTCATGATGTGTGTGTTTGTGTGTTGCTCAGAAGAAAACTTGCAATAGTTGGTTCTCTTTTGCTACCATATAGGTTCTGGAGACCAAACTCAGGTTGGCAGGCTTAGTAGCAAGGGCTTCCTGGGAAAAAGGTTCAGTAGTAAGAAAAAGATATTAAAAATAAGTGTTGGAAATCCAGCATAACGAGAATTTGATCCTTGCTAAAGAAACTTCTCAGTGTTTAGATGACACTGGGTAACACACTCATGGAATGTTGTATGCATCTGAAGAACAATAATTGCATATTATAAGAGACTCATAAAATGCTTTGCAATTTCCATTGGAGGGAATTAGACATGGGTTCTAACGCAGAAACAAAATTAATGACCTTGTATTTTGGAAGATTAAAAGGAATTACTGAAAGGAAAAAGAGGGGACTCACAATGTTTTCTCAAAACCATTCATGGACAATCAAATGGGCCAAGCAGCAGATGGACATTGCCTAGAATCACCCCTGCCCCCAACCTGCTTAGTGAGAACATAGATCTGCTGACACAGACCACTACAGCTCACACTGTCACTACAGTCAGCACATGTCCCAGTGCCTGGTGGCCCCTTGGCCCTGCATGCCATTGCTTCTGTCAATAAAATGTATTCTGTCCTGTCCCACTCTTCATATTATAGTGCAGGGTGAGTCCAACTGATTGTCGGTGCCCAGGTCACATACTTGTGTCCTAGATGCAAAGGAAATTGAGAAATTCAGAATGCTGCTCTTTTCAGGGGGAGGGAAGGAGGAGCATGATTCTAGAAAGCTCCCAAAGGCGGGAGTTTTGCCTGCTATAAAAGAAAATTCAGCTATTTAGAAGTCTCCAAAGCTACAATGTATATTACAATGTATTTCCAAACTATTCATGCTCAGAGGTGATATAAATAATTGCTCACACATAGATCCTAATCATTACTAATGCATGGAGGGTCTGTAAAGTTGAAAGGTTGTCCAGGATCTCCCAAACACCAGCTGTCTCATGTTCAAAATGTAGTTCTCAAATGACTCAAAACACTGGAGCACAAACACATATTTCCATGCTATCCACCTAGGGAGAAGCTTTGCAATATCCTGCTTCCTCTTCAATTTCTCACCCTTGCAGTGCATTTCCCAAGGCCACCACCTAATTAACAACCACAAAGCTTCCTATAATACAGCTGCCTTCACAACGGCTGCTTTCTTCATTAGCTTGCTCAGCTCCTCTCATCTCTCCCGATCAACAGCTGATAAAAGGAAATCAAAAGCACCTGATGCCCATTTTTCATGTTGGGGATATTTTGTTTCTTGGTGAAGCATGAATAAAATTTACTTCTAGTAAGCTCTCCCCCATTTGGAAAGTACAGCTCTGAGAATAGGCCTTCATCGGGCCAAGACCTCTTTCTGACTCTGGTTACATATAGTATATTAATGCAGCAATGCACTAGTACACTTATTTTGTATACTTCATCACTATATATAAAGTATATGCACCCACTTTTAATTCCTTGGACCATTCAACTTTACTTCCATAATGAAAGATCATTTGTTATGATGAAGACTTGGGATGTACAACTGTGTATATTGCCATAGAAATAATGAAATAAAACATATTTGAAATGGAAAGCTTTACAAAAGTTCTCCTATTTTTTTTTAGTTAAAATGACATTTTTAGCAAAAAGTTTCTCTGTAATATATCAAAAACATTTATGAAGTGACTACTATGTGTAGTGATGCACATAATTAGTGTTTGCTTTTTGAAGCACATATTGAGTAGAAGAGATAGGCATCGGACATTAAATTATCACTTCTAATAATATGCTAAATGTACACACATCACAGGGTGGAAAGTACTTGGCGAGTGGAACAGAGCAAATGGTCAAGAGCAAAAGTAGGGAGATAAACCAAGGGGTTATTGTGGTCAACCACATCAGTGAACTTGGTGGTTGGGATTAGAAGAAGTGACAGGCAGATGGATTGTTTTAAAATACTGATGCTAGAGCAGATGAGAATTATTTATTTGGTACATGGCAAAATGGTCTCATTTGGTCCCTTCTTATATTGAAGATCCCTGCAGTGTGACCTTGGGGATCTTGTCACCAAGAGATGGAGTCCTCCTCATTCCTTGAGTCTGGGCTTTTTTGTGTGAATTGCTTTGGCCAGCTGAAGACAGCAGAGGTGACTGTGCCCATTCTGAGGCTGGGTTCAGGAAGCCTGTGGCCCAACTTTCTCTAGGGACCCTGTGAACTGAGCTTAGCATGCTTTCTGGAATAAAATGGCATTACAGAGAAAGAAGCTCCAGGCTTCCCAGCAGAGGGCATCCTAGATCAGATAACTCTAGCCTCCCTCTGTCTATCAACAGCAGGGCCAAATAGCTCAGAGCAAACAGGCAACCAAGCCATCATATCACTTTAAGTTGTTCAGTGTTGAGGTTGCATGTGGTTCCTAACAATGCCCATACAATATTGTTACATTATGTAATGTATTAAATTGCAACACCTTGTTCAAGAAAATCTGGATTTTTTTCTTGATCTATGGGTATCTCTAGGAAAATAATATTTATTATAAAAGAAAGGACCTGTTACTTTAGCACATACTACAATGCATCATTTGAAGGTGGATCTATATTAAAATATACGGCAATCAATTATTTTATAAATTCTACCTCTCTAAGTTCGTACTTACAATGACAACTAAGAATGCAGTATGTTAGATATGACTGAATAAGTTTATTTAACACAAACCCACATACGCCTTAATATTGCCATTATGTAATAAGAAATGTCATTTGAAAATAATTGTGCAGGGGCTAGAGCAACAACTCAGTGCTTAAGAGCACCTTCTGTTCTTCAGAGGACTGGCCACTCAGTCATCTGTAATTCCAGTTATAGGGGACCAGTACTCTCTCTGACCTCTGAGGGTACCAGGCATGCACACAGTACACATCCATATACACAGACAAAACAATCATACACATAAAGTAATAATAAACAAATCCTTAAAAATAAAAATGATTGTATAGCATAACACATTTTTTTCATATTTTGTCAGTTTGTTGAAAACATGGTCTCAGGTAGGTGCAAAGCTTTTTTTTTTTTTTAGGAAAAATAACAACAGAGAAAGACCAAGAGATGTGCAATTGCACCACAATATATCCTTAGAGAGGTCACTTCATCTCCTGGTATCACATTTTACTCTTACACGAAAGGATTGTGGTGTTGATCATCTTAGCAGAGACATTGCATAAGCTACAATGGAAGGAGCCTGTGTTTTCTAGGTCCCCTCCTCAGTTTTCTGGACTCTGGTGTCAAGAAAGTAAGTCTTCTACCTTTTCTACCTATCAATAATCTATATAGGAAAAAACATGAAGGCACCAGTGAAAACTCTCAAGTTAAACATTAAGGTCTTAGTTTGGCTTGAGTCACTCCCTACTTAATGCCACCACAGACTCTAGCAAATGAACAAAACAGGATGGAGGATCAGCTGCTCTTCTTCCTTGTGTGGTGGGGAGTGGATGCTGAGAGCCACTCCTTTCTTGAAGACTGCCACCATAGAGTCAAGCTCTAGCCATTAAGCTTTCATTCACATGCTAGGGGATATTTCCTCTCGTGTATTTTCATGTCAACAGCAGTTATATCACTGGTGTTATTAATAATCTGTATTTAATGTCACATTTGGGTATTTGCTTAGAGGGACTAACCTGCTTGTTTCCACTTAAATAGTCCAGACATACATAAAAAGGAAAAAAAATAAGTCTTCAGTGCACATAACCAAAAGCAAAGCTTGATATTAATTTTTTTTCTGTTGTCAAAGATGTTTTTCTGGCTAAGGGGACCTGACCTTCACCTTTAGCATGACAGTTCTACAAGACCAATTTATGGATAACGCAGGTCTACTGCAGCAATGTATGGAGATTCAGTGGGGGAAAAGAGTCCACAGAGGACTTTAAAGACAACAGTGGGAAGAATTACCAACACCAAGAAAGCAGTCTAGCATAGAGTGCGGAGTCAGTAGGAATTTGGTTATACCCCAGTCAAGGTATTTAATAATTTTCCTCTTCTTCCCATATGTGAAATAAATGTGAGAATATTTCTCACACAAGAGATTATAAAAATAAATGGCATAGAGCAAATGTACCAAATAAAGGAACCCTCAAATCAAAGTAAAGTAAGAGGCTTAAGATTTCATACAACAATAATATCAGAGATCTGTGGCTTCAGAGTTAAGTCAACTAGCAGTACAAGGTCAGGGCTGGGAATCTGTTTTTCTGGGATTTCTTTGGCTTTCTTTTCATCATCACAGCAACCACAGCAACCAGCAAATATCACAGTCAACATTTGTGTCAGCTGTCCATTCTCTATGTGTAGCAGGTGTTGGGAAAGTCAGTATTTGGCATTTTTAGACTCTTATTATCAACAGGGCTCCCCATCAAAGAAGGGTTTGGGGAGAAAGGTGTAAGCAGACATCTAATAATTTTTGATGCACTTAATGAGTAGTTATAACAGATGCTAACAAACAAGAAAAGTTGGTATCTTGATGAAACATTTATTTAAACTGTTAATTCCTCTTTAAAAAAAAAAAACAATCCTGCCAATACCTGCTCCATATCTGTCATAAATCCTATGCAGTCTCCACCCATCAGGAAAAGTTCTTGTCTCTTGTGTGGGAATCACCGATCCTTCAGCTTTGTGTAGTTTTAGAAAGAAGTAGTTCTTTCTTTTGACCAATGAATAACAATGGACTGAGTGGTTCCTTCAAATTTCCTGCTACAACTAGAGAGTGCCATGAATGCTAGACAGGATCTTTTTTTTTTTATTTAAGCCTGGATTCAGTGCTTGAACTTGGAGTAAGTGGTGTATGGACTGGTGCTACACAAGCAGTGTGGTGTAGGCCATGATGGAAGTATTAACTCTACTGAAATGGGGTAATGATGTGTGGTGATATTTTGTTGTACTCTAATAAAACTTGCCTGAAAATCAGAGGATAGAGCCAGTCACGGAGATAAACATAGAGGCCAGGTAGTGGTGGCACACACCTTTAATCCTAGCACTCGGGAGGCAGAGATCTATCTGGATCTTTGTGAGTTCAAGGCCACACTGGGCTACATGAGATTGATCCAGTCTAGGAGAGAAACAGAGCCAGGCAGTGGTGGTACACACCTTTAACCCCAGTATTTGGGAAGCACACATGCCATTAATCCCAGCACTAGGAAGGTTGAGATAGAAAGTGAAATGGATTGGCTGATAAAGGCATATAAGGTGTGAGGAGGCAGGAACTAGAGAGCTTTCAGCTGAGGACCAAGAGGCATTTGGTCTGAGAATTAGTGCAGACAGGATCAGGTGAGGAGTTGGTGAGGTGAGAAGTGGATGTGGCTTGTTTCCTCTGATCTTTCAGCATTTACCCCAACATCTGACTCGGGTTTGTATTGTAAGACCATTTAGGATTCATGCAACAATGATGTGATCTGGGTCTCTGACCCCTCCTTGTTCAGAGTTTACTATCTCCTGAAATGTTATCCTTTACTCATGGGAAGTCCATTGCCAATGACTAACTGGTATAGGAACACAGTAAGGATGGCCCTTTGCTTCAATTGGAAGCAAATTCTTTTAAGTTCCTGAGCTTTCCCTGGAATCCAGTTGATGCTAGGTATCACATGGAATTGTCAATAAGAGCAATCCCTCAAAGTGCCATTTGCACAAGACTCCTCATTCCAGTCTCTAATTCTAGGGTTCTGCAACACAAAGTGACGTTACAGTACTTTTGGCATGTGTCTGTTTGTAAAGCCAAATACTCAAGACTCCCAGCAATTTATCTTTATTATTTTCAGATTTTGCAGCCAGGTTCTTTTTGCTTAATAGAATCAATGACAGTTTCTATTTTTTCTGGTAAGCACTGAAAATGATGAAATAATTTCAGCCATATTTATAATTGGGACATGGTTTTAAAAGTCTCAAGAAGCAACAGATCCTGGAAAATTGAGTATGTGAGAGCATATCCTTTTTAAAAACATTTATAAAAACTTTATTCTGGTTCATTTGCATTATTAAAATTAACAAATCACTATGGTGTTTAATATTTATATTTATTAAATTACATTTCTATAGGTAGAGCTATTTTCTACTCTTCAGAATGTTTTACATCTGATTATCTGAAGTCTGATAGACTAGGTAAGTAAATATCTCAAGTACTACTCAATAATATGACCCAAACTCATAAATGTGAGACTTTCTAGTCTATTTAATTTCAGTCTATTTTAATTTATAAATGAGCATTGTATATCTAAAACTTACTTGCATAACTATGGTTCAGTGCAGGAACTATAAAATATGTGACAAACTAAATTTAAAATTTATTTCATTTCTAACTAGTGCACACACAGAGACATGAACGCAGGTGACTGCTAAGGCCAGAAGAAGTCAGATCCCCTGGAGCTGGAGTTACAAGCAGTTGTGAGACACCTGACATGGGTGCTGGGAGCAGAACCAGGTCCTTTTAAGAAGAGCAATAGCTCTCTTAATATCTGAGCCATTTAGGTTCCATAAATAAAATTTAAATAAAGGAAATGAGGTTCTGGGAATCAGTGCCAGAGATGATGAAACTTGTGATCATCATGTTAAATGAAAACAACTGTCTTAGAATTACAAGTATTTTGTGTTTTCTTTCATATATGGGATAAGGATAGAGGGTATGTCAGTAAAAGGGAGACTATCAAGAATGTAGAAGAGGAAAAAGTAATAGAGGTGAATGTAATCAAGTTTATTACTTCACACAATTAGTTATAAAGACATGAAAATTAAAAAAAAAAAAACTAGAAGAGGAGACACTTTGCCAGTTGATAAAAATAACTCACATTAGTCATTCATTAGTTAAAAAAACATTTAGATTTGTCAATCTTGTTTATCTTCTCAAAAAACCAGCTCTTAGAATTGTTGATTCTTTGTATTTTTGTTTTTGTTTCTATAGTTGCAGAAAATGCCTTCGGTAAAATCCAACATACCTCCATGATAAACATCCTAGAAAGTAGGACTAGATAAAACAAACTTCACATAATAAAGGCTATATATAACAATTCCATAGCCAACATTATCCTAATTGAAGAAAAACTCAAAGCAATCCTATTTAAAATCAGGAATGAGACAGGGCTGTCTATTATCCCCACTTCTTTTCAATGGCATGATTGAAGTACTGACCAGAATAATTAAACAAGAGAAGAAATACAAATAGAAAAGGAAGAAGTTAAGTTGTTTCTATTTCTAAATGATATATTATTGTTCATGGAAGATCCAAATCCATAAGAAGATTCCCAGAAATGATAACAATTTCAGCAAAATAAAAGTATATAAAATCAACTTACAAAAATCAGTATTTTTCCATATACCAACAGCAAAGAAACTGAGAAAGATACTGTGAAAACACTCCAATTCATAATATCAACAAAAAATATCTAGTAACATCTCCCCAGGTTGGAAAAGTCCTGTACAATGAAAACTTTAAATCTGTGAAAAAGCAGATTGAGAAAGATACTAAGAGATGAAAAGATCCCCCCACAGCTCATGAATTAGCAGAATTAATCTTATGAAAATAGCTACCCTACAAAAAGCATTTTAAAGATTCAGTGTAATCCCAATCAAAAACCATATCTTAAACTGACATTATCTGATGTGTTAGCAAAGATATTCAAAAGTAAATGCTATCATTGAATTACAGTGATAGGATCACTATTCCAACAGCCAAATGAAATATGCACACCTATTAAAGCTGATTATTATGCAATATAACATGCTATTCATTTTACTCAGCCAGTTAAAACCTACCAGAAGGATCTTTCTGACACAATAGATAACTCCAAGTAATATCGTACATATGCATGCAGCAGCAGTAAAATCACTGCAAGTGTCATTGCTTTAAGTTAATATTGTTTTTATTGTCTCAATCTCAAAAGTCAATTTTACTTTGAAAATGCCAAGCCCTTCAATTATTAAATGCTTTCATATGTTGCCCAATGAATAGACATCTTAATTAATAGAAAGATCACAGCCCTGTTCACATTAGCAACTAAAATAAATACTTCATGTGGTCCAGCTGGAGATATGGAAACCAGTCTTTGACCTGCCCTGCTGGCAGCAGCTGTTTAAATGTCTTCCAAGTTTATACCTAAAAGATGCTGCAAACTATGGTTCAGCCATGCATCCAACAGCCTGTGGGGACCAAGTATGAATTGTCCATGCATAAGGTACCCAGGGATGCAAAATAGTCAGTGAACACAACTCTGCTGATCAGATATAGAGCAACTCATTTTGCAGTACAGAGAAGCTTTCTTTATAGAAAAAAGTCTAGAAAGAAAGTTGCCTGAAAATTAATTCAAAGAAAGGAATTTAAAATAAAAACAAAAGTTCTCCAAAATTAAAAGAAGCCTAAGGTAAAAATTAAGAAATCTTCTTTAAAATGATTTTTAAGATTTATTTTATTTTTAATTATGTACTTATGAGTGTGTCTGTGGGTATGTTCACATGTGAATGCAGGTGCCACAGAGTCCAAAAGAGGGTGTTGAATCCCTGGAGCTGGAGCTACAGGCATGGGTTTTGGGAACCAAACTTGGGTCCTGTGGGAGAACAGTATTTTCTCTTAACTGCTGAGCCATCTCTCAACCCAGAAATCCTCTTTAAAAGCCAATGATTATTACCCAACTCTTATTTTCACATATGGCGTTTGAGTAAGAGAAACATAAAGCCTAGTGGCTCACTGCTAAATGTGCTTGCCCAGACCTGTTCATCCTGGCACTTTCATATTTATATGGCATTGGTGTTTATTTCTTTCCCCACCTCCTGAAATGCACTAGTCATTCTCACTGAAATAGACAGTCCAGAAAGACAGTCCTGTGTCTTCACTGAGGTATCCTGGGGTCTATGACTATGCTAGACCCATAGAGACTATTCAACAAAACATTGATGGCTGAAGGCATATGTAAAGAGTATAAATGAAGGCCTGAGCTCCACTAATAAAACTCTCAACTCACATATAGAAACAGTAGGAAGGAATTTGCAAGGGCAATCAAAACATTAGTTTCCTACATATACATAGTCAACATAATCATGTAAAGTAAGCTTCAAATAGCTTTGTATCTTGAGAAATCAGAGTTGGGCATAATGGCTCATGCCTGTAATCCCAGAACAGAGATAGTTGAGGTGTGAGTATTGCTGTGAGTTAAGGGGAAGTCTGGGTTCTGTAGTGAGATTCTGTCTCAAACAATTCTGTCTCAAAATCTACAATCAAAACTAATGCCAAGGAGTTGGAGTGATGGCTCAGAGGTTAGGAATATGTCCTGCTCTTGCAGAAGACCAGAGGTCAGTTCCCAGAACCAAAATCCTGGTTTATAACCATCTGCATTTCTAGGTTCAGGGACGGATCCAATGGCCTCTTCTGACCTCCACCAACATTAGACATGCACACAGGTAAAACACTCACACATGTCGGGGGGGGGCAAAATAAATCTAAAACAAAAGAAAGAAATGAGAAAAGTGCCATCTTGTTGGAAAAGTAAACCATCAGGGAACCAGGGCAAATGGCTCCTGCTAGTAACATATTCCCAGAACCCATATTAAAAAATGAAAGCGAGGCATGTTTGCATTCCCGGGACTGAATGGGAAAGATAGGCAAATCAGTTGTTCTTAATGATAGCTCACTTGAAAACTTGTCCTCCAGGTTGGTGAGACAGCTCAGGTGGTAGGGGCACTTCCTGAGTAAGTCCAGCAAACCCAAATTCAATCCCCCGAATCCACATGAAGAAAGAAGGAGGGAACCAACTTTACATAATTATCCTCTGCCATCTACATGCATGCTTGGCATATGTACAAGAGCACACACACACACACTATTCACACAGAACAAGAATTAAAATCCACATTCTTCCTGAACTCTATTCTCCCTGTCTAACTTTACTCCTTTGGGGTACCACCAGCAACTCTCCCCCAGGAAACTGCACTTGTGTTAGCAGCTTCTAGTTATCAGCTGCCTTAGAGCCCAAAGTAAGATAGTGGGAACAAAAAAACCCCTACTAACCATAGATTTTAACCTGTCAAGAAGTGTCTTTTCAGATCTTCATATACCTAATGACTTCTTTAAGCTGAAAGACTGTGCCATTCCTATGATTTCCAGGCCTCCTGCTTTGTATTATCCAAGACAAGTTGAAAATAAAGTGTGAATATGAAAAGAAAATAGAAAATTTAAATATCATCAAATCTCCTATAGCACCCCCTCACCAGATATCTTACTGGATTAAATTCATCACAGTCTTTGAGAAAGTTTTAAACTTCTACATTTTAAAATTATTCTGAGCTTTTAAAAGAAACCTCAGAGATTCTGCACTCCAAGAAGGGCTTTGTTATCCTTCAACATGGGTGAGAAACTTCAGGTTAGTGGTACATCATTTTCTCCTTCATACACTGACTTCACTTCAATATCTAAGAAAATTAATGCATATATTAATGAAACAAGCTTCCTACACTTGAGGTCTAGAGCACTTCATCTAGTCTCACTGACCTCCTTCCTGCTGCTCCATTTTTAAACCTCCACTAGAATTCTTTCCCATTTACTTCAAATACATTGATGATAATAATAGACTAAGTTCCTCAGATATCATAGTAATCCATCATTACAGGGCTTTAGTACCTGTATGCCACCATTACAGTCCTTTAGACTTCAGATCCTTGTCGACAAAAACAACCTAACATTGACTCTGGTAGAAAAAAAGTAAATATGAATGTTTTTTGCTCTTGGTGTATAAGTAACAGGATTCTCTGCAGGATAAGTTTCCTTCCAAAGTTATGCTGCCTGTGATGCTACTTCACAGTCTTTGTTAGATTGTAGTCTCTTTTCTATTCTCCCACAGGAGCAACTGTATACAATAGCTTTCCAAGGGAAAAACCAAAACACCTTTGTGCCTGTATGCTGTTCCCTCTTGGGGCAGGCTTAGCTGGAATTAGTGTTGCTAAGTCCTTTACGTAAAATATGAGGAAGGAATGTTCTTCCTAAATCTGAGCATTGTGGTTAACGCCTCATGCTGTTAACAGAAATGACAAATCAACCATGGACAGCTCCCTGGGCTAGTCAGTGATGCCCAATGCATCAGGATCACACCTGGCTAATTTTCCAAGTACTGAACACCATAGACCTGCATCCCTCACTACAAGGTCTGTTACAAAAATGGTTACTCTTTCCTGCTGATGCACCCATGGACTAACTCCATTCTCACCCTTCCCAATCACAGGAGGGTGCTGTGGGCTGTCTTTCTGTATGCTGTGAATATATGTTGTTCCCATTGGTTAGTAAATAGACCTGCACTGGCCTATGGCAGAGCAGGATGGAGCCAGGCATGAAAATCTAAGAGAGATAATGAGAGGAGAGAAGAGAATGGAAAAGACACCAAACTGCCATCCAAGGAGCAACATGTAAGGGGACGGAAGTAAAGCCACAGAACACATGGTGGTGATACATAAATAGAGATGGGTTAATTTAAGATGGAAGAGCTAGCAAACAAGAAGCCTGCCATAGGCCATACAATTGGTAATTGATACAAGCCTCTGAAGGATTATTTTATAAGCTGCTACAGGACCACAGGGCTGGGTGGGACCGGAGAAACTTCTGCTACATGAGGGGTCCTGGAAGGGAATGCCATGGTAAGATTGACCAACTATGATAGTGGCAATCATCACTGTATATTTCTTATTTCAGCTCCACTATAATAGCATCTTTTGGTAGCTTGAAACTGACCATGATATTTACATCTTGAAACTAGTACTAAAATTCAGGACTTCCCTGTTCCTGGATAATAGGTGGTTAGATATTTACCAGCAGAGCCTAAATATAGGGAAAGGAAAATAGGCACATATCAAAATAACATGTTCCATGTTCCAACACATCCATGAAGAAAGAGCCTTCTGTCATAATAAGAATAAGGAATGCCTCTATCTGTTCCATAGACTCCCTGCTCCAGTAATTATCTGCTTATTCTTTTGCTCAAGTTCAGGTCTAAGGGAATAAAAGGCAGGGAAGGTTTTTACATTACAGAACAAGTTGAGGGCTCCAGTTTACTTTCTAAAAAGAAACAAGTCCCTTGTGACTTCAGTCACAACTCAGTCCCTTGAGGAATTACACACAAATGTAGTCTTTTCTTTGTTCCTGGGAAGTCTTATTGACAGGACAAACACTCAAGTTGAAAATAAATTTGGATATGAAAGTGTTCACTGAGTGCTGTGTCCTATAAGACAACAGGACAATCCACAGAAAATAACTAACTAACTAACTAAATAAATGGTGCTGGCATTATGCAGGATTCTGTAGAATCTAGCTCTAACTTTATTTTCCTAGCTCTTTTCACTGCTAAAGATCTGATAATGGTACTACATTTTAAGGAAATTACTTTGGAGTACATTTAAATTTTAAGAATCTGTTTTTTTGAATTGCATCTTATAGATAGGTGTTCTTATGGTTGCATTTGGGAAATTTATTTGGCAAGGTTAACAGCTATCATGATTGTCTTTTGAGACTGTTCAGTTATATGTGATTATTACCTCACATCTATTGGAAAGCTGAAGTTGTTTATTTCACAGAATTAACCAAGGAATCTTAAGACAGGGACTCATTGTGATTAGATGGGAGTCATGTATGGCTGCCTTTCCTAGGCTTCCAGGTGAAGATGAGGCTGCCGTACTTTGCTTTGTGTTGTCCTGCTGTTTACCACATAATACCTTCAAAAATGTAAAGAAAGATGATAGCCATTGTACAAATTCCAGAAAAGAGTTATCCTGAATATATACACAGGCATTCTGACAAGCCCACAAGCAGTGCAATTAGAATGCTTTGTCAGCCACAGCTGGGGAATGATTCCTTTTGGGAGAAAATAACATTGGCAGTGATGATCTTGGTAAGTGAATGTCATAAGACACAGATAAATTATTTAAGGCTATGTATATAAGGCTCCATTTGGGATATCCCATCTCCTGAATCCATCATTCTTTTTTTAATATACACATATGAAATATTTAGACAAATACAACCTTTGAGGTTCAGTACACTGATTCACATTGGAGTAAGCTGCTACTCTGCTGGCAAGTTGTCCCCGCCCTCTTTTGGCTTCAAATATTGGATGGTATAGAGGAAACGCATAATTATTTTGTTCAGGTTCCTTTTGAAGTACGTTGTTTGTGCCCTCATTTTTTTTTCTGGGGCTTGTGTTGAAAAGTATTTAAATATTAATAATTAAGTCAAACATTGTAGATGCTGTTTTATTGAGTAGCTTGGGCAGCCAAGCTGTTAGAACAACATGACACATTGGAAAGGTGTCAAGGGACAGGATGAAAGAGAGAGGAGAGGGTGGAGAGTCTTAAAAGGTCATTCCCAAATGTTTAGATCTATGACAACATCTTAAAAGTTTATCAGTTGCTTTTTTAAGCTATTCAAAAGAGATCCAGTGTGGAGACTTGAATGATTAGTTTGATCAATAATCCATTCTGGGAACAATGAAAAGCCAACAGCTCTTGCTTTCATTTTGGGCAAACTAGCCCTCAGATCTACTTTTTCTCATTAAGATGGGCACTTTTATAAAGGCAAGCTAAATGCCTGTGGTCCTACAAACCCATCAATCTACTTCTAACTAAATGGTTAGAAATGATGAAGCACTCGACGAGAACCGATGTATGGACCGCGCTATAAAAGTTGCCTTAAATATAAGGCGAGTGCTTTAACTTGGCTCAGCCTGGGAGGAGGGGACTGGGCCTGCCTGGACTGAATCTACCAGGTTGAACTCAATCCCCAGGGGAGTCTTTGCCCTGGAGGAGATGGGAATGGGGGTTGGGCTGGGGGGGAAGGTGGGGGGTGGGGGGGTGGGGGGAGAGGGCGAGGGAGGGGGTGGTGGTGGTTGTGGGGAACAAGGGAATCGTGGCTGATATGTAAAATTGAATTAAATTATAAAATTAAAATAAATAAATAAAAAGAAATGATGGAGCAGTTCTCAACATAGAATTTCAAGTATAGATGGTTTAAGGAGAATGCACTTTCATGAGAACAGTTGCTTTGTGAAGTTCAGTTTATTCCACACTGAGACTTTCGTCAAAGAATTACAGAGGCTGTTCTAGAAAGACAACTCCACCCTTTAGCCCCACAGATTGTGCTATCTCCCTTCAGAGCCCAGATATATAAAGTATCATTTCTGACATTTCAGAATTATTCAAAGGTCCCCTTACTCTTGATTTGGGCTGCTTTCATAGACCAGTGTAAGCTGAAGCATGATAATAAATGGGAGGTGGGTTTTTTTTTTTTTTCAGCAATGATCTAAAAACAAATAACCTATATATTTAAAATCCTACAATCAGAGCCTAAGGAGACGACCCAGTGAGTGAAGTGTTTGCTGTATGAGTTTGTCACTGGGGTTTATATCTTACCATTCATGTAAAAATCTGGGTGGGCATAGGGGTCTTCCTGAAATCCCAGCACAAGGAGATGTAGACACAGGATCCTCTGAGCAAGCTACCTAGCTTGACTAGCCAAATCAGCAAGTTCAGGGTCAAATAAGAGAACCTTTTCTCAGTATAGAAGGTAGAGAATAATCAAGAAAGACCCCCCAATGTCAACCTCAGGCTTTCGCATTCTTATGTACACACATGCACTCATGTACACACAGTCCCCACACAGACAAACATGCATATATACACACATACACCACCCACATACACATGCAAAGTAATAATATAAACATAAACTGGAAAACAGATACAAAAATAAAATTTCAATATCACTAATCATTGGAGAAATGCAAGTGACAAGCACAATAATGTCACATGCCTATAGTTCCAGTTGTCCAGGAGGCTGAGGTTGGTAATTGTTTGAGCACGGGAATTCAAGAGCAACCTGGAAATCATAACAGGATCATCCCCCCAACACTGCAGGACAATGATTATGGTGAAATATTATGTTATGTGCTGACAAGGATGTAGATAAAGGAAACTTTGGACAATGTTGGAGGAATGTAAATTGTTTCAGCTGTCCTAGGAGACAGTTTGGAGGCTCTTAAAAAATTAAAAATACAACTCCCATATGGTCCAACATTCTTGCCTCTAAGTATTTATCCAAAGGAATTTAAATCAGGAACTCAAAGCATTGTCTGTTCTCCCATATTCACCACAGCATTGTACATAAGAAACAACCTAAATGCCCATTGGTGCTTGAGGGGTTGAATAAGATGCAATGTAGACTTATAGTGAAATTCTTTTCAGCTTTTGCTTAGTGAAATCATCCTGACAGAACATCAAGGGCTATATGATCTCACTTCAGAGTTCTTGAAGTTCATAGAAACAGACAGTAGAACATTAGTTTTCAGAGGCTGCAAGAGTAGAGATGGGAAGCATTAGGGTTTGAGTATGAAATTTCTGCTAGGGACTTGTTAATTAAGTTGTTTCCCATATGGTGGTACTAGAAGGTTCTGGAAATTTACATGGCAAGGTGGAACTAGAGAAAGAATGCCCTTGGTTATGCTATGTTGTTCCTGGTAGTCTGTCCTGTTGATTTCTCCACCACCATGGTGTGAATAGTTATCCCCCTTCTGACCCTGTCACCATAATGCTCTGCTCAAGTTCTTGGGACCAAGCAAACCATAGGCCAAAGCTTCTGAAATAAATCTTTTTTTTTCCCTTAAGTTGTTTTTGTTACAGTAACATAGAGCTAACTAGTACAGGAGGAGATGGTTAAAAGAGATAAATAGGTCCTACTATGATGATGGTCTCTAGGCTGCTATACCTAGCCAACCAAATTGTGTTGCATGCTTATAATGTGCTGAGTGTACCCTATACTAAGCATTCTTTCCTTATGCACATAACATAATAGAGATAGGACAGTGGGAATTTTGAAAGATAATGGATGTGACCATGGCCTTGATGGTAGTAACAGTTTTGGAAGACATAGGCTTATCCCCATTGAGTTTCATAAATCTTATATGCAGTTTTTCTGGTCCAGTTATAGTTCAGAAAATTAATTTAAAAAATAACCTATGTTTACTCATATTAACATCCAAAATCAAAACAAAAAACTAAACTAGTAAGCTGTTAAATGCAAAAGGAAGATAAAACTCCTTCTTGAAGCTTGATTCTTATTTGATTACCAGAAAAATACAGAACTTTGACAAAAGTTAATTTGACAAAGTTAATTCCAGTATGGCTGACATTTGCTAAAAGACAGTTTCCAAAAGCATTACAGAGGAATCTGAATTGTGAGAGTATAGGACAATTGTAATGAGCAACATTTTTCTAACTTCTATGTTTCTTTGTCTCCTGAAGGCTTACATTTTACCACAGTTGCTTCCTCTCTGTCTGACCCTCTGGTATTTTATGGTATACAGGTTGATGTGTGTCGGGGGTGGCGAGAGAGAGAGAGAGAGAGAGAGAGAGAGAGAGAGAGAGAGAGAGAGAGAGAGAGCATGTGCATGTAGAGGTCAGAGGTCAGTATCAGGTTTTTTACTCAATCATTCTTCATCTTATTTTTCTAGACAGGGTCTCTCACTGAACCTTGAGATTGCTGGTTTGGCTAGAGTGGCTACCTGGCAATCCTCAGGGATTCACCTTGTCCCCACAGCCCCACTGCTTGGGTTACAGGTGCATTCCATAGTGCCTGGCTGTTTTAAAGGAGCTGTGGTGATCATAATAAAGTTCTCAGGCTTGCATAGCAAGCACTTTGCTACTGAGCTATCTCTTAGCCCCTCTCACTCTCCCTGTGCATATGTTCTGTGTCTATTAGGACACATCATGACCTACATCCATATGCACATTTATACACAGACGCATATGCTTCCTTCTGAATCCTTTCCTATGGTGTAGATATATATGTCATAGATATATTTCACTAAGACTTGAGGATATTTCTCATGAGACAAAGCCATTCCCCCACATAACCACACTATATTGATCCTTATTGGGAAATTTAAAATGATATAATGCTACTATTGAGTATATAGTATATAATGAAGCTTTTGCTGCATCTCAAAGTCCTTCACTTCTTTCCTCCAAGCTCAGACCCAGAGTTATACTACATCTCATCATTATAATTCCTGATCTTCTTTCATCCAGGCACCGTGATGATGGGACATTGTCATTCTAAAAGTCCATAGCTCTGTTTTGTGTGGAGTGGACTTCAGCTTGGATTTGCCTAATCATTTTTCTTGTTATATTCACATTTAACACTTTGGAATGAGTAGTACACACATGATGTCACATCTACTTATACACGTTTTCCCCATTGTTGCAGTATTAAGTTTGATTAGTTGGAAAAAGCAATGTCTTCTAAAGCCTTCCATTTTAATGTAGGAGATAATGTGAGTTACACTTTTAAGACCCTGGGAATACTTTCCTGTCTAAAATCTTTTAGCATCTATTGATGGCTCTTCCTGGATTACTATGGTGGTGTTGAAATAATCTGCATTCCTAAAATACTACAGGAGCTAGAGTGAGATTCCAGTTTAAGAACCTGTTAGCAACCTGCATGAAACAATCATGCTCTTGCCGTTGCTTAATAACACGTTTCCTTGATTTCTGAGTTGATACATTAGCAGTGGATAGCTATATGGTTGAAGTAATCAGTTATTTTTCTAGAACAATCAGATGTATGCAAATATGGAAAAATAACATTTGGCTCTACGTGACTGTGTGGTGGAAGCACTTGCATTATATAAAATCTCCATATGTTTGCCCTTGTACCAGTTGTCCTTGGAGCTGGGGTAACAAGGATCTAGTCCCAGCCAGTAATCCAAGAATAGCACTGATAAATCACCACTACAAGGAACTTGTACAAGCCCTGCATGACCCTCAGCCTTTCTTCAACTTTGTCAGGGCTATAGATACTTAGAGTTGAAATCAAGAGACACAACACGGACGCTGCCCAGGTTGCTGAGTCACTGTGGCACCAGCTATGCTAGAGGACTGTTGGATCTGCCAAGGACTTGGCATGAGTGAAATAAGCTCTTCTAAGCTGCTGGGTTCTAAGTTTATTACCATAGCCAGTTTTTATCTTCATCGATGATCTGCATTTTCTAAGAACCATCTTTGGTTTGTATGGTGAGTTATTAACTTTATTATGCCACTAACTTATACAATGATGGAGATACAATGGCTGCAAATTGTTCAACATAACCCCCCTTTACACACACACACACACACACACACACACACACACACACACACACACACACATATCCTTATTTTCTAGGCTGGCTGGCTTCAGTTTATGCTGGAGCTCAGGGTGCTAGTACAGAGATGTTGTAAGCCAGCTAGTATGGCTTTGCAACTTATACCTGACCACCATGGAGTGTTTACTCCAAGGAAATTTCACATTCTATAGTGCAATCCTCTTGTCCCTCTGCACCATCTCTTGCTATCCACAGAGCTGGTTGGTAACACTAAATAGTGGCTACCCAGCTATTGTCTGTCTCCAGTTTCTGCAGCTAACAGGAGTTAAGTATGTGACCCAAGGCTGACAGAGAGAAATTGAGAAGAAATTAGGAGCAAGAGCTAAAAAAGGCTTCTTCCTCTTAAAACTATATGATCAGTAAAAGATAGGCACTCAAATGTGTATTATAGCACTATTCACTGTTCTTGCACATCCACAGGAGAATGGACAGTAGAGTACTATACACCAAGGAAAATAATTTCAAAATAATACATTGTGGGTATCACTAATGTAATGAGTAAAAGAAATTGAAAGGGGCATAAGGGAGACTTCTTGGGTACTATTACACTCTGCCTTTTCATCAGGATTCTGGGAATATTCATTTTGAACAAATATATCATGAATATATATTTAATATATGTGTTGCAGTTCTCTTTGTTAAAATTTTTAAAGGAATTGTTTTAATTTTTAAAATGTGTGTGTGTGTCTGTGTCTGTGTGTGTGTGTGTGTGTGTGTGAGAGAGAGAGAGAGAGAGAGAGAGAGAGAGAGAGAGAGAGAGAGAGAGAGAGAGAACCCTCTATGGGTGAGAGTCAACACCCTGTCATTAATGCAAACAGAGGTGATAATCAATTGAGCCAGTGTTCCCATCTTTGAACCCACTCTGGTCCTTTTCTTTTGAACACATATTATTGCCATAAGATTAAGAGTCATTAAAATAGCCAGTGGTGGTAGTATACACCTTTAATCCCAGCATTTGGGAGGCAGAGGCAGGCAGATCTTGATGAAAGTTCAAGGCCAGCCTGGTTTACAAAGTGAGTTCCAGGATAGCCTGAGATGTTACACAGAGAACCACTGTCTCAAAAAACCAAAAGGGGAAAAAAAGTCATCAAAATGTATCTGACTGGAGAAAAGGGCATCCTTCACTGTAAAGAAAACTACTACTGTAAAGAAAGTATTACAAAGGAGAGTGGCTGTAAGGGCAGATGATTTTCAACAAAGTTATCCTTATCATCTAGTTTATTAAATCAGATCTGCTAGGCACATTCACCTGCCTGCTTTCAAATGCCACCTAGCAGCTAGCTTCTCCATCCACACCTGCTTCCATCCCATCCAACTCCATCTCCTTTAGTACGCCTAAGTATCTGAAATTGCACTTGTCTCTACCTGTTTCCCTTTCAGAACACTGGATTTTCCATCTCATGGTAGGTGGACTCCATAGTGTCTGACACTATTTGTGGCAGACTGGAATCCACGCAGTTTTAAAGTAGAGGGAAAAAGTCTATACATTGGCAGACAATGTTGGGGTTCCATGAGCAGCCTGCTGGGTTGTTTCTGATCCTCTTCTCTGGTCCTCCCATCACCCTGTTCCTTGCCTTTCCTTCTTGTTAATGTACTCAGACCACAAAGGCTGGAAGGCTCCTCTTTCTTACTTATATTTGAGATTCAAGGGGGATACCCCTCACCCAGTTATGTCCTCAAAGTTACCTACAGTTCTCAGTTCTACTTTCTAATTGCACTTCTATAAAAAGGATTTTAAGGGATCAGAAACTATGCCCCCCCTTTACTGCTAGTATATATTCAATCTACCCTCGCAGCCATAATGTGTGAATAATTTCAAAGTAATACATTGGGAAACATCTCATTTATACAATGAGACTAAAGACAGGAGATTTGAATGTCTGACTGAATGCTAGCACAGCGTAACACATCCGCTTTAATTAATATCATCAGGGAAGTGACAACATAGGTGTGTGCGGGGGCACAGCTGTGAGGAGCACTGATGAGTCTATGCTGAAGCAGGACATATTTCCAAGCACAGAGATGGAGCTGTCATTTATCTTAATCAGTACCATGAGTGTTCTCTGTCTGTGGAGGAAAACATGCCATGGAAGTAGTCGGTAGGATTTTAACAGCTCCTCTCCATCCCTGCCAGTCTGCATAAGCACACAGGTGTCCCTGTGACATGTTCGCTCCTTTAGCCATCACAACTAAAAATACTTCTCTGCAAAACTGCCACAGGGTGAAGACTTTGAGTTTAACATAACGTATCAGCTCTGGCTGTAGCTCTCTCCCTCTTTTTTTTTTCAATGATGCTTTGAACTCTTCCCCTTCAAAATTGAAACTGACAATTGTGAACTAAAGAGATTTAAGAGAACAAATGGTCCCCAAGCTTTCCTTCAAGCCCAGTTAGACAGGCTTAATGCACCTTTAGCTCAGCTGTGGACTAGCAACCACATCTAAGGTATAGAGTAAATTGAAATGCTTCAGCAAAGATGATAGAATGGAATGGTTTCACCTGTCCTCCAAACATTTGGCCACTTTTGCCTCATGTCCTAATTTGCTTTAAACCAGCAACCAGGCATTTCCCATCTGATCTGGCCACAGGTACTGAGATGAAATATAGAGGGAGGAGCTCTTCAAAACCAGATGGGGGAAAAGTAATCATTCAGTAGCTAGTGAGAGAATATAGAACCAGGAGGTTGTGGGCTGATGTGATTCTGAATTTTTTCTACAAGGTAGAAGGAAACTAGGGTGGTAGCTAGCGAGGGCTAAAGTTATGAAGAGAATTTCTTTGTTAGGAAAATTAAGAGTGTGTGGTAAAAATGGTAGTACAAGAGAGAGAGAGAAGCATAGAATGATGTCTTTGCAGAGGATGGGCAGGATGACAATGAACACCATAATATGGTTTGGGGTCAAAAGGAGTAGAGATGGCACATTATGAGTAAAGGGAATGAAGGCAGAGAGCAGGGTTTCAGATGTGAGGATGGTTATATGGCAGTCATGGCTGTATCCCTTTCTGGTAGCTTCATTTTTCTTAGTGAATCAAAAAGCAAGAGATTTTATTGGGAGTGGGAATGGGAGAAAAGAGAAGGTGTACAGTGATTAATTAAAGATCAGCAGAGCGAGTGGACTGGACGTGGGAAACATAATCAGCTATGCAGCAGCTGTAAGGGCTGGGAGTGGATTGTGGCTCTGAATGTAAAGCATTTTTCCATCTGCTTTTAAGTGGAGGAGTATAGACACAGTGTGGGTGAAGGATTGAATAAAACCAAGATTAGAGTTTTGCCAAGTAAATGCAAGGATGAAGAGAGAAAATACGTGGAAAGGAGGACTAACAATAATGGAGACAAGAATCTAAGTTGAAAGCAGTCATGAAAGGCATGATAGATAATAAAAGGTAGTAAGATCTATGGACATCTGCTCATAGGGGTTTGGAGAACTGTAAAAGTTGAAGTACTCACAGAGCTAAAAATAAGGGTTTCCACAAGAAATGATTCTTATCTCCACACAGGGCCTTGTGTATATAGATAGTGGTCAAGGATAAGTGCACAGCAGAGATGGTTGTCTCGTTGTTATAGCTGCCATGGAAACAGTGAGCACACCAGAGATGAAGGTAACTTGTCTAATAAGGCAAAGATAAGAAAAAGCAGCTCCATAGTAGGGTGCTTACATGATATGCCCACAGTTCTAGATTCAATTTTAGCAATGCAAAGAAGCATGAAAAAAAGAAAAGGATTATATAAAGGCATAGGGCCAGGCATGGTGGTATATATCTTTAATTCCAACATGTGGGAGGAAGAGACATGCAGACCTTTGTGAGTTCAAAGCTAGCTTAGTGATTTCCAGGCCAGCTAGAAATGCATAGTGAGACTCCACCCCTTTCTTTAGAGTCACAGAACCCTTGGGAAAAAATACACAACGGGAGATTTCTCATGGACATCGTTACAGCAACAGGATGTAGGAAAGATGTAAATAGTTCAAGACTGTTATTGTTAGAAAGTTCTAGAATTTTTCTAGCTAACCTCATTTTATAGATGACTAGCTGAGACTCAAAAAGATGGAAGGATTTGCTTAGCATCCACAGATATAATACAGAACTTCAATTGATTTTTAATGGGGAATATTTACAATGGTTGAGTCACATGAAATTGACATTGCAAAGGTATAAAAATGATCAAATGTTGCCAATTTTGTGCAGCTCAACTTATGTACTGCAGTTTTCTTTCTTTTACAGTAATGTGCCAAGGAACAACAGACATCAAGGATTTTTAAAAATAAACTATTGCCTACATATTCCTCATTAAATTTCTAAATTTGTTTTCCAGGAAATGTGTGCAGGGAGCTCAGTTGAGTAACAACAAAGAATCTACCGAAACTGAATTCGCCTCTAATGAGTAGATGATAAAGAATCCAAAGGAACAGGTAAGTGAGAGCAGCTGTCACAAGTGTGGGACAGGATTACTGCCAACCCTTGAAGTAAGGTGACCCAGGAAGGGCATAAGTGGATTACGATTATAAACACAATGCTTAAGGATAAGGAATTAAGCTACTTGAAAGAAGCAAGAGAATGGTCAGCAAGGTGTATAAAAACAAACCGAAACAAAACCCAGTCACACAGATGACGTTGTTTAAGTCTCTACCCCTTTCCCACAGGAGAATTTCCTTACCTTCTTTATGTTGGATGCTATTGGATCACAGTAATACTTGCAGGGGAGCACAGGCCACTATCTCTGAATAGCTTCAGATCTCTTGTGAATATAACTTGACTTCTTGTAGGATATGACAAGGAAGAAAGGCTGTCCTCAACAAAGGACACGTACATGGACTTCCTAGAGGTTGTGTTTCTTTCATACATTAATACATCAGCGCCATTGCCTTCTGTACATCATTGTCTGTATCTTGTGGGCATAGTTAACATGAGCTCATGTTTGAGAAATGATAAGGTAAATGCTTCCAGGGACATGAATATCCCTTGGCTGTGTCCCAGAGACATTTCTCACATGGTCCAAGAGTTAGGGAGCTGCTCAGTCTGAAAGCAGGGCAGGCTGGAAGCACTAGAGTTATGAGCACAGGAGCAGCCTTTAACCAAAGAGGAGCAGGTGAAAGTATCCCTATTTTCTCACTTCACAGTGGCTAAACTGAGGGATAATCTGCATGGGAAAAGGGATGGTTATTTTATTTTTGAGATTGTAATTTATTTACAAAAATATTTCTCCCTTTCCATTCCTTCTTCCAAACCCTCCCATATACCCTTCCCACTCTCCTTCAAACTCATGGCTTTCTTTGTCACTACTTGTTACTTTGTGTGTGTGTGTGTGTGTGTATATATATATATATATATATATATATATATATATATCCCAAATATAACCTGTTGAGTCCATATAGCGTTACCTGTATAATATCACCTCAACTTTTCTTTGCAACAGAGACCACTACACAAAACCACAACCAATCAAAGTACAGAGTTGTGGAGGCCAGTCCCAGTAGATATTTCTGCAGTATACTTCTGTACCTAAGTGTCAGAGAACATTGAGGAAGAGGGACTGCTTTTGAGAAAGCTCCAGATAAGAAAGTCGATATGCTGAAAATCCAAGTTCCTTACTCTTCAAAATCAAACCAGAGCCACAAGGATTATAAGGGAGAGAAAGTGATCCATCCAGATCTATGCAGAAGCTGAGCCCATGTGAATGTACTGCATTCCCTGCCACCAAGAGATGTGGCTGGTTGCTATTAGCCCTCTAAGTTCTATTATGCATAAGTGTTGACTGTGCATGTGAGTCAGTCAATGACATCTTAATGTCATCACCCATTGGTCTATAGGCCACTATTTTATAATTACATTTGAAAGTGAAAAAGAGAATCTCAAAGTCAACTGCATATTACATTGACCTGGATAGGTCAATGAAAAGTGTCAGAGAAAGAAAAGAAAGAACATAAAAGCATATGAAAACAGAGAGCATAGTAGTAAAAGAGCCAAGAGAGAGGGCACCAGGAGAGATGGTAATATAAGAGACTGCTGAGTTGGAGCCCTCAGTTACACGTGACTACCATCTAATTGTCATAGTAGCACTACAAGTTTAAAGTCCCACATTGCAGCTGAGGAAATCAGGAATTAGATTAAGTCTAAGGTGAACATTAATAAGGAGTAGGGTGTATGTCAAGCAGTGTGAGTGCAAAATACACACTCTGTCAGAAGTCTGGTCTCTTGCTATTGTTTCTGCATAGCACACAAACAACCAGGGAAAGCTGTGCTTCAGTTATGTATAGTTGAAAACAAAACCAGCATGAAGAAGTTATGGAAGATACACACACACACACACACACACACACACACACACACACACACACACACAAAGCAGGAATGACTGTCAGATCTGCTCACTTCCAGATGCTGAGGCTGTAGCGAGGCTATGAAAATGCCAGTGCCAGTGCTGAGCAGGTTGAAGACCTGGCACGGAGGAGAGCTAATTCTTCACTGGAACATCTCATCCAGTGGAAGCTTTCCACTAGAAGAGATGGGGGAGAAGGAGAAGCAAAGGGGTCTGTATATTTCTCTTGGAAAGCTAAATGGTAAAACTGTGATTAGAGAAAATGAGAAAATGTATGTGAGTGTCAATGAGGCAGTCTGATCCATCACCTCACACCACTAGCTTACCCAAATGTGATCTCACAGATGATGTAGAATAACCGGACAGCTCATGAAGCAGTGCTGGGATTGCATGAGGATTCATCTGTCCTGTTACTCAGCAGTGTTACTCAGAGGCAACACAAAATGCAAGATGGTTCATCTGAGCATCATTTATATAGTCAAAAATGTATACTGGTTAATTTTTTTTGTTGTTCATTCTTTTTGTGAAGCCCACAAAGATTCCAACTTGTGGTTTGACTCAAGGTCAGAGAGTTAGAGTTTATGTTGCTCTCCAAGGCTGCATAATAGGGTGCAAAGGCATGGTTACCAGGTGTCTTATACTTCAAGGCACAAGATGCTTTGCTGTGGGGCGTGGCTACCAGGTGTTTTGAAGGGTCTACACTTGGTTGTATGTTGTGCTTTGATCTTGAAAGGGGGAGGTCTTTTGCCTCTCCCCTAGCTAGTGTATAAAAAGTCCATTAGAAATAAACTTGTGGCTGTTGGGTATTGACCCAGGGCCCTCCCAAAGCTATCCTGTGACTCTGTCTTTTTCTCTGCCTATATTTCCATCTATCATTTCTCAATTCCTCACTCCCCTCTTCAAGGGACGCTTTGATAGGTCGGGGCTAAACCCCAACACTGAACCCTGACAAATTTTCTCTTTTTTATTAAATTTTACAGTTAGAATATCAATTAATTGTGTTTTATTGTGGTGTTTCATGCACTTGTGTCATTATGCTTTGTTTTATTTCATCCTCATTCCCCATATGGTGCCTTCTGCTTCTGACTGGCTCACTGTCTTGCACCAGGGTCTCCCTTCCGCTTTCATGTCACATATTATTACTCTTCCCTTTCCCCCTTCTCCTTAAAATCTCTTCCTCCTCTCTAATGATCCTTTCTTTGCTAGTTCCATATCACACATGTGCCCACTTGTATGGGCACACACACACATACACACACACATATGCACACACACACATGCACACACACACACACACACACACACACACACACACACCTTTGGGTCAGGACTCAAGCCTAAGCACATTTATTCATGCTTTTTTATACACTGTATGTACATTATCTGAAGGTAATCTTTTTTTAACATTTTTATTTTATAATTTGATTTAATTTTACATATCAGCCACGGATTCCCTTGTCCTCCCTCCTCCTACTCCCACCCCCCCATTCCCATCTCTTCCAGGGCAAGGACTCCCCTGGATCAGGCCCTCTGGATAATTGAGACAGTTGATTAGCTTGAACTGAAGGTAATCTTACATGATAGTTTCAGTGTGCCTGCATCTTGACTATGACCTGATGGCTGTATTTTCAACTTGAAATGTCATATTGTCAGTAAAGAGTTTTGGATTTTGAAGCATTATGAGTTTTAGGTTTTCACATTAGGGATGCTCAACTTATATAATCTGTACAATCATACCCTGATATACTACTATCAAACAACAGAGGAAAGCTTTTGCTGATACCCAACAATGAATCTCTGTGATATACCAAAAACTACAACAGTACATATTCTCCATATTAGAATAAATTAATAATGGCAGAAGTCAGATCTGTGGTTGCTTTGTGGGTGATAATGCATGATTAAAAGATACCATAAGGGATGTTTTAGGGTAACATAAATCTTTTGTCTTTATTGGTGTATGGTTATATATATACATTCACAAAAATGAATGCAGCTACATAATTTAAATTTGAGCCTGTAACTTTTGTAAATTATACGTAAATTTATTTGAAAGAAAAAATAACTTCATCAGAGGATTTATAATGACATGAAACAGCTGGGTAAATTCTTTGTTGTAGCTTCTTATTTAACTAAAGTTGCTGAGCAGTGCTATTCCATGGACAGAATCCACATGGCTTTATCTTCTCAGTACTGAATAATTTCCCAAATCTATAGCACTGTAATTTCTCTCAGTGACAAATGAAACCACAGCAAAACTTCAAGGTTCCTTCCAGTGCAGAGCATCATCTTCTGTATTTATTAAGACAGAATCTAAGTTGCATTTCTTTTTCCTACTGAAAGTTATTTCCACGTGGCACATTTATTGATTTTTTTTCATTGTGGGTCCATATTAAAATTAGCTTGGGGGATCTAATAGTTAGAGACTATATAGCTACATAAACTGTTTTGGGAATACTGTAAGTTGAATTTTCTTCAAAATAAGTTGTGAACACATGTAGTTTGTTGCAATAAGGGGTGAATTTAAGTGTTTCACAATACCTCATAAAGAAATGCAATTTGTAGAGATCAACCGAGGAACATGGAGTGAGATCTACCATTTGCATGTTTATCGTCTTGTGAAGAACACTTGAATTGCTTCACATGTGCAATCACACTGAACTCTTGCAGCACCCACTGAAGGAGGTAATAATTGTATCACAGGTGGTAGACAAAAGAAATTGAGGCTCACATAAATGAACATATCCAAAGCTCAGAGTTAGCAAATTCAAATCCCATCCTATGGCCAGTGAACTCCATAATTTGTATTTTCACTGCCTATGACATCAACTGGTTCACTCACTTAACAGTATTTATAAAGTGCCTTCTCCTTCAAGCACTAATGACACGATTTTCCCTGCACTCTTGGAGTTTGTGTTCTGTTGGTGAGTGTGGGGCTTCAAAGAATTCCTACAACTTCTTTGATGTGTCTCTTTTTAGTAAGTAGAGCTTAACATCCCTGACTCTAGATAGGGAATGGAGATAGTGATTTAATGGTAGAACATAAAATAAAGCAGAGATGGTATGCCACTTCTGGGACGAGGTCACTATACACTGCACATTTTCCTTTACTTGCCCTCCTGGATTATTATCACAGGAGGAAATTTCCTGACATTTGATGAACACTTACACAGCCCTATGAAGGGGCCTATTAGACTTCCTGCCAACAGCCATGTGAATGAGTTTGAAAACGGTTTCTCTTCGACAGCCCTAGTCAAGACATCAGCAATGCTCAATCTCCTAACTACATGCTCATGAGAGAACTTGAACGAGATGTGTAGCTAAGGTGTTTTTGAATCCCTGGTTCAGCACACTTATGGGATTAAAAACTGCATGTTATTCTAAGCCAATGCATTTGGGAGTCATTCACCTCATATCGATAAATAGGCAAAGATATATTTACCATAAGCTAATGCCATAAGATATACAAAGAAACCAAGGGCTAAAAGGAAACAGAATGATGATACAATTTTAAATATTCTTTCAGGGAGGACATCTGTAAGGTACTGCGGTAAATACACAAGGAAAGAGAAAAGAAAAGTGTTTATTAGCATTGGAAACATAGGAATATCTGGTTCCATGAACAAATCAGGTGCAGCAGAGTGGTGAAATCAAAGTCCAATTAGAATAAAATAAAGAGTAAGTGAATAGGATGTAGAATCATATCTATACAAATTCCTAAAAACTTTCAACTAGAAAAAAAGGGCAGAACTGTTGGGGAAATTAGTATTGGCAGGACAGAACCATTGATAGTAGTGGTGCACTTTTTATAAGGGAGGTATTCACGTAGATATGCAGGAGCATGGGGAAAGTCCTGTGAAAAGGAGAGATACTGATGTTCAAACAGGGCTAGAAAATAAGAAATCAGATAGGAATGGGATTTCCTACATCATGACAACAGGGGATGGTGTTGGCTGAACACTAGGATAGGATTGTTTGAAATTCTGTGGGCCTAAGAATGAGGGAATTAAGGACCAGTGCTTATTGGTAGAGTAACATTCCCCTCATAAATACATTTGCATTCTAATTTCTAATTATGTAACTGTTAATTATTATTTTGTTTAACAAAATAAAAATTTTGTTAAAATATTAACAATAGTACTCCAATTGGGTTAACATTTATTTTTAATGTAATGATTTGGGATTTGAGCAATTAAAAAATTATATATTCTTATTTATGTGTATGTGAGGGGGAGCACACATATATGCATGAGTGCAGGTGCTCACAGAGGCCATCCTCTGGGGCTGCAGTTACAGGCAGTTGTGAGCCACCTAGGGATGGCAGAAACTGAAATTAGGTCCTTAGCATGATACACTTATAATTGCTGAGCCACCTTTTCATCCTCCAATAATATTTTTAAAGTTGCTAAGAACTGAACCCAGAACTTTACCTAGGCAAGGAAAGCACTTTCCCACCGGGATGAATTCCCAGGCCAAGTTTGTAATGTTCAGTTTGAGACAATATTTCACAAAATTTCTCAGACTGGTCTCACTATCTATGTGTGAACTCATTACATTACCGTAGACACACTTTAATCTTGGGTTCAGATGCCTCAGTCTCCTGAGGAGGAAGCATTTTAAGCATGTACCACAGTTTAAGAGTTTTTTAATATCTCCCATCTCCACATTCATAGATAACTTCACATGGTTATGAGTAAAGTCTCCAGTGCTGCTGTACTGCTAGATGAATTATGGATGGACAGATAGATAGCTGATGGATATATGGAAAGACAGACAGACCTAGAGTGACAGTCATAAACAAATATCTGGGTACATTTTAGTTGCTTAGCCTGACTTTTCATTTGGTGTATGGAATGAGGCACAAGGCGTGGCTGATCTTTCTATATAGAGTTGTCTCACCTATTAGATTATTTCTCCTCAGTAATTGGAAGCTCTGTACATACTAAATCTTTCCAGTGATACACTGCTTTATTTCTGTGGCTAGACCATACTCCCTTTCTATTGTGAAGTGTAAAATACACATACAGATGGACCTCCAACACACATACATAATTAAGTGAATAATTTTTAGTGAATTCCTTGGTAGCCACCACTTACGTTGACTCGGGAAGCATCAAAATCCCCTCTAAACTCCTCAAATGTCCTCGAGTTGTTACTTGTCTGTGGGGCGTTTACCCACCAACCCCACAGTTCCCCAGAGTTTTCTTGAGTGCGGGCAGCAGGAAATGTTAGATAGAAGGATTTAGATTGTAGAGATAAACAGACAGAAAATAAAGGATAGCCTCAAGAGGGCCTGGAACCTATTCCAACAAGCCCTCTGTCTCTGGCCTAAGGTATTTATAGAAACGCCAAGGGCGGAGCAAAAGACCTCCCTCCCCCCAGCCCAGCCAAGTGCAATCCATCTCAGGCACCTGCACTCAGGCTTGTGGTCCTATCATCCTCTCTATGCAGACGTGCTGGGTAAAGCCATAGGAACCTGAAAACAGGCTCCCACATTTGTCATGCTTTCCTGTCTGCAATCATGGTGCTGACTCATGGAAGTAGATGTTCATATACATACCAACACAATGCATTTTTGAGTGCATGCTTTCCTCTTAAAATTATTATGAAGTATTCTGGTATCTTGCTGGGTTAGTCTTTACACTATTATTCATTTGTAGTATTTTATTTTCAAGATTCATTCTGGAATCAGATTTTATAGTTCACAACATTATGTTAGCATCTTGGTTGGTATTTTTACATTAGTAGATTATAACATTCTCCTGTCTAATAATAACCTAGCACCAGTTGAGTAGCTGTGGAGCTCACTATGCTCCATAATATTTTTTCTCTAAGTATGTTTCTACAATGTTTTAAATGGTTCTAATACTCTATTTAATATTTTAGTAGCTCCTTAAAGTCATTTTTCATTACTACAACCAAAGATACCAGCTAGTATTATCGGTAGAAGGTTCTACACTAAAGGTCTCTGTTTTTTACTAGCATCAAAGGGCAAACATATCAATGCTTATAACCAAAATAATTACAAAAACATGTTCTTTATTAATAGCTTGAAGCACAGAAACAGAAGGAATTCTGAGTAAATATGTACATAACCATGCATTTTCTATGAAACAGAAGACAGAGTTATATGGGAAAATCAAGGGAAGAAACTCAGACACACACAGACATGCCACTACAGTGGATTTCAGGCTTCATTATCTAAGCTCTGCTCTGTATATTTACATAAAGGAATAGGTGACTCAACATATCAAATTGAAACACATATGATTTAGTTTCAAAGAAAGATATTTTCTTCATTGTAATATAGTGTCCTCTTTACAGTCATTCAATAAGTCTTTGTATTATTTAAGACTGAGGACACATTTTCTCCTGGTTTTTGAAACATACACATCAAATTAATGCTTTACCCAAATAAAATAGCTAGTCACTGTTTCTAGTCTGTATTTCATGAACATCATGGGAATTACTGACATTAGTTATCAAAGGAAAGATGGAAAGTATTATATAATCATAAAGCGAATTAATTTCCGTCTTCAACACTGGACAATTCATGACTATATGCCATTGTTTGAATTACCGCTACACATTCTTACATTCACACATGACATATATGATTGTAACAATGTAAATAGAAAGAAAATTGGTGACAAATGCCACAGAGCAAAGAATTTTAATGTTATGCTTTGGAGATGGTTATGATAAAATGTGCTAATTACCGAAAGAATCAGAGAATTTGTTTTGTCAATATTTCAACTTAAGTTTTTTCAGTCTCTCTATTTCTCTGTGTCTAACTCCTTGGAAAATTATCAAGACTTCAAGTGGAGATAAAGTGTTGTCTCCATAAATGGACATGTTGAAAATGATTCAGTTTATAGAGACTTCCTCAGACTAGGAGGATAATGATTACTATCTCAAGGGCAGAAAAAAAGCCCAAGGAGAAGAAGAATAAAGTGAAAGAGTGAAAAAACAACCACAAAATCCAACCGTCATTAACTTTGACAAAGTTAGCAATCAACAAAACTCTGGCATATTGAATCATGTGCTGTTACTTGCAATGGTGCACCTAGCAAACCAAAATGAATACCGAGATAATTCTTGAAGTAATGGATCTGTGGATGACGATGTCAAAAGAACTATGAGGTAACGTTTTTTAGAGAGCATTTAAAACACAGGGTGAAGTCCTGTTACAGACTGGTGTGCTCTAGCTATCAACCAGTCATCCACCAACCAGTGAGACACACTGTGCTACAAGACCTCACTCCTCCTATTCATCCATGCTCCATCATTTTTTTATTAATTTTTTAAAATTTATTTTACATACCAACCACAGTTTCCCCTCCCTCCTTTCTTCCCATCCCCTCCCTTCACCTCCTGCCTACCCCTCCCTGCCCCATCCACTCCTCCTCTGAAAGGGGCAGGCCTCCCATGGGAGTCAACAAAGCATGCATGCTCTGCTCCATTCTTACTGTACAGGCCTTTGCCTGATGCTTGCTGTGTCATGACTGAAAGTCTTCCCATCTGCTTCCAGGAACCATGGCCCATTCCAGGAAGAAGAAATAAAGCAAAAACGAAATGTATCAGCAGATACGGACAATAAGGCTGTCACTCCAAGATATGCCATCAGCCAACATGTCTATCAGTGGACAAATGGATAAAGAAAACGTGGTGTGCATACACAGAACAAAATATCATTCGTCCATGAACATAGTGAAATCCTTAATGCAATAGGAGAATGATCTATTAAGAGGAAATAATTCAGGAACAAATACTACATGCTCTCTCACTTGTCTGTGAGAACTTTAAAAGGTGAGCTCACAGAAGAGAGTGGAATAAATAATAATCACTATGTTGGGAAGGGTAGAGGGGAAGGGGAAGAATGAGGCTAGGTTACAGGTACCAAAATCAGTGAAACGGGAGCTATGGCATCTGTGATGGCTATTCTTGGTTGTCAACTTGACTATAATTGGAATGAGCTACAGTCTAGAAATAGAGGGCACACCTGTGAGAGACTTTCTGCTTGGTTTGATATGGGTGAATCCACTTGTAGTCCAGACCTTTGAGGTAGGAAGACACATCTTTGATCCAGATCTTGAGGTGGGAAGACACACCCCTTTAGTCCAGATCTTGAGGTGGGAAGACACACCTTTAATCCGGATCACACTTTCTGGAAGTTATACAAGGACATGGAAGAAGGGAGCTTTTGCTCTTTGCTGGAATCCCCTCACCTTGCTAGCAAGTCTATTCCTTCACTAACATTGGAGCCTACTTCTTCGGGATTCTAGCACATATAGAAGACCAGCTGAGACACCCAACCTGTGGGACTGAGCAACTACTAGATTCTCAGACTCTCCACTCACAGCTAGCCATTATTTGATTAGCTAGACTGAATCCTGTAAACCATTCCAATAAATTCCCTCTTTATATATATATATATATATATATATATATATATATATATATAGAGAGAGAGAGAGAGAGAGAGAGAGATTCATTCTGTAAGTTCTGTGATTCTAGAGAACTTTTACTACTATCTTCTAGTATCTCCAGCAAATTCAGACACATTTCAAAATGACTAGAAGACTCTGAAGGTTCCTAACACAGAGAAATGATAGATTTCAGGGAAATTAAAATGCCAGGTGCAAGTGATGTTAAATGAGCTTAGCCTGTCTCACACTGTGGAGCTTAAGTAGGCTGACAGCTACTTGTATGGATGTATGTTAGCATTTTATATTCACTCATACATCTGGTAAGGAGCACAAGAAAAATTCTACTTTCAAGTTATATTTAAGTTAAAAGAAGAAGCCACCGGAAGAGCCAAATGATGGTTTAGCTTTAGTTGCAATACTTAGGTAAAACACAGTGAATTTTTACAGAGTTTTACCATGAACATGAAGTGAAAAAGTCTATACATGACAGAAAACACAGCACAGAAAGGTTGCGTTTGTTGTCTGGCTTCACAAAATGAGTGTGTAGGCCTGCCTTCCTCCACACTTCTTCCCTATTTCAAGCCCAAAGGAACCTTGCTAATAGCATGGCCCAGTCCTGGGCCTTTGTGTTGGCTAAACCCTCTGCTTGAAATGCTTGTCCTCTTGATTTTCACATGGCTGCCTTCTCATATCTTTCCAATCTCTGCTTCATAATTCTCTTCCAGTTTAGATGCAGACTTCCTGATCATTGCCAATGTTTACATTTTTGAGATTATAATTACATTTTCCCTTTTCCCTTCCTTCCTCCAAGTGTTCCCATGTACTCATCCTGGCTGCCTTTCAAACTCATGGCCTCTTTTTTTCTCTAGTTGTATGTATGTATACAAACTATATTCATATATACGTATGTGTATACAGAGAGAGGAGAGAGAGAGAGAGAGAGAGAGAGAGAGAGAGAGAGAGAGAGAGAGGGAGCCTTCTCAGTCTGTATAATGTACTCATATATATATTTTCAGGGCTGAACCTCTGGTATTAGACAGCCAATTGGTGAGCTCTTCCTAATGCTTACTTTGTAAACTGTGCAATTAAAAAAACTAAAACATGAAGCAATGGGTGGAGGCACTGAGTTTCTTGAACTTTTTCAGCTTGTACTGCTACATTTCCTGTATGACCTGGAAGGATTTGTTATATGCATGTACCAGGACATATTCTCTTAGTAACCTGGAAGGATTTGTCACATGTATGTACCTGTGGGTATACATTTATATTTATATGCTTAAATGTTTGACTAGCTTTACAGAAGAAAAGTAAAGAAAACAATAATCCCTGGTATTACTAAATGCAGACTATCTCTTCTTCTCACCATGCTCTATCATATGGTATTTCTTCCATACAGATATGGCAAATGTAAACATCAACAACAGTAAATGAATGAGGAAATAGTGAGGTTTGATTGCTCATTATTTTGTTTTCTAGTAAAATGTATTTAGTTACATATTTTTATAATTTAATTTTAATATTGACTAAAAATAGCTATCCATACCCTGTGTGTACATGTAATATGTATACTGAAGTCAGTCTTTGTAGATATAAAGATCAGAACATTTCCTTATTTTCTCAAAATACACATAGATTAAAGAAAGCATCAGCTTTGGTGAGTTTGATCTTGTAGCAGTGGATACTAACAGAGGCTTAATCACAGCTATGGCAACAGCTTCAGTGCTAATGCGCAGAAAACGTAAAACATTAAATTGAGAATTATGAAAGCATCTCAACCGAGGCATCATCAAAATGTGTGTCCTCTAGAAATGCAAGAATATCTCATTGATGTCCATCGTGTCACAGTAGAGCCATGGACACCTCACCCTGATAGATTTCTAAAAGGTTTGTCAGAGAACATCCTCCAGGCAATACAGCCCCAGACAAGCTCTAAATTGAGGTCAGGGTGACCTCCTTCTACATCACCACCCAAATCCCAAGCTGCTGACCGCCTTTGGCTGAACAAGCTGACGAGGGGGAACCTACAGTGCTGCCTCTACAGAACTGCAGGAAAGAGAAGGAACCTATACAAGACATTGTTCAGTGGGTAGATAGAGAAAGCTGATTGTTACCTTGTAAAAACCTTCATGGAAGTGTTTTTCTTTCCTCGTCTGCTCTCTGTTTATAGTCAATCCCCTGTCTATTCTCCTGCCATGGCCTTAGGGAAGCTCCTAGCTGAGCTATATCAGTTCTCAGGCCCACTTACACTAAATGTATCATATAGTGTACTGTCTTGTTTCTTTTGTGGCATACTGAATGCAACAAAGGTTATGCCTAAATCACAACTCCTTTGTCCAAGCAGCTGACATTCTTGCTTTGTTTTGCTGTCAGGGTGTATTTCTTATGGACAGATAATTATCAAGATACTCTTTCTTTCCAAATGTACACCAGGTACCTCTCAGTTCAGTAAACACAGCACTCTTAAGGTGGGAATGTCTGCTCTTCTAGATTAAAGGTTCCTTTAACCCTCAAATCTTTTAAGGGGAAATGTTTCCAGGGAGCCACATTTTCAGATTTTCTCCAAAATGGTGTTCATATATAAATCCCGTGCTTCCTATCAACAGTTGTTCATATTCAAGGTGACTTTATGAGCTCTGAAAACTGGACCTTGCAAGAACTTGGAAGATCACATTGTACCTAAATGTGGCTTGAGCCACAAGTGGATCCTTTCATAGTTCCTTGTGTGTAGGTTCAGAGGGGAAAGAGCAAGAGTTCTAAAAGAAAGCAAAATCTTTTGAATTTATCCCTAATTCCAGGAAATGGTAGGGTAAGGCATTCCCTGTTCCATAACCTCCAGAGATTGGTACAAAGTCACTTATGGGCTGGCATCAGTAAAATGTCATCCTAGCGGTTTGGAGAGATGGCTCAGCAGTTAAGATTGCTTGTTGTTTATCCAGAGGACACCCGAGCTCAGTTTCCAGTACCTGCATTTGGTGGCTCACAATCACCTGTAACTTAGCTCTGGGGATTCAATACCCTTTTCAGGCCTCCATGGACATACGAACACAGTGGCATACACTCACACATATGCACACACATACACTAAATAAAATAAAAATTAAAAGTTTTAAAGATCACCCTAGGAATGATACCAATTAGACAAAGCATCATTTTCCCATAGACCTAATTTTTTTAAGTGACCTAGAAATGATCCCAATGACTGAAGGGCCTACTTCCTCCTATATCTAGCTTCACACATTTACAGATCACCTTATATAAATAAATTAATCAGTTTTGCTTAGCTATGATAGCAAATGGAGGGCAGGTGCAATGGCTCAGTGGGTATAAAAGAACTTGCCATACAAACCTGACTATGTGAATTTGATCCTTTAAACCCATAAAATCTGGATGCAGTGGCATATATCCATAATCCCAGCATTCTTATTGGGAGATGGAAAGTGGAGACAGAGTTTTCTAGAACCTTCAGGTCAGCTAGTCTGGAGTGCACTGCACAGCAGAAACAAGAGAGACTTCACCTCAACAATAGTGGAAGGCTACAATTGACTCCTGAAAGTTGTCTCCTGATCATTGCATGCATGTCATGGCACATGCCTGCCTACACACACAGGCATGCATGCACAGAATTAATTATTTATCTTCAATAAATTGTTTATATTAAGTTATATTTAAAACAATTATACATATAATTACTTATATTTTTAAAAGAGCAAATAGAATCAAAGAGTCCCCAGGAGACGTTAATTGTACTTTGATTAGAAGCAGAGAAGGGGGAGATAGAAACTAGTTTCATAGAAATGAGAGGACAGGAATACTGGTCTCTGTAATAAGCCACTCAGGAATCCTAGCTTGCCTTATCTGATCTTAAATCAATAGTAAGAGAATAGGGTACTTTGGATGACGACTTTCCATAGAATCCCCAAGGTGTGCCATCCACACTTACTGTCCATTGATACTTCTCTCACAATAAGGGCAACTTAATTACAAAACAATGGAACCCAATCTTCAACACCATTGTTTCTGCTTTCTCTTCTTGTACAACCTTTTTTCTCCCACTGAGTTCAACCACAACTCACTCACAGATGACTGGAAGATCCTAACTTTCAGTCTATGTATCACTATTAAGCCCTAACCATACACTCTAAATTTCATGTTTCCTAGACAGATCCAGCAAAGTTCCTTCTCATGAAAAGAAATAACACAGAGAAAAACTTGGAAACATTGTAGATCCCCATTTTTCAGTACATGTCAGCAAGGTTTGTGCATGCTCCACCCATACACAATCTTCACCCCTGTGGTGGTATTGTTCCCCAAAATATTGTGTACCCTAATAAACTTATCTGGGGTCAGAGAACAGAATAGCCACAGATATAGAGGCCAGAAAATAGTGGCACACACGCCTTTTATCCCAGCATTCTAAAGGCAGAGATCCGCCTTGGATCTATGTGAGTTCAGGGCCACACTGGAAACAGCCAGGTATGGCGACTCACGCCTTTAATCTCAGGAACTGATGGCAGAAAGCAGAAAGGTATTTAAGGCATAAAGATGAGGAACTAAATGCTGGTTAAGCATTTAGGCTTTTGAACAGCACAGTTCAGCTGAGAGGCATCCAGTCTGAGGAAACAGGATGAGCTGAGGAATTGGGAAGGTGAGGTGGTTGTGGCTTGTTCTGCTTCTCTGATCTTCCAGCATTCACCCCAATAACTGGCACTGGGTTTGATTTTATTAATAAGACCTTTTAAGGTTTGTGCCACACACCCCTTTATACACAGAGGTTTTGCAACTGTCAGACCATAACGCTTTCTGAGAATTTTATTATGTCCATGGCATCCTTCTTTTCCCATCTGTGCAGCAACTTAGATAAGATCTGAACCTGACTCTCACCAAGAGCAGCATCTAAGCATCAATGATCTCTCCTCCAAATAATAATACCATAATAAATAATATGATAATAATACTGATCAACACAGAACTAGACTAAAATGTCCACTTTCATAAATTTCGTTTTATAACTAAGGCCTACAAGCTCGTTAGAAATAAGAGAGAGGACTACGGGGGTGGGGCATAAAACAATTATCTGGAGGTCTCCTGATGATAGAATTACATCTCCAAGGTTTCATTGAAGCTGGTGAATACACCTACATGGGGTTTTCCCTCTTCCTTTGAGTACTGATTCCACAGAAACTTCATTTATGAAATATATTATTGTATCCTCTTCAGCTCTTTCCCTTTTGATGTTTAGTCTGTAAGTTTGAGGCAGGGTCTTGCTATATACCTCTTTCTGGTCTGCTGCTCCCTTATATAGCCTAGGCTGGCCATGATTTTACAGTAATCTCCCTGTTTCCACCTCTTGAGTGCTAGATTACAGGTGGGTCAAGATATTCAACTGTTTTTTTTTTTTGTGGTCTTTCTATCCCAGAACCTCTATTATATAGTTGTTATTACTTATCTTCCTCCTTGTTTCCACTATCAGGTCACAAGCACACCTTCAGGAAAGGACTATTGTTGTAATCCCTGCTGTACATAGTGCATGCCTCCCTTGCTCAATGAGTAAGTAAGTTAATAAAAACACTAGAAAATAACTTCTGCATACCTTTACATCAACAGGAAAAGAAATGCAGACAAGACAAGTATTTAAAGGCTGCAGCCCAAGTACAGATCTTCGGGTAAAGGAACCTCAGAAGCAGGAAGTCACAATTTCTGGGTATTGGGAAGAAACTTGGTAATCAGTGTGAATAAATCCTTGGAACTGGAGCCTGAACTGAAAAACACTTCCTCTCGAGAAGTCAGAGCTCTATAAGAGAGCTTTGACTTGGGGAATTTGCATAAGCAATCTGTAAAAACTACTATTTTCCATTCATGAACAATATAAGAACTTACTTTTACATGAGAATTTAACCAAGAATTTCTATGAATCTTTTAAGCATGGCAGTAACTTCTAGTATAGACACATCTTTGAACATATCTCTAATTTAAAGGAAATCAGTTCTTTTGAGACCACTTAATAACAGACCTCAAAGAAATAAACCCAAAGAAAAAATGTTTTACTAGAAAGCTACAGAATAAATTACCATTTCAGAGATGACTGTATGTTGGAGTAGTAATCTCTGGTAACAGACAGCAAAACTGTGTGAGAAATTCAGAGGTTACAGGAGATATAATTAACCCTAGATCAAGCTCAAGTTGGCAACTGACATCCTTCTAGGAACCAGACAGCATATGACTCAATCAAGCTTCTGGCAGACAGCTAACAGGCAGGGAGCATAGAAAGTTTACTAGGGAAAAGAGTCCAAGGCAAACATGCTCTGTTAAACAAGCAGACTCTCCTGAAAATCTACGGGGTGCTATTGTATGAAGGTGAGCAGAACATCTGTACACTGAAAGCTTGACTTACTCAATGGTAATATTGGAAAACATCGTGGATCTTTAAGAGGTAAGGCTAAGTGGGAAGTCCTAGGTCTCAGGGAAGTATTCCTAAGAGCTCTGTTAACCAGTCATCTCTCTGTTTCATCATGTGTAGTATGAACATTCATTCCTACACACTCCTGTTGTAATGAGCGATTCTTGCTACAGGATGGAAGTTAGAGCCACTTGGTCTTCAACTTGACCCTCCAGAACCACAAGCTATGATAAACTTCCCTCTGCATCATTTTTGGGCAGTTCAGAACCTAATTATGTATACAGAGTGTCAACCGCTGAGCTCCTGCCCAAACCTCTGTGTGAATTATTTCATTATAGTTTCATGGAACTGACTAACATAAAGGGAAGTTTTTGTACTGCCATTGATTCTGCCTCTCAGTTTCTCAGTACAATGAAGATGTCATCTGGTCCCATGTAGCCAAAGAGTTTATGAAAAACATCAATACAATAGCCACTCTTGCTGCCCCCCTAGTCTTTCACTAGAACCAAGTCCATCAATGTGATCAATAATTATTAGACCTTTACCTCTGCTGAGGATGTTGAGCCACCTTTCTAAGGAGATCAATTGCATTCTGCACTTTGTGAAACCCATTGTTCAGTAATAATGTGAAAAAATAGTAAATACATAAATGTTTTAGAAAGGTAAAATTTTATGAGCAACACTAGTATTTGCTTCCCAAATAATCCACAAGGTTCTCTACAAGTGACCTCATCATAATAAAATAGTCATTTAGGGTATCACAAAGGCTGACTCAGAATGATCTGAATTATGAAATAATTTCAAGGAAGAAGACATGGGACTTGAACAAATATATCCATAGAGTATATATACAACTAACTAGAGCCACCCAGCCTTTAAATTGAACCTCTAGAACCATAAACTACAATAAATCTCTACATAAATTTTGGGCAGTTCAGGACCCTAACCATGTACACGGAGAGTCCACTAATGAGCTTGAAGCATAGATAGTAAAACATAAACTAATAGATTTGGTAAGGGAGAAATGTCCTTATGGGAGAAAAAATGTGAGGTGAATTATGGGAGGAAGTCTGATCAGAGAGTAGGACATGCCACTATGATGTGGAAGGTAGAGACGTTTATTATGACAGTAGTATCCAGCATGAGATCACCAGAATGCATAAAATCTAGTAACTCAAAATGAGAGCATCTGAGAACTAAGAATGGTGTGGGCTCCATAAGCACGCCATGTCTCTCTGTCTTGGAAAGCTGATCATAAAATACCAATAGAAAGTCAAAGTCTGCATGTCGTCTTTTTGAGGTAAGAGTCTCTACAGTTGATACCATGACTTCAGTAGAAGAGATTCCTCAGATAGCTTTTCTCTCCCTATTGTTCCTTTCCCTACTGTAAATTGTCTTATTCCTTGAGATCTAGCTCCACCCTAACACATCCACACCCAACACATACTGGTTAGAATTCTGCTCCACCACCCAGAAAACTTTATACTTCTGGATCCAATAGTGACTTCCATAGATACCTCAGGTGTATGCTATAAACCTCAAGTCATTAACAAAATCCCACAATCTCCCCCTTGGAACTCATAATCTAAGATGACCCCATTCCTAGGTCATGCAAAGGAAATCAGTCTCTTTGCAGAGAAAATCAACACTAGTAATGTGTTTCCTACTGGGAACAGCCACATACTAATAAACATTCTAAGCTGCAAGAACTACACCAATTTTGGTTATTGCATCTACAGAAAAAGCGTACAAACAATTAATGTTTTTTCACACTATTTGGGAAGTATTCACCTGTTCAAGTAGATTGTTCTAAAAATCTCTGGGTATTTTTCTACTTAGGATTTAAATCACTTTAAAAATAGCTTATACCATTTCAAAATCAATAATGGTTACCACTGAAAATAAGAAAATGCAGTAAAACCCTCTCTCACCCTTGCCAGAGACAAACTCTCATAAGATTTGCTTTCTTTTTAGATACCAAATCAAAGAGGAAACATACTAAACCTTTAGGGAAGTCTGGTCCATAAGAGATGGTGAGTAAAATATGTGTAATTAGTAAGCATAATATATGATCAGTTTTGTAGGATATAATTAGCAAAGATTTTAAAATTCAGTAGTTCAGATAGGAGTAAAAATCAAAGATGTTTTTTTCTATGCAACACTGTCATTTCCAGGAAGAAACCTAATAAAACTCCTGTGGGCAGGAGTACATTAGAATTGAAATTAAGAACAAATGCTGTTGTCTGCATGTTGCTTAGAAATTCACATCTTCTAGCCAATATTTCTTAAGTACCTTTACACAAAGAGTATAGGAATTCCTTTCTTTATGAATATTTGATATTGACATGGATTACCTTATAACTTTTTAAAATTTATTTTTGACAAGGTCATATATGTATATGTTTTTTCATACTATTTGGGAAGAATTCACCTGTTCAAGTAGATTGCTCTAAAAATCTCTGGGTATTTTTCTACCCATGTGTATATGTATATGATGTGTTATGATGATATTCACTCCATTACACTCTCCCATCCCCTCCGACTAGTGTGTGTGTGTGTGTGTGTGTGTGTGTGTGTGTGTGTGTGTGTGAAGGTCTTTTGCAATTGGCCACAGCTTCTGTGTACCCACAATTGCAATGGCTATGTCATATCTAGTAGTCAGCATTTTATAGTGCACCTCTCTGTATGCCACAATTACAATCTCTTGGTACACACTCTACAATGATCCTTGGGCCTTAGATGGAGTGATATAGATGTCCAACTTGGGGCTAAATACTTATTCTCTTCACTTTGATCAGTTCTAAGTCTCTGCCTTAACTTTATTCAAAAGAAGCCTCTCTGACCAAAGCTAAGGCAATACTAGTCTCAAGATAAAAACAAAAATATTTAAAAAGCAGTTTGATAACATGTCTGTTTCACAAATCATCAGTGGTAATTTACCCCCTATGACCTGTGACCTCCCAAGCTATAGGCTTTTGACCAGTTTTACAGTATCAGGCATGTATTGTTTTCTGTGGAATAGGTTTCAAATCTAATCAGAAAGTGTTTGGTTACCTGCCCCCTCCCCCCAACAACCATGTGACTATTTTAACAGTGGGTATATCTAGCAAGGGATTTCCCTATAACTTAGTCATTAAATTTATATATGTTTATACTATGTCAGATTTTAATGCTATAGAAAGCAATGGTTTAATAAATATTATTCCATGTCTCACCAAATACTAACTGAATAGCTAAATGATAAGAAATAAGCCCAACTCTGGAGATTTAAACATCAAAAATAAGTAAGAACTGCAACCTCTGGGGATTTAGAGATTACCAACGAGAGCTCATGGACTGCCAGACATACTTGGCAAGAAGATAAACAGAACAGAACACAACCAAGCTAAAATTTCTACCATAAGAGAAAAGTAGACAGGGGAGATAGAAGACACTGACTCCTGTCAAAATGTCCCAAGATCCTGATGAAAATGTAGCTAATAAGCTGAGATCTATGAGTGTGAAAATGAGCCAGGTTGCATGGGAATGTGAAGAGAACAGTAATGGCAATGTCCCCACTGGGAAACTTGGTTTCCACGAACTGAAGGACAATGACAATGATTACAGTGTATCGACTTCAGGCCAATGGCAGGCTGGAGAAAAGAGTTAGACTGTAAGGTGCTAACTTAAAAGTTTAAACTCTATTCCAAATGTGGTGAGAAAAATACAAAAGAGTGAAAAGTGAGGTGGTGACAGCAATCTGACCTGCATTTTAAAAATATCTCACAGTTGTGAGTAAAGCAGAGTGAAAAAGAGGGGTGGGGAAACAACGCTCTTGAGAGTTGTTATATCCTATTGATAAGAAACTGTGGTGGGCTTCCTAGTCTAGGGCAGGATTGTGGGAAGGGATGAAGTAACAAAGTTTGGTAGTAGACAGAAACAGCAAATGAGCGGGACATTGTCAAAGGACTCCCTCTGCACTGTGACCAACTGGGTGCTTTTTTTATTTTTATCTTTTATCAGATCTGTATGAGTGGGAGATTAGGGCTGGGGGAAATTCAGATCTCCACTTAAATAGGTCAGTGTTGATTTGTCTCTTAGACTAGTGTTTGAATGAGAATGCAGATTTTAGCATGAAGCTCTGTTTTAGATTTAAGGCAGAGGACAGGGATTTACCAGTACTGAATGTTTGGAAATTATCAACAGAGATGAATAAAAGTGTCAAGGAAAAGTACCCCACACTGCTGGACAAGCATCCTCACAATGCTTTCTCTTGATTCCTTTGTGCCCGAAACATTTTCATGGCACAAGATGTAGATGTATATGCAAACCAAACATTTACTAATTAAAAAAAAAACATCATTTATGTTCCAATAATTTTTTCATATACATATATTTTTTACCAATTATTAAAGATGAAAGCAAATTTACATACTAATGAGATGATATGCTTGTTTATCTTGCCTCAGAGAATCAAATCTTGTTTGAATATTCAACACTGCAGAATGCAAAACATCTTTGGCATTTTCCAAAGTTGATTGATATTTTGATTTTATATTTGTCAACACTGAGGATTCTAGTTCATATAAATACACAGTACAAAATGGCAGAAGTATAGTTAAGGTCAATTTAGAAGTTGTTGGATATTCTGTCCTGTTCCAATTGAGACCTCATATAACTTTTGTTTTGTGACATTCCAGTCAATACCTCAAATGACATTAAAAATAAAAAATTCTGACACTGTACTATCCATAGACATGCAAATGTGATATACAATGAAGAATCATAGTAGGAAAGTATAAAAAACATGAAAAGTCTTTGCCTTCTATAAGCAAACTATTGTGTTTTCTCATAGCAGAATTCGTGTTACAGTAAAACACTGCAATCCATAGCACAATAGTCTCAAGTTTGAAGTGAGGTGGTTTAGGCAGCATAGAAGTTTATTCAATGTTTTTTTTTTTTTCCATTTTGGCTGTATAACAGATGAAAAGAATATCATTAAATTATTTTGAATTTTATATTTTCTTTTCTTTTATTGCTTATGTCCCTAAAATGAAGCATACATGAGTAGAGATAGAGGTGTTTCACAACAATATAGAGAAACAACCAGAAATATTTTAATCAGAATGTGGGGCAGGTTCACAGTATGATTGTAGTATCATATTGAGAATGAGAGTTCTGTCCAATGTCAGCATTCTTCCATCAGTTCTGCCCCAGAAGTCTTCCTTTTATTTCCAGATACCAAGTTTTGAGACAATTACAACCCAAAACTCTATCAGACTGGTAAAGTGTCACTCTGAGGTCAGTGAACATGGTGAGTAAATGTTTTGTGAATGTTTAGCCTAAAATAGACCATTTTAAACAAGGTAGCTAAATGCTTTATTTATTAAGATAATAACCTGGAAACATTCTCATAAATGTTTTCCCCACCATAATTCTGGAATGGGGATAGGTCCAGAATGAAAATGAATGTGGCAAGTGAGGTATCATGAATGGAGACTGGTGGAGGGAGAGGATAAAGGAACAGGGCTGACACCTGTGACCCGATATCTCAACAGTTGACAAATGAAGGCACTGCGACTTCATAATCATAAATTCATTACAAAGATACAATAGGAGGAAGACTATATAAGGTGTACTTATTATTAATATAAGAATGGCTAATAATAAAATCAAGCTGTCTCCTCTAGCCCTCCAGGGCCTGGTGGCTGGGCTAAGTGGCACTGGTTATGGGATAGGTCAACAATCCCCACCTTCTAAGGGCGACACTGCTCTCAGGCTTCCACTTTCATGGAGATAACTCACTTTATCTCTTTGTCTCATTTAAATTTCTAACAGCCTCCTTTTCCAACCAAAAGATGTGAATTTAGCTTTAAGCAAAAGCTAAAGGTCACTTTTGTTTTTAAAGTTTCAGTCTATGAGAGCAATAGCATCACTTCCAAAAACCTCCTATTAGTATTTGTGACTACTTGCTGTGAAGCAAAACCAGCTCTTTGAACTTCATGCCTTCAGGATGACAGAGAGGCTATAATCATACCTTGCATTTGAAACAGTACTAGTTTCAACAGAATGATAAATATGACCAGCAAGCAAGAAACAAAGGAATAACACCAGACCTGTTTTTGAATTTATAATAACCGTTCATTGTGCCTTTTCCAGTAGATTTACTTCTGACTACTATGTGGTTGAAGTGACTGATCATTGCCTAACAACCTTTGCCATCTCTACAATCTGCTTTCCAAGAAGTCAATCTAAATTTTAACGGACAATCTGCTCCAAACTGCTTTTCTAAAGAAACCAGTGTCACAAGCATGGCTGACTGGAGTCTAATCTATGAACCTTCCTTCACCCAGGAGTTAGAAACAGTATGCCATGACCCTCTCTTCAAATACAGAAGCCACTGAGCAAGATGAGACATACTACAGGGTGGTTAATATGGAAGCAAATGACATAAAGACACTTCCTGAAAATGTAAGAGATGTGAAAAGTCTTCTTTTTTACAGATACAAAAACAGATATCTAATCACTCAACTCAGGCTTGTCAACTTTAATTGTTCCGAATGACCTGGAGTCACTTAGGAAGAAACAGTATGCACCAAGTTTCACTTTGTCCCTATCAGAAAAACAATCACATAAATCTTACATGTAGATTCTGTGAAGAAGATTTTTCAGGTCTTGCTGAGAATAATTTCATTGCAGGCTAGAAGGAGAAAAGGGACCCTACACAGAAACATTCACCTCCTGGAGGAATTAGCATGGTATATGCAGATGATTTGTCTCAAACCGACATCACATAAATAAAAATGTCCATATGAATACATGTTTTAATATAATTACACACACCTACCACATTCCTATAAATACATAAAGTTTAGATTCTTATGAAACTGTTTCATGAATTTAAAATTCCTAGGAAACTTACAAAGGAGCTTTGTCAAAAAGCTGCCTTGCCTAAAAATCACTTATTCTTACCGAACTAAATATTTGAATATAATTAATATTTAATTTCTTCTATCATCTAAACAGTATAATTCATGGTATATAGTACTCCTATTTATATGTTAACATTTGTGGTGGTATTGTGTTCCCCAAAATATTGTGCACCCTAATAAACTTATCTGGGGTCAAAGAACAGAACAGCCACTAGATATAGAGGCCAGAAAAGAGTGGCACACACGCCTTTAATCCTAGCATTCCAGAGGCAGAGATCCGCCTGGATCTCTGTGAGTTCAAGGCCACACTGGAAACAGCTAGGCATGGCAACTCATGCCTTTAATCCCAGGAATTGATGGCAGAAAGCAGAAAGGTATTTAAGGCGTGAGGATGAGGAACTAGATGCTGGTTAAGCTTTTAGGCTTTTAGCAGCAGTTCAGCTGAGACACATTCTGGATGAGGACTCAGAGGCTTCCAGTCTGAGGAAACAGGATCAGCTGAGGAATTGGCAAGGTGAGGTGGCTGTGGCTTGTTCTGCTTCTCTGACCTTCCAGCATTCACCCCAATAACTGGCCTTGGGTTTGTTTTTATTAATAAGAACATTTAAGATTTGTGCTACAAACATTTAATCATCATTTAAATGTTCGCCTATGTTTGTATTAAATGTATTAAAATATAAATATACTGAAATTTTATGTGACAGTATTTTTGATTTTATATGTGCAGTACTATATACTACATAAAATGTTATATAGTATATCAAAATCAAGTGAACTATTTTGGCTAGAAAAGCTAAGATTTCTCTGTCTCTTCATTCTCATGATTTCCTATTTATTTTAATTTAATGGTCTCTGTGTGTGTGTGTGTGTGTGTGTGTGTGTGTGTGTGTGTGTGTGTGTGTAAGTACCTATGCACATATGTGGATGCCAGAGATCAACTCTGGGTGGCTCCCTTAATCACTTTCTACCTTATTCTTTGTGAAAGATTCTGTCATTGACCCTGTCTGTACCTCATGGATTTGGCAAAAGAGGCTAGCCAGCAAGCCATTGGGATCCTCCGGTCTCTACCTCCCCTGTGTTAGGATTAGAAGTATGGCTATTTAATTGGGTGCTGGGGACTCAAACCCAGGTCCTCATGCTTGCTTCATAAGCACTTTACTAACTGACCATCTCTTCAGCCACAAAAATATATTGACAAGATCTTCAACTCAGAAGCTACATATCATGAAACCTTACTAGTCAGACAAATGAAAATGATGGTTTGAATCAAAATATCTTATCATTTGAATTGCTTGAGATATGATATATATTGAATTAATTCTACATACAAAGGTGGAAGTAAATAAAACTGAAGGTTACCAAAATGCCATGAAGGAGAAAAGTCCTGGAAATTTCTATGCGGGAACTTTGCCAGGAGTACGACCTCGGGAAGTAAGGATGAGGAATCTCTGAAGCAGAAGGTCAGTACAAAAGCATGCATGGCAATGGCCACTACTAAAGGTGGCTGGCTTCCCCTGATCCCATGGGACCATACTCTGAGAGCCATGAGAAAGTCACTTTAGTTCAGTCAGTGTTGAAGAACAAGGACATTTTAGCTGGCCTCTGATCCCTACTAGTTAAAAAGCAGCCATGGGACACTGTTTTCCCTTCTTTCTGTGCAATGTCTTCTGTAAAACTTAGGATCTCAGATAGTCCATGCTTTGTATAAAAACAAGGGGAGGAGGCAAGTGGCATATGGTTCAGGCAGCATGTGATGTGTACCAGCTTGTACTAGTGAGTTGATGGCTTGAGGCTCTCATGAGCTGGTGAACCCTGCAGTGACCAGAAGAGACAAGTGAAGGCAAAAGGCTCTGAAGGGCATCTAAGCAGTATACACTGTGGATCTCTTGTACATGTGGGAGGAGAGAGCTAGTAAGCAGATGTATCTGCTTAACCTGCACAGACTCTACAGGGACCCCAGATATGAATCACACTGGGGACCCACCAGAAGTTGGAACTTTATAAATGAGGGTAGGAGAATAAATTTTGACTTTTTATAATTTTGACTATGAATGTGTTTCCCATTTAAGAATTGTTATAATTACTTTGTTCTATTGCTACTTGAAAACACCATGACCCAAAGCAGATGACCTTGGCTTGTGTCCTGGTTATTTTTTGTTGTCATTGTTCAATTGACATGAGATAGAGGAACCTCAACTGAGAAAATGCACCCATTATATCAAAATACTGTTTATGCCTAACTAGTCACCAACAGCAGAACGAAATGAGAAGAGGCTTCTGTTCAGTTTGACATCTTAACCATACTCATGACTTACTCAGATATAAAAATACTATTGACTACAAAGCAAATAAGAAATTACAAAACATGCTACCTATACAGGTAAACTACAGAAACACATAGATATCTCACCCCAAAAGATTTTAAAATAAGCAAATGAAAACCTTATCTCAAGATACTATTATTTAGCCGGGTGGTGGTGGCACATGCCTTTAATCCCAGCACTCGGGAAGTAGAGCCAGGTGGATCTCTGTGAGTTCAAGGCCATCCTACAGAGCAAGATCCAGGATAGGCACCAAAACTACACAGAGAAACCCTGTCTCAAAAAAAAGGACACTGTTATTTAAAGGCATCAAAGCTTCTTAAAATGGTTGGAAAACAAGGACAAAGAAAGAAGCAATTATGTGTTTCTATTCACAACAACCAAGATATAGGACCATCTTAGATACTCATCAAAAGAGGAATGGATGAAGAAAATATGGTATCTATACAATACGTTTTATTGTCAAAAGGATGAAATTGTGCCATTTGCAGGTAAATGCACAAAACGAGAAGTCAGTATATAAAGTAAACAGACCAAACTCAGAAAGAGAAACCACATGTTTTCTGTCATATGTAGGATGTGTGTGTGTGTGTGTGAACATTGTGATGTGTGTGTGTGGGGGGGGCGGGTGTACAAACAAATGACATGAGAGTGGAAAGGAGATTATTTAGGGAGGAGAAAAACGCCAGCAAATGTATAAAAGAAGGTGATGGAGGATGTACATCATCGGTATAAGTGATATACAAGTATGAAAATGTCATAATGAAACCAATTGTTTTATACAATGAATTTTTAATCAAAAATTTACATCTCAGAATTTTCAAAGTATTATAAAGACAATGTATAAGAGAAGTCCATTTTTAAAATACCAAATGACTAGAAATTGACATCCAGAACTCACAGCTGTGGTTGCCCGAAATGACAAAACCTCTTTTACTGAAAATCAGTGCCCACTTACTCCACCAAGTCTACTGGCACAGATGATACATTCCAGCACAGATTTGAGGACTGTAAAGTTCAGCCCTCTACCAAAGCACTTGTGAAATGGCAGTTTTTCTAAGAGAGTATGGAGGAATTAAGGGCCTTTATATGAAATAGATACTTATAACCAAAAACTTAAAATGCCTTATAAAAGCAAATGGCAGGAGAAAAGAAAGAACCAACAGCAAACACATTAGCTTCCTAAGTAGCTCTTCTCTGAAATGAACACACATCAAGTGGATGTTGGAAAAGCTGATGTAACCTAACACCTGTGATTTTTCTAAACCAACATTTAGTCACCTGTGATATAATTATATATCTACATGAAAGTATCAGCTGTAAGAGAAATACAAGCTGCCAGAAGTTGTCTTTTAGGGAAAATAAGAATTAAAATAAATGGAAACACTGTTCAGAATCCATCAAGTTCCCCTTTCAGTCAAGCTGTCCTTTTAGGGAAACAGACATCAAATGCTGAAGAAACATTTCTCTGTCTTCCCCACTGATCCAATTATGACATGTAAAGCACTGTCCATCAGCTGGAAGAGTTCAGCATCTTCATATTACAAAAGTAAATGGAGGATAAAGCTAACATAGGAAGCTCCAGTCATCTGCTGCATCCCAACAGCATCACAGAGACCCATCATGTAGAGATACATGACACACACATGGACAAACACACAGTCATATAGACAAACACAGATAGAAACACATGTACACATGCACACATGAAGATACCACACATATCTATGGTCAATTAATTTTTGACAAAGTTACCAAGGTAACTCAATGGAGAAAGAGTAATATTTTTGACAGATGGTGTCAGGACATTTAAATATCCACACATAAAAGAATGAATTTAACCACCTCTACCTCACATTATCAAGAAATTCAGTGAAAAATATATACCAAACATTGATGTAAGAGCTAAACCTGTAAAATTCAGAATAAGATATACATAAGGAATAAAACTGCATGACCTTGAATACACCAGTGTTTTTTATATAGTGTACCTAAACCACAAAAGAAACCTAAAGGAAAACAGATAAATTTATAGATAGATTTTGGTTTGTCACAATTTTAAGATTTTGTAAAAAGAACTCTAATGGGTGAAAATGCATCCATAATTTGTGAAAAAAATATTCTACAAATCATTTATCTGACATTTATCTAACACAGGTACTATATTGGTTGACTTTCTCATTGTGACCAAATGCCTGATGGAAATATCTTAAGAGAGGGTGGGCTTATTTGGGATCATGCTTTGAGGAGTTACATTACATCATGGTGGAGAAATGCATGATGGTGAGTGGCTCCATGGTAGAGGGGGCATGTGGCAGCTGCTTGTTATGTGGTATTGAAGAGAGGGTAGAGGGAACGACAGAAGCAAGGCCAGGCCACAAATCTCAAGATATGCCCTCAGTGCTTAATTTCTTTGAACTAGGTCTGCCTCCTGAAGACTTCATGAGCTCCCCATATAATGCTGTCAGCAATTGTTCAACCACACAAGCCTGTGGGACATTTCACATTCAAGCCATAACGTTCTGTTCCTGTGCTCCATTGGGTCATGACCATTTTGAAAGTCCCCATAATTTTACAGTTCCAGGGCTGCTGAGAATTCCGCTGTGTCTTCTGAGACTCAGAGCAATTTATTAACTGTGAGACCTTGTAAAGTCAAAACCTAAGCCACATCCTTCCAGTGTACAATATGAGAGAGTAAACACTCACATTGCACAGGAGAAAAGTGGGGACAGAGCAAGGAAAGACCAGACCAAGGTAAGACCTAAACCTAGCAGAGCAAACACTAAACCCCACAGCTCTGTTTCCAGTATCCAGGAAGCATGGTGGATTATCGGGACATCAGCAGGCTTGCAAAAGCACTGCCCATATAGCTTTTTGATGACAGAGGCAGAAGGAGTCTCTCTCTGGGGCTTCTCTCCCTTCTTTATTAGTAGTTTTCCTATTAGTTGTCTCATGTTCCTGGCATCCACACCATTCTGTTATCACCACTGCAACTTGGCCTTCACCTCCACAGATCCTTGTACAACTCACCCAAGAACTCCATATGTAGCTTGACTCACTGTGTGTGCTTTTGTAGGTGAACCTGGGAAAACACTTCCCTGGGTGGACCTACTAGAGCAGGATGGTCTGGGGGCTCTGTCTTTTTCTTGAGTGCTCTCTTTTCGAACCAGTGTATGATTTTACTTTCTAGAGGCTTTGATGGGGTTTGATCCTTGAAGAATTAGTCCTACTGTCCCAGTGCAGATGAGACATTTCTCTTTAACTGCCCTGATGTCTTTCTCGATCACTAGAGCTTTATTCGGGATGCTAACTTCACTCACACTGTTTTCCTCACTGAACTATACCATATTGTTCTGTGTCTTCCTGTCTTGAGACAGGGTCTCTCAGTGAACTGTAAGCTCACTATTTCTGAGGTCTCAGGACAGATATTGTATTAATTTCTTCCTGTGTCTAGAAGAAATAGTCACAAACTTAAAACAACACAAATGTATCAATTTACAATTCTGAAGATCAGAAGTCCCAAATAGAATCTAACGTCCAAAGCCAAGGTGATGGTAGTTGTTTTGTCTGAAGTCTATGGAGAATTAACATTTCCTTGCTATTTCCAGATTTGATAGATGTGCTGGCTAACTATTTGTCAGTTTGACACAAGCTATAGTCACCTCTGAAGAGGGACCTCAGTTAATAAAATGCCTTCACTTCCCATAGCAAGTCTGGAGGTGTGTGTGTGGGGGGTTCCTGATTGCTATTTGCCACCCCTGGGAAGGTGGTCCTGAGTTGTATAAAGAAAAATCAAGCTGAGCATATAGTATGGTGGCATACACCATTCCTAGCAGTGGGGAGGCAGAGGCAGGCAGATCTTCATGAGTTCAAGGCCAGCAGGGGGAGCTGAGTCAGCTATGGAGAACAAACTGGTGTGCAACATTTCTCTATGGCTCTCCTCCAGTTCCTGCATCCAGGTTCCTATTTTGCAGTCAAATGCTCTACCACTGAGCTATACCCCCCAGGTTCCTATTTTGAATTCCTGCCCTGTCTTCCCTTCATGATATACCATGATCAGAATGTGTAAATTAAATAAATCGTTACTCTCCAAGTAGCCGACTATGTAGACCAGGTTAGCCTTTTGGTCTTGGTGTTTTATTGAAGGAACAGAAAGCTAGCACACTCATGTTCCTTGACTTGTGGCCCCTCCCTGTCTTCAGAGAACACCATTCCAACCCCTACTTCCTTTATCACATCTCCTCTCACGTTTATCTCTTTTTAAATTAAATTTAATTTTTTGTATAAATTTTTTTCCAGCCATGGATGCTGGTGTACCACATGTATGCATTGCCCACAGAGACCAGAAGAGGGCATCAGATCCTTTTGAACAGAAGTTACAGGTTGTGAGCTACCAAGTGTGTGCTTGGAATTAAATCCAAGTACTCTGGAAATAAGCAAGTGCTCTTAATCACTGAGCCATCTTTCCAGATCTCTGGTTTATCTCTCTTCCATCCTTCTTGTGAGGACTCTAGAGATTTCTATGGGCCTACCTGGATCATATAGGATACTCTCTACACTTCAAAATCTTACAGTTAATAACATCTACCAAGTCCCTTTGCTACATAAACCTATGTATTTTTGTGGTTCTAGGGATTAGAAGGCAAACGTATCTGGTATGTGATTATTCTGTCTCCTAAACATACTGTTTTAGATTTTCATTACATGCCTCTACTTCAAGCATCATCCCATTTCTACCTGCTTTTTAACAAACAATGCCTTTAATATAAGATATTGGCAAATATCAAGTGTTGGCAAGAATATAGAGCAACCAACCCATAAGCAGGGTGAAACAAACCACCTTGGAGTGTATTGTGTAGAGATGCAATATTCACCTGAAGACCTAATCACTCTTGATACATATTCTAGAGAAACTGAGGTCTACATGAACACGTGTTCGCCAATGTTTAAAGCAGTCATATTTATAGCTGGCAAAAGCTCGAGCTGTTAAAAAACGCACATGGCAGAGAGTGAATAGATACTCGCCATTCCCTACTCCTCTCTCAGAAGATTAAGACTGTATTTTCCAGTTTCTCATGCAGTTCATTTGGGGTCATATAGCAAGGTTTTTCCCAATCCAAAGGGACTAAATGATGATGCAAAAACAAAATAATAACAACAACAACAGAAAACAAACTAAACAAAAAAAAACATGTTGTTTATGACCATACCTTCCAACTCAGTACTCAGCTGGATCTTTCAGGGAAAGACTGACTGGGGAAGAGCTGGGAAATGACAGGGTCGAAGATAGACGAGGCTGCAATCCTAAGGCAGCACTCACTGGGGCAGTTGTCTACTGAGAAACCTCAAACTGAAACTTTATGCGAGCAAGAAATGGCATTTGTATTGTGGTCTTCTAGTGTTGCATTAACGTCAAATGTGTTACTTCCACTAGAAATTACACACACACACAGAAGATAGGAAATGATTGAGGTAATAAATGAATTCAGTGAAAGTTAGTGATTAGCCCTGAATGCATCTTTATGGCTAAACTTTACAGAATGGTGAGAAATGTTGCAGGGTGTGTTCTGTGTAAAATGAAAGTGCTGCATGAAGTTTATGAACACACGTAGTATTTCTATACATTTTCAAAAGTACCAATTCAGAAAGAAGTACAAAGAAGTGCATAGGAACTATAGGCATTGAAATCAAATTGTTTGGCAGTTCCTCAGAAAGTAAAACAGAGTGCTAATGTATGACCCAGAGATTCTATTTTGGCATATATACTCAAGAAAACAAAACACATATGTTCACACAAACATTTATAAATTCTAAGTATTCTAAGTATTCATAGAAGCGGCACTAGTCAGAGTAGCTCCCAATAGAAACACCCCTGATGACAATGAGCTGATAAAAGGATAAACAGAATGTAGATGATAAAGAAACAAAAAGTCATTTATCCATAGAAGTGAAATGGGGTCACATGCTGTGATGCCCATGAACCTTGCACGCATTGTGCTAAGCGAAAGAAGAATGTCACAAAATACCACAGATTATACAACCCCATTAAAGTGTAATATCCAGTATAGGTACATGCTTCCTGCCAGGAAGCAGATTATTGATTACCTAGGACTGGGATTGGAAGGCTGGTGGGAAACAGGGAGAGAGTGCCAGGGGTTAATTTGGCCTCTTTTAAAGTTGAAGAAAATGTTCTGAAAGAGGCAGTGATAAAGGTTGTACAGCTCTGTATTCTAGAATTATATCTTTCAATTATGGGAAACATGAATTGTATATCAATAAACCTGATGTGTATGCATATCAGCAGGGGGAGAAGGCAACAGCATTTGGGGAGAAGCTCGCTAAAGGACAATTTTCTCAGACATATGCCATTTCTTCCACTAGATCCTCACTGTATTACTTGGATGCTCATTGTATTATTCTTTCTATTTCATACATGGCTTATTTATAGTTAGTGATACAGAATATAATGCTCCCAGAAGTAAGAAAGTGTCTTGACCAGTGTAAAAGTATCAGCATCACTTCCTTGTCCTCAGCCAACATTCTAAACTTTGGGAGGGCTCCTTGCTAGTGCAATAGGTAACAAACAGAGCTCATAATCTAAATCTTTCATATATACTAGATACACCTATAGAAGTTATGGGAAGATACAGGACTCAGAGCTTTGAGAAAAGTCAATAGGCCATAGAAAATAGCCCAATGATTTTGCTGAATAATCCAGTTAGAGAGCAACTGATTCTACTTCTGCTGAGTTTTCAACATTCTATGGTATTTTAAATAACATAGACTAGGATGCTAGGATTTGGAGACAACTATTCTTCAAAAAACAAAAAGGGGGAAATAAGAATATAACACAGGGCTACAAATAACTGATTTTAGCTGAATCTACTGAATGATCATCATGGCAAATTATTATTATTCTCATTAGACTTCAATTGAGCGCATAGTTAAAACCACCCAGTGTCTTATCTACCTTGAGCTTAAATCTGGTTCTACATGCTATCAAGTCAATTTGAACAGTTTTATTTCTTCCTGATAGGTCTACCTGTTGCCATTTGCCTCTTATCGATTAATCTTATAGATTGCATGTATATTTGTGAAATTACAGGTTAGATGTGATGCATATATTCAGTACATAGTACATATCAATTAAACACATAGATTTTAGTGATTTTTATAAGTTTACAATCTATCTAACACATGTGCACTGGACCCACCCTTTGGAGAACTCACTTGGAAAATCTGTAATGTCCAATTTTACTCTGAGAAGCCTCTCTCCTCTTGGGTTGCAAAACTTTGGGAAAGCCTCCTACAGAATTCTACTGACCTAGTGACTTCTATTTTGTGAGTATTTTCCTAACCAGGAAACTCTACCTTCCACAGATAAAATTCACTGCCACTTCCTCCCCTGAATCATTTCTTTTACCCAACTGCCTTTCCCTCTATGTTCCTCCCTCCTTTGCAGCAGGGCTTGGAAAGGTCCTGTGCCACGTGCAGCACTCTACAATTCTGAAGTCTTCAATGTGATAGAGGTAAATTAAACTACATTCCTGTGGACAGGGGCCTAGAGTAAGTAACTCAAGGATCCACTGGTGATGAAAATATAAACAGAAAAGCAGAAAAACAGCTGAAGAATGTGTCAGAGTCTGCACTTAGACAAATGTATGCAAAAGGCAGTTGGTTTTGACACCTCAACAACACTAATGTGTGTTTCTTAAACCATGACATGACACACTTCAAATACTTTCACCAATTCCTCTTGTGAAATGTTCTAGTTGTGAAATGGACCCCATCTCTGCCTATCCCAAAGGATAATCAATTTCTGCAATTCAGGAATAAAACAATTTGAAAAGTCAAGTTTCACTTACTTCATAAGTAAATGTAAGACTGCAAAGTTAAAATTCACCATACACATGTAGATATTTATCACACACGTAAGTTTAGAGTCACACATATATATGTAGACAACATTGCTACAGATTCAGGAGTGAGGTCTTGAAATAACTCTAGAGATATGTATCACTGTGCAGGCCAGCTCCCCAAAAGGTATCTGGCCCAGCATTCACAGTAGCAGTAGCATAAACATGTAGACAGATATCATGACTTACTGCAGACTTTTATGCATCCTGCACTGCCTAAGCACTGCATGAATATTTTCTTAATGGCTGTGGAGTATTTAAACTGAACACAATGAGCACCAAATTGTTTACAAAGTGCTGGCCAACAATGGTATTCACTCAAGTTAACCTGCCTCAAAATGCAAGTTTCATTTCTTGTAATGTACTTATCAATGTAACCTTGTATAATATTTCACAATTTTCTTTTTGAAGCTATTTTCCAAAGACAACTCAGTTATTCTAAAATGTTACTGAGATATTCACATTCATACAGATAGATGTTTTCCCAAAAGATATGGGTAGTTCTTATAATTTGGAAGGAAAAAAAACAGAAGAAAACTTTAAAAAAATTATTTTATTATTATTTTTAGTAATAAAGAGCCATCTAATGCAAACTAACATGCTAGGTGGTCCCCTAGCAATCTGTCAGACACTGAAATATATTTGCTCAACTACAGAATCCCTAAACTTAATCAATGTACATCATACACATCAATGTGTGTGAGAGCAAGGTGTCTATTTGTTTGTGGATAAAACAAGTCCAACACTGGATCTGGAGCTATGACCAGAGGCCACATATTTTCATTGTCATGAAGGCCAGATGACTGTGTGTGACTAATGCCCATGGGGACAAAAAGCATTGGAGCATTAGATCCAGCTGATCTTCTCAACTGGAAACTCAGCTAATCTCATGTGTACATTTGAATATATGTAATTTCTTCAAACTATTATCTTTAAGCATGTTTCAAATCTTTAAATGTAACATATGTCCCTCAGCCTGTGAAACAGAGAAAATCTGGATAATGAAAGAACATATGTTTTAAAGACTCGTCTTAAAAATGAGTAAAAAATTTTGAACAACCACTTTACCAGAGAAAATAACATAAGCAACGATTAACACATAAAAACTTGCTAAACATCATTAGTCATTGGGGAAGTGTGCATTGAAGTGCTATAAAGTATCATCATAGACACTAGATGGCTCAAAAGAAACTCACATCACATTTATTTAAAATAAAATAACACTGAAACCTCATGTTGTGATAGTGTTTGATTGGCTTTCAAGGTAGACATTATATTCATCTTTCAGAGCAGGAAGTATTAACAGATCTGAATGTCAAGAATGAACCACATAAGTCAAGTTCTAGGGCAAAGGCGACTCAGGTAGAAATAATGGCAAATGTGCCCACAGGAAGATCAAACAGAGAATAGCATGAGATGAAGAGGGAAAAAAATTAGCACATGTCATACATGTCATAGAAAGGTACTATAGGCTAGGAGATGAGAGTTTATCCAGTGGAAGATATTTGAAAAGTTTTCAACAAGTAATGTCATGGAATAATATATTATTTTTCTGTATTTCTAATCTTGTTTTAATGCCAATTTTATTCATCAGTGAGATGGCAATAATTAATCATGTAATGTATATAAAAAGGCTTAATACAACATCTAGAATGAATTGAAATATCTTAATGGTGAAGCTGGAGAGAAGCATTTGCTGCTCTTGCAGAGGACCTGGGTTCAGTTCCCAGCACCCACATGATGGTTAACAATCATCTGTAACTCCAGTTTCAGGGGATCTGATGTCATCTTTTGGTCTCTGAATGTATCATATATGTATGTGTTATAATTCATATGTCTAGGCAAAACACTGAAGCACATAAAATTAAAGTAAGAACTTTAAAAAAATATGTGTGGCTGTATTACCATGTTTTATGGGATTTCCGAGACTAAGAATTAGATGGCATACCATTATTTTAAGATTCATTGTAAAATTAAAGTGCTGTTAATTATAATTATAATGGAGATAAATAAAAAGGGGGATAATTGAGCTTATTATGATAAGAGCACCTTATATAAACAATTATGAAAATTTTATAATGAAATCCATTATTTTGTACAATTAATATATGCTAATAAAAAGAAAAATCATAGCACTGATTTAAAAGCTTTAGTTCCACATGATTTTGGGATTTACTGATTCATAGCATTTCATCCTATGCCATATCTTATTATACATCAAACCAAATATAAAAGCAAAAATATTGACTTATCAAAATATCTTCCCACTCACAATCTTACTATTCTCTCATTTTCTAATTCAGTACCTCAGACTCTATGTACTATGATGACCCTGTCAATGACATGAGGGTGGCCACCAGGAAACCATAGGACACTTTTGTTGTCTCTACCCTTGAATATATTGATCTAGTTTAATATCTGCATTAAAATTTAACTGTGAATGTTTCCCAACATTCCTCAGGTAATACAGCAAGTAAAAATCTAGGCACTCTTGGAAGAGAGGTCCTTTGACTGTCAATTGTATTACTGGGTTATATTTGCACTCCGACATCACTCTCTGAATTCACATACTGAAGTCTGAACCAAACTCATTGCTCTGGTCTCCAAGCTGTATGCTCCCCAGATTTTAGTGAAAAAAGTAATCACTTTCACATGTGGATCCTCTATTGCAGTTCTGTGCCTTCTGAATTTACTTCCCATCAGAGCTTCAATCTAGTCTTAATAATGTTGAAAGGTCTATAACAGCAATTCTCTTTGTTTCTATTAGTTGAAATTTTTCCTTTATTCTGCCTAGTAGCATGATAAATTCCATTGCACCAAATTACTCAAAGGAAAATAAAATCCAGTGCATTTGTACTGAACACACCGAATGACCATTTTGACCTGAGGCTGACAGAATTCAAAGCAGACAGCCGCCTCTCCAGTCACTGAAGTCAGACATACAGCTAAAATATACATGTCATTGGCAGAGCTCAGTCACATGACCAACTCCCCAAGTCTGAAGAATGGCTGTGTAAAGCCCAGACTACTTAAATAAAAATTCTGGTACTAGAAGACTGGAGTTCTGGGGTTAATACTACTCGGGTTGTGATGGCAGATTCTGGAGAGAGATATGACTGGCTAAGTTCAGAAAGCGGCAGTTTTTATAGCTTCTCTGAAGTCTGTTTCATCACTTGAAATATTGGGGTTACCACAGTACAAACCTCACAGAGTTATTATGAATAGTATTGTCATAGCAAGTAAAGGTTACCCATGTTAGTAAATGCTAACTAACTTCATGTGTCGTTCTTACTGGACTATGGCATGCCCACTCATCTGGCTACAAAGTATTTCTCAGTGTTTATGAAGGTGTTTCCAGAAGAGAGAAGCATTTGAGTCCACAGACAGAATAAAGCCAATGGCCCTCTATAATGTAGTTGGACATCTTCCAGTCCACCGGGATCTGAAAAGAACACCACCACCAAAAATCTGGAGAAGGGCCCACTTTCTACCTGATTTCTGGAGCTGGTGGATTTATCTTCTCCTGCCTCTGTACTTCAGGCTCCCAGCTCTTTAGACTGAGATGAAGCTAGAATCACACCTTCAGGTCTCTGGTTCTTAGGTATTCATGGTATCCCATTGGCCTCTTTCACTCTTCAGCTTATTGGTGGTGGGTCATCAGAGTCTCACCTTCATAATCTCGTGAACTAATACCTTGTATTAAACATCCCCCCGCCCCGGGAGAACACTGATTAGTATCGCTTTAATTACAATCACTGCCGTTATTTCTCCGGTTCTATTATTGTTCTGCCAGGCCCACAATATAACAGTGCAGTGAGTGGAGAATGTCATAGGAGATGACACATGGACTCTTGTGTCTGCTGTTGTTTATGACAGAATGAATCTCCTCACAGCTCTGATGTCTCCTTTAAAGAAGCAAAATTACAGTATAAGAGCTACATAAATAAAAAATATTCTAGAAACAATAATTTGTGTCTAAAGTGAATACTCTGGTAGAGAGAACATGGAGATTGAAATTGTAATGATAGGGTTTTCTCTAGCTGCAGATTTCTCCCCATCCCCTTAATGGTACTTTCTGGAATTCACAAGATTGTCCCCAGCTAAGACTCATAGCAATGGAGGAGAGGGTGCTTGAACTAGCCTTCCCCTGCACTGAGATTGGTGTCTACCCTAATTGTCGTCATAGAACCTACATCCAGTGTCTGTTGGAATCAGATGCAGAGACCCATAGCCAAGCACTTGGCCAAGATCCTGGAGTTCAGTTGAAGAGAGGGAGGAAGGATTATAGGAGCAAAAGGGGTCAGGATCATGATGGGAAAAACCACAGAGATAGCTGACCCAAGCTAGTGGGAGCTCATGGACTCTGGACTGACAGTTGGGGAGCCTGCGTGGGACTGCACTAGGCCCTCTGAATGTGGGTGAAAATTGTGTGGCTTGATGTGTTTGTGGGTCCCCTGGCAATGGGACCAGGACTTATCCCAGGTACACGAACTGACTTTTTAGAGCCCATTCCTTATGGTACAATGCCTTACTCAGCCGTGATGCAGTGGGGAGGAGTTATACCCGAACTTGGTATGCCAGACTGTATGTTGAGTACCCAAGAGAGGCCTTACCCTCCATGAGGAGGGGATGGAGGTGGGATGGGGAGAGGTGGGGGGGAGTGGGAGAAGGGGAGGGAGGGGTAACAGGGGTTGGTATGTAAAAGGAATTCAAAATAAATTTAAAAGAAGGAATTGTAATGATGGTTTTAATTTTACAATTAATGTATCAGTATTCTGTCTGTCTGTCTGTCTGTCTGTCTCTCTCTCTCTCTCTCTCTCTCTCTCTCTCTCTCTCTCTCTCTGTGTGTGTGTGTGTGTGTGTTTATGTATGTGTGTTTGTCTGCATGCGTGCAGTAAACAATTTTGCAGAGTTGGTTCTTTCTAACTTTATTTGAGTTGAACAGGGAATGTACATGGATCACTAGTCTTGAACAGAAAATGCCTTTACCCACTGAGCCTTCTTCCCAGACCCTTAAAGGAGTATACCAAGCTGGCTTTGAACTCACGATACACCTGCATCTATCTCTTCAGTGTATCCTACTGGCATGCACCACCATCACTAGGTTATTTCTAAATCTGTAAAAAACAAAAATCTTACCTAACTGAAAGGCTACCAAATGGGTATCAAAAAAGGGTCTTCGTTGGTCGTTACTGAGTGTGTACCAGACAACTACTAAGCGCAACTCATTCATCTGCTCATCACATATTCTGTATTGATCTCCTAGGATATAGCAATTCCTAAAGAATGTCAGCCAGATGCACCTTTTAGATCAGGATGGTGGCAGTTGAAAACAATAGAGATCTGTGATTGTTAATTTTTAGAGGAAGTAATACATTTTGTCAACTTGCACAGATAGTAAGGGTCCACACAGAGGCTGAAATCCAGGCCTCCCCAAACATTACAAATACTGTTTTACATGCGGAGAAATCTCAAGGTTAGTGCCCACAATTTATATCAGATTTCAAAGTTGCCAGTTCCAGATTAAGGAAGTCACAGCAGGTGAAGCCAGGCATGACTGGTGTCCTGCATTATTAAGGTTCTTCCCTAAAGGGTCACAGAACAGTGAGGGTCATCAGCTACTTCTGTCACAAAACCAGCTGCCATTTCCAAAACAAATATCAAGTTGCCTCTGCTATGAGACATTAAAAGCTTTCATGGGAAGAAAACAAGGAAAGGAAAGAAGGCAAATTTAGAATAAATACCCTCCTCACATTCCCCTGTATTCTCTATTCTCTCTGTGACTGGTCTGAAAGAATATTTTCATGACACTTTTTTTTAACTAGAAGGAATGGAAGATGTAAAACTTTCTTGGAGGAAAAAGTGAGGTTATATATTCTTTCTGAAGGCAATTCGAGAATTCTACAAAGCAATTGAAAGAATGAAAAGTAGCTAGCATTGCCAATTGACAAAGACTCTTTGCTTGTCTAATCTTTGTCAGACTCGTGGACCTACTCTTTTATAGCAAGGCCCCTTTGTGCACTTATAAAACCCAGTTGGAGAAAACTTCCATGCCAAGTGAGTTAGCAAGTCTTAGCACTCTTGGAGGTTGACCACCCTCCAACCTGCAGGCTATTTCTGATTGCCATGGTTGGTCTTCAGTATGAATCCTGTTACGTTAGTTGGTCTAGAATCTTTCTTTACTCACAACCCCACACAAGGTTTTTCTTGTTTGGGTAATTTTTCATCCATTGGCCTCCATCTGCTCTTTGACTCTACAGTTCCAACTTCATAAGGTATATTTAAAGATAAGATAAAACTTTCCCTTGTTGCAAAATTCCATTGTCAGGGCCCTGATACGTATTAAGATGCCTCTGAATAGTGCCTTTAAATTTTTTAAAAATGTTTTAACAAGTATCATTGATTAAGTTTCTCTTTAACATAGCCCAGTAACACCAAGAGTATTACCCCATAAGGCTATGTGCAGAAAGAGGCTAACATTCTCCAAGACTCAATAATGCAAAGCATTTCACGGAAAGCAAATAAACCTAGACAGACAAGCCTAATGTCCCTACCTAATCAGTGAAATTATCATAAAGTACATAGCTGATGATATCCATGGAGAATGCTGGATGTATCATGGTCTTAGAGGGCCTGAAAGTAGTCATTAGTTAGGATTTTAATTTGCCACTTTCTCAAGCATCCATGAATATCCACAAACAAACAAAATAATGATTATATTGTTGTTAATAGGTAATGGATGGCAAGACTAGAGAAATAATGAAAACAAGGATCTAGTCTGCCACTGAATAACAATCAAAATAGTACATAGCAGCCACCAAAGTTAATTTCTAATTTGTCTTTCCCCAAAGTTGAACTGATATAACAGGAGTCTGTGTAGGATACTCCAGCAGCAAATCTCATAAGTCACTGAGAGAAAATAGATTCTGTATTCTCAAGGGGAGAGACAGTGCTCAGGATAAGGGCTGGGTACATATATTTCATACTAGATTGGAGTGACACATCCCCACTAGCTCACTCTAAGTTCATCTCCTTGAACATCATTTAGGATGCAATTTTATCATTGATTTTCCTCCCATTAAGTTAGATCTCAAATATGCAAATTAATTTTCATTTTAACTCCAGTCTAAATTGGTATATCAACACAAATCTATTTCTTACTAAAGCTCCAAAATAGAAACAGCCAGAACAATGGCAAATTAGGACACAAAGAGGAAAAACTAAAATCACAAGATGCTGGGAAGAAAGAATCTCTGTAGTGTCTTTGGTAACTTATGTAGTCTGCCTCTTCTCCCAGTTAACTATTTCCTTTGCTGTACAGAAGCTTTGTGGCTTCATTAAATCCACTTTCTAAATGAAGAACAAATGTCTAACAACCATAAAATCATTTATCCTCACTTACTATCAGAAAAATATAACTAACAATTTTACTGAAATTCCATTGCACCTCAGCAGAATTGCAGCCAGCATGACAAATGCTGTCCAGGATACAGAAAAAAGGTAACCCTTATATTCTGCTGGTGGGTATGTAAGTTAATCCAGCCACTATGGAAGTTAGTGTAGAGATTCCTTAAAAGACTAGCAACAGGTCCTCCATAGGACCCTGATATACTGCTTCTGGGTATTTACCAAAGGGCTTCAAGTCAACGTATCACTGAGATACTTATACACCACTATAGCTATGCTATAGAATCAATCTAGGTATCCAACAACAGAAGTATTTTTAAAAAAAGAAACTGTAGTTTGCATACACCATGGATTTTTGTCAGCAATGAAGAATAGAGCTTTATCATTAGGAAGAAAAGGAATGCAATTGGAGATCATCATAATAAGCAAATTAAGTCATTCATAAAGATAAGTACTATTTGTTTTCTCTCATCTGTGGCTCTTTGTAGACTTATATGTTTATAAAATCATATATGTGTAAATGACATGGAAATAGAATCAAAACTGTATAGACAGCAATGGAACTAATGGGAGGACTTGGAATGTATGGGAGGGATATGTTCAAGGTACATTGTATGTTAGCATGAAAATGGCCTTTGGCCTCTATATGAAAATAAAATGTAAAAAGATAAATGCTTGTTTCATTTTAAATTACAATTTCTGGAAGATCCATGCAGTTTTGCAACATAGGTTAAGCACAAGGTATGGTGCTAGCAAGCCTTCCAGCTGACTTGTATCCAAACTGACTTCCACTCAGATGTTCACAGTATATAATTAAGCTATCTTAGAATCAGTCTTCAACCAGTGACTGATAAAAGGTGGTCTATACATGTTTTGGCTCTTTCATCTTTGGGTAGATGAATTCTAAAACATGAGTGTTATGCACTTTCCAGTTTTCCCAGTTTAATACTCCAATATTGGTAACCTTTCTGCTATGAACTGGATATGTGCATCTCTCTGACATTTCTATGTTGGCACTTAGCCTAAAGATGATGATCTTCAGAGATGAGGCCTTAAGGAGGTGACTGGATCATGAAGACAGGATCCATGTCCTTTAAAAGAGCTGAAGATGAGCTTTTTTCTGTTTTGTCTTCCTGCCCCAGGAGGATGTAGCTTTGTCCATCCCCTCTAGAGGATACTACATTAAAGCCCTCTCTTGAAGCCAGCCCTTTATGGGTGCTAGTAATTTGACTTTGACTTTTTTTTACCTCCAGATCTTTGACTTCCCAGAGCTTTGAAAAACTGTTGGTTAATTTAAACAGAGTTATCTTAAATAACCTATACCTTTAGAAAAATATTATACATGGTTACAAAGGTCATCTTCATGCACTTATATGGTGTACTTTGATAAAATTCCCTCACACTCCACTACACTCCCCTTCTTCTCTTCCCATCATTAGACCTAAGAGAAATAAATTTCTATTATTTACAAACAGTCTAGTCTAGAGTATTTAATTGCACTGCAGCATGGAACCAAGTCATGCTCCTTCACTGTGCTGTTTTCTCTCTCAATGATGCTCCATGAAGTTTCCAAATGATGTACTTGCTCTTGAATCCCACCTCAAGTTCCTAGAGGGAATTCCAATCAAAATAGAAGAGGTCAAAGGACTTAGGCTTTAGAAGTGAGAAAGTACTTTTTCCTATTGTCTTTTTATGACTTCTTACAAGAATTAAATGAGAGAGAATATAGAGCTCAGAGAACTCAACTGCTATGAATAGTGTCTTCATAGGATTCCAGTTATTATTGCCAACTTTGCTCCAATTCTGAGGAATTTCTTTTTACAAGCAAATAAATTTATAAAAGTACATATGACAGTGATGATAAATGACTATGTTACGGGTCTATGTATACTTGAATCTATGTTTTAGATTGTACTCTTTGTGATTAAAAGAAATCATTTACTATGAAACTACGCTATGTTACACCAGCAGCCAGTTCATACATTCTGCATTTACTGTGTCTCTTGCTTACATCAAAGGCCACCTCATGAGACAGACTTATGTATAAAAATGCCAGAATGAAATGTGTTCTTTGTTTGGTGATTGTTAAATTAATATTTTTTTAAAAAAAAGATGTACCTGTATTTGGCTTTTGTAATGTTCTCTGTAAGGCTGCATAGTGACAAAATCACAAAACATACATTTCCCAGAAGAAATCTACATCTTTGGGTACCACAGGGCTAGTTTCTGCCCTTCCCTCAAATATCACCATTCTGGTATGGCTGATCTGACCCCTCTATTTGAAATCACATTTATGACCTCCACCCACGCCAAACTTTCTGATCCCTTTATTCTCTCCATAGTCTCCAGAGCATCATTAGCTGCTGACATGGAACACAATTACTTACAATGCTCACTGTATGCTCTCTGTCTCTTATTCAAAGGAGGGACTTATCTACTGTGTTCATTACTGTGGCCCCTACATGACCTAAAACCACATAAGAGAACTCAAGTTCATCTATTAAAAACATGGGTGACTAGTTTACAATAGCGATTGCACCATTTGTTTTCATTTTTTTAAATCTAGTCTGTCAAAGGATAAAGCAGGCTTGTATAGGCGCCACCTGAATAGACAAATCTAATTGTATTCATTCACTTTAAATTTTTGTTATTAGTGTATATGTTTATGTGTATATGTGGGGGGTACATGGGGGTGCACCTCCTACTATGAGTATGTCGAGATAAGATGTCAGCTTTGGAGTCAGTTATCTCCTTCCAGCTTTATGTGGGTTTGAGGGAGAAAGCTCAGGTCAGCGGGCTGTGCAGCAAATGCTTTCACCTGCTGAGCGATCTTTCTGGCCCGCTAGTTATTTGTTTTCCTCTTATCAGTTAAATAATTGAATTAGAACCAAAGGTTTTTCTGTTCTACAGTGGTGTCAACAGTCAGCGAAAACCCTGGACAACATAGAGAAAAAAAGAAGGACTCCTCAGTGGGAGGACTACACTTTGTGTTTAAAATAAAATTGAAGTCAGAAAATGGAAAGCTCCTCTAACACTGCCCTTTTCTAAGCAAATAAAAACTCTAGGGACAGTTCTGGAATTTTCTATCTCATTTTCTTTGCACTACTTTTAAGCAAGGTATAGTGATACTGTTATTCTTAGTTACCTCAGGTGATTCCCATGTTGATTTTGAGATTTTTTTCCCCACCCATTGTATTGGACACAAATCATTGGTAAGATTCCTCTCCACCATTCTATAGAACAAACATCATGTGAATGGCTACACTACATTATTCTATAGAGTGCACATGATGTAAAGGCCCTACCCCCACCTTTTTAGAATGCATATCATGTACAGTACAGGCCCTACTTCATTATTTTACAAAATGTACATCAGTTAGGCTCTGTTCTACCAGTCTATAAAATGTACATCATGTATAAGACTCCTGTCTTAGTTATTGTTCTATTGCTGTGAAGAGACACCAAGCCAATTCTTATAAAAGATAACATTTAATTGGGGACTTACTTACAGTTTTAGAGGCTTATTCTGTCATCATCATCGCACAGAGCACGGCATCAGGCAAGAGTCGTACTGGAGAAGTAGCTGAGAGCTATATCCTGATGTGCTAGTGGAGAACAATAAAGAGAGACTGGGCCTAGCATGGGCTTTGAAAACCTCAAAGCCCGTTCCCAATGACAACTTCCTCCAACAAGGCACAACTACTCCAAAAAGGCCACACCTACTAATCCTTCTAATCCTTTCAAGAAGTTCCTCTTTCTGATGACCAAGCATTCAAATATATGAGCATATGGGGGCCATTCTTACTGAAACCACTAGAGCATCTCTCTACCATTTTACAGAACTCATATCATGTAGAAGGCTCCATAGAATGCACAAGGTTCCACTGCACCATTGTATAGAATGAGCTTCATGCACAAGGGTCTACTTTACCGCTGCACACAACTGTATGTAAGTGTACTATGGCTTGACAAAATGATATCATAGAACTATCCTGTCATCCTTTTAAGTTTTGATAATTCCTACCTCCAGCAAGCACAAGACTGTATGATTTATTTATCTATTTTGGTTTAATTCAAGTAAAGTATAATAGAAACTTAAAAAAATAATTGTGCATTGTTGAAAAAATGATTGCTGAAGCCAACTCATGCAAATGTTTTCAGCAAATATCTGAAATTCTACTTTTTAAAATAAACTGCATATTAACACAGTTTTTTCCCAGGATACAATCTTTAAAATGTGTCCTTTAAAAATATAATTTCTTCATATAAAGTTGAGTACTGGTCTTTTGAGGTCTGCAAAGAATTGTGTTGGTATTTTAATGAGGATTGCATTGAATTTGTAGATTGCTTTTGGTAAAATGGTCATTTTTACTATGTTAATCCTACCTATACATGAGCATGAGAGATCTTTCCATCTTCTGATATCTTCTCCAATTTCTTTCTTCAAAGACTTGGAACTCTTGTCATTCAGGTCTTTCACTTGCTTGGTTAGAGTTACATCAAGATATTTTATATTATTTGAGGTTATTGTAAAAGGTGTTGATTCCCTCACATTATTTCTCAGCCTATTTATCATTTGGATATAGGAAAGTGACTGATTTTTTTTTAGTTGATTTATATCCAGTCACTTGACTAAAGGCATTTATCAGCTACAAGAGTTCTCTGGTAGAATTTTTGGGGTCACTTATGTATACTATCATATCATTCGCAAATAATGGTACTTTGACTTCTTCCTTTCCAATCTCTGTCTCCTTGATTTTCTTTAGTTGTCTTAATGCTCTAGCTAGAACTTCAAGTACTATATTGAATAGGCATGGAGAGAGTGGACAACCTTGTCTTGTTTCTGATTTTAGTGGAATTGCTTTGAGTTTCTCTCCATTTGATTTGCTGTATATTGCTTTTATTATGTTTAGGTATGTCCCTTGTATCCCTGATCTCTTCAAGACTTTTATCATGAAGGCATTTTGGATTTTGTCGAAGGCTTTTTCAGCATCTAATGAGATGATCCTATGGTTTTTTTCTTTCAGTTTGTTTATATGGTAGATTACATTGACAGATTTTTAAATGTTGAATTATCTCTGCATCTCTGGGATGAAGCCCACATACAAAAAACCCAGGATAATTAAATCAATCTTGTACAATAAGAGAACTTCCAGAGGTATCATCATCCCTGATTTCAAGCTCAACAAAGCACATGATATTGGCAATAAAAATGGCCAGGTTGATCAATGGAATCAAATTGAAGACCCAAACATTAATCCACACACCTATGGACACCTGATTTTCAACGAAGAAGCCAAAATTGTACATTGGAAAAAAGAAAACATTTTTCAACAAATGGTGCTGGTCTAACTGGATGTCAACATGTACAAGAATGTAAACAGATCCATATTTTCACCCTACACAAAAATCAAGTCCCAGTGGATCAAAGACCTTAATATTAATCCAGATACATGGAACCTTATAGAAGAGTAAGTGGGAAATGGCTTTGAGTGCACTGGCACAGGAGGCAACTTCCTGACAGGACATCAATAGTGTAGACACTAAGTTCTATACTTAATAAATGGGACATCATGAAACTGAATGTTTCTGTAAAGCAAAGGACACCATCAATAGGACAAAATGGCAGCCTACAGAATGGGAAAAGATCTTCACCAACCCCACATCTGATAGAGGGCTGATTTCTAAGATATATAAAGAACTCAAGAAACTAAACATCAACAAACCAAATAATCCAATTAAAAATGGGGTACAGACCTGAACAGAATTCTCAATAGAGGAATCTCAAATGACAGAAGCACTTAAGGAGATGTTCAATATCCTTAGCTACCAGGGAAATGCAAATCAAAACTACTCTTCCATCTTACACCTCTCAGAATGGCTAAGATCAAAAACACAAGTGACATCTCATGCTGGAAAGAATGTGGAGCAAGGGGAACACTTCTCCATGGCTGGTAGGATTGTCAACTTCTACAACCACTTTGGAAATCAGCGTGGCAGTTTCTCAGAAAACTGTGAATCAATCTACTACAAGACCCAGCTATACTATTCTTGAGCATATACCCAAAAGATGCTGAATCATATCACAAGGACACTTGCTCAGCTATGTTCATAGCAGCTTTATTTGTAATAGCCAGAAACTGGAAACAACCTAGATGCCCCTCAACCAAGGAATGGATAAAGAAAATGTGATATATTTACATAATGGATTATTACTCAATTGTTAAAAACAGTTACATCAGGAAATTTGAAGGCAAATGGATGGAACTAGAAAAAAATCATCCTAAGTGAGGTAACCTAGAACAAGAAAGACAAACACGGTGTGTACTCACTCATAAGTGGATATTTGCTATAAAATAAAGGATAACTATGCTATAATCTACAGATCCAAAGAGACTAGGTAACAAGGAAGGATCATGGGAGACACTCAGATCTTCCAGGGAAGGGGAAATAGAATACATTTCATGAAAGGATGGTGGGTAGGAATGGGAACATAAGTGATCAGGTTGGGGGGTGCATAGGAGGAGAGTACTGAAAGAGATTATTAGAAAGGTAAAAATCTGGTGCAAGAGAATCTTCCAGGAATCTACAAAGATGACCCCAGCTAAGACTCCTAGCAATAGCAGATACATAACCTGAACTGGCCATTTCCTGTGACCAGGCAAGATTTCAAATAGATGGAGTGGGATACCAACCCAGCTACATAACTTTTGGCCTATAGTCTGTCCTACTATTTTATATACTAGGGTAAGGATGGCCTGGAGATTGAGTGAATGGCCAACCAATAACTAGTCTAGCCTAAAACCCATCTAGGAGACTAAGTCCACCCCTGACACTGCCTGGAGCACCAGGACCCACAAGCTGGATAATGTAGAGACTTAGGATAAAACAAAACATGACTGGAGGAAAAAAAGTCAATGTAATGATGCTTAATGACAGTCTTATATACTCATAGATTGGTGCCTAGCCTGTTAGCTTAATTGTCATCAGAGAGGCTTCATCCAGAAACTGATGGAAACAGACGCAGACCCACTGGCAAACACTGGGTGGAACTTGGGGAATCCTGCAGAATGGGTGGAGGATTGTAGGAGCCAGAATGGTCAAGGACATCACAAGAAAACTCACAGAATCAACTAACCTGTGCTCATAGGGGCTCACAGAGACTGAACCAATAACCCGGGAGCCTGCATGGACTGACCTTGGCACTCTGCATGTATGTTATAGTTGTTAGCTTGGTCCTCTTATAGGACTCCTAGCAGTGGGAACAGAGGCTGTCTCCAACTCTTTTACTGGTTTTGGGGACCCAATTTATCATACTGGGTTGCCTTGCCCAGCCTTAATAAGGGGGAGGTGATTAGTCTTACTGAAACTTGATATGCCATGTTTTGTAGATAGTCATGGGAGACGTGCCCTTTTCTGAACAGAATTGGAAAAGGAGTGTATTGGGGGTAAGAACAGGTGGGAGGGTGAGGAAAAGGACTATGAGGAAAGGAGGGAGGGGAAACTGAGTCTAGGATGTAAGACAAATAAATAAATTTATTAAAAAATATAATTTATCTTACAAATTTATTATGTAAAATGGCCTGTGTTTTCAGTAAGAATTAAAAGTCACAATATTTAAGGAAGTCATGATCCCAAAACATAGAGGAACCCCTTTTACCAAAAAGTAACAATTTCAAACACTTTGAGGACCAAGAAGATGATTTAAAAAGGAAAATTATATAATTTTAGATAAAAGACTGGCAGTAACTGTAGCAGTGGTTCTCAGCCTTCCTGGTGCTGTGACATGTTAATACAGTTCCTCATGTCGGGGTGACCCCCAACCATAAAATTATCTTCGATGTTACTTCCTAACTGTAATTTTGCTACTGTCATGAATTGTAATGTAAATATCTGATATGCAGGATATCTGATATGTGACTCCTGTGAAAGGGTCATTTGATCCTCAAAAGAATTGTGACCCACAGGTTGAGAACTGCTGGACTATGACACAGTAAAGACTCTGACCTGTCTGTCATGCCAACAGGTGCGTCTCAGCAACAGGAGATGGTTGCCAGGAGAAATACAGTGAGTCTTACCAATTACTCAGCATCTCTCTCTCTCTCTCTCTCTCTCTCTCTCTCTCTCTCTCTCTCTCTCTCTCTCTCTCTCTCTCTCTCTCTCTCTCCCCCTCTCTCTCTCCTCTCTCCTCTCTCTCAATCTCAGTCTCTGTTTTTCTGTCTGTCTCTGTCTCTTTGTCTCTGTGTGTGTGTGAACAACAATCAGAAATCTAGATTTCTCTCAGAAACTTCACATTGTGTGTGTCAAGCAAAATGAAATTTAACACTGTGCTCTACACTGACATCACAATACCATTAATATCTGATAGGACTCATATGCTCTGCACTCAGGACTTCAAAGTATGGCTCCAAGACATTCCTAGTTCTCCACTCTAGAATCTTCTATCTCCAGAAATATTTCCCAAAACATGGCCATTTGGAACTGAAGAGATCCTGAACTCAGACTGAGAAGCCCTTGGTTTGATTCATTTCCTTTCCAAGCCTTCTTAGTGTCTCCTCATTTGCTAGGATGCTCATTGCTATGGAAACAGTACTGCCAACGAACTGGTGAGACATGAATAAAATCTCAGTTGTCCAAAGAAAACTCAGTTGCTGTTCAAATAGAAAACATACCACAACCAGGTATATTCACCCCTAGACTTGGGACAACAAAAACAGTAGGTATACTACATCTAGTAATCAAGTAATTATCCTTAATGATTTTTAAGAAATTCAGTTACTTTCTCTGTTGTTAAAAACACAACTCTTAGATAATGTGCTTCATCTCTCCCATTGTTTACAATCTGTTTAAAATCTCTGTGTTCTTGCCACATCTCATGGTAGAATTTCTGACTTGCTCTAAGAAACAGGCAAGGCAGTAATTAATCTTTACTTTTCTTTCATTGATAAAAAGTAGAGATTTAATATAAGTATGGAGCTTTTTCTTAAAGGAAATAGGTATGCTATTTCTAGCTTCTACTGCAAAATTTTAAACTTGTGGTCACATTTTTGCCCATTTTAAATTAAATGTTTTAGCTTATGAAATAGCAATATATCCACCAATACATATTAAAAGGCCTGCCAGACAGAAAGCTGGATGGTGTGGTGCAAAGGTGGACACACAAAACAGCTACTTTGGAATTTTCATTTCAGTGCAAGACAGAGGTCCAGTAGACCAATAACAGACTGTAGTGAATGTCTGGGGTAAGCCAGGCCATACGGAATAATTTGGGATAGTCTCGATGAGTAGATAGTAATCTGGTGGCTGGAATGTTCATTTTGGTTGTAGAAATGAAGAAAAGAACAGAGAGGAGCGTAACACGAAACCTACATGAGATGACAATGGGAAAAAATGTGCAAGTAAAAGCCTTCAAGCAGATGAGACTGAATGGTGGTGGGGTTGTGAGAGGAAAGGAGCGGGGACTCTACCAGAACAGTGAGGAGGTGGACACACTAGGGAGGCTGCCACTGCCTTTCAAACATTTAGGAAAGGCTAAGCAAGCTGATGGTTCTAGGACGCCATACACAGTATGTAGATGCTAAATTCTTGTCTTTAATATTTGCACGTAACCCACACATATCTCCCACATACTGAAAATCATCTCTAGATAATCTGTAATGCTTACTACAATGCACATGTTAACAGTTGTTATAATGCATTACTTTGGGGGAAATGACAAGAAAACTGGCTGTACAAGTTCAGTAAGGGTGCAAAGTTTTTCAAATGTCTTTCAAATGTCTTATGATCTGTAGCAGTGGAATCCACAAGAATAGAGCCCACAATGTATGGACAGCTGTACTGTTCACTTGAGGCATGAATAGCTAGCCAAATGTAATTGGAAATTGATTTGGCATTTATTTCTATATACCTAAAACCTTTAGGATAACAGTGTTCTAAAAACTACATGGACAAGGAATGCTCTACATACTATTTCTATAAGATGTTTTTCTTTAACTCCCTCTTCCTCCAATGTCCATATTTTTACAGGTTAAAGCACACTCAAGTAGTAACTGTTCCTACATTGAATCTTTGTTTTAGATAGTTCTCTCTCCCAGGATGTTTGCTTCCTGGACCAGTAAAATGCAATGAAGTTAAAAGTTAGTCCTTGTGTGAGACAGACTGCTGTTATAGCTAATGATTTTCACCTGTTAGCTGAGTTGCCACTTTCCCTAATCTTTTAACTTAAATGATCATCACTAGAAGCAAACGCACAAAGTGATATCCAGTGAACAGCTAAAGAGTTTCTAAACTGTGTATAATCCCTACATTTTAACTGACAAGTGAAATTGATAATTGTTGTCTGTCAGATGTCTTATTTGGAACAAAAATTTATTTGCTTCTTCTTTTTTCCTTCCTCAATCCTCTCCATCACAAAATCTGCTATTGAATAGATCATAGAATCTATATTGCTTGCATGAAGTCTTCTTGATTAATTTAAAGAATGAGACACTGGAAGGGTAGGGATATGAAGTGGTGGTATAGTACAGTACCTTGAAGAAAAAACAAGGTACTTTTCATTGCCAATGGGGAAAAATGTCAATTCCATTTCAAACTAGTACACAATTTCCCACAACAGAACATTTTTTAATTGTAAGTAAAACTCATTTTTATAAAAGCAACAAGATACTGATTTTTCATTTTGATCATGCAGTTAATCATAACAGTGAGCACAGCAGGGCAATGATGCCTTCACTTTATCTTTTTATGTAGAAATCTGAGGGCACAGAAATGCTGAACCTGAGGGTTTGAGCACATTGAGGAGTTTACAAAGATCTGTTAATTGAGTTAATCTTTGTTCCCCAAATGTTTTGAGTTTCATGCAAAGCTGCTCTGAGTATCTACTGAGTTGCTGTTGCCCTGCATTTATGGAATTTGGATGCAAATAAACCAGTTTGGCTCCTCTATAATGTCTAACTGCAGCACATTTGGCCTTGAATGACTTATTTGATAATATTCTTATAATGATTAATTAATGTGCATGGGGAACATATTTTGTTGATTGTTTACATCTTTTTCAGTATGTTATCTGTAATCACAGAAATATAGTCTGGTTTTCATACAATTTATATGCTGTTGCATGAGCAGTAAATTATGTGTGTGCCTTTGTGACAAGCTAGAAGCCAAGTTTAAATTCAAAGACAAAGCAAAGAACCAGCCTTCATCCATTTCATCTCCTTTGGTCCCTAACACCTTTATGACGACATATGCTTATATGTCCAAGTTCACTTATCCCTCTGATAAGCTTTTATGTAGCCCTATTATGACTAGGAATCCTAAGAACTTAGAAGCCAGGTCCTAGATGCAGAGAGAAAGGCCATGAATGGGGGCATAGGCTCCAGGTGGAACATGGGCTCTTTGATGATGCAGAGGGTCGCTAACAGAGTCAGAGAGTATGAAGAGCAGAGCAACATGTTACATGTGGTGACCAGAGGTGCTTCAAGTTTTTTTTATCTGTCTTTTTTGTAATATAATAATAAAAAATTACTTTATTTTTGTTCCTGCTATTTTCAAACCATCTTTTCTCAGGGAAAAGTTTATAAAGAATTATAAAGCACTATTGTTGGGGCTGGAAAAAATAGGTCAGTGGCTAAGAGTACTGGCCGCTCTTCCAGAGGACCTGGGTTCAATTCAAAACACCCATACGGCAGCCCACAACCATTTGTAACTCCAGTACAAGGGGACTTGATTACCTCTTCTGGATGCTATACATTCAGACAAACATTCATACACACAAAATAAATAAAAATTTTAGCACCATTATATTTCCTGGATAACTACAGAAATTTTCATTTTTTTTGATGGGGAGTTCAGTAGAATACAAACTGATCTGATGGTTATTTTTTAGAATTTTATACCAAAGTTATTTAAACCGAGTGTCCAGTATTTGTAGTGGGTTAAATTGAAAGAATCATACAACATATTAAATGTCAGGTACTCCTGAAAAATGCCTAGAGCTATGTTGGTGCCCAATCCATTCCCAAACTATTCTTTTGCTTTTGCTAAACTGTTTCAGATTATCCTTTGTCTACATCTTCTCTCTCGTGAGCATAGAAATTTCCCTCCAAAACTATTTGTATGTGAGGACCACAAATTATCCCTGCTATAGGGAACCTCCAGTACATCATCCATATGCACACCACAGTGGGTGAACTGAGTAAACTACATCACAGAAAATGGTCATTAGGAAGGGTGATATTCAGTCCTACAGGCCTCTTATTCCTGGGGTGACAGACATTTTAGTTCTGTCTTTGGTTTTGTTTGATTCAGTTTTGGAAAATCAATGACGAGCCTGCCAGTCAGAGCACCTGCCTCTCTGGAGTTCAGTGGGTAGACTATGCACGGAATAGGGCAGTGAGCCATTAAGCATAGTCACCCATGGGCTGTGGCCACGTCCTGAGCGAATAAGCCTTGTCTAAAGCCTGTCTATCAAGTTCTTGATACAGCTGTCTAGACTCTCAAGCTGATTCTGTGCTTCTCTGTTTCTAAGACATTTTCTGTGTGCATTTGGTTTGGGAAATTACCTCCCACATTTCTGGCAATTCAGAGTTTTTTTTTTTATTTAAATTCCATTTACTTATATTTATTTATTTATTTATGTACTTATTGTGCGTAGGGGGTTACATATGCCTTGGTGTATGTGGAGGTCAGGTGAAAACTTGCTGGAGTTAGTTCTCTCCATTTATCATGTGGGTTCTAGCGGTCAAGAGGATCAAATCTGGTCCTAGATATGGTATTATTTTTAAAGAAAGTGCCTTTTACCAACCCAGAGCATCTTGCCTGACCCTCCTGCCAATTCTTTCAGACCTCTGATATCCTTCTAACAGATTCCTTTTGAGATAGGTAATTTCTCTCATTTGCATGCAAACTTAGAGTCATTGCTGATACACCTGGCAGAATCCCTGACACAACAGATAATCAATGGATGCTGTAACATGAATAATCACAATCTGAATGTGTATCATCATCACATTTGCAAAATCGTGGGTTTTCTGATTCTGAAATACTCAGAAAGAAATTGAAAGAGGAAAAAAAGTCACGTTTCTACCTGCCAGAGACTGCCTCTCTGTTTTCCATCAGTGTTTGAGTTTTTCAGTGTCACAAAGCACATATTCACAATGTGTTGCATGTGGTCGAGTTGCCTGAGCACTCCCCTTCCAACCATCTCATTGCATTATAATGAATAACCTTTTACTCAAATGTTGCTAGCATTTACTTCCTTCTCAAAGACTAAACACAAAATAAAAAGAAAGTTTCTTTCGAACAATACGAATTTTTAAAAAGCATTTACCAGATTCACACTCATCTCTCAGAAGGCTTTATGTAGCCTTCCTACTATGAGGAAATGAGGATGGCTCTGTCGATGCCTCCTTGTCAGTATTGTTACTTTTTACTAATTTTAATATTTAATACACATCTCACTTTTATTTGTATTTATATTATTAATAGTAAGAAGATGAAATAGGTGTTTCCACTTTTTTTAATGTCTTCCTTTTGAACTATTTGCTTTGATATTTGGACAACAGGGTGATGTTGATGGTTTAGAATTTGCAGTAACTGTTTAGCATATCATCACATTAACTGTCATGGCTGATATCACCGATGCTCCATATATTTAAGTTTCATTAAAGAATGTATATATTTGCATACAACATATAATACTCAAATCTATACTTTGTTTTGTGATTTCTTCCAGTTCTTTATATTTAAGAACTCCTTCACCTCAAGTTAATTATGTATTTTTTGTAGCTTTGCTTTGCAACTTCTTTATACATTTTTTCGATATGGTTGGAATTAACTTTGGAGTCACGTAAGCCGTGGCTTTTAGATCAATGTTTTCTTCAGACATAGTCTATTTCCTTGAAGTTTTTGACACACATTCCTATTTTTTTTAACACTTCTTTCTTCTTTTAAAACTTGTTTGAGCCTATGTCCAGGCTATTCCCTCCAAGTGATGTATTTATGAATTCCTTCAGTAGCACTATGCTGCTATCATGCTTGAGTTTGATGATTAGATTTAATTTTATTTAAACAGAGGAAAAACGACCACATCCATCTCCACCTCCATGCTGCATGCATGTACACACCTACACTATCCATGACTTCCAAGCAAAATTTACCATTTTCAACCACCCATAAGTACACACAACCTCTATGTACCCTCACCTACCTTTAGTCTCCGTATCTATCTACCTTCATCACCCACCACAATCCCCCAGCCCTGGACGCCATCCTTTGATTTAATTGTCTTCTGCTACAATATAGTTATTAACTCAGAACCATTTTGTTGCTTTCTACCAAGGCACCTGCAAAAACTGTATAATAGATTTGGTGGGGGGGGGACGACAAAAGCTGTTTTGTAATGTTTGTGTGTCTGTGTTTCTGACCATGAATAAAGTATGGTTTTCTGTTTCCTTGTTTCTTAGTTTTATGCATCTTGAGGAAAACTTCACAGCTTTCTGCAAGTGTTTAATATTCCTTTTTATTCCCAAGTACTCTATCTATGCACGATTCCTATTTTGTCTCAATATTTATATACTCACAGTTTCATAAATAGTACTACTTTCCGATATATTTTTGTCAATAAATGCTGGCATTTGGGGTAGCCTTTTACTTTTGAAAATAAATTTTATAATCAACCACATTACTAAATCCTAATGATCTAATTGAGAGATTCAATTTATTCAACTCTAGGCCAGTCATGTTTAACTAAAAATCAAGGCACATTCAGTGTTTTGGCTACTTGCATGGAAAACTTTACTAATATGAATTAGATATTTTATTATTTTATAAAAAACTTTTAAGGAGATTTTTTAAAGGATATGACTCTACAGCTACTCTAGATAACAAAAGTATACGGTGGATTCTTACACTGAACTGTGCTGGCTTCCTTCAAGTATACAGTCTTTCCCAACCAAAGAATCATCCCTTGAATTAAATAATTTAAATAATTTAAATAATTAAATTTAATAAGATGTACAGTCATCCCTTGAATCCAATAAGACAAACTAAACAACAAAAGCATATATAAAGATTTTTGACGGGAATATGCCCTAAATAAAAATCAGTTTTTCTCTTATATTAATCACAACAATGGCCCGAGTGGTTTAAAGGAAAAAACAGAGCTCATGTGGATGAGTTCAGAAATTGCATGTTCCTCTGTAAAGGAACAAATCTCCTTGTTTGTTAAGCATAAGTTTCTTATCGTTAAAGAGTCCTTAATGACTCGTTTATCAAATCTTCATTGTGCTCATGAGATATGCAGTGTTCTGTATTCTTGGAAGGATTAGATAACCCCAGTGAAGATTATGAGGAGAGTCTTAAGAAAGCCTGGCTCACAATCCAACCTCAGTAATTAATTGAATTATTGTCATATAATATGATTACTTATTAGATTCTAGAAGGCTAAAGATCTAGTTTTCTGTTTTCTGAGACTGAGCATGAGGATCAGACCTATGAAACACATATTTGCAGAACATGTATTGATGTACTTTTTTACAAAAGTCTCAGTTGCCAGAAAAATACTCTAATCCAGTTAACTGCTAGCAAAACTGATTCTTAGAAGATGCATTTGTTAAAGCCAAGAATACTCCTCTTTTGAAGTTAGAATGAGGTTCTAAATTGTTCTTTTCATGCTAGTAAGAAAAACAGTTTCTGAAAAAAAAATAATGTCTTCAAATTTGCAAAGAAAAATGCTATGAGGCAAAGTGTTCCTTCCTTCACTCATTCATCAGACACAGATTCAGTAACTTCTGCATACAAGACACAAACTTAACATGGCAAAGCTTGTAGGCATTAAAAGACCATATAAGTAACATAATATAAATTATGATATAAAGTATTAGTAAAGACAAAAATGTATTGGGAGAGCTGGGTTGATGAGGAAGAGGTCAAGTAGGTTTTGGACTGGAAAAAACAAAAGTGTTTTGGATGTTCATGACAGCAGGTCATTGTGACAGCAGCATGATGCCCATAATGAGTGAGGCTGGACAAGTATGATACAGTACTAGCATTTCTGGAAACTGTAACAGGTGTCTGGGTAGCATTTTATGCAAGGAACTGATCTGATCTTATCTTCTGTAATGGGGTGGGGGACAACCAAGAAACCAGAGTGAGTCTTGTTAGGAATTATATTCATGATCTAGGGAAGAGAATATGATTTGGAGTTTCATAGTGACATCAGAGACAGCAATGTCTGTTTGAGAAAAAGATGTCAAAGCTTAAAGTAAAAGTCTATGTGGCACTTTGGGGTGTTCAGGGCAAAAGAAATTGAGGTATCAAAGGTGACTCCTGCTATTCTGCCTAAATCATCTTCATAGACTCTGAATAATTTACCAAAATAAGAAAAGCTGTGATATTTGGGCATCTATGGGACATCACTGGTCAACAAATCTAATAGAGATAATCCTGGTATAGGGCTTTTTGCTATCCTATGGTGCCTAGTAAGGGCATTATTATCCTGTTATAAGGTAAGTCCAGTGTGTGTGTGTGTGTGTGTGTGTGTGTGTGTGTGTGTATGATTTAGTAAGTAATAAGTTTTAATGTGACTTTGCCAGAAAGTTTTTTATGCTAGCTATTTCTTCTCACATTCTCTCTTTTCTGCCTTGCTACCCCCTATCCCAATATCACACTTCTTCTTACCAAAACTCAGTGATGACTGAAGAAGAGGGAGGAGAAAGAGCCTGTGAATGACAAGGAAACAGCCTTTTCCAGTCAAAAAAGGAAAGTTACACCTATGAACTTCAGCAGTTGTAACAATAAGAACAAGACCTGCAAAAGTTCAAGCCCAACAAAATCCCAGCATGAATCAGGGAAATAGGTACAGAATCCCGCACCCATCTGAAAAGATATTGGTACCTCTCAATTGCTGAGAGAAGGAGAAGTATTTTTCTTAAATGGTGTGATGTCTAGTAGCTCCAAAGCTCTCCAGAAGATAGCAACACACTGAATAATATATAGGCAGCATAAATTGGACCCCATGGGTTTTAAAAAAAAACGGACCAAAAGTGGGATGGATCTGGGAGGGACTCAGGGAGAAGTTATGATAATAAAAATACATTGTATGAAATTCTCAAAAAACCAATAAAAATATTTTTAAAAATCTAAGTCAACCCCACAAGAAAGAAATAAAGAAAAAGATAGAAGAAAAAAAGAAATCTATGGACAACTGAGATAACTCAGGGGGTAAAGGTGCTTGCCAATGGGTCTAATGATCAGAATTCAATCCTTGGGACACACATGATAGGAGAAAATTAATTCTTGCTAGTCGGCCTCTGACCTCTTCACATGTGATACACATACATAGACACACAATAAACAAATACATACATACATACATACATACATACATACATACAAACTGTTTTACAAGGTTAACCAGCCTCCATCAGATTGCTCTGCACCAATGAGTGTAGAAGCAGCATAAATTGGACTCAGTGGGAGATATATATATATATATATATATATATATATATATATATATATGACACAAATTCAGGAGGGGAAGGAGGACGAACCTGGGAAGATTTAGGGAGGGGAGTGGGGAGTAAATATTACCAACATACATTTTATGCATGTATGAAATTCTCAAAGAACTAATAAAAATATTTTTCTAAAAATTGAAAATATTTTAAAAAGAAAAGTTATGTAGCATTTTATTTGTTTATTTATTCATTTTTGCTGTTCTTTTTGCTGTTCTATATTGTCTTGTTCGTACAGCCAAAGGGGAGAAGGCTATATCAAATCACTTGGGGGCATCTATAGAAGACCTAAGTCCCACTTTGTTTCAGTTTCCGTGTGACACATAAGCAAGGTGTCTATGATCCTGCTCTTCACTATTATACTTGGGAATACAAAACTATGATAAATTAGTTGGATTAAATATCCTTTGAAGTGTTTTCTGAACTCAAATCATTCTTTATATTCTGAAACTTTCTGGCACAGTATTGATGCTATCAACATTATAAGGAAGGTTAGTAAACTGAGTTAAATTCTGTCTCCCCCAAATTCATGGCAACCCAGAACCTGTCCATGTGACCTAATTCGGAAGTTAGATTTTTGCAGATGTAATTGAATTAAGACATAACTAGAGTAAGCTCTAAATTCCAGAGGAATTTAGGAATTCCTTATATGAAGACTGAAATCTTGACAAATGAATAGACACAGAGAAGAGGCCATACAAGATGAAGTTAGAGGCAGAATGCCTGAGACTGTGAGAGCCTGAGTTGGGGAGCATGCACCCTTTCTAATAGCACCTGAAGGTCACTCTGCTAACACCATGGTGTTGGACCTAAAATGCCCCAATCTGTAATACAATAAATTCCTATTGCTTTAAGCTACCAAGTTTGGGGTGAATGGTTATGTCAATGCTAAGAAACAAACCAATTTGGAACACTTAAGTGAAAGCATGTGTCTTAATCTGACTTGTATAATCAACGCATATAATATGGGTTCCAAACACATACATTTCCTTTTCAAAAAGGATGGCCACCATGTCCAGGTGCTTCATATTGTTAGCAATGCCCATGTTTACCCATTTACATGGGCTTTGCTACTCACAGGCCTGTATTGCTGATGAAGAAATTAAATAGCTTGCACAAAAATCACAGAGCTAAATACAGAAGAACTAGAGTTCAAATTTAGCTTTATCTCATCACCAAGATGACACTGTATCCCCGAACACCTGCCTCTCGTACCTATCCAATACAGCAAACTCTGAGGATGTAGAAGAAGCATTGATAACCTGGTTTTCAATGCCTATAATCGAAACTCACATTTTTTTTTAATTAAGGGATAACCTGCGACGATGGTACAATCAATCTGTTGTTCACAGAGGAACACAGTTTGTTCTAATACAAGTATTAATGAACTCGCCATCAACTTCTGCTTTCATTAGAAGTTCTGCTTTGCACGTGTATATTCAAAGTCAAGGTCTTATCAGATTGGACATTTGCAGCTTTAATTTACTTAAATGCATTTCCCTCTTGCAGTCTCTGTTTCATTTCCATGATACTGACTCATTTGCTACCTAACAAGATCATAAGAATAGAGAGTGTAAGCACAGAGGAAAGTATCTAAACTTCATTGTCACAGACAGATGCACAGCCTTAAATGATAAAACAAGAAATAAGGCATGTTCTAAATTTACCTTTCCTCCCTCCCAGTGGGCCATGCTACTGATCATAACAGATACAAATGTAAGGTGTCACAGCTGTTGTTGTAGAATGTCAACTTCAAGAAGGCTGGTGTGGGAGGGGCTTCTGCAAGGAGTACCTTGTCCATCTGGACTCAAGTTAAAGAAGTTGCCACATGTCACCAAATCCCACTAGAGGATCTCTGATATTTTGTGAAGAAAGACTCTGTGGCCAGGTCTCTCCATTTCTCCAGAAGTATATTCAGTTTTCCAAGCTGTTATCAACTATTGACCATGACACTTTCTTCTGGCTTCTTTTTTTTCTTTATTTAAAAGACCTCCTCACATAGCCCTGTACAAGGAAGGCTAGGGTTCCCTTAACTGAGATGTGAACGCTGGCAAATTAACTTCTACCCTATCCCAACGGAAAGCTCCTGATACACACGGTTTCAAAAAAGGATGCTCACACTTGTGCTCCAAACTGGACACCGACAGTCTCGAGACTTTTTAAGTTTATCCTCTAGGAGGTTGACATTGCACACAATTCTAACCAGTTTGGAAGTGAGGTTCTCTTCCTCATTCTGCCTACCGGTGCTCACCTGCAGAAGTTCTTTCCCAATCCATTGCTACCCACCAAGCGAGCAGACAGAGACAAATAACAAAGGAAAACACAGTCCCATAAAGGTTCCGCTATTGCATCTTGTGGTCCACACCTGCTAAAAGACAAAAACCATATGGGAACCCTGCCCTGGCAATGCATCCATTACCCCCTGGGAGCAGCAGGCACTGTAGTACCATCGGCAGGGCGTGCGCGAGTACATACACAAAGAACTGGTGCCGGGCTTGCTAGCCTTTCGGGGTACCAGCAGACTCCTAGAGATGGCATCCGGGGTGATCTCCTACGCCCTCCATCCCAGCATAAAAGCACTATCCTTTATTTGACCGGTGAAGAGCCCAGGCTGGATGATATTGCATGGGTTGGGGGTTGGGGAGTGGGCGGACCCCGGATCCCTTGCCCATCTTCAGAGGACCCTAGCCTTTGGCATCTCCTAGGAGATGCACAATCAATTGTGCTGTCATAGAGGTCTCCTTTCGCATCCTCTCTGGGCAAAGCCAGATGCCCGGCGTAGCAGCCGTGCGCATCTTGGCAAGCGCCACTTCTGGAGCCGCTACCCATGCAAGCCGACCTGCCCCGTGCGCCTGCCTACCTGGTAGCTGGCTGTCAGCAGCGAAGCCGCGGTGCCTCATCTGCTTCTCCTCTGCTGCTACATCTGCTATATCGCTCCGAGCGCCATGTTCCTGCTCTCCCCGGGCGCACGCTGGGGAACTACTACGGCTGGGTAGGGGCAAGGGGGGCGGGGGCTAGCGGAGGGGGTGGGGGCAGAGCCAAAGCTTTCTACTCTCCTCCCAAACCTCTCCCAGCAACTGAGCATGCCCAAGCCGCCTGGTTTCGCCCCTAGGAGGACTGTCCGCTGAGACTACTCAGCTGCTCCGGGTTTTCGGGGCAGCCGGCTGTAAGAAAGCTGTAGCAATTGAGGGGGGAGAAAGGGGGGAGTGTGGAGGGAGTGTCTGCACGCCGGAGCTGGAGAAAGCAGCCAATCGGATTACACTTTCCTTCTACCATCCCCCTGCGGGCTGCTCCTGCATGTCCCTTCCTCGTGCATCCCAGTTTGCCCAAATCTTGTGTAGGACCTTTGCGGAGCCGCTACATCAGGACGCTAGCTAGGAGCCTCTTTGCCATCCCTTGGTCCTGTGCTTCGCAAACTTTAATGAGTCTATGAATTGAAATGCAGATTCGGATTCAACTGACTGGCCCTGAGAATCCGCAAGCGAAATAACTTCCCAGGAGATATTTGGTGCCCTGCAGCTGGCTGGCCCAATGAAAGGTCAGGAGGTGCAAGAATCCAGAATCACCTTTTGTAACCTCTGCTCGGTCATGTCCTTTCATCAGCAATGGTCCCTTAAGCCAAAGGAGTTACCTTCTGCTTTGGATGGCGGCAGCAATTCAAGTGAAAGTGTCCCTGGGGATGCTGTGCCTTTCCTGGAAGGAAGCTCTGTAGGGCAGACACTGAAGACACATCTTAAGGTGATTGCTTCGATTAAGAATTTGGCTTTTAGGAGAAGATGGACTCTAGGACCAATTCACAATCGCTTTGATACCCTCGACTAGGAAACTCCAGGTCAGTTGACCTGTTATTTCATTCATACCTGCACCAGTCTGCCTTGACTGCCTGCCTTCCCTGACCTGGACAAAACCTGGCTGGCTCAATGAAATGTCAAGACTGGGCTTGCTAGTTAAGGAAACTAACTGGTTATGTGCACAGGGCCTCTGGGGAGCAAAAGACCGCATGTTTTTTTGTGATGTTTGTGGTAAATCTTGGAAGGATACATTGTGGTCCAACTGCAACCCCAACCCTACTCCCTGTCTAACCTTCTTCCAAGCCTTTGAAGGTATTGGTATTATTGGAAATACTCACTTTACACCGAAAGACATTCACAAAACCAACCATGAGACTTTAATCTTGAAGTTGAGGGAGTCACCCTTCTCCATTCTCAGCTATCCCTAAGTTGTGGTATCTGATCCTATAACTGAATAGAAGATTATAAAACAGCAACTTTTATCTCTTAGTACACTATTTTACTCAATAACTTAAGACAGTTTCCTAGTGAACAGTAGATACTTATCATTCCCCTTGACTTGTCTGTTCACATAGTTCTCTCAGTGCAGTAACTTCCATGTCAAAAGAGAATCACGGCAGGGACTGGTGCTGAAGAGATGACATTAAGAACACACGTTGCTCTTCCAGAGGTCCCTGATTCAGTTACCAGCACCCAAATAGGGTGGGTCCCAGGTAATTCCAACTCTAGTAGATCCCACACCATCTTCTGGCTTCATTGGTGCCCTCACTCACATGGTGCACATACAAACATACAAACACACATACATACACATAAATAAAAAGAAATCTTTAAAAAACAGAATCATAGAGCAGATGGTTCATCACTATTCTTGATTGGTATTCCTATGTATAAAGAAGATATATATCTTAGCCTATCAAATTCTATTTTTCCATTCATATAACTAAAGTCAATAAATTCATCAATGCTGGAAGTTGCTCAAATGACCCTAATTCTCCACTCACCAAGTGCATGCTGCCCATGGGGACTTTGGTGTAATATTTTCTATTTACTTTCTTATATGAGGACTTGTGTGGATGCAAAAGCCACGAAACATTTATTGAGATGTAGTTTTCTCGTATCAATAAAAAGTGCATGCACTGACAAAGTAAACTATATAATCCGTATAATAATATAATTTTATATTATTATAATAAGGTAATCCTGAATAGCCCTGGAACTACTGCTAAAAAGCATCATAAATGACAAGCTATTCCAAGGAAACCACCAAACTTGGTGTCACCAGCACTGGAAAAAGAATTAGGTTGACACGATTTTTCCCAGAAAGCAAAAAGAGAGCGCATGTCTCAACTCATTTTTATGAGGCTATAATTGCCCTGATACCAAAACTAAGTAAAGTTAGTAAGAGAGAAGTCTTATAAACAATATATCTTATAAATCTACACACAAAAATTCCTGAAAGGTGTGGGGGAGGGCTGAGTGTACAGACCATCCACATGCGAAAGAAGGAAATAAGACCCTATAATAGATATGTAGAAATTAACTGAAAGACACATAAATGAGCAAAAACTAGAAAATGGGTAAAGAAAATACAAAAAAAACTTCATGAAATTGAATTTAGCAATGATTTCTTGAATGTGACACCAAATTAATTGGCAACAAAAGAAAAATTGGCTGAACTGGAAATGAAAATTCTCTATAAAAAGAGCACAAGTAATGGTGAAAAGACAATTCACAGAGCGTGGAGAAACTTCATGTAAATCATAATCCATGAAGAGATTCATATCTGCACTACATAAAGTCCATAAAAGTCAGCAACATAAAAGCAACTTACTCAAAAATAGGCAGAAAACTTGATTTTTCCAAAGAACATATACTGATATCAATAAGCATTTAGAGTGACAGTCAAGGTCACTAGCCAAAATTTCAAAACCATGTAACATAACTAAAGTAAATCCATTAGCCTGTTATTTTGGCAGAACAGAAAGAATAATTGACAAGAATGTGAAGAAACTGGAAGGCCTATGCTACACCAGTGGAAATATAAAATTGTATCATTTGAATGGAAAATAGTGGGACATTTCCTTAAAACTTAAACAGAATTATTCAAGGATCTAGCAAGTCTATTTGGAGGGATATAGTCATGACATTGAACATAGAGATATAAATATGGGCATTTTGATATTAATAGCAGCAGGAGCTAAAAAGTGGAAACTACCTGAATGCCCATGAAGAGATGAATGATTACACAAAATGTGATATCTATGGACATAGGAGCATTCTTCAGGCCTAAACAAGAGTGAGATTTTGATGATACATGTGACAGCAATGATTAATCATGAAAGCATTCTACTAAACAAAGTAAAAAAATACAATATCATAAATATTGCATGAGTTCACTCATATGAGACACCTAGATACCAAATCAAATTCATAGAGACAAAAAGTAGATTGAAGTTTACCAGAGGCTGAGAGAAGGGAGAAGTACATACATATTGTTCAATAGTACAGCACTTCAGTCTGTGGTAGTTATAAAGTCCTGAAGGTGGAGAATAGTGAAGGTTACAAAAATATGTGCTTGAGTCTCAGACACAACTGTGTGGCACAGAGCTTGATTACCATGAGTGAGTCCCAAGTCCCAAACCCCAGCAGTGTAACTAATGACCTAACAAACTAAATAAATTCCTGAGTAAGAAAAAAAAAAGTACTCAGACACACTGAGGATTTAAGGTTCTAAGTGATAAAAACAATAAATCTGTGGCTAAACAAGGAAATGTGAAAGACATGACAATATCTAAAACATAAAGACTGCCTAGGAAAGCTATATGCAATAAGAACTAAGGAACATAAAGCAATAACAGCAGCGTGAGGGGTACCTAGCACAAGAAGGGGCAATAACAAATATATAAAATTGCCCAGAGAGCAAAACCAGGGCCAGTTCATGGGAAGCTAAAGGGGAAGGTGTCTTTTACAAGGACAAGTCCACATTCAAATACTCAGACACTGTATTTTACATTAAAAGAGCCAACATGAAAACATTTTGGTTACAGAATATAAGCTAGACACTGATAAATCAGAAATAAGAGCTCAGAAATTAACCTAAATGTGTAAAATAATTTCATTTGTAAGAATGGTTATATTATAAATTTATAAATCACTGAAGAGGGGATGAATCACTACAGGTTAAAGACAGCCAAAGTTCTGAGGAATTGAGTTGTAAGTGCTAGTGGCCTGGAGCAACAAGAAATTACTTTATCCAATTTAGTGAGCTCTGTCCTCTTGCTCAAAAGGAAACCCATGTACCTTCAAGGCTGTGAACTTCAGTGGGGGATTGTAAAACCTGTATGAAATATCCTTGAATGCTTTAGGTCAAATTTCAACCCAGAGCATTTGAGAAAGTTAGAACATTCACTGCTTATATATTATAGCTTAAAATGCATGAACTAAGGCAGTCAATAAAATGGGGCCTTTGACTTGCATAAAAGTTACTAATATACAAGTGTGTGCAAGTGTTTCTATCTCACTGAAATCCCAGCACACGAATGAATACCAGATTTTTCTGTCAAAAGAAAAACATTGTCAGCATTATCATGTAAGACTGTCATCCAAAGCATTCCCAAACTATTGCTTAATTTTTTTGTTCATAGTTGGAAGACAAACTACAACTTCACCTGTATTCCTGGCGCTTCTTTGTCTTTGTTACTGGATCATGTATAGGTGATGAAAGATTGTGACTTGTCATGTAGTAAAACTGTCATTGTGGAATACAGCATGGATTCTTTTGGAGAACGTCATAGCTCTTCCATTGCTTTGCAGTGATCTAGTGATTTAGAGAGAATTAGAGAACTGATTAGAGTTTTGAAGAAGATACCACATGCTCACACCAAATAACCGGATTCTCTGCCCATTAAGCCCAACCTGTGCTTATTTTAGTTTTTTTGTTTTGTTTTGTTTTGTTTTTTGGTTAAAGCAGCAGTTCTCAGCCTATGGGTCATGACTGCTTTAAGGGTAGAATGACCCTTTCACAGGGGTCACCTAAGACCATCAGAAAACAGATATTTACATTATGATTCATAACAGTAGAAAAATTACAATTATGAAGTAGCAATGAAAATAATTTCATGATTAGGGGTCACCACAACATAAGGAACTATATTAAAGGGTTGTGGTGTTAGGAAGTTTGAGAACTGCTGGGTTAAGGCATCTTCTCACAGATGTCACCTGAGTGTCTTTTGAGGGGGAATTTAATATACTTCCCCCTTTTCCTTGAAAACACCACTCAGTCCTATGAAGATTCAGGAAAGGCTTATTCAGAGAAAACATAGGAGAATGCAGCACCTTCTTTTCTGGTATTGTGAGTTAAAGCAAAAGGTATTTCCTGGATGAAAAGCTGGCACCACATGACCATCTAGGCATGTTAGAATACAGTGAAAACTCTGGGATTACTATGACAGCAACAAATTTTTGTTGTTATAAGAAAGGTCACTAAGATAACATTGAGAAAGTTTCTAAGGATAGTGAGGATATTTATCTTCTTTAAAGAACAACATGGCTGATTTCATAATAAGTTTTAAGTGTATGAGAGGAGAGGTTGGGGATCTTAAAATGGGATGTGCAAGATTTAGCTGAGTAATACTGAGCAGCTTTGTGACCTTGTGTATGCAATCTATGCCTCCTAAACTCCTTTGCTTATCTACAAAACACAGATGTGAGTTCAGCTTATTTCACAGAATTTTTATGAGAGTCAAAGGAAGGTACTTTGAGATGGGGGAAAAATGTGCTATACGCCAATATCAAAGTACTAGACCATTGTCTTTTCTTAATGGATTTGAATAAATGCATAAAAGAATAAAAGAGTAGTTATAAAATTTCTGAGCATCCAAATTTCATTTGAGAAGTTTATTTAAAATTGAAATGTCTGCCTGTGTTTTGTGTCTACCAATTTACAAAGAAACCTGAGTCCCTCTGGGTCCCCAGGTGATGGGTGAATGTCTTTCTGTACGCTGTGAATATGTGTTGTTCTGATTGGTTGATAAATAAAGCCATTTGGCCTATGGTAAGGCAGCTTAGACACAGATGGGAAATTCAAAGAGAGAGTCAGGAAGAAAGCAGGGAGAGACACCAGCCCACCATCCAGGAAGCAGCATGTAATGGTACACATGTAAAGCCACGGAACATGTGGCAACATATAGATTAACAGAAATGGTCTGAGTGTAAGTGTAAGAGCTAGTCAGTGGTAGGCCTGAGCTAATGGCCAAGCAGTTTTAATTAATGAAGCCTCTGTGTGTTTACTTGGGGGACAAGAGTGGGAGAGATTTGTTCCGACAGCCGGCAAAGTGGGAGGGCACAGGAAAACATCTAGCTACACCCAGGTGATTCTGAAATAAGTAAATTTGATGTGGTAGATGCTTAACATGTTATGCAGAATGCCCATTCCAGGAAATACTTGTTTCTTAGCACATAGGAGTAGGGTGTTTACTCAGCAACTTCAAATATTGCCCCAGCCCAGGGGAACTGACCTGTTCCAGGTCCTAGCCCTTCCTGGGGCAAATTGGATAAAATTGTGAGACCAAAATGAGCCATCTTAGAAATAAGACCAAAATGCTTTCACTCAAAATCTAAGGCCTAAGATTTCTCCTTCTAGGAATAGGCCAATAGTTACTGAAACAAGTCAGTCCAGATTCCAGAAACCAGGAAGTGTAAAAGTACAGAGTCACAAGGTAGTCACAAGGTAATGACTGCCAGACTATAGAATGTTCCAACCCTGGTTTCCAGGGTGACTGACCATAAAAATGTCCCCACCTGAGGGCAGCCAATGAGCAATGGCAACCATCCCCTTACAAGTAAGATTAAGCCATGATTTCTAGAAAGCCTCTAGAAGCGAGCCAATCAGAATTGTACCCATACTAGCACCCCTAAATGATGTGACCTTGTGGCTTTTGCCTTTAAAAACTGAGCTTGCAGACAGGTGGGCACTTCCTCCAGCCTCCACTGCGTTGGATGTATTGGACGAAGTCCCTGCCTAGGCTTCTATTGTATATCCAAAATTAAACCTTGCTTTTGCATTCCGGCATGCTCGTCTTTGGTGGTCTCTCTGGGGGTCTCGATCTGGGCACAACAAAAATAACCAATGGCTGTGGCAATATCAAAGTGTGCCCATCTTGGCCCATTTTGGTGCAACTCTGAAGGGCCACTGTAGCTCCAGAACTTCCTGAAAAGTTGGCCAGAGTTGATGACACTCTGCATCTTTGTGACCTTTTCTCTGTCTGGTTCTGCTTCCCTTCCATTCATCTATGGTGTTATGTCACCAAGGCACTGTGTATGTTTGTTCCTGTGTGTGTGTGTGTGTGTGTGTGTGTGTGTGTGTGTGTGTGTGTTCATGTGTGTGCAGGTTAATGTATGTGTGCATGTTGGTGTTAATTCATATAAGTATGGAACTTAGGATAATAACCTCATGTGTTTTTTTATCTGGGACATTGTCCCCCTCAAGACAGGGTCTCTCATTGGCCAGGAACTTGCCACATATGCTATATGTTTTGCCAGTGAGCAACAGGAACCTGTTCAGCACTGAGATTACGGGTATGTACCACATCCAGATTTTTCTGGGGTTACTGAGGATCAAAATCAAGCAATCACTTTACTAATTGAGCCACCCCTATCCCCAGGATAGGAGTACACATTCTCAACACCAAAGCTCTCTCTGCAAGTCTGCTTCTGGGCAAACTGGCTTGCTACAATAAGGAAAATGTGAACTAGAAGGCCAAATAGAATTATGTTCTTCTTCATCCCCAAAACCTTCTTACAATTCCAGTGGATACAATTTCTTCCTTCGAAGCAGAAGCCCTTCCTGATTTAACTATTTTTCTGTCCCATTTCCTGATCTGTACTTCTTAATCCTCAGTTCAAAAGATTCTTTTCTTTCATCCTTGTTCAACATAGGACCAAAAGGAAGGAGATACAAATGTGTTAGGTGAATTCCCTTAGGACAGCATCAAGCAGGGTAAAGAGAAATCATGTTCCTCTCTGCATCTATGATGTGGTAGGAACTCTAGAACTGAAGTTGTATACAAGCAGTAAGTTTAGTGCAATGTTCCTAGAAGTACCTTATGCAAACTTTAAATTGGTGGTTCTCAACCTGTGGGTCACAACCCCTGTGGGAGTTTGCTGGGAGGCCCTGCTTGTCAGAGGTTGCAGCCTACAATGGCCTGGCAGCTCTCTCCAAGCTTGGTAACACGGAAGACTCCCTCCCCATGGCACCAGGTGCCATGTTCTCTACCTGACTTTATTTGAAGACTGTCTCTAGGCACATATGCACTTATCTCTGGTATGACCCTTGACAGAGTTCCTTGCAGAAACTTCCCCCTGTTGTCTATATGGTAATTAGACATTGTGCTAGGAGCATTATGATAGGACCATGCTTCCACAGATTATAATTAAGCCTTGTACTAGGAGCATTATGATAGGAGTGTGCTGTTTAATGCAAATTAGGTGAGTGCCCAGCAAATTAGGTGATTCCCGATTTTATATATTCTCTATACTCTGGAGTAAAACTGAGCTGTCTCACTGAGGCAGTATCCTGGAAGGCTATTTCCCTTATGTTCACAGCCCATACAAAGGTCTCTGTCATCAGTTTGCTCCTTTGTCCCTATGGACTGGTGACCAATGGATAGCAAGGAAAGGGGATCTTTTAATAGGGGTCAAATATCAGATATCTTGCATATCATATATTTCCATTAGGATTTATAGCACTAGCAAAAATACAGTTGTGAAGTAGCAATGAAAATAATTTTATGGTTAGGGTCACCACAACATGAGGAACTTGTATTAAAAGGTCACAGCAGTTGGAAGGTTGCAAAACACTGCTTTAGATCAAACTGCTTAACTATTTCCATGATAAAAGCAGGATGAGCTACTTCCCTTGTCGCTATGTCCAAATACCAGATGACAAACAACTTTAGGAAGTGAAGGTTTGTTTTGGTTCAGTTTTGGTTCATCATGGCAGGTGTGTGCGACACTTTCCACAGTGAGGAAGCAGAAAGGGATGAGATGAATGCTGGTCTTCATATCACTTTGTCCTTTTTCCCTTTTATTCAGAACAGGGCTGCAGTCTATAGTATGTTATCGCTCATATTCCCTCCTTACTTAAACTTCTCTGCCCTTAAGGACAAACCCAGATGTATGCTTTCAAGGTTTCTGAATACATTCATTTTGAGAATGATGATTAATCATCACAAGTTTACCTCTTTTCACTTGACATCCAAACATGTCACTTTTAGTTTTAGATTTTATTTTGACTTTTAATTATGTGTATGTATGTGTATTTTGTGGCTGTGCACATGAGTGCACACCTACAGAGGCCAGAAGTTGTGAGCTACCTACCACGAGGTTTGGGAACTGAATTTGGGTTTTCTGTAAAGCAATAAGCACTCCTAACTGATGACCAGTCCACAAACATGTCACTTTTAAGGTGCCATTATACCCCTGGACCTCAAAAAAAACTCATGGTCATTTTTATAATATAAAATGAGTTTAGTTAAACTCCAAAAGTCCCCGTAATCATTAACAGTCTCAATACTGTTAAAGCATCTAAAAATTCTTCTGAGACTCAAGACAAACTTTTAACTGTGATCCTGTGTAAAATAAAAACACAAGCTACATAATTCCCATATCCAACAGCACAGAATAAATAGTCTTGTTCAAAAGGAGAGGAACAGAAGAATATCAAGGAAAGATCAAACCAAAGCAAAACCCAAGGACAGCAAGAAAAACACCAAATTCCAAAGGTCCATATCCAATATCCTGGATTATTTGATGGCATCATGTGGACTCCAACAACCTTTGGCATCCTGTTCCTCCCAGTCTGCTACCTGAAGCATAAGTAGCTTCTTTCCTAGGCCAGCCACATTTCAAGATGGTAACTTGCTGGGTGTGTGGTGGTGCACACCTTTAATCCCAGCACTTGGGAGGCAGAGGCAGGCGGATCTCTGTGAGTTTGAGGCCAGCCTGGTCTCCAAAGCGAGTTCCAGGAAAGGCGCAAATCTACACAGAGAAACCCTGTCTTGAAAAACAAAACAAAACAAAACAAAACAAAACAAAACAAAACAAAACAAAACAAAACAAAACAAAAGACAGTAACTTTCCTGAGTAGATATGTCATGGTCCTATCATTTTCACAGTTTTGCGCATGGCTTTTCAGCTCTATGACACATTGTCTCACTTGAGGTGATTTCTAGAACCTTGGTATAAGACTCTATGAAGCTATAATTTTTCACATTTTGTATGCCTGAAAAACTAGTTATCATGTGAATGATACTGTGGGGTTCTTTTGAAAATGTGAGATGTTCTATGCCTCAATTTTACCACAGCAGAAGTGACTTTTGGACACCTTACTGGCTGGATGTGGGAAAACAGCTCCTTACGCTGCTGTCTTCTGTCAGGGAACCTCTTTACCTGTAATCACAGTACATGTTTTCTCCTTTCAAATGAACTTGCATCTTTACAAGTTGGAGCTTTCCAATGATGGTGTCTTGCTCTTGAGGCAACTTTCTTATTGTCCCAGTGCAAAGACCAGTGTTTCTACTTATTAACATTAATCTTTTTAAAAATAATTTCAGCTGCTCTCTTCCCAGACACTTTGTCTGCAGTTTTTAAATTTACTTGTACTGTTTTCTTCACAAAACTGCACATCTTTCATACTATTCTGCTTTGGATTGTCGTTATCAATATCAATAAACACAGTGACCAGTTACCATGGGACTGACTATACTATGCTGTCTGGAAATTTTCTGACAAACTGTTCAAGCCTATTTTGATTTTAACCTCATTAAAAAGTTAGGACATGGGCAGAATGCAGTAAGATTACTTGCTTGAATGTAATATGAGTGACCTCTAGCACAGTAGCCAAGCTCCCTCCCCAATGAAATCTCATGAGCCAGGATCAACACTTCATTGACTGCATTTCTATCAGTTCATTGGTCTTCACCTTCTCACCAAAATAGTCCACAAAGCTCCAGTCACAGCACTCTACTCTGTTTCTCTTTCAGTCATGGGGCAGAAGGCTTAAAAACTACTTAGTCATGTTTCCTTCAGTAAAGACTCTACCTTTTTCTACCAATTTTCTGTATTTTTACTTTCTCATTCCTATGATAGAATATCTGAAAAATTCAAGTGCTAATAGAATCTATTTTGGAGAATTTTCTTGTTCAAAGCAATGTTGAGCAGCAAATATAAAGATTTTCTAGATATCTGCTTCACTCAAATATACATAGCTTCCCCTCCTGATCAAGAGTTAGAAATAAGTTTAAGGTCACAAATAAAGAGAGTACCATTCCAACAGAAGTGTCTCAACAAGGCAAAACTTGACTCTTGATCCAAAGGATGCTCTGCTTATAAAGTGGAGGAAGCACTACACAGAAGCTGTGTGTCCATTTGATTTTATTCTAGTACAGGTAGTGACTGTGTCTTTCCCTCAGTGACTGGGGTCCAACCTTACAATCTTTCATGATTGGCTAGTTTTAAAAAAACTCTGGCACAGAGAGAGGAAATGAAGGGCAGTGGGAAGAGGACAGCCACTAAGTCACTTAAGTTCTGAGAATCCACCAGGACCTTTGTGAAAACAAAGATTAAGTGGAGACAAAACATTTGCATAAAAGTCTTACAAGGTGAGGGAGACAAAAAGTTTTCAATTTCTTGGAGAAATACAAGTTTGATGGTATTTGATAGAAAAGACTAATATTTTATGTTTCAGTACTGAATATTTTATGGATTTGAGACCATTCATGTGAAATGTTGTAACCTACAGTATCATACAAATAGTTTCAAACAACTATAAATGCCTTGAATTTAGAATTTAACATTAAAATATATGTGTAATCCAAGTTAACACATCTATGTTGACTCCATTTTACAACTTATTAATTTATTAATTATATGATTTTAAACAATTAAAATGATGTTAACCTTCTTGTTCAGTTATGAGAACAGTTTTTAAAGGATAGTAGACTATTGGCTATTTTAATAGATGGAATAGGAAGACAGAATATGTCAAAACTTTAGGAAACACACATTTGAAGTTAGAAAATTTCTTTACAGAGCATAAACTACATAATCTATTGAACAAAATCTCCTCAAAATGTATGAGGAGTCTCCTAACTGATACACAGGGTTTCTCAATTCAAATAAAACAGACAGACCAGCTCACCTAGCAGCAGCCTACTGAAATAAAAAATAGAAATCCAAATTCAAACACCCTGGATTCATGATAAAATATGAGCATTTAAATGCAGTTCTTCAAGTTGGACATTGGCATGACACTAAGTTCTTCCTGAAAGTAGAAAGCATGAACCAAGACTGAGAAGGAGTCTAGCTTTATGTGCTTGCTCTTACATCACTTAGTACTCTTCCACTTGCCAATATACTTGACCCAGCAGGTGTGGTTACAGTTGGAGAGGATTCTAAAACCATGCTGGATGGGGTTGGCTTTCTTACAGACAACCTACATATGGATCCCACACACCAGATACTTACTGTGCTACACAGCAAAAGTGAGTTCCACATCCTTTTCAAGACTTTATGTGTTCTGGCCTCTGGGCAGCATCCATCAGGTGTAGGGTCTGCAGTCCCCACACGTCACAGGAGTCTCCGTGGAAATACATGGCTTTCTCCACAGCAACACTCTCCCACTGTAGCACAGGGGCAAAACTACTTTGTCTCCACAGATATTGGCTCCTTCTCTGACTGTGCCTTGGCCACTGAGCCCTGCAGAGGTACTTCAGTGTAAGGTTTGGGGGTGGAGGCAGTACAGCCTCAACTTAAGGCTGCCTAGGAACAGACTCAATGGCATTCACCCAGTGCTCTTAACTTACTCCACCAGTTGGAAAGTTCTGGTTTCTTGACTTGTCATCACCTGGATTCATTGCAAAGAGTAATTCAAATCCAAAGGAGAGACTTGAGGAAGCAGCAAAGGATAACTTTGTGCTCAGTTCTGTACAAGTAAATTCTTTCTGTCTTAATGACTCACTGTGCTCATCCACGGCGATCTTGGAAAATGCAGTGCCCTCTTTAATAATACTTGCATAACACACCATATGGACTGTCAGAGAATAGTTAAAGCTGTCTCCTTCCTTACAAACCCCATGCATCAAATACCTGCAGGCAACCTGTTTCATCCAGCCAACTCTCCTCTCACTGCAGGATGGGGTAAGATAGTCTGCTGTCACATGCTGCTGATGTGGCTTTCTAATTTTCATGTTTAATCTAAGCAATATAAGAAGGTAATATCATCATTAAATGGTCTGTGAGGTTCCTTGGGCATTGCAAATTCAGGTTTTAGTACATTAACTACTTGAAAATGGTACACTAATGAAACAAATGCTTTGCATGCCTGCTAAAACTAAGAGACTAGACTGAATAATGTGGAGACGAGAAGGGTTAGGATGTGTGAAAGTTCTGCTTACGTTGAGCCCAGTTTGTGGTCTGGGAACACAAACAATGCATATCAAGGAACGACTTCACACTGAGGATGGAGAATTATAGAGGACCACAGGGTTCAGGTAGTATTTGAAAATGACTAGTGTAAGCCAATAGCATTCTAATAGGAAAAGGAAGAAGAAATTAGTCATGAGAACACTTACACAAAGGGTTCTGTTGTGACTAATCTTCTGTTAACGTGATCGGTTTTGGAATCACCTAGAAACACACCTCTGGGGATGTCTATGAGAGTGTCTCCAGAGAAATTTAACTAATGGAAAAGACCTGTCTTGAACAGCACAGTCCAATGAACTGTGGCTATGGGCTGAATAAAAGGGAGCAACATGAGATAGTTGTCTGGGTCCCTCACTTTCTAATGGAATTCTGCTTTCTGACAGCAGATGCAAGGTTGCAAATTTCCATGTTCCCACTACCGTGCCTTTATCACCATGCTGGACTGTATTCCCAAAACCAGAAGCAAAATGAACTCTTTTAACTTTTAACATGAACTATGTCTTCAGCGGAATGCCTAAGTGTTTCTTTTTCAGTGTCTGGAAATTTTCATTGTAGAAATCTTTCTCTTTTTTGGTTAGATATATTCTTAAACATTTGTTTTTGAGGTATTTTTAATAAATTTTTCCTAACTTCTTTTTCTACAATTACATTGTTGCTATATATGAAAACTATTGTTTTTATGTTGTTGTGTCTTGCAACTTTGTTTATTAGGTCTGACAATTTTCTGGCAGACTGGATAGGCTTTTTTAAGTAATGAGAATTATGTCATATTCAAATATTGTTTGACTACCTCCTTTCCTATTTCCATCCCTTTATGTCTTTCTCTTTTTTAATTACTATAGCTAAAGCTTTGAGGACTGTATCAAATAAAAGAAAGGATAGTGGGCATATTTGTTTTATTCCTGATTTTAGAGGAAATGCTGTTTACCTTGAATCAATATCATGTTGGCTACAGGGGTGTCAATAAACTTTATTATTTTGAAATAATAGAAATAGCTCCATCTATTTCTAAAGTCACCAGATTTTTTTCATGAAAGTATGTTGACTTGTCAAATGCCTTTTCAGCATCAATTAAAATAATTATGTGGTTTGTGTCCTGTAGTTCTTGTGTTTTAATTCTTTACTCTTTTGGCTCTTTGTTCTTACTGCTGTTTGAGGAGCCTGCCACTCAGCTCCCAAATAAGTACACATGGACTTTTATTCTTACTTATGAATGCCTGGCCTTAGCTTGGCTTGTTTCTTGCCAGCTTTTCTTAAATTATCCCATCTACTCTTTGCTTTCACCTTTGTCTATGTCTGTATATCTTTTCTTTCCTTCTTATTCCATGTCTGGCTGTGTGGCTGTGTGGCTTTCCCTTTCTTTTCTCACTCCTTGATTTTCCTTCTTTCCAGACTTCTTCTTCTATTTATTCTCTCGGCCTGCCAGCCCCACCTATCCTTTCCTGCCAAACTATTGGCCGTTCAGCTCTTTATTAGACCAATTGGGTGTTTTAGACAGGCACAGTAACATGCTTCACAGAGTTAAACAAATGCAACATAAAGAAATGAACACATCTTTGTATCATTAAATAAATGTTCCACAGCATAAACAAATGTAACACATCTTAAAATAATATTCCTCAACACTGTCCCTACATTTATTTATATGATGCATTACATTTGTTGATTTATGTATTTTGAACAAACTTTACCTTTCTGGAATAAAGCCCGCTTGGTCATAATGTTTAATCTTAATGTGTTCTTGAATTAGTTTTGCAAGTGTTATGTTGATAAATTTTGCATCTGTATTCATCAAAGAAATTGGTCCATAGTTTTCTTTTATGTCGCATATTTACCAGGTTTTTGTATCATAATAACACTTGCTTCATAGAATTAATTTGGTTTCTCACTTTCTCTTTTATGGAACAAGTTAAGAAATTTGTGTGAGATATTCACTGAATGTTTGACAGAATTCAACAACAAATCTGTCCAGTCCTGGAATTTTCTTTGAGGAATAGCTTTTGATTACAGCTTTAATCTCATGCTTGTAATGGGTCAGTTTAAGCTTGTAACTTTAGGGCTTAATTTGAGTAAATAGTGTGCATGTAGAAACTGTTCTATTTCTTCTGTATTAACCAGTTTTTTAGAGTATAAGTTTGCATAATAATCTCTTATAATGCTCTGTATTTCATTAAAGTTTATTATAATGGCACCCCTTTAATTTCTAATTTTATTGCCTTATCTCTTATCTGTCTTTTTTATCAGTTTATCAATTTTGTTAAGTTTTTTGAAGAACCAACTCTAGTTGATTTTTATACTGTTCTTTTTAATCTCCATACCTTTTGGAAATATCATTCATGCTCCTTATTTACTTTTTCTTTGTTTATATCTATTTGTATTATCATCTCAATTTTGTTCTCTATCCCTGAAATTTATTCTTCTCCATGGGATTGTCTGTTAATGGTGTTATCAGTTGTGTTTTTTATTTGCTTGACCATCTCTTTCATTTCAAATATTTCTGTGGATTTTTTTCAGTGTTTTAATTTTTGCCTAATTTTTCCTCAACATTTTGATCTTTTGCTTCCAATTTTCTGTTACTTTCACTTTGGAGACGATCTTGTCAGGTCTGGAATAGATTTCCTTAATTTGTGAATTTGTTTGATTCATCAATATGATCATTAATTGTTTTAAAAAGTAAAACCCTGAATTCTTTCTTATATATTTCAGCTATATCTGTAGCTTTGGATCCTTCATAGGGAATGTGGCAGTTGATTATGGGTAATAGTGGTGGTGGCTGTGTCATATTCTTTGTTACTTTGTTGTGTTTTTGTACATTTGCCAGAGTGAGTTTCTTTTGACTTACACTTCTTTAGAAACTTTTGAGGTGTTTTGTTTTCTATGGCTCTTAATAGCGGAACATTTGCATGAAGTCAGCTATGGGGACTCGTTAAAGTTAGGGTTGATTCTTAAAATGAGTCTCTGAGGTGATCCTGTTTGGCTGTGTTCCAATAGGACTAAAAGTAAGACTGCACTCTAGGGACAGAAACAATCAGATAGAGGTCAAAATCGTGGTCACCTTTTAGGTTCTATGAACCTACCAGAAGCAAGTTACCAAACTTTAGACACACTGAAATCTATCTACTATCTTGAGCTGTGTTTAGAGACATAGGTACAAAGTAACCTCTGTGACCACAGCACTACAGACTCTAGATATTGGAATATAACTGGAACCTCAGAACTTCATACCCACACTGAGCTGGTGCTCCCTGCTCCCACAAAGCCTTTAAAAGATGTCTAAATCTAATTTGTGATGTTAATAGATCCATGGATATGGAGATGTTTCTGACCTACTGGAGGCCAAGCAAGGAAAACTCACTCTCCTTCACCTAGAAGTCCTCAACTGTTCCTAGCTCCTTAGGGGTGGGGATTCTTGAAGCACTTCCCCCTCCATGGTAAAATGTTGACTAGTTTGGTCTTGTGCAGGTCTTGCATAGGCAACCACAGCCACGTTGAGTTCATAAATGGAGTGGATCTTTCATGCCCAGAAGTTACTGTTTCCTCCAGTCACCCTAGACATCTGCTTTACAATCTGTCTATCTCTTCTTCTATGACAGACCCTGAGACTTGGCATGTGGTGTAATGTAGATGTCCCATCTGGGATTGAGTGTTCCACTGATGCTTATTCTCAGTACTTTGACAAGCTCTGAATTCCTGCATGAAGCACTGTTCATGACACAAAGAACTGAGGTCTCAGAGCTGCCCTAATGTATGGGTAGAGAAATAAAAATATAGAGAAGAGTTTGGTAATATATCTATTTGACATACTAATCAAATTAGGTGGTTTACACCCAGGATCTATGAGTTTTCTAACCATGGGCTTTTGATGAAATTTACAGTATTAAACATGCATTTCTTCCTGTGGAGTAAGCTTTAAATCCAATCAGAAAGCAGTTGGTTATCTCCATAACATTCATGGCACTACTGTTCCCATGAGTATAAGCTCACCATGCTGGTCATTATTATCTTTCACAGGGTTTACATCTGGGTAAGACTGGTGATGACTTCCCCCTTGGTAGCCTTCATAGCATCTTCTGGTACTATGAAAGCTAGCCAGAAGGGAAGAAGCTACCTTATAAGTGCTGACCTGATTTCTATGTGTGCTGAGATCAGCTCTGTGGAATCTTCAGCAATAAGGTCCTAACTCCAAGTTCTGGGAGGTTTAAGTGACAAGGTTAGAAGGGGAGGACAATGTGTATGGGGGAAGTACAGCTAACACTAGAGGGGTTTAAAAGACCATGTGGAAACTGACTAAATTGTAAGTTTTATATATATATATATATATATATATATATGTGTGTGTGTGTGTGTGTGTGTGTGTGTGTGTGTGTGTGTGTATACATATATGCATTTATATGTGTACATGTACATATACATATATACTTATATATATAACACTTTATTATATAAATAAACACTTTATATATATATGTGTGTGTGTGTGTGTGTGTGTGTGTGTATTAAAATTATAACACACCAGAATAGGACAAAGCAAACAAGCAGAAAAAAATAGCCAAAGAAAAAGTAAAAGAAATGCATACAGACAGATGCTGAGACACACATTTTTACACATAGAAAACCCTTAAAAACAAAATCAGAAATCATAATATATAAGCAAAAGATCTGTAGTGTTAAAAAACAAAGGCCAAGACAAAGCATGGTAAGACAATGCAATAGAAAACAAACAAAAAACAAAATGAAACAAAACCTTCCAAACTACACGAGTTCATTTTGTGTTGGGTATCTACTGCCTTTATGTGTGATTTGTATACCCAGTGAGACTCCACTGGAGAAAACTAATTTTTTCTTTGTGAGCAGTTATCAGTTGGAGATAGCTTCTGGGTTGGGGATGGGGATTTGTGTTCACTTCCCTATTCAGAGCAGGTGCCCCATCTGGCTTAGACCTATACAGGCCCAGTACTTGCAGCCACAGTATGAAAGATCATATGTGTTCAGGTCCTGTTGTGTCTGCAAGATCTTGTTTCCTTGGCCGCTTTCATCCCCACTGACTCTTACAATTTTTCTACTTCCTCTTCTACACTGGTCTGAGCCCTGAGGGGAGGGATTTGATGGAGACATCCTATTCAGGATTGAGATTTCCAAGGTCTCTCATGCTCTACACAATGTCCAGTTGTGGATCTTTGTATATGTTCCCACCTACTGTGGGAGGAAGAGTCTATGATAATGACTGGGCAAGATACTGATCTATGAGTATAGCAGAATGTTTATAGGAGTCATTTTATTGCTACTTTCCTTTAGCACAGTGTTTTCAACCTTCCTAATGCTATGACTCTTTAACACAGTTCCTCATGTTGTGGTTTCCTCAACCATAAAATTATTTTTGTTACTACTTCATGACTGTAATTTTGCTACAGTTATGAATTGTAATGAAAATATCTGATATGCAGGGTACCTCATATATGACCTCCATGAAAAAGTCATTCAATCCCAAAGTGATTGAGACCTACAGGATGAGAACTGGTGCTTTAGCAGAACAGTAGTATGTATTTCATTTTCCTCTAGGTCCATGACCTATTTAGTCTCTGGTTCATGGTCACCCATGCAGTATAAGGCATAGGTTCCATCTCATAAAGTAGACCTTAATTCCAATTAGATAGTGGTTGGTTACCCCTACAACATTTGTGCCATTATTGTACTAGCATATCTTGCAGGCAGATCACCATTGTAGATTTCAGGGTTTATAGCTGGGTTGGTGTTTACTTCTCTCTTCTAGTAGTGTGTGGAGTACCTTCTAGTACCATGAACACTAGTCAATAGGGATGAAGGCTCTAGGTTGACACCAACTCAACTACTTTGTGTTCAGTGAGTTATGTGGTGTTGTCTAAAGCAATAGGGTCTTACTATCAGCTTGTGAAGAACAACCAATAGCCGTGATAATAGTCTGGGTTGTTTGGGGTTCTGTGGGGCCCCTTCAAACAACAATTCACTTAGATGGAACCTATTCCTAGCACTGGAAGTTTCATTTGGTGGTGAGATATCTATTTAGGGCTTTGCCTTTCCAATTAGTTAGTGATTTCTATTTCTATTTCATTTCATTCATATATGTGCATATATACACATATATATGAATATATATAAAATATATACAAAACTTCAACTCTATTAAGTTTCCATATGACCCCTCAAATGATTCTTTGTTTTAGCTGTCTTCCCAGTATTACCTCCCTTACCCCCTCTACTCTCCCCATCCCATTACAGTCCCTCATTACAGACCCTCCCATTACAGCCCCCTCTCCACCCATCCATCCATCCATCCATCCATCCATAAATATCTATTCTATCTCCTCTTCATAAGGAGATCTTTTCCTCCACCTAGTCCCTTGCTCTATATCTACCTCTGCAGTTATATGGATTATAGCCTGCTTATCAAAGACTTAAAAGCTAACATCCACATACCAGTGGATATATATATCATATTTGTCTTTTGGGGTCTTTGTTACCTCACTCAGAATGAATTTTTTAACTTCATCCATTTACCATGAATTTTATGATTTAAGAAGGTGAGTAATATTCCAACATGTAAACGTACCATATTTTCTTTATCCAGTCATCTGTTGGTGGATATTTAGGCTGTTTCTAATTTCTGGATATTATGGGTAGAGCACCAATAAATATAGTTGGGCTACTGTCTCTACAGTAGTACGAAGCATCCTTTGGGTATATGCACAAGAGTGGTATGGCTGGATCTTGAGGTAAATATATTTCCAGCTTCCTGAGGATCTGGCACACTGATTTCCATAGTGGCTGTACAAGTCCATACTCCCAAAAGCAATGGATAAGTATTCCCATTATTCCAAATCTTCAGTAGCATGAGCTATAATTTGTTTTATTAATCTTAGCCATTCTGATAGGTGTAAGATGGAATCTCATAGTAGTTTTGATTTGTATATCCCTGACGACTAAGGATGTTTAATATTTCTTTAAATGTTTCTCAACCATTTATGTTTCATCTTTTGAGAACTTTCTGTTTAAATCTTTACTCCATTTTAAATTGGGTTATTTATTTTCTTTATGTCCAGGTCCTTTTTTGTTGTTCTTTATATATTTTAGAAACTAATCTTTCTTGGATGTGTAGTTGGTAAAGATTTGAATGGCAGTTTTTCAAGGTGCATATCAGACTTGGTTTTATTCTATATAGAGGACTGGAATTCAAAAAAATGAAGCACTCACCTGGAAATAAATGTTTCTACTGACCCTTAGAAAATACACAGTATCTTGGTTCCAGCACCAAAAGGAGCTGATCCTAAGGTAAAGATTATTTATGCAGATTTGTTTATGACTAGATCCTTGGTAAAAAGAATAGAACACTGAGGAAGTGGGGCCAGAGGAAGATAAGATAGGAAGCTTGGTACTATCTTGATTGAATCTGGAAATCAGGTAGAAGAAATGATTTGGAGTTAATCCATCTAATAGTGCGAGGAAGCTGGGGGTTTATACACGGCCTACTTGCATTCATTGTGGAGGGATTCTTCTGAGATATGAAGTGTGTGTTTATTTCCTTCATACTCTGAATTCATGAAAAACATTTTGTATTGCCAAATGGAAAAAATATCATGGATGCTTCAACTTGGAAATTAGGGGTTTTTGGGTGCCAAAATATATAAGTTCAGTTTGATTTGATGGAATGTTGAAAAATAACTTGAAAAAGGAAAAAATACATTGAAAAGTAGGAACAGGCCCAAAGATTCACTTTCTTTTTGTCTTTTTATTATCTACCATGATTTTGACAGCTTGCTATGATACTGAATAGTGTTCTGAAAATTTTTCATTTCAATTATATACATTACTACTTGGGTTTTAGTTTGAAATGACTCTGCTAGAAAATTTCAATAAGAAGGCTATGAAGGTAGAAATTTATTTTTCTCTCAAAATTAAATATGTCAAATTTGTTGCAACTCTAGGTAAAAACGATACTTAATAGCATAAGAGACCCAAAATATGGTTATCTTGCTGTTGTGTCGAGCGTAGCTCCTGCTCTCAAAATCACCATAGAATGTACAGTTGTTGCTGGAACTCTCTCTGCTCTGGTAACTCACAATTGCTTAAAGTAGAGGTAAAGCCTCACAGAGCTGTAGTGCACATGTTAGAAGTTGCATACCTTATTTCATTTTATATCACGTTGGAAAGAACTTGTACATTTGACAGACCTAGCTGCAAAGGACGCTCATAAAAGAACTTCATTCCAAACATCTACCTAATAACAAAAATGGATGTACTATTTCTGAAAAAGTAGAAAAAGACAATTATCATTTTCTTTATAAGTCCAAAAAAGGAATATAATGTTAAAAAATATAAGATATGATTAGCTTCTAACAGAAAATTTTAGTTTAAGATAAATACATTATTTTGATGAATGAGAAGCCAATGTTTTATGTACTATCCCCCTGAGCTCATACTTAGGTTTAAAAAAGTATCAATTCAAATAAATAAAGCTATAAAATAAAAATCTTGCTCGGAAATAACATAGTCCTATTCCAGATGAGTGATGGGATGTAGTATATAGGTGTGAAGACATAGAAATTAGACTCTTATAAGGGGTTCTTTTTTATATTAGATATTTTATGTAGTTATTTGGCCTGTGTGGATGGAGGTGAGTATGTAGGGAAAACTGCAAATACGCAATTCTTTTTATAGGTTTTGTTCTCATTGGTGTGGCCTCCAACTCAAGTATTTGCTTGAATACTGAATCTCAAGTATTCTTTAAGTGAAAATGATGTGATAAACATTTTCACGTCCTAAAATAAACCCGCAGAAAAAAAAAAAGAAGCAAGTTTTTCAAAGATAATAGGAGAGATATTTTCAAGGTCCAGTCTTCTATCATCATTACAAAAAAGAAAGAAAGAAAAGGGAAAAGAAAACCCTAAGAGAAACACATTGCTGTCATTGTTTTTACTTAGAAATTCAGAAGCAGATTTTATGGTTAAAAATAAAAGCATAGGTCTCTTAAGAAATGCGGATAGAAACAAGAAGATCTGTGAACCTTCTTGGGTGATTGTGATGGAAAATCAGAGGCACAGCTTTTTCAGGTTGATCGGCCAAGCTTTCTGGGAACCAGAAAAGGAATCCATCTGGACATTTGCTAAAGGATACCAGATGGAGCCATACCATGTGACACTGAACAGTTCTTTCTGCCATAATGTACCAATAGTCCAATAGTGCTCTTTGGAAGAATATTACTGCAGACCCAAGAAATCATTTTTTCTCTTATGATTTAGCTTCAAACTTGTTATTCTTTGGCTTCCTCATAGGAAGAGAAGAAGTTACTTAAATATTCTCATTTCTCTCTATTTTAAAAGTTTAAAATTTGGAAAAGAAGAAGAAAATGGGTAGCATGACCTTGTATTTGAGAAGATTCTGGAACAATCCATTAAAGACTCATTTGCAGGTGTCATATATGTTGATGATTAGCAACAATAACCTTTCTAATGTGAATCACACCAAACAATGCAAAGGACCTGATGACTACAACACATTCCTTATCATCTGTGAAATATAAAACTTAGCTTCACTGCATCTACTGTCTTCTTTCACAAATCATTGTCCTTGAAAACTCTGTCTATACTTTTAGCAGTTTTTAGGACCTAGTTAATATTCTCCCTTCACTATAATTCTGATTTTCAGTTGCCTTTGTTCTCATTATCTTTAGTATTGGCACTGATCCTGTTCCTTAGACAGTCATCTCCATCTAGTGTTACTCACTTGTTAAATAGGTTAGCCTACCATCCTCTTGCCTATGTCTCAAATTTGTTCCCTCCAAGTCTTAGGAAACAAACTCTCTACTATTTCTTCTAAGATGTTTATTTCAAGTCCAGCTCCACACTCACTTCATCAAGACCCTTCCCCTTTCCTTCCAAACTTCCCTCCAATGCTAACCAAGAGTAGTACATTAAGTTGGTTCATTCTTTTAGTAAAGTTAAAATTCTTTTAGTAATTTCACAAGACAACCTGTGAAATTACATAACTAAATTTTGATGTCAGAAAGTCACAGTATACTATGTAAATTAAGTTATAAGCCATAGTCAGCCACAAATAACCACAGGGGATGGAGCTGTATAAACAGCAGCAATTTGCTTTGCTCATCCGCTTTTCCAGATCCATCTTGGTTGTAGCTGATCTCCCTCATCCATAATTTTTCTTGGTCTCCTCCATGTTTTTACTCCTGTTTCCTTCATGTTTTAAGTGCAGTGATCTCACTTCTCCATCAATAGATTCTCTCTGGTTCTACATCTACCTTTATAGAGATAGAGAATCTTTAGGTCATGTGGATACTAAAAGAAATCTGGAGGAGGCTTCAAATCTTTTCTGAAAATTTTACTCAAAGTTCCACAAAGAATTATCAATATACATGAAACCTTAAAACACAATTTGTGGAAATGTTTGTGGTTAAGGAGGGGAAAGGAGAAAACAAAATACCGTCAGGATACTTTAGTGGCATATTGAGAATGACTGTCTGGATCACATCCTAGGCATTCATGAGCTTCTAATTTGTTCCATTTATTGTCTAGTGTACATTAATCTGCTTTCACAATATTACTCCATTGATGGGGAAATGCAAAGACAAGCATCTATAGCTTATAAGTGTCTATTCTGTGGCTTTATTGCCACTAGAGCTGAAAAGCAATTCCAGCCTATGAAGAAATATATTCATAATTTTTGTTTTATATTCATTTTTTACTAAAATATGTCTATCACAGAGGCAAATATGAACTTAGCAGACACATCCAATACTCTCACTTTCCTGCTTTCAGAGCATTGAACATCTACATAGCTATGTATTACTATGCTGAGAGTAGAGTAAAAGGAATAGAATTATTAGGTATAGTGAATGGACAATGGGTAGCAGGAGGACCAGTATGGATGCAGGAAAGCTGAGAAGTTTCTGTAAAAGTCCAATCGTGAGATGAATCAGTCTGGCTAAGGGTCATGCAAAGAGGGAGAGACGCATATTGGAGAAATATTTAGAATATATTTTCAGACTTTCTTAAAGTTTGAATATAAAGAAGGAACAGTTAAAGATAATTTTAGGGTTTCTATCTTGGAGAATCTGGTAGATGTGGTTTAACAGGACGTGGCTTATAGGAAGGATATAGTACATGTTGGTGGATTCTATTTTTTCCCCTCTTCTGCTAAGGAGTTTTGCTTACTCTGTATTAAGCTCAATGCCACTGTAGCAGGTTCTAAGACAAATTGAATGCAAAGTGTTGTTTTGAGGAAGCAAATATAGAAAATAAAGGATAGAAAAATTTAAAGGAAATGAGTAGGAATTCAATAAATACTAAGAGGAATCAGTGGTCATTCTACTGTAGGACTCCAGAAGACAGATCTGAACATATTTTTAAGTTCTTTAGCCTGGTACTGATGAATATGGAAAATTTACATGATAAATCATAACCTTTAATGTTTGAATAATTGCTTATGGACAATAGCTTGAGTCACTGCTCATCCTCTGTTTTAGCCAATGTAACTCTGGAAACCAGAGAAATACTCATGCTTTCCCAGTAAGACAAAGGGTGCACTGCAGAGGTCAATGCTGAAGGAATATTGGCAGAACATGCACAGTGTCTGTTGCTCTTAAATTCTTTCCCTGAACAACAGTTGGTGTGTGTGTGTGTGTGTGTGTGTGTGTGTGTGTACACGTGTGTGTGCTTGCCTGTTTACACAGAAGGGTTATGTATGTGTGCATGCATACATGTATATGTGGGCACACACATTCACAGATGCACATGCCAGAGTATTCAGAGGCCAGAGGAAGGTGTCAAAAGTCTTGCTCTATCAGTTTGAGACAGTGTCTCACTGAACCTGAGTCTGCCATTTTTCAGCTTGGTTGATGAGCATCAAGGCACCACAATCCTCCCATCACCAGTACATTATCCACAGGCTCTGGGTTTACAGGTGTGCATGGCACGCCAGCTTTTTACATGGATGCCAGGGGTGGGCAGTCAGATTCTCATGCTGGTACAGGAGGCGTTCTTTCTAACTTAGCCGTCTTCTGATATCCAACAACTTTAATTAAACCATTTCTCTAAGTTGCTATGGGACAATGCTTTTCTACACTGGTTTAATAAAACGATGATTGGCCAGTAGCCAGGCAGGAAGTATAGGCGGGATAACCAGACAAGGAGAATTCTGGGAAGAGGAAGGCTGAGTCAGGAGACACCAGCCTGCCATCCAAGGAGCAGCATTTAATGGCACACAGGTAAAGCCATGGAACACATAGCAACATATAGATTAACAGAAATGGGCTGAGTTTAAGTGTAAGAGCTAGTCAGTGGTAGGCCTGAGATAATGGCCGAGCAGTTATAAATAATATTAAGCCTCTGTGTGATTATTTTATAAGCAGGCCACGGGACTGCAGGGCCCAGGCAGGATCGGAGAAACTTCTAGTTACACTAAGTTTATTTATTCTACCTAATCCTTTTGCAATTTTTCACTTCTGATTCATATTCCCAGTTCCTTTTTATTTCCATATTTTAATTAAATCATTGATCTACACATTCTTTGGCCTCGAAGTGGAAATAGTACTCTCTGTATCACACTGCACCCATAACCTCATAGATAATTATAATGGGACAAAAATAAATTGTGAAATCATGCAAGATTATATGTCTGTTTTGAAGAAAATCTAAGAAGATGGACTCATAGTCCACTATGTTCAATCCAGGTCATGATGAAATGCCATTGTAAATAATAGTAGCTGAAAACGTATTCCTCAGTGCTTTGGTCTTAAGCTGAAAAGAGAACTAGATGAACGTCTAAGCAGTCCAAATGCTAAATTGCTCCTTATTTTTATTAGTGACTGCTATGATGGAGTGGAGTATTGCATTTGACAACATTTGCTCATACTGCCAAGTGGGCAGTAACTGCCAGCACTTTGGAAAGCTGAAATATAATACATCATATACAACTGGGCAAGAATTAGATACTCCGTAACTATTTGGTGATTGATGGATTCAAATCTACTACACTCTTTGTAGGCATTCTTCCCAGATCCTGTGTCAAATCTTTCTATTCCCTTGAGCTCCAATGCTGACCCACCATGTTTTAGATTTGGCCTCATGTTCAATTTCTTTAACTTCAAAGACATGGTTTTGGCTCCTTCTGTCTGTTGTACTTTCTCCACCAAAGGATTTTCTGTAATAACAGTTTCTTTTCACTAGGACTCACTCTTTTCTTTCCATCCATCCTCTCATCCTCTGCACTGAGGATTCTCTCACCATTTCCTTATGTTACATGCCCAAACATGCCTGCTTCTCATCATGTGGATGTCTTGAACATTAATATTTATCTCTGATGAATACACACACACACACACACACACACACACACACACATATACACATATGTGTATGTATATATATGCCTGTACATGACAGCCACTTAGAGCAGCACATGCTGCAGGTCTGAATATGTAAGAGAACCACAGCCACTCCATGTGAGGGTGACCAAATGTAATGAAAGTCAGCAAGGCAGCACTTGCAATTTTGCCCCAAACTCCAACACTTACAGATTTCCACCACTTACTTTTTTTCAGTTTTTAAGCTATTATTAATTCTTTAAGAATTTCACATCATGCATCCAGATCCCACCCATTCCCCATTCCCCCCGCACCTGCCCTCCACCATTGCATCCTTTCCCCTAAAACAAAACCAGATGTAAAAGAAAAAAAAGAACAAAACAAAAAAAACCAAAACAGAAAGAAAGAGAAAAAAAGAAAGAAAGAAAAAGAACGAAAGAAAGAAAAAGAAAGGAAGGAAGGAAGAGAGAGAGAAAGAAAGAGAGAGAGAGAGAGGAGAGAGAGAGAGAGAAATATTGTTGTGGAAGCTATAGTGTGGCCCATTGAATCACACAGTTTTACTCTTTAGTCCATCCATCTTAACTTGGGAGTGTTCATTGCTAGGAGTCATTGGTCTGGCTTGAGGCCTCTGGCTTCTATGCCACCAATAAGCTCTTACTGGGGCTCCTCTTGGATATTCTGTTGTCCTGTGTCGTAGAGATTCTGCTCTTTTGGATCTGTAGGTTTGTCCCCTTCACATGCTCCAACAGTTCAAAGAATCAGTGTGTGTTGCGGTGGGCCAACTCATAGGCCTGGTTCTGGGCCTGGGTAATTGGTCTGATAAGCCTGCCAGTTTTCCCTTATTGTCACTACCTGGCGGAGCTCTCCAACATTGCCTTGGCTAGCTCACCCAATGCAGCCTGCAGTAAGGATCAGAGCCAGCTCCATTTTCTTGCCCATGTGAGGTGTAGGGCCCTTTCTCCTGATTATTATGGAGCACATATAAGGAGAGGTAGGATCAGCTCTCTTCCTCTCATGCCCTCAGGCATGGCTCACCTGTGCTCCCCCCCTCCCCACAGGGTTAGCTCTAGTGTGCTGCCCTGGTGGGGTGCAGAATCTGCTCTCCTGTGTGCTGCAGCTAGTGAGGAGCAGTGCTAGTTCTCTCACTCTTGTGACCCCGGGGCCAGCTCTCTTGCCTGCTGCAGGGTAGTAAGGGGGGAAGGGCATCTTTCCCTCACCCATATCACCACCTGGCAGATGAGGGGTAGAACAGTTAAGTGGGCTGCTGTCACACCCTAAGGGCCGGCTCACCTGAATTCCCTACAGCAGAGTTACCTTTAGTGTGTTGCCCAGGTGAGGTGCACACCAGTTTTGGGGATTAGGGTTATCTTTCCAGATTACAGGGGCCAACTCTCCTGCTGCAGTATCCAGTGAGGGGCAGGGGCCAGCTATCCCAGGGCCAGTGAGGGGTAGGGCCAGCTCAGCAGGACCTTTGGATTTCAACAGACATGATTCCTATGAACCCTGGTGGTAACACGGGCACTATCGGCATCAACCCAGACCCCTAGTGCAGCAGGACCACAGACCCGGACATGGCCTTTGTCAGTAGATCAGCCCAGGTGTCACCATGGCCCTAAGAACAGCACATGCCACCCAAATCAGTAGGGCCCTAGCAGCATCATGGCCCTCTGACACCAACGTGATCTCAGGTGGCTGACCAGACCCTGGGCATCTGCAGAACCCTCATCCACAACTTATTTTATCCTGCTGATCCACAGCCTTTTCCTGACACATTTCCAAATGTTCTTTTCTGTGATTGGCCTTTTCTTTTGGTGTCCAAATGTTCTTCTTTGATGCACTGTTTGGCTGGGCAGTCTCCAGTATGATTTCAAATTACGTAAATGAAAAGGCTAGGTCAAGTGTGAGCCCTCCTTTTTTCTTGCGTATTCTTCACTTTTATCTCTTGATCTTATTCACTATGCAACTTGCACTTTCTTGGAAGTTAGACGGCTTGCTATTTCTCTACTGTATCTTGGTCTTTCCTATATCCATGTCTTTGCTTATATAGGGTCACTACAGATGGTGTATTTTGTGCATCCTTTCTTCAGTATCCACTTTCCCATTTTTTGTATTCAGTTAAGTCCAACATGACAAATCTCCTTTACAAACTGTTCAGAAGACCTTCAAAGAGAAAGCACTTAGAGCCGTACTACATCCGACTTTCATAATATTTTCCTAAGTACAAGTTACGTGAGTATAAGACATCTTCTTCCTATATATGAATGGCCTGCTCTGGGCCCCCGAAAATAACCTCAAATTCACCATGGAGACATTTCTGGATTTATAAAATGTATATAGCATGAAGGGCACTTCATGACCTCTAGTCCATACAACTAACCAGAAGTCATCACCTCAATGCAACTGGTTGAAGGGAGTCTGGAGATGTGTAGCTGTGAGGCAAGGAAGACAAGAACACTAACAGAGGTAGGCACTTGCAATTTGGAACTATCAGTGTATTTTATATACACATGTTCTTGAGAATTAGGGGATTATTGCCTGAGCATGGGCAGAGGAAGCAGTAAGCTCATGTACATCTTTATGACTGCCTCACATGCTCACTGGGCCATATGTGGCTCAAGGGCACTGGAGGTCAAGGGTACCAAAAGGTGGTAGAGAAAGAAGGATCCCACTCTTCAATTAATCAACAGATGTTTACAGAATTACCTTTTCTGTATGTCCTAGGCATAAGTGAAAACAGATTACCAAAGAAAGGGTTCTGACTGCAAATCTGAGAATTCACCAGAGCAACAAGGAGATTGATTCAGAAGGAGACAAAAAGACACTTGGTTTCTGTTTTGCATTCAACATCGTTTGTTGGGAGAGATTCTTGCTGAAGTGAAGCTCACAGATTGGCTATACTAGCTGAAACTCCCATGATAAATTTGTAACTTGTCTCCACCTCCCCCTAGGCCTAAGGTTGCAGACTGGCCGTTGACATGGATTCTGGGAACGCAAACTCAGCTTCTCATGCTCGCATGGCTGGCACTTTAGAGACTGAGAATTCTCCCCAGCACATTGACTTGTTTTTTGAAACTGGAAGTCAAGGCAAAACATGTATTTTGAGTATTATTAGTTTCTTATATCAGATAGTAATCAACATAAGTAACACTTGCTACAGGACAAACACTGTATATGTTATACCTATATAATCACTTCATTTTCAAAATTATCTTATAAAATAGTTCATTATTTCCTTCTTAAAGATGAGAGATTATCCCTTAGAGATGTTAATATGCCCAAAGCCAGTGACAGTTATTTTATCTTACACAATTTTGTTCTGGAATTTTCCCACTTAATGAACTAAGCACTTCCAAACTTCACCAGGATTTGAAGTTAATTAAATATGGCCTGGAGAAGTGTATCAGTTCGTAGTGAGCTTTTCTAACCTGTATAAATCTCTGGGTTCCATCGCCAGCACTGTATAAAACTCAGCATGGTGGTGACCCTGTAATCCCAGCATTGGGAAGGTGAAGGGAGGAAGACCATAAGTTCAAAGTCATCTTTGGCTATATAATGAGTTTAGCTCCAGCCTAGAATACCAGAGACCTTGTCCCAAATATAAATAAGTATTAAAAGAAAAAAACAAAAAGGAAGAAAAACAAGAAGAAATAGATTAAACGCAATAAAGAACTTCGGGTTCATGGGAGATGCTTTACTATTTTTGAGATGTTCTACAAAGGCATAATATTTGTACATAAAATGTATATGTAAAATATTTTTTAAATAACATATGAAGTCTGTTTGGACTAATAATATTTTGCCATCCATCTGAGACACTTTATAAAAGAGCATACTGAGTTTCTCCTTTATTCTTGGTAAATAAATTAACATCTGTTATCCCAAATAGTGTTTAAGTCAGCCATGACACCTCTCAACAAATATTTTCTGGAAGATTTTTAAATTTTTAAATTATATTTATTTTTGAACACTTTAGAAAGCTAGAGTGAGCAGCTGGCGATACCTCCAGGACTGTGTTTTTCCTTTATCAAGCCCCAGGAAGTCACTGCCTTTCAAGGACCCTTCACATGAAATACAAAAGGAAAATAATAAAATATCCATTCATCAGAAGTTATGCTGGTTGTAAGTTCATATTCATGAGTTTGGTTTTCCTTGGTGTACTGGCTGGTTTTGTGTATCAATTTGACACAAGCTAGAATCATCAGAGAAGAAGGAACTTCATTGAGATCCAGCTATAACGCATTTTCTCAATGAGTGGTCAATTGCAAAAGGTCCAGCTGGTGCTGAAGGGTACCATCCCTGGGCTGGTGGTTCTGCGTTCTGTAAGAAAGTAGGCTGAGCCACCCAGGTGAAGCAAGTCAGAAAGCAGCCCCCCTCCATGGACTCTGCATCAGCACCTGCCTCCAAGTCCCTGCCTCGAGTTCCTGTCCTGACTTCCTCTGGTGATGAACAGCAATGTGGAAGTGTAATCCAAATAAACCCTTTCTTCCCCAACTTGCTTCTTGGTTATAGAGTTTTGTCATAGCAATCGAAACCCTAACTAAAACACTGGAGAAATAGGTTATGTGAGCAATTCTATTATTTATTTTGCAAAACATTAGACGTGGTTATGGAGACATGCACCCTGAGTTCTTAAGCAAAATAACCCTTATTTTATATAACCCTTATTTTGTATAGCCCATTGCTATACAAAATGAAATAATTGCATTATGTGTCCAACCTATAACTGTTTGAATTTTATATAAATAATTGCATTGACATGTCCAATCTATAACTGGTTGAGTTTCTCTGTAGTTAGGCTTGGTTAAATATATACAGGTTATGGCCAGTGAACACTAGGACAGAAGAAACACGAGGAAAGGTTATGATGTGTTTGGTGACAGAAAACAAGGAGTGCAAGTAAGCTTCTAGAGCAGCAAATATATTAAAACTCTTCCTTGTTTCCAGGTGTGTGTGTGTGTGTGTGTGTGTGTGTGTGAGTGAGAGAGAGAGAGAGAGAGAGAGAGAGAGAGAGAGAGAGAGAGAGGGAGAGAGAGAGAGGGAGGGAGGGAGGGAGAGGAGAGTGTGTTTGTTATATATTGTGGTGATATTTTGGGTATGCTCTAACAAATAAAGCTTGCCTGAAGATCAGAGAGCAAACTCAGCCACTAGTTAGCCATAGAGGCCAGGCAGTGGTGGCTCGCACCTTTAATCTGGGCACTTGGGATCTCATGCCTTTGTTCCCAATACTTAGGAGGCACACACACCTTTAATCCCAGCACTAGGGAGGTTGAGACAGGAAATGACACTGCTGGGCAGAGAAGAGGAATGTAAGAAGGACTATATAAGGTGGGAGGAGACAGGAGCTCAGGCCTTTTCAGCTGAGGAGTTGGTGAGGTAAGAGGTGGCTGTGGTTTGCTCCTTTGTCTCTCTGATCTCTTAGCATTTGCCCCGATATCTACCTCGAGGTTTTTTATTAAGACCAATTAGGATTCATGTTACAATGTATTTATTATATATGTCAAACTCTATCAAATTTGACATTAGTTATAAGATATATCAATCATACTCCAATACAGCTATTGGGTGCCTGTTACAGATAACAATGTCCTAAAATATGATAATAGTTATGTATATCTGTAAATGTACAAATTATACACTTAGTTTATAAATTGTGTTATGTGTGAGACATAACTCAAAAAGTCTGTTCAAAATAAACTAGATAATCCCAAAAGTAAAAATATATAATGAAAAAATATACAATCCACAATGAAAAGTTAGGAGCTCTGACCATGTATTAAATATTTAGTATTTGGCAAATTAGAATCTAAAATGATGTGAATTAAGAGGTAGAGAAAATGGAGAGGTCCAGCACTGCATGTCTATAGCAATTGTGATCATCAGGTGCCATTTTGTTCACAAGGTAACCCTTGCACACACCCACCATTATAAAGAAAAACGACTGTAAGATAGTCCACCAAGCATTTCGGCTAACCAATGATGATGCACAGTTCCTCAACTAATGTTGGGCACAGTGATCATTTAAGAAAAGCCAGGTATGTTCTGGTTGGAGGGAGGTCAACTCTGTCTGTCTTACCATGAAACCCCTTCATCCTGCTGTGATGCACAGGAGTAGAATCCCTAGTCACACCACTGCCCAGGGAACATTTCTGCCCTCAAATCCAGAACAGCTGCACTTGATACAATACTGACATTGTCTCCTCTTATTCTTGGACATTTTCCACTTTTGGTGGCCTACTCTCAAACCCAGGACTGAGTTCTTTTTCCAAAAGATGAAGAAATTTCTAGCATGAAAATATTAATATAGTTTTATTATCTATTTAATTAGAAAAAATTGACAGATTAAGTAAACAAAAATATTTATACAACCCAAGTAATAGATTTTTTAATACGTTGTGCCTCTAAACTAAGTATTATTTTAGGCAAGTATCTTTAAAAAAATTACCAGAAATTGTCAGAAGAAACTGTTAATTCTGAGTGTAATATGAGAAATATGCTATGATTATACCATAAATAAAATGGAAGTAAATGAATCCAGAAATTACAGACATCACACAAGGAAAAATTCTATCCTCTTACAGAGCAATTTTTAGTAAAACTCAAAGCTTTAGAATGAAAGTTGTGATTAATAACAATGAAAATACCAACTATAAGACCATATAGAAAATACCTTAAATTGGTACTCAGAGTTTAATTCACAGTGATAAATCTGTAATAAGTAAAGATATATTAATTTATAAAATATCTAAGTCAGGAAGTCAAAATTACTCATAAAACTAATATAAAAATAACAAAAATATTTATTCCATACAAATAAAAAATTAAATTAACATCTTTCAATGAATTTGAATTTTCAAGCAAAATTTGATGTAGAAAAAAACTATAAACTTAACAATTTCAAAATCTTAACTTTCCATGAAAAATAGAAACAGAGAACAGAGAGAGATGGAGATGCAGAGAAAGAGATAGAGAAATTGTTAGCTGACTTTTAAGGAAAAGTAAAAAGAAACTTAATGTTTTACAATTTACAACAGAGAAATAATCACATATCCAGAGGTGACTTTAAAGAATGTTATTTAGCTTGTACCTCATGGTGAGTTAAAGAAATGAAGAATGTAATAACTCTGAAGTTTGGTTTAATTTTCTCCATAGTAATCTTTAAAAATAAGATTCCCCTAACATCTTATAAAAGAAATGTTGAATCTACCAGACCCACCAGTCACTGGGGCACTGCTTACAGCAGGCAATGCCAAAGATGGGATAGTTACCATGCCAATGGAACTTGGGGTTTCCTGGCCAGATTGCAGGAATGTTTCACATTTATTCAGCTGATTGTGGTCTCTGGGCCAATTGGAAGCTTAAATGTGTTAAATGTAGAAGCAAGGGTAAAAATAGATCTTGAGTTCAAACAAGGAAGGAAAAAAAAAAGAAAGTTAACTACTACATCATCACTGGCCTGCTTCCAGATATATTGGTTGTCTTTCCTCAGACCTCCAGTTTCTTCTGCAAGGATTTAGGGGCAGATGGGTGTTGACTCCTCTCGATTGCATTAGCAATACCTACAACACTGGAAGAAGAATCTTTCCCTCACACTTTCCCACCATGAGTTGGGTGAAAGTCTCAGTGTTCTCATGCCACAGGAGTCCCAGTCATTACTGAGACCCTTGTTCATTGGGTTCCCATGCCACTGCCTCCTTCTCTCCCTCCATCCTAGCAAGAAGCAGAATCAGCTTCCTGCTGAGGCCACACTCAATGTGATTTCTTGTTCCCCCACGGCATCATCACTTCTGCAATCAATAGCCACCAACGTACCCCAAATATCACCACTGAAACCCTGAGTTGAATCTTCACTCACCACAACAAGGAGTACATTCTACAATTATCAGCGTAAATTTGAAACAAAATGTGTATTTTTGTAATTATTTTGTACCATTTTTATGATAGTAAAAAAAGAAATGAGAGTATTAAATCATGGTATATGATCACATAGAATATTATGTAAGCATTTTAAAGAATGAAACAGAATTTTATGATTTTGAAGTGAATAAAAATCCAAGACCTATTGTCAATCCAGTCCCCAGTCAGACCCCCAGATCTGTATCAGGACAACTATCATGCTCCCAGCTCCAGTGGATCACAGAGATCTTACTTTCAATCTTCCTTTCATCCACTTATTGCTTTATCCCAGCCCCCAACTCAAACAGGTATTCCCTGGGAACCCACAGTCCACTCCAGCCAGGAAATCAAGTAGGTAACTGCAGACCTTTCCCTTTCCCTCCTCTTCTCCAAAGCCATTCCCACAGTCTAATCCCTAGCTCAGTAGCAAAACACCTGCTGCACCCTCCCCTTCCTCTCTGCATCCATCTCTAGAAGATCACTCTGATCTTCTCCTCCAACCTTTTTATTCACTCATCCTGTTATCCCAGCCCCAACTCCAAAAAAACATTTCTTGGTCATCCTAAAGCCAAGCCTGCCATAGAAGCAAGTAGACCATCAAAGCAGGTATGCTGGCTTCAGATCTTCACTTCTCTTCTTTCCTCCAAATCCAATCCCCTAATCCCACCTCCAGCTATGAAGCAGAATACCTGTTGTGGCCTCTTCTCAGTCTCTGCCCCCATTCCCAAGGGACTAAGCTGATACTTGTAGAATGCCTTGCTTTCCTGCCTCCTATGAACCTACTCACACCACCCAGCATAGCCCAGCTCTATTACTAAGTGTCAGCTCCAAATACTTAGAAAGACATTTTACCTGGAACCCCCAGTGACAACACCTATCAAGATCCCAGAAGAATTTCCTACCAGCTATACCATTCTCCTAAGAAACAGAGAAGGCAGCAGAAGTAAAAATGTCTGACTTAGAGTTTCTATTGTTATGATGAAACACCATGACCAGAAGCAAGTTGGGGAGTAAAGGATTTATTAGGCTTACATGTCCACCACACTGTTCATTAGCAAAGGACATCAGGACAGGAACTCAAACAAGGAAAGGAACCTGGAGACAGGAGCTGATTCAGCGGACATGAAGGGGTTCTGCTTACTAGCTTGCTCCTCATGACTTGCTCAGCCTACTTACTTATAGAACCTAGAACCACCAACCCAGGCATGGCACCACCCACAATGATCTGGGCCCTCTCCCATCAGTTACCAATTAAGAAAATGCCCTACTGGGTTGTGTATAGCCCAATCTTATGGAGGCATTTCCCTAATTGATGTTGCCTCCTCTTAGATGACTTTAGCATGTGTCAAGTCAACATAAAACTATCCATCACACAAAGGAACAAAACACCCACCCAGCAAAGACCAGATATCATCACCTAGAATTATAATCCTATGTTGCAGAATATTCCTTTACACTGTATGAAGACATGTCACTGTGATTGGTTTAATAAAGAGATGAATGGCCAATAGCTAGGCAGAAAGAGGTTAGGCAGGACTTCTGGAGACAGAGATGTCTCTGGGAAGAAGAAAGGTGGAGTCAGTAACTGGATGCAGAGGAATCAGGATGTGCAGGAGAAGAGGCAAAAGCCTGGAGCCACATGGGAGTATGCAGATTAATAGAAATAGGTTAATATAAGTTATAAGAACTAGTTAGAAAGAAGTCTAAACTAAGGCTGAGCTTTCATAATTAATAATAAGTTTCTGTGTCACGATTTGGGGGCTGGAGCTCCAAAAGAGTCTGCTACAATCTTACCAGATCCAGATGCCTAAACTCTAGCAAAACAGCAATCAAAACAGCCAGTCTCCTTGAGAGGTCAGTATCCCTATCATGGTAGGACCTGAGCATTACAACATAGCTGAAGAATAAGAAAAAGACCTTAAAATAGCCTTTATAAGTATGATAGAGATCCTTAAAGAGAAAATGAATAAATAATATGTGAAGGTGATCTAAATGAAATAGCCTAATAACAGGGGAGACAGAGCCTCAACTGACAATATCTTGTCACCAAATGAAGCTTTCAGTACTGGGATTGGGCTGCTAATTGAGTTGTTAACCAAAGAAGATCTCCAAACAGCTCAGGCTGTTGCCAAGACTGCATGTTGCTCTCCACAAGCCAATGGCAAGGCTCTATTCCTGAAGACAATACCTACACAACTCATTAAACATGGAAAAGTCAAGCAAGGGCCAACATAGAGCCTTCACCCCTACATGCCAGCATCTTTGGTACAGGAAGGTACTCTTCTACCAAAGGAGAAGTGTAAACACAATCCCAGCCAGAAACTTATTGATGTATAATGGTATCCAGCCTCCTGCTTGCAAGATATACTAATGTAATGGTGGCAACAAAGCTTGTGGGAATAATCAACCAATATCTAATTTGACTCGAGGCCCACTCTACAAGATGGAACCCATACTCAACACTGCTTGGGTGACTAAGCACAAGAGACTAGATAGCCCAGGAATGTAGGGGAAAACCAAATACTACTGTCCAAAAAAGAACAATAATAAAATAAAAAAGAAAAGAAAAACTAGAAATAAAATGACTCTTCTTGACACTCTATTGTACTCACAGATCAGTGACTTGCTCAGCAGTCATCAATGAATCTTCTTCCTGCAGCAGATAGGAACAAATACAAAACCCATGGCCAGACAGTATGCAGAGTGAGAGTCCTTGAAACACTCAGCTCTAATGGGATGTCTCCATCAAATCCCTCCCCTCAGGGATAAGGCAACCCTGCAGAAGAGGAGGCAGAAAGAGTGTAAGAGCCAGAGGGGATAGAGAACACAAAGAAAAGAAGGTCCTCTAAAGCAACAGGATTGATGCACATGGGAACTCACAGAGACTAAGCATGCACAGGGCCTGTGTGGGTCTGTATCTAGTGATGAAAGCAGAAGTACCCCCATGCCTAAGCCAGAAGCTATTTCCAATTGATAACCATTTGTCAATGAAATTTTAGTTTTATCCAAGGGAGTTCTGCTGTGGAATAATGCTTTTGTACACTAGTTTAATAAAACACTGATTGGCCAGCAGCCAGGCAGGAAGTACAGGGGGATAAGGAGACAAGGGGAATTCTGGGAAGAGAAAGACTGGGTCAGGAGACACCAGCCCACCATCTAGGGAGCAGCATGTAATGGCACACAGGTAAAGCTACAGAGCACATGGTGACATATAGATTAACAGAAATGGGCTGAGTTTAAGTGCAAGAGCTAGTGAGTAGTAAGCCTGAGTTAATGGCCAAGCAGTTTTAATTAATATAAGCCTCTGTGTGTTTACTTGGGCAATACAAGTGGGAGAGATTTGGCAGGCCAGGACACAGGAAATCTCCTGACTACAGAGTTCCACCAGGCAAACTATTTTAAGATAAGGCTGCATGTCCAGCAATATATGGCCAACAGAAAATGAACTTAATGGCAACTTTAGAGGTTCCTTGTCTCAAAATGTACTGTCAGGGCTTTTCCTTTTTCTTTTTAATTTTATCATTTTTTTCATTAATATATGTATATATTAAGAAGTTATATTAAATAACGTGTAAATTTCTTTTTGTATATATTATGGCTTCCAGTTTAATGTTTTTATGTGATTCCTAAGTGTGCCAATGATTGGGACTCTGCAACCATATCTTGGGCTCTTTTCCTTCTGTTTGTTTTCTCCTATTCCAATGTGTTAGTTTTTGTTTTATCTTATATTTTATTTTACTATTATTTCTAAGAAGCCTGTGTGGTTTCTAATGAGAGACAGAAAAGGGATGGATCCAGATGGTAGGGGAGGTGGAAAGAAAGTGGGACTAGAGAGAAGGGAAATCAGGATGTAATATGTGAGAAAAAAGGTCTATTTTTGATAAAAAGCAAACAAATGTAAAATAAAATTTAAAAGTAAGTAAAATAAATAAATAACAAAATGGCAGTACCATAATTGTTATGAAACAGAAATCATCTTGAAGTCCCATCAAAGGCTTATATTATATAACTAATGTTAGTACAATTAAAAATTAGTGATTTTTAATAAAATTAAGATTTTTTTATGTGGACAGACTATTGATTTAATACATCTAATGAATTAAATAAATAAATTTAAATTACGAAAAGAGAGAGTTAACACCACAACCACTCTTTGGTACCTATACTAGGAATAGATATCAGAATTCCATCTCCATATGCCATACTTTCCCCTTCTGCCAGATTTACAGAAATATTGGCAAATTAAAAATGTATTTATTTAAGTTAATATCTTTATGTAAGTATACATTATATAATAAATCTCCCATCAAGAAAATTAGTATAGTCTCACTTCATGTAGCTACCATTGTGTATGTTATGAGCACTTAAGATATACATTCAAAAAGTTTCAAATTTGTCACATATGATTGCTGTGGATATTGCTATATGTAAATAAACTCTGATTGGCCAATAGCCAGGCAGGAAGTATAGGCGGGACTAACAGAGAAGAGAATTGAGGGAACAGGAAGGGAAGGGAGAGACTGCCTGGAGCTGCTGCCAGGACAAGGAAGATGAAAAGTACCGGTAAGCCACAAGCCACGTGGCAAAGTAAAGATTAATAGAAATGGGCTAAATATAAGAGTAAGAGCTAGACAATGACAGGCCTGAGCTAATGGCCAAGCAGTTTAAATAATGTAAGAGTCTGTGTGTTTATTTTAAAAGTGGGCTCTGGGACTGGCGGGAGCTGGAGAGAAATTCTCCAGCTACATATGATTATCTACATTTATCATTAGGGATTATTTGTTTTACAACTGAAGTTAGTTTATACCCTTTATCCATTAGCTTCCATTTCTTCTGTATATTACCCAGCTCATAAACACCACCATTCTCTCTGTTTCAATTCAGCTTTTGTAGGTACTGCATATATACAGAATCATATGATTGTTGTCTTCCTGTGTCTCCATAATTTTGTAGGACACTCATACTTGTTCAATGATATTTCATTCTTTTGTATCCATGGGTTTGCCGGTGGCCATGTCAGAGGAACAACAGATGGCAGTTGACTTCAGGGTGTCAACCTACCAGGATATGAATCCCTGATGGGTGAATCTTGGGTAGGAAAGGCCTCAAGACCACAGACTTCAGAAATGTCTTTTGCTTCTGCTGTGCCTTTACATATTTGCTGCTGCTATGTTTCTCTGGTATCTGGCATGGTGTGAATGGGTATGGGAAGATCCCCAATGCCTGTAATGTAGTATGTTTATCTCATGGAAACATGTCTTTCTACTGGGCATTTTTACCTATGGATTATTATGAGGATGATTTCTTCCTAACCTGTATTATCTAATTGATAATAATAATAATAATAATGTCAGTTTAAATACAGTTTTGATGATAAAAAAATAAAACAAGGAAGTGTCACACAGCTAGAACACATGAGTTTCTATTGAGAAGCCATATAGACTGTGGCTTAGGTTAATTAGTAAGAAAAACAATTGAGTCCCAGTGGCCAGCTAGTTTAAATTATAATCTTAATGTTGGGAGATGTGTTCATAGGTTTCAGAGTGCATCATAGATGGAAAAAAAAAGCTTTGAAAAAAACTTAAAGTTAGACTAAGATGTTTTTGTCAAATAGTTTTGACGTGAAAAACCCAAGAAGACAATCTAAAGTTTGAGAAAAGCCCATAGTTGAATGAGGAACTTGTTAAGATCAGGGAATTAGAACAAAGCAGCCTGATTATTATTAGCTGACATGCCTTTCTTGCTAGGATTGATTGATGACCAAAGGTGATGATTGATTCCTTATACCCATTTCTGCTCTTAATCTCCTGATATAAAAAAGTATTGATGACTGGGTATGCATCCCAAAAATTTAAAGTAGAGCTGACTGATTGTTTTTCATGTATATTTTAGGTGTATGATTTTCATGTATTAAAAGTTTAGGTCTGTGATTTCTTTAAGATTCCTTATAAGATTACATTTCAAGATAAGGAATAAAGTAATTGGGTCTTTCTTTGTAACAGCAAAATGTAGCCAGCCAGTAAAATACCTGACTAAAAAGAATATCTTGCCTGCTTATGCTCTATTAATCTATAACAAGTTGTTTGGGTATGAATGTATGTGGATTCTTGGAATAATTTGTTTTTCACCTATAATACATAGAATGTTTAATCATGTAAGGGATATGGAAAACATGCTATTTTTACTTGTATTCATTGTAATCATTCACTTGAAAAACAGAATGTAACCACATTGTAATTTTTATATTGCCTAAAAGATTTTGCTAGGGTATATAAGCTGTAAGAGAAAGAACAGAGATAGAGAGAGTTAAAATGAGTTAAAAGGAAAACATCAAGAATGAGACAGTTAGAAGGAAAACATCAAGAATGAGAGAGTTAGGAGTTAAAAAGAACATAATAATAATAAAGATAGAGTTAGAAGGAAAACATTAAGAATGAGAGAAGATAATCATGAGGAAAATAAAGAATAGAGAATGGAAAAGAAGAATAAAGAAAAGGTTTGATGGAAATCATCAAGAGAATGTGTGCCTTTTTCCCTTAACCTTCTCATTTAAAAAAGTCTAGTACTTGCCGACTCCGTGGACTCCCTTTGAGCACTGTGTTGCTGGAGCAGCAACATGGGTTCATTTTTATTCTTTGATCCTACACACCTCAAAGGCATTTTTGTTGCTTGGCCGAAATATCACAGGACAACCTTAGTTGTAAGAAAGTCTAATTAATGTAGATTTAGCTTTCCAGCCATGCTAAGGTACATTCTGTAAACCAACATTACATAGGGATGGTTTGTTAACTGTCCATGAATAGGTGAGCTCTGAAATAAATAAAAAGTACCTCTTTAGAAATATTTGTTCTATTTGACAGAGCAATCTTATGTCTGTTGAACATAATCATAATCAGCCTATTTGGATTGTTTAATTAATTGTTTTCCCCCTTTTATTGAAAATAGATTCTTTCCTAATACAGTATATTCTGATTACAGTTTCCCCTCCTTCTATTTCTCCCAGTTTCTCCTCACCTGCCCTCCCATCTGTATCCATTCCCTTTCTGTCTCTCATTAGAAAAGAACATGTTTCCAAGAGATGACATAATGTAACAAATTAAAATTTAATAAGATAAAACAAATCGTCATGTCAAAGTTGGACAAGGCAAACCAAAAAAAGGAAACAAGCCCAAGAGAAGACACAAGAGTTAGATACCCACTAATTCACACACTCAGGAGTCCTGAAAAACCCTAACCTGGCAGCCATAACATATATACAGAGGACTTGGAGCAGATCCATGTAGTCCCTGTGCAGCTGCTTCAGTCTCTGTGAGTTCCTATGATCCTTGCTCAGTTGACTAAGAGGGCTTTACTTTCCTGGTGTCCTCCACTCCCTCTGACTCTTATACTCTTTCCACCTTCTCTTCTGAGGGCTTCCATGGGCTCTGAGGGAAGAGATTTGATGGAGACATCATATTTAGAGCTGAATGTTCCAAAGTCTCAATCCCCCCCTCTTGCATGTGTGTGTGTGTGTGTGTGTGTGTGTGTGTGTGTGTGTGTGTGTGTAATGTCTGGCTCTGTATTGGTTCCCATCAGCTGCAGGAGGAGGCTTCTCTGATGATGGCTAAATAAGGCATTGATCTATGAGTACAATGGAATATCACTAGGAGTCATTTTATCTCTATTTTTTTAAGAGCAGTAGTATTTGGTTTTACCCTAGGTCTCTGGGCTATCTAGTCTCTGGGCTAACTAGTCTCTGGTTCTTGGTCCCCCAAGAGGTATCAGGGTATGGAATTCATCTCAAGGAATGGGCCTTAAATAAAATCAGATATTGGTTACTTCCACATGAATGGCTAGTTCATGGCTAATTTCATAAGTAGTTTTATTGTATTTTATAAAAGTCTTGGTCTATGGAAAATTGCAAAGAAACTGCTGTGAACTATGGTTTGAAAGTTGCTTTACAGAATACCATCCAATAAGTTAGAAAGAGGTAGAAATGGATCCTGAGTAAATCATTGTGTGTGTGATGACAGACAGGACATTCTCCTAGGTAAGGGTATATATATCATATGTACATACATATATATCTTCTTCTATATGATATATAGAAGAAGAAAACAGTTCAATCAAAGATTTACTCCAAAATTGCACCAAAATTTCAAATACCAAAAATAATGAAATAATGGCATAAAATGTAATTGTTAACAACACATAAAATATCACTGAGAGAGAGAATAAAGAAAGTTTTAAGTAATAATAACTTGTATTCCATCTATAAAGGGCCATAGGGGGCTTCTTTTGGGGACAGTGGTTTTTATTCTTTTAATTAGAATATAATATCATTTCCTCCCTTCCCTTTTCCCCATCCAACTCTTATATACCTCTCCTTTACTCTTTCTTGAAATTATGGCCCCTTTTCTTTAGTTGTTATTACTTGTGCCCAGCTAGTACATCTACAAAACAAAACAAAACAAAAAAGCAAAAACAAAACTCGTAGCCCTTACTGCTCAGAGAATATCAAGAAAGCATGAATGAGACAATTGTAAGAGCCAGAGGACCAGGAAGTCTGATGTGAGATGGTATCCTAGAAATAACAGGGAGGCTTCATGCCTGAACAAGACCTGAAAATGTTCACCACCATTAGACAGGATAGCATGGAAGGAGAAATGTCATGCTCTACAGAGCTCAGAGGTTGATCTGATGAGGGAATGAAGACAGGACAGACACACAGACACAGGTATAGACAAGCTGAGATCAAGTCTACTATGTACACCCTGCTGGAGGACACTGAATGCACAGCTCAAAACAGAGTTTATTTATACATCTGAATCAAGGAAGCACATTTCCTATCTACATCTGAATGAAGAGGCAGTGTTTAGTGTTGCACAAGATGGAAGGCTTAACTAATCTTGGTAGGAGGTCTCTGGAGGGGAGCAGTCTCAGGCTGTGGAGATCCAAGAGGAGGAATCTGGTTGATAGTTTCTACAAACATTGTCAACATTGGCACTCAGATTAGAGAAAGGCTTTGTCATCCCTCTGAGCCTTGCCCAGGGAAGGCTTTGCCACTCCCATAAGCCTGAGCCATTAGAGTCCTTGACATAACTAGGCTCATGTTAGCCACACACACAGTGAGAATTTCATCAGTTCCTTACACATTCACTCAGGATTCCATTTTTTTCTTACATGCTCACTGAAGGCTTCTTCAGCTCCTCCCAAGGATATCTCACATGGTCCTAACTAAAAGCGACTAAGGAATACTGAGAACAGGAGAAGTACTCCCCAGGGATGAGCTGACTAGTTGGCTATCCAAAGCCAAATGGTCAGCCCTAAAATCACATAAAAATTTTTGAATTCATATTTTCCTTTGTAATTGAGTATGGTGGCCTAGACTTCAAGACAGATCCAGAGCTCACACTCCCTCTTATGCCTTTGTGAATTCTTCTTTCATATTAAGGAGAGCTGACTTGAACATTTGCAAAGTCATTGTATATACATTTTAAGGTTTGGTTATAAAATATTGCAGCTTCCCTATTGCTCTCTTGGATTATGGCTCTCAGAGAAGTCAGATGCCTGTTTTTCAGATACTCTCACAGCCCTGTGAGAAAGCTGAGGAACAGAGGACCTCCAACCAACAGCTGCTATCAACTTTCTGATCAAATACACAGCCATCTTGATGCAGGTTTTCTAACTCAGTCTTCCCCTCTCCTGATTGACTCAACCTTGTGAGAGACCCAGGCTGGAATTGACCAGCAAAAACCTCAGTATTCTTCACACATGGAAACTAAAAATCTCAAATGTTTGGCTTTTTTTTTTTTTTAAGAATTGGGAGTAATTTGTTGAATAGCAATATCTATGTTTTATTAGGTAATATGCAAAGCAATGATAATTGGAACCTCTTAAACATGTATCATATATTATCAAATATGATACATATTTTATCAAATAATATTGTCAAATGAATAAACTTCCAATATCATAGTTGATTTTTCATTTTACATGATTATAGTTACACATATTTAATTTTACAAAATTATAAACATTGTCCCCTCGATTGTTCTATTACAAAAAGAGGTGTCATTTTAACTAAAGAATGAAGATAAGGAAATATTTCCCTCAAACATTTGGGATAGGAAAATTATCCAGACTATGACACAAAACAGACAACATCATGGTTTTCCTTTTCACTTTAATATTTAAACATACCTAGAGCAACATTTTTTTTCTATTCTACTTTTAAATCTCCTTTCTGTTTTTTGAAAGGCATTCGAGATAAAGGATTATCGAGGATTATCTATAGGAAAAAGAACTATTTTATATCCAAGAGGACAAAAGACGACACCCTACAGTTATGCTGCCCAGGGCAGACTCTGGAGAGAGCAGAAATATTCCCTTAACCGCAGTCAGTGAGTGGATCTGTCTTCTAGGCCTCCTAAGGACGTGCTTTCGTGTTTCGCACAGCACACCCAGAGAGCTCAGCTTACCTCCTGGCCTGCCACTCAGGGCCACCATTGTGATATTTATGAACCACCATATACTGAAGGAAAATTGAACTAAAGAGATATAAATTTTACCAAGGTTTAAGACTTAGGTGGATTAGCAGTTTTTTATCTAAAAAGTATTTAAACCCGTGGGATTTTCACTGACTACCGTGCATAGTTTTGCTTCTATTAACTCTAATCTTCTTTTATGTACATATAAAAGCAGAAATAAGTAGTTCAGCAAGAAATACCAAAGAGTAAAGTCTTGCACACTCTGTAGTAAACCAAATGCCTATTCTATTTTCAAACAACGTAAGACTGAGGACAAAATAGAAAGTCGTGTGGAAAGTAGACTCTGCTAACAAAGTAACTTTTCCATTCTCATTAAACAGAGCACATGCTTTTCTAGTTTTTCTTTCATGACTTTTCTGTATCACTACTCAGTCTTTTTAGTTTCATTAATTGAAGCTTTTGCTTAAGCTGTGCCATGAAGGCCTAGCACAGAACCATCACACATGGTCCCAAAACTGCAGCCTGAAGTTTAAATTGCAGAGCCTGATAAACAGCTTTCTGAAAAAAAAAAAAACAAGCAAACAAACAAAAACATTTGGAAGGTGTGTGAGCACTCACTATAAAACAACTTGTCAGAGAAACATTAAACCCCACTTCAGCTTTTCGATGTTAAAGGGGGAGGGTGATAAAACTACATTTTCAAGAACTTAAGAGTTGCTTTTGTTTATTTTCTGTTTGGTTTTGTACTGTATTTTAAGCTCTGCATTCTCCAGTACCTTCGCTATTCTCATATGTTCCATAGGGCAGGGGTGGCTGGTGGGATTGGTAGAAGCAAAAACTAGGGGAAGGAATGTAGAGGGAGAGATAATGAGATTTGGGCTTGGCTCTGGGTTCACATGGTCTCCAGTTCTGTCTTCACTTAAATCGAAAACAGCGATGTCCCTGCTCTTCCTCAGCCTGAGCTGATCCTGGGGAGGAGAAGGAACCCATGCTTGTCTTTGTGCCTGTAAGAAGGTTCTTTCTTGCTCTCCTCTTGAATTTTATTACTTTTTATTTTATTATTACTTTATTATTCTTGCTAATTCTATGATGGGTTATTCTACCTGAGTATTAATATCTTTAAAATGTTCAGGTCATACAGTAAACTGACTTAACAAAAGGTAAAAAGATTTTAAGAGAGGTAGACATTCTGTGCTGTGGGATGGTCTGTATGTCAAGTGTGTTGCTGATTGGTCAGTAAATAAATCACTGATTGGCCATTGGCTAGGCAGAAAGTATAGGCGGGACAAGGAGAAGAATTCTGGGAAGTGGAAGGCTGAGAGAGAGACACTGCCAGCCGCCATCAGGACAAGGAAGATGTAAGGTACCAGTAAGCCATGAGCCATGTGGCAAAGTAAAGATTAATAGAAATGGGCTAAATATAAGAGTAAGAGCTAGACAATAACAGGCCTGAGCTAATGGCCACGCAGTTTAAATAATGTAAGAGTCTGTGTGTTTATTTTATAAGTGGGCTCTGGGACTGGCGGGACTTGGTGGCGGGAGCTGGAGAAAAGTTCTCCAGCAACAAATGGCGTCCAACGTGGGGCAAGAGTCTCCACCTAAAAACGGAGAAAAAAGATTCTAAAACGGAGCTAAAAACAGCTCCTAGTTGTCTCTTTTAAGCTAGCGGCAGCCTGCATGTTTGAGCTACTATGGCGGGTTCCTGGCGTGCATGCTCAACCTGCCGCCGTATGGCGGGAATGAGGCCTCTGCAAGTAGCACATTAAACTGTGTGGTGGATTTAGCCTTTGCTAGTACAAAACAAAAAAAGAGGTTTCTGGGCTACACGCTACTTTGGTAAAAGTGTAGACCCACTATTTCTGAGAGTTTCGGCTCCCAGAGCTGGCGGAAAGCGGACCACCGCCATGTTGGGAAGCTGAAGTGGGCGGAGCCAGCAGCCACTGCGCCGTTTCAGGCTTAGAAGGCTGCAGTTTAAAGGAGTAGGCTCAAGCTAATATAAAAAAATAAGCCACGTAAAGATGACTACCACACAGAGAATCTGGATTATGTTCTCTTTGATATTCGTAACTGCAGAAAAACATTTGATTGTAAAAGCTGTTGAGTTATGCCAAAATGTATATTTTAAAGGTACCTTGACTTCAAAATTTGGATATAAGGATATGTTGCTTTGGAAAAGAGTCTCTGCTTTTGTTTCCACAGAAAGCCAGAGACTATGGATTTGTTCCAGATTAAGATACATCAGGTTTAACCAGCCAAGACCCCCTGAAAGGTCTCCAATGACACCATGGCCCAGATGACTCAACATCCAGAATGGTTCCAAGGCAACTGGCTCAGACGATACAGCCTCATGGACTACTCCATGATCCTAAAATTTTCTTCGTGTCCCCATAAGATACAGCGCCCCCCTCCAACAGGAAGTAGTAAGAAAAACTACGCCCAAATTCCCAAATATACCAAGCTGGCTTTAGAGATGGAATTGGCTCACTCCCCCTCTAAACCCAGACATATTGCTCAAAAAAAAAAAAAAATGGTTAAGAGATTCTTATGTCCCAAATCAGAAGAGCCCTCTGGTGTGGGACAGACAGAAACCAATATTTTTATTTAAATCAGGTTGATTATAAATACAATCTCTTTCTAAAGAAAAAAAGGGGATAGTTTAGATATGATAGGATGAAAGGGTAGATTAATGAACCTACTTTTAAAGAGTAACAACTTGTTTAAAATGTTTTACATTGCTATAGATTTTAGTTTATTGATACAAATTTAAACTTAATTTTGTTATACTGTATATATATTTCTATTCTTGTTTGAGGTATTATGTTTATGTAACTCATTTAAAATTATAATGGATAATTAAAAAATAGATTAATAATTAGTCATCTATGATAATCATATTTGTAGCCATGTTAGTTAAGTCTTCTAGGTATACATAGTTATATTTCAGATAGATAGGTAGTCTTCAAACACTTCAAAGACCTACAGAATATGGCATTTAAAATGTTTTAAAAATTTAGACTTTTTGGACAGTGAGACATGTCTGCTCCTGACAGCACCGATTTACTTCAGAGAGGAGGATGGGCATCGAAGACACTCCATATGGAGTTTATCTTCACCTTGACAAAAATAGCCATTTGGGCAAGAAACTGTTCTTGCCTGGACTGCTTGATCAACTGGACATGCAGGACCCATAGAAAGATGACCACTAAACTTTGCTTGACAAAACGGTCCTTCAGGTTCCTGCTTTGCAAAGAAAACTGCCAGACATTCTACAAGACACAGAAAAAAGTGAATAAGAGACTCTAGGCCTGTGGGCTGAAGACAGATGCCCCAACTTTACAAGAAAACTTTGCATGACTGTCCAGGCTCAGCTGTCTCTGTCTACCCTGCAAGACTCCCAAAAGTTGCTTGCATCCTTCTCCCATTTCTCAGGCAGTGTTATATCCTTCTGAGGTCTTTGATGTGGTTAAAGACTAGATACTTACAATTTTCCTTAGTTATAATAAAAGATAAGTTAGATATAAAACCTTAAACTTACAAATATAAGATAGATAGGATCTCTTCTTTAATATTATAACTGTAATTCTTGCTTGATAATTGTTTTGTTATATGTAATTTTACTATGTTAAAGTTAAAACCTTCCTTTTTAAGAAAAGAAAAAGGGGAAGTGCTGTGGGATGGTCTGTATGTCAAGTGTGTTGCTGATTGGTCAGTAAATAAATCACTGATTGGCCATTGGCTAGGCAGAAAGTATAGGCGGGACAAGGAGAAGAATTCTGGGAAGTGGAAGGCTGAGAGAGAGACACTGCCAGCCGCCATCAGGACAAGGAAGATGTAAGGTACCAGTAAGCCATGAGCCATGTGGCAAAGTAAAGATTAATAGAAATGGGCTAAATATAAGAGTAAGAGCTAGACAATAACAGGCCTGAGCTAATGGCCACGCAGTTTAAATAATGTAAGAGTCTGTGTGTTTATTTTATAAGTGGGCTCTGGGACTGGCGGGACTTGGTGGCGGGAGCTGGAGAAAAGTTCTCCAGCAACAATTCTGATGAAATATTCTTGAAAATCAATGACAGAAAGGGGGATTGGTGTTAGATGGAGGCCACACCGTCTTAAGTGCTTCCTCTCTGTTTCCTCATTCTGGGATCATTAAATGGAGAATTCTTTGTGCAATTACAAGTTTCGAGCTTAGAAATGGAAAGTAAAGCCATTTTAAAAAATCAATAACTGATGATTAGCCCTATGTGTATTTCAAAATCTTGTTTCCTTCAAAACGTTTCTTTATATTAGTGAATAATTCTGTGACTTCTTGTTCACCTGAGAAGTTATTATACTCCTAAATTCTGTGGAAAGGTCACCTGTTCAGTGACAATCTGAACTCTCAGAGACTGTCACCATTTTGGTAACAATGAAAAATTTAAAAATCCAGTGAATGTTGGAGATATATATATATATATATATATATATATATATATATATATATATATATATGTGTGTGTGTGTGTGTGTGTGTGTGTGTGTGTATACTTATCTATCTTCTGTGCCTTCCATGTTTTTGTATTGACAATAATGTGGATATGTACATATTTCCCAGAAAATATGTGAAAGAAACTTTATGCATACAAAAGTAAAATTTCTGAGTCACCTAGCATATTAACTTTTCTACTTTTAATAAAAATGTCTTTCAAGTCATTGTACAAACATATAATCTTGTAAGAAATTAAATAGAAATCCAGTTGTTTCCCAAGCATTTCAACATTTGCTATTGCAACAGAACAGCTCACGTCTTTCTGCCTAGCTATTGGTCATTCAGCTCTTTATTAAACCAATCAGAAGATGCTTTAGGCAGAGACATATCATTACAGTGTAAAAAAATATTCTACAACAAGATTTGTGTGATCTACACCTCCAGTTTATAGCCCATCATGGTGGGGTAACAAAGGCAGGAACTCTAGCCTTGAATCTTATCATATCCATGACCAAGAGCAGGGAGAAGCCAATGTATGCAGGTCCTCCCACTTATTCTTTACTTATTTGCTTGCTCTTAGCTAGCTTTGTCTTCTCTTACATCATTGATGATACCCTGCCAAAGAACTAGCACAGGTTACAATGTCTGTGTCTTCCTATATCAATTAACAATCAAAAGTTCCCCCACAGACATGTAAACAGACAAATCTAATACAGGTTACTTCTCATTAAGAATCTGTCTTCCCCAATGACTCTAGACCCTTTCAAGTTGATAGGAGCATCACAGAGGTAAATCTCAGACTCAGCTTAGGATTGATGTATATCTTGAATATGTACTTTGGCCTCATAGCAGCACCAATCTTTCTATCTGGCTGTTAGTTCTATTTTGAAATTGGGAAGGGTCTAGTTTATTTCAAATATGTGTGAAAGTCAATCCCACTTTGGATAGTCTCTTTTTTGATTAGCCCAAAGTCAGTTGATTTTAAACTCCAATCTTCAAAATCTTAAAATCTTTTCCCTTTCGTCCCATGATGCAGCCTACTGATGGGTATGAAATTATCATATTTTTCCACATTGCTACCCTCACAAGGGAAGAAATGAAATATGGCAAATACACAATTGGAATGTTTAATGATCATCTTAGAAGTTAATCTATCACTGTTATTTTGTATAATGTTTGTCTCAAAATTTGTTTTTGTTGTATGACTTTTTTCTGTATGACAGTTATGTGAAGGTGCACATTTTTAGCAATACCAGAAATGCCACATCCATTTTGATGTCTAACATCAGAGACAAAATGTCTTTTTTCTTTTACTATAGTATAATACCTGAAACTGAGTAATTTATAAAATACTTCTTGCTTTTTGTTGTTGTTCTTATTTTGTTGTTGCCTTATGGTTATAGATTCAGGTATATCCAAGATTTGACAACTGAATCTAATGAGAGCTTTGTGTATTCAAATTGATGGTTGGAAATAGATGTTATTATGTCATAGCAACAAAAAAAGTAACTATACTGTAGATGAACGGTCTTATTAAATAAGAAACACAGAGCCAAATTCAGAGTTAAAAGCCCAAGAGGTCAGAGAAATAGCTAAGAACTTAAAACCTTTTCTTACCCTTCCTGCCGTTGCTGTCCTTCCCCTCAGTAAGAGGCCTAGTTCTTGTGTGTCTGTCCTTTTATTGACTTTCTGTTCTGCCTTCTCATTGGTTGTAAACCCAACCACATGACCTCCTTGTCACTGCCTGTCTATATAGACCTCCAGGTCTTCTAAGGTTGGTATTGAGATTAAAGGCGTGTGTCTCCATGCTGGCTGTATCCTTGAACACACAGAGATCCGCTTAGCTCTGCCTCCCAAGTGCTGGGGTCAAAGGCATGCGCCACCACTGCCCAGCTTCTGCTATGGCTTGCTATTAGCTCTGACCCCCAGGCACTTTTATTTATTAACGTACAAATAAAATCACATTTCAGTACAAATAAAATATCACCATACTATACAGATAACTGATGCCAAGATATTTGGTTGCTTTTATCGTAAACTTTTTGGAATTGGTTTTTGAAAATAATGTGAAAGAGTTTGTAACTTCAGACTAGAGAAGCACTAGAATGATTTGAGTAGAATGGGAATCTGACCAGTAAAGTATTAAGATTTTAGGACATGGAAGAAATTCTGTTCAGAATGGGCCAAAGGCTATTTAGAATGTGCTCCTGTGTTGAAATTTTTAATAAGGCTAAATTTAAAAAATAATGTATAGAATTTGTTTGGTGGAAGACATTATATAACCCCAAAATTTATAGGCTGTGGCATGGTTGTTACTTGCCTCTTAAATGCAAATTTGTAATAGATGAAAAAGTTAAGCAGAAGGTTGTAAATAGTGTGCAGTTTTGAACATGCATGTGTTTAAAGCTGTGAACAGAGCCAAGAGGGCAGTAAATTAAATTCCTTAATAAGAATCTGTCACCTGTATAGTAGAATAGTAGATATGGAGCTTTAAGGGCAAGGCTTTGTCTATTCAACATACTAGAGTATAAAAAATCAAACTCATGTGAAACTTTCATTTGAAAAGAAAGCACTACTTCAGGGGCACTTTGCTCAAACAGAACTGCCTAGCGGGGATTTTTTCTAGTTCTGCTGCACAGACAATCCCAGGCCACTAAAGCTTCAGTCCACAAGAGTCATCACTCAGAAAAAAATTCCCATGAGTCTAGTTACTATGTAGAATCACATCCCCCCCCCCCCCCGCACAGAGATCTCAAACAAGTGGTACAAGGAGTTTTGGGGGGTGAAGTCTAAGTTAGAATGGAGACTCTAGGATACTAGTCATGCCATGAACATGGAAGGTCTTCCCAGAAATGTTGCAGACATCGAGTGTACCATTTCAAGAAAGAAGCCATGTGTACTACATATACCAGAGCCATAGGGGTGATGTTCCCAAGCCCGTTGTGGTCCACATGATGCTACCGCATGCTACTGATGCTGTGCTACCACATGCTACTGATGCTGCACATGAAGTTATAAGAATTCCTGTTTGTCTGGCTGGATTTTGGTCTGATCTTCCTTTGATATCTCTCTATTATTCTTCTTTAGAATAGAAATATTTTTTCTATGCTATTGTCTATTGGCAATGTGTAACATGACTTTTGATTATATGAGTGCTTATCACTAAGAAATTTCCTTGGGGCTTTTGAGCAGTATTGATCAATATTTTCAATAATTTTTAAGATTATAAAGATTCTAGAAATTGTGACTAAATGTGTTTTTCTTTTGTTGTTGATTAATTTTATTATTTGATAATTTCATATGTGTATGTAATATATTCTGATTACTGTCTCTCCTATACTCTCTCTTATCTCCCTTTCTTTCCTATCAACTCTCTCCTCCTCATCCCTTCCAGTCTCTTCTCAGAATCATGACATCTGGTTTTGTTTTGTGATTTATTTATCTAAACCTGGATCATCTCTGTGTGAGTACTGCGTTGGAACTATCCATTGGAGCCTGGTGAGGTTATCAATGCATGCACTACTGAAGACAACGATTCTTCCTCCCTGAATCTATCAGTAGAAAGTAGTTCAGCCATGAGGGGTAGGGCTTCTTCAGCCACTAGCCACTTCTCCATCCATGTCTGACTTTTGATGGGCCAGTTCTTGCACAGATGTTCACAGCTGCTGTAAGTTCATGATTGCAATAGCTGTGTATTGCCCCAAGGAAGACTTTTCTCAGTCCTTTTCCTTGTCACATTCTTGCCACCCCCCCCCACTTCTGCAAAGTTTCCTGAAACTTAGGGAGGATGGTATAAATGTTTTCCTTAGTTCTGAGCACTCGTCCCCCATTCATTCTGTATACAGCCATGAATCTTTGCATTCACTATTGTTCACTGGGAAGAGAGGCTTCTCTGAGTAAGGCTGAGGCTAGCATTTGTCTGTTGGTACAAACACATAGTTAGAAGGCAGCTGGACTGTATGTAAATTTAGCTAAACAACAGAAATGATGGAATGAATTTTTTTTAATGTACTGACAATAAGTCTGTGTGGGCAGGGGTATATTATTATGGTTTGAATCTGCAATGTCTCCCATAAGCCCATGTGTTTGAACACCTAATCTCCAGAGGTTAACATAGATGGCTTTTGGAGGTTGTAGAACCAGGATGGCAGAGGTGGATCTTTGAGGGCAGGCCTTTGACAGTTACAATCTAGCCCTGCTTCTGGTTCCATCCCCTTTGCTTCCTTGCTAGCTATCATGGTATCACCAAATGCTGCATGTCCTGTTGACATAGACTGAACCATTTCTGTAGCCACGCCTTTCCCAACATAATAGACAGAAATCTCTTGAAGCCATAGTTCCAAACCAGCTTTTCCTATCTTGGATTGCTTCTGTTAGGTATTTCGTCCTAGTGTTTATACTGGGTTGCAAGTGCCCCGTGAGAAGAGCTAAATTTCAATGGCTTTTATAAAGGCCGATTTTTGTTGAAAATAATTTTGTTCCTAGAATATGTTCTGATCACAGTTTCCCCTTCCTCATCTCTTCCCAGATTCTCCTACCTCTCTCACCCATCCAACTCCACACCTCCTTTCACTCTATCTTTAGGAAACAAACAAACAAATAAACCTAAAGCAATATATTCACAGGAGTCTGTTTAAGAAGTATTAGGGAAATTTATTGAGGTAAATTGAGGAAATATATTCACCAATACAAAATGGAGTAGACAGCTGAAGTAGTCCTCTGATCTTAAGAGGAGTGAATCCACCTCATAGAGAGAAGCAGGGAGAAGGAGCATGTGGCCCTTCTCCCTCTTTTATTTATTTATTTAATAATTAATTTAATTTTACATATCAGCCACGGATTCCACTGTCCTCCCTCCTCCTGTCCCCCCCCCCGCCCTCCCCCAATCCACCGCCCGTTCCCACCTCCTCCAAGGCAAGGACTCCCCTGGGGATTCAGCTCAGGCTGGTAGATTCCGTCTAGGTAGGTCCAGTCCCCTTCTCCCTTCACCTAGGCTGAGCAAATGTCCCAGCATAGACCCTAGGTTCCAAAAAGCTAGCTCATGCACTAAGGGCAGGTCCCGGTCCCACTGTCTGGGGATCTCCTAAATAGTTCAAGCTAATCAACTTTCTCACTTATCCAAAGGGCCTGATCCAGTTCCATGGGGGCTCCTCAGTTATTGGTTCATAGTTCATGTGTTTCCACTAGTTTGGCTATTTGTCCCTGTGTTTTTTCCAATCATGGTCTCAATATCTCTTGCTCATATAATCCCTCCTGTCTCTCACCAAATGGACTCCTGGAGCTCCCCTTGGGCAGGAACAATAGCAGGAAGCATCACCTCCTTTGGGCCCTATAGTCCAAGGTCATGGGCAGAGCAAATACCACTAAATAAACCTATCAGAATTTAAAAAGAAGAAAAGGCATGAGAAACACAGACACACACAGAGACATACACAGAGACAGAGACAGACACACACACAGACACACACACAAACACACACACAAAATGATTAAACAAAGCAATATGAGAAAAAAAACCAACAAACCAGAAAGCCTCCAAAATACCACTCAGTTTGTCTTTTGTTGGTCTTCTTCTACTTCTGAGCATGGGGCCTGCCCGTAAGTGTGGTTTGTATGGGGAAGTGGACATGAGCTCTCATCCCTAACCAAGAAGCTATCTCCAGTGGACTACCACTTGTAAAAGAAAACAGTTTTCTCCATGAAGTCCCTCTAGGTATGATAACTAATAGGACTTTAAATAGTCATTTGCTTGTAGACCCAACAATCAAGGGATCTTTTCTGGGGAGTTTCGTATTTTGAAACAGTTAATTATTTATTTTGTGAACAAAAATTAATTTTCAAAAACATTTTATATATTCTCTTAAATGACTGATCTGAGAAGAAACAAGATTAGCAGTAGTATACACAGTGCTGAAGGTGTGAATATGTGTGAATTTCTTCCTTCACCCCTTAGCAACCCTCTCACAGGGCGACTTAGAGATCTCCTAGTACTATAAATTAATGAGACCATTTTAAGAAGCATCTTAAGTTTAAAAAGCCATTAGGAGTCCGTTAAATGAACTGTGTAAGGAGCTAGTAAAGCATTATATTCATTCTATAAATAAGGTCATGTTTGTTTTGTTTTAATTATGAGAAATAACTAGCATTAGTACTTTTCTGATGAGTGTTTTTTTTCTTCTAAAGCACATTTTTAAGCCCTTTAATATTCTTTTTCTTAAAGCATATACTGTTTAGGAAACCCAGCTGCTTTATTATGTGCAGTCAGCATAATTTTGTGCAAAATTGTGTTTAGGGGTGTGTGTGTGTGTGTGTGTGTGTGTGTGTGTGTGTGTATTCATTTGTGTACAGGGGAAACAAATCTTTCTGATGTGAATCCTTGGTATTGAATCCATGGCATCATGAAAGTGAAACATATGCTCTACTCCTCAATGCCAGCCCCAGATAAATAAAATTCTACTCTAGCCCCACTTTACTCTGTCTGATTGATTTGGCAAACTGTATCATACGATCACTTTTCACCCTCCAGATTACTTCAGCAACCAAATCTGTTTATTGTCATGTGACAATAAATCTAGTCTCTTTTCTTGGCATGAAATTACATGTAGATGATGATGAATTTAGTAATTCCATGGCTATGAGTAATGTAGATAATGATTGGTTTGCTTTTTTCTCCTTGTATCCTCTTCTGAGACATGGGGTTATCTGACTATCTTAAACCCTTGAGAACAAATTCTGACCTTAGTTAGGTAAGAGGTTTAAAATGTTCATAGCACTCTTAAACAAATCCTTTGTGCTCCAGTTCTGAATGATACTGTACCTCAGCCATACCCAGGAAAGTTTAGGCTGGTCTCAGCACTGTGGTAATAAACCTCCCTCATGACAGATTAGCCAGGTTATCACCATGTTCAACCAGTTAAAGAAATGGGGAAAGAATGTTGTGAAGACTGGAAATGAACTTAGCGGTTCAGAGCACACGGTTGGTATGCATGAGACACAGGGTTCAACCCTGGCAACACACACACACACACACACACACACACACACACAGGCACACACATACAGGCACACACAGGCACACACACACACACAGGCACACACACACAGGTGTGCACACACACACACACACACACACACACACGGGCACACACACACATTATGCCAGTATAGAGCGGCAGCCATAGACTTATTTGATATTTATTGGTGTGGTTTCAGACAGTAGAAATGGCATTTAGAATGGATCAAAGATTTCAGAATTAATTGACAAAACTGGCAAATGGAAAGTATAAGATATCAGTCTGTTCACTGATAGGAGAATATTAACAGTAGGCCTGTAAACCATATCTTTCTTTCCAGGAATATCTGTAACAATGAGTTCAGTCAACTTACCATGCAAACATGGTAATAGCCTGAAGACAAGATACCTCGGTAACACATCAGTGATGTTCATTGGTGGTATAATACCAGGAATCCTTACTGTAATTGTTTTCATGGTGGTCTCATCTCTTTATTTTTATATGCATTCATGAACCATGTGACACAGCAAGTGGTATGAATGAAGCATGCTCTAGGCATAAGGATGCTCTTCATTAAAGTAGTAGGAGGGTCCAGTGTAAGAAAAGGAGCAATGTCTTACCTAAAGAGATGTCTGGAAATCTACCTCAGGAAGTGTGTGATGGTTGCAAAAGTGTTCTACATCGTTGTGTAGTGATGGTCACTATCATAGTTAGCATAGTCTTGCTGTGCTAAGACATTGATCAAAACCACGTTGGGAGTAGGAAAAGATTTATTTATCCTGTAAATTACAGTTCATTGGGGGAAGGCAGGTAGGAATTCAAGACAGAAACCTGGAGGGAGACAGTGAAGCAGAAGCCACTGAGAAATGCTATTTATTGCCTTGTCTCCATGTCTTGTTTATCTTGCTTTCTTATACAACCCAGGACCACCTGCCCTGGATTCTACTGCCCACAGTGGGTTTGGTCTTCTCACATAAATAATCAAGAAAAGGCCTCTCAGACATGTCCACTGGATAATCTGATAGAGACAATTCCTCAATTTAGGTTCTCTCTTCCCAGACAACTCTAGTTGGTGTAAAATTGGCAAAAAGTAACCACCACAATTAACCAGCTCAATGAAAGTGTAAAACTGCATAGAACTAGATAGATAAGAAAAAACAACTTCACTCTGTTAATTTTTTTAAAAATATACAAATATGGGCCATGAAATGTTTCAGGATGTGATGAAGTACAGTCCATCATTATTAGAGTTAAAATATTGTTATAATCTCGCTTTCTCTGATTGCCTTATTTACTTTTAGGAGAGGTAGTCAGCAAATTCAGAACTCAATGTGAAGCTTCCACAGTCCTGGAAAACATGCTCATATATTCATCCAGAGAAAACACATTTTACAAAGTATTCACATGCTTTATAGATCTTTTTTTTTTTGAGTGAACTCAGCTGTTTTTATTTATAATTTTTTTTTAATTTTTATTTTGCAATACAATTCAGTTCTACATATCAGCCACAGATTCCCTTGTTCTCCCCCCTCCCGCCCCCCTCACCTTCCCCCCAACCCACCCCCCATTCCATTCTCCTCCAGGGCAAAGCCTTCCCCACAGACTGAGATCAACCTGGTGGACTCAGTCCAGGTAGGTCCAGTCCCCTCCTCCCAGGCCGAGCCAAGGGACCCTGCATAGGCCCCAGGTTTCAAACAGCCGACTCATGCAATGAGCACAGGACCCGGTCCCACTGCCTGGATGCCTCCCAAACAGATCAGGCCAATCAACTGTCTCACCCACTCAGAGGGCCTGATCCAGTTGGTGACCCCTCAGCCATTGGTTTATATTTCATGTGTTTCCGTTCGTTTGGCTATTTGTCTCTGTGCTTCAGGTGGATCTCTGGGAGTCCAATTAGCGAGAATGAGGAGGGTTTATATGAGCGAGAATTGTTGAGACCAAGGTTGGGTAAAGCTTTATAGATCTTTATGTGGGCTCTGACAAAGTGTGCCTGGCCATCAAATTCACCAGTTAGTCAAGTTTCTCAACTCCATACTAGGCATTGTCCCCTCTTCCTGTTCAGAACACTGCTACCTTCTTCAGCCACATACAGTTGATATCATGGAATCTTACACTCAGGACTGATATTGCATTGCCTCCACCAAAAACAGAATATTCATGTCTGATCACCTATGCTTCCCAGTTGATATCCTGACTGATTTCTAACCTGGTTTTCTGGTTTCTACATATGAACATCTCCTATTCTACTAGGATCTTTTCTTCTCAATAAGCTATGTTGCTTCTGGGTAACAGATGTACTTTGATTGGTAGATGCTACAGCAAAGTAGATGCTTGTCAATTAGCTATGAGTTTGTTAAAGAGAATACTTTCCATCCCAGGAGAGGTAAAATAATGAATATTTCATATACCCACTGGCACTGGATTCCTCTCTTGGTTTACATATTACTCATGTGTGCACACAGGAAGGCCACAGGTATCTAAGTTATGGAGGAAAGGAAGAGACAGTCAAAAGTAAACAGTAGAGTGCTCAGCAATGGCCTATGTTGGACTTATATGTGTTGGGGTGTATTTCAGTTACCAGATGCTATTCAAGTGATTTTGTAGATTTATTTTGTCACATCAAAATAAAATTTTGAAAATGAGAAAGAGACCTAAATGTTTCAGAGAAACTTAGATTGAAGATAACACAAGTGAAGTAGACAGAAACTATCTTTCTCCTAAGAAAGAGGACCTAGTGTCTCTCCTATCATAATGAATGAGTTTTCTCTAAAAGACATGGATTGCTGTCTCAGAGGACCATCCTCTAGGCAGCACAGGGCTTGAAGGGAAAATCCATAGCGTTGGCATATATTGGACTTTTCTATCTGAGGGGTTAGGAAAAAGACACTCACAAATTTTCTTGATCATTTCCTTCTTTATTCATCAACCTCATCTGATGAACTGACTGGGCTAGATTTAGTTGGCTTGTGGTTTGGCTGGCTTTGGGGAACAGCCATTCAAAAGCAGATTTATAGATTGTTACATAAAGTATTTTCTCATGCCAAGGTCCCTAACCTAATTTACATGTCTTACTGAAGGGGAATATCACATGCCTCCATGACTCTAGTCCTTTATTAAGCATTGTGAGCAATACACAAAAATATAAGAGCCCCAGGTGTGTCTGAGGTGTCTTGAGACCAATGTCATGGCATGGCAAGGCCCCCTTAGCAAAATATCATTGTTTCCCACAAGGATTCTTCAAGATCAAGATAGTTAAAAAAATCTGTTCATTCTAATATCTATCCCATACAGTGATTCTGTTAAATTCCTATAGAGTACAGGTAACATGTATTTCATCTCCCTACATGATTAAAAATAAAGTTATCCCAATGTCCCTTATACATTTACATCTAACTAACTTATTGCAGATTAACAGAGCATGAGCAAACAGAAAGTATCTTTTCAACCCCAACTCCCTTGCTGGCAGGCAGCATACCATGGCCACTAAGAAAGAATCAATCATTCTACTGTCCATCTTGAAAATCAACTAACAAAGAATCTTAAAGGAACCACAAACAAACTTTTGTACATAAGACAATCAGTTTGCTGTACTTTGGATCATTAGGGTGTATACCCATTTGTCAATAGTTTCTTATATCGGGAGATTGAGGGCAGCAATGGCTACAAGGAGTTAATCATCTCCTTTGATCAACAATCAACCTTAATAGTTGAGCTGCCTTGTATTTTTAACCTCAGCTATATGTCCTTATGAACATTAGATTGTTTTATATGTTTTTTCATTTTAAAGTTATTGTCAAAACATGTGCTCTAACCTGAAGTTATTACAAGGCTTTGTTTCAGCCAATGATGCACACCAAAACCTGTAACTATATCTTTTCAGCATTAAGAGAATCAGTGTCAGCCTGGCTTCCAGAGAATTCAATTGTTCTCCTAATCATTGACCTGAGCTGTGATCTAAAGCAGCTCCTCAGGTGGAGCTTACAGGCCTTAGCTGTGAAACATATCCTTCTATATACTTTTATTCGTCAAGGCTCTGTATAAGCTAACATTATTACCAATTAGACAGTACAGCTTAGGGATGAAGTCACCTTCATAATAATTTGCAGGTAGAAATGCCCAGTAGAACAGGATGTTTCCATTAGATAAACACATTATCTTACAGGCAGTAGGGAATTTCCCCACACCCAATCAACCATGCTAGATATCAGAAACAGATAGCAACAGCAACCATGCAAAGGCACAGCAAGAGAAAAAGGCATTCTGGGGGTCCTAGGTCTTGGGAGGGGCTTGCCTATCTGAGAATTATCCACCAGGGGGTTGCCTCCTGGTGGGCCAACACCCTGAACCTCAAATGTCACCTGCTGCCCCCGTGACATGGCTACAAGCAGACATGGTCCCCCCAGGGAGTGTGGGAAGCTTGCCTGTATTAATGAACAGGACTGGAGGCTGGTTGCATGTAAGATGAAAGAATTCTTTAGTTCAGTAGGAGGATAATATAGGGATAGTGAATACCGAAAGTTGCCACAGGGAGCAGTGCACTTCTCAGGGGGGAAAATGGAGAGAGTATTAGAAGAATACACAATTGCTGTCTTCAGTGAGACTTCTCTCAGGTTGGCACACAGTTTCATTGCTCAAATGTGTTTTCTGTTGAGCTCTCTGTTATCCTGAAACTCCATGTGCATGTGTGGTTATCTTTAATGGGTTACGGTTTTCCTTCTCCCCAAATGGTATTGGCTGCAGGAGTGGAGCAGAAGTGTGTTATATGTATCACTACTTCTCAAGATGTTACCATATACCATATCAATCACCAGGGCATCCTGATCAAATGCACACTCTGCCCCAGCAGGTCTGGAGTGCACCCTGACAACCTGCACTTCTAACATGTATCAGGTGATTCTAATGCTGCCACTTGCTGCATGCTGAGAAACACTGGTCTAGCTCTAGATTGATACATTTATGAATACAAAAGTATGTAGATGTAATTCTGAATGGTTTTATTAAATAAGAAACACAGAGCCAAATGCAGAGTTAAAAGCCCAAGAGGTCAGAGCAGCAGCCAAGAGCTAAGACCAAGACCGCCTTCTTACCCTTCACTGTCGCTGTCATCCTTCCCCTCAGAAAGAGACCTACTTCCTGTGTGTCTGTCTTTTTATTGTCTTTCTGTTCTGCCTTCTCATTGGTTGTAAACCCAACCACATGACCACCTTGTCAATGCCTATCTATACAGACCTCCAGGTCTCTATGGTTGGTATTGAGATTAAAGGCGTGTGTCTCCATACTGGCTGTATCCTTGAACACACAGAGATCTGCCTGTCATGTGATTGGGATCAAGGGTATGTGCTACCACTGCCAGACTTCTGCTAAATGGTTTGCTATTAACTCTGACCCCCAGGCACTTTTATTTATTAACATACAAATAAAACCACATTTCAGCACAAATAAAATATCACCATAAAAGTATCTGTTACCTGCTTCTGGTAGATTCGGTTTAGCCACACTCCTGTAGCCAGCTTCTACAAAGTTTTTCCATGTTTGGATGAAATAGCCTTACTTACTTTGCTTCACTGAGGAAAGTGGGGAAAAAATGACCCAAGAATGATCTATGTAGAAAAACAATCTTTTCCTTTCTCCTCTACTGCAAAACAGCTGATCGCTAACTTGAAATGCAAATATAATGATTCTCCCAAATGGCAATATGTAAATGAATTACCATCAGCAAACTGAGCTACAGGCATGAAAAGGCTTTTTCTGAAAAGTACTATTGAAGAAACTTCAGGACACCTAATTGCTCTTCCTTCCTTTTATATCCCATCTACTTTGCACAGCATAGCTAAATCTTCTTCCCTAGTGTACTGTGCTCATATCTATAATACCATTTAGTCTGTTGATTTAGAGATATAATCCTATACTGAATTTTAATACCATTTACATACCTTTTTATTCACTCTTGTCTTTCCAGAAAATATGAAGTTCTCAAAAAAGCAGGGATGGTAATAATATCAGTAACAACTACATTAATTAGCGTATACCAGACATTCATGCTGTTCAGGCACTGTACCTACATTTAATACTTTCAACTCTGTTGTTGCTTTTTTATATATGAGAAAAGTTAGAATTAAAGAGACTAGATGACAAAGTGTAGGTAGAAATTATAAGCTGCCACTTAATATCCATTCTACATTTTGTTCCATGTACTAGAACCACAGCTTGGTTTAGGGTAGCAGAAAAGTTACTTAACAGTTAAGCTCTCCTGACTCTCTTGAAATTTATGCAGCCAGGGGCTGGAGCATAGCCAATCACAAGTAAACAGACTGTTATAGAGCTTGAAGAAGGACAAAGGAGCTGAGGTAAGTAAAGTGGAACCCTACTAGAGGAGTACTTTCTTGTCAACTTCTATTTGATTGTTTTCTTTTCTCTAGTTTTCACTACTAATGGCATAAAACCCCAGCAGTCATCTTGGACTACTAGGTAACCTTGAAGATAAAGGTCATATACCTGTGTAGTAGAGCGCAAAAGTAAGAAGAGCCTGCATGCTAGTGACATTGGAGCAGCCTTCTTTCATGCTTTGGGAATTTTCTCTCTCTCAGTCTGTTCTTACTTTATCTGGAATGCATGTCACCAGTAAGAAGTATTGTCTATATTGGCTCTAACATAACTCAGCTCTGGCAACAGAAGCACCAAACCTATGGTGCATAGACAGCATGCTTAGTTTAGTTCACTATAAGAAGGAACATGTATTTTGGACTAAGATAGCTTCCAGGGATTTTTCTTGCATTGTCCACTTCAGGAGATAGAAGGCATCAATACATTGATATCTCTACAAACATTCTGAAGGTGTGGGAGGACATTTGTTGAATGTTACAGACATTTTCAAACATTCTTTTTCACTTCTTATTTTTCCTGATGTCTGTTTTTTCTCATTTGCAATCTATATATCTTTAAAGTCATCATTATTATCCATGCATTCATTTAGGCAATATTTATAACAGTTAAAATAAGCACATATGAGTCAGAGGAATGACACAACAGACAGAACCTCTATTAGAAGAACCAAGTAGTAAAAAAACAAAAAGTAAATAGTATGTTATAACAGTCGGAGCAAATACCATAAAACTTTTTCATCCCCACCAGGAAACCAAGTATGTGTTTTTTATTTCAAGAACAAATCCTGGTTAAAGAAGGCTGATGCATGTGTGTGTCATGAGTTGGGTATTGTTGGGTATTGATTTCAGAGCCTTACACATGGAAACATATCTGCCCATCACAGACCAGAGGAAACAACCAATCACAGAAAGCCCCCCAGAAGCCTTGGGTGTCTCGTGCTATTTATTGTTACAATTACAGTCACTGTAATACTTACATACCCGCCTCTGCTGGAATAAATGTGTAAACCACCACCTGGCTACAGATTTCTTATAATAGTTACTTTCATAGGGTTGTCCTGTTTTAATTTGGTTCTTCATTTTCCCTTATTTTTAGTGTTAGGGGTAAACTTTCAAGTTTTTCAAATGTGTAATCTTTCTTTCTCCCTGATTTATTCTGAACTTGTTCACTGGAAAATGTTAATATTCTATTCTTAGTTAAACATGATTCCAATTTGTCCATTATTTCATTACTTTTAAGATATTTTGTCTGTCTTGCTTGCATTAGCTACATAAAATTTGATGTCTTTGCTAAATTTCGCTAGCTTTTACCATTTCCATTTATGCCTCCCATGACTAGTTATCTTTGCCATTTATCTGCCAGTTAGTGGTTTGCCATTTTGATGACCATATAGCTATATCATTGCACACACAGAGTGAATTGGAGAAGATAAAGATTTTTCTTTTGCTTTCCTGGTTGTTTGTCTTATAGCCAATAGTGCTGTGCTGATTTTGGGTTCCTTTCTCAGTGTTAGCCATTCCATCCCTGGTCTATAGGCTACATCTTTCCATTAATTTTGATTCCATCAGTGATTGATGAACCATTAGTAAACCATGCATTAGCGAAATGTTGTGACCATTTCACTGGTCCCCACAGTTCAATAGGTGCATCTTTTGCGGGGAGGGGTGAGCAGTTTATGGATGGGGATTGATTATGGGCAGCTGAGCTGTTTTCTCAGTGCTGGATGGCACAGACTTCTTTGCTTCTACATCTTGGTCACAAAGGAATTCAGATAGGTGTCAGTTCTATTGTAATACCTTTCCTCCAAAAATTAAGCCTGTGGAAGACTCTGCCTTTGAACAGATTCAAATATTCATTGTAAGGGGTGCCCTTATGACCATAAGGTGGTTGGCAGTGATTGAATGTGAGGTTCTCCTTGCCTCATAAAATGTCCAGATTCCTTTTTCAGGGAGAGAATATTTATTCTTCATATATGAAAATGTTTGCAGTAGAAGCCAGCAGGCAGATGTTGGTGAACACCTTTTTGCTTTATGACAAGTTTCCAGTTGAAAATTCACCAATAAATAAGATATTCATAATTAGGGTATCACTTGGTTCAATATTGGTCAGGGTTGCATGCTTGGAGAAGAGCTTACTGACAGTCACTAAAGATGCTCTTTATTCCTGTCCCCATTGGAAATTAGCTGCCTTACCTGTAGAGAGTTTTTATAGTAATATATAAATATGGTATGTGATTTCTCTACTGTACAGTCTGTAACTGTTCTTAATAATATCTTTTAATATTTTTTCAGAAGCATTTTTTATTTAATGGTTTGTTTCTGAGATTGGAGGAATATTAATCTGTATTTTCCATTCCTGCAACAAATCTTGTCCCCATAAATTCATAGCTGTATTAGCCACATATGGCTTTAATTTTACTATTTGTCCTTCTGGTCCTATACTCTAGACCTAGCTTGCACTTCGTTTTACCTGAGATAAAGTTCTACTCCCTAGAAGCTGAATATTTACCTCCTGAAGAGGCCAATCTGAATGTCAAGATTTTGGTGAAATTTTTGTTATATCTGCTCCTATGTCTAGTAAACCTTCAATTGCAATTTCAATGTCATTTATTTGTATTTTTAGATTTGGTCTCTGGTCATTTATAGCAGTTTGTTAAAATACTTCTTTTCTGGTCTCTCTTGAATTATTTTTTGTTTTATCTACAGAAGTTATTCTGTCCTTGATTGATTACATCCAGAGCAGTGTTTTTTGTTTTTTAAAAAACAAAAGCAAGAACAAAAACAATTAAAAATATTTTAATTGTTTTATGGATGTATTTCTCCAATGCTGACAGGGAATGATTGAATCAAATTTAATATCATGGCCTGTGGGAGGCTCCTCAGGGCATTTCCTGATGGCAAAGGATTATCTTGCCTGCCCCTTGTTGATCTGCTTTCATTAGTCTGATGATAGCCTAAGTCAAACCTTCTGCATACTCCAAATGGCTGGGGACTTCTTTTTGGATTATCTCTAGAAAAAGCATTGTTTCTAGGAAGGCCTTGCCTACAATCCATTTTGAAGTGAACTTTGCTTACTATGGGTAAACATCTGACATTTTGATTTTTCTTAAAACTTTTAGAAATTATTTCTCCTATCAGAGTAAAATCATAAACATGAGACTCAATATCAGCCATATTTATAATCCATTAATTTATTGGTACTCATCTTGCTTTTAAAGGCCTCATCACCTTTTTTCATTCTAAATTAGTATTTTCAAAAGGCAAAGATTCCATTAATACTTGTCTGACTTCTGGATCTGGCACAATTCTATTTATAGCTGAAGTCAATATTTGAAAAAAATCAGTGAAGGCTTCTTTTGGACCTTGCATAATTTTAGTAAATGACTCAGGTCTCTTTCCTGATTCTTCAACCTTATCCCAAGCATTTAAAGCTACTAAAGAACATGGAACTAAGGTGTGATCATCAAATTCAAGCTGCTTTTGTAACTCAGCATATTGACCTCCACCTAGAAACTGATCTTAGGAAATATTAATAGCTATAGCCCTATTTCATTGTTCTATGGCCCCAGCTTCCTCTTTCTACCATGTTTGACTTTGTAACTGAGGACCAGTTTTCAATATTGCTGTTGCCAAATCTTTCCCGTCTTAAGGCAATGATTCTGTTTTGAGGTCCATGAATATAATCTGCTTCACATATGGTGAATGGATAGCATATAAATTGACCACTTCCTTAAATCTCAATTCCAATAGAATATATTATAGAATTCCATTTAACTTCTTGATAACCTTGGGGTGCCTGTTGTCTGTTCATGGTTCTTGTATAGTAACTGAATAAATGAAGGTTGGTTTTCTAAGAATCTTGGGCCACCCCTTTTTAGTTTCATCATGTGGTTGCATAGTAGATTTTTGCGTAATTCCTCTGTCTGTATCTGAGTATTTTCTTATTTTCATTTATAAGTCTTTCTAAGGCTTGTATCTTATCAATCCACTTGGCACAAAAATCCTCTGTTTTTATTAAAGATAAAGTATGAATTATCAGATTGATAGTAATTAGAATTGATATTATGTTAATCTCAGTCATTTATCTTTTAATTTTCTGCTTTTATTTTCAAGCCATCTAAAGTACCCTTACATAGGATCCTAATGCCCTGTATTATGATATTTCTGATCCTTAATGTGGGAAAGGTTTTTTCCTTTTAATATTACTTAACATCTCCTTGAGGACTTCCCAGGTGACTTACCAAATCTGATGGCTTCTTAGTTTGTTCACAGCTGGTATAATTTCTCTGTCCATGTGGTTGTATCATACATTGGAGCACCAAATATTTTAAACAAAATCTCAATTGTTCAATTTTACCAATAAAGACTTGGTAGCCAGATACTGGGGTCAAAGCCTGCTAGCTCGAAGAGGCATAGAAAGTACCCAGATGACCTTACTCCTGAGCTGACATCCCTGAGAAACTCCTTCTTTCTTCCACTGTCTCAAACAAACAAAAAAAAAAAAACTCAAGTTCAATGTCTCTCCTTTCTACTTCCTATGCATCTCTCTAGCTGTCCTCCTCACTCCCTCTTACTCTCTATGGCTTTTTCTTGTTCACTTCCTGTCAACTCGTTGCTTGTTCTACCTGTTGACCTGTGGTTGACTTTATTTAATCCTGTTTACCATAAGCTGAAAGTTCTTGGATTAAAGACGTGTGCTACAGCTGAGCAATACCACAACTAGAAATGGATTTTTCCAGTAAATAATACAATCTCAGGGTTCATAGTGTGATCAAATATCCTGCAACAAGAAAGAGTTATCAAAAGACAGGAAATGAGGGAGATATTAAAATCAAGAAGAATATATCAGCAATGGTGTGTTTCCCCTGGAACTTGGTACCTTGCTTCCACAGGGGTTATCATGTCTTGAAAATATTCTACCTAAGACCTTACTGTCCAACAACTCCAACAGAAGTAACCCATTTCCTAATATCAGGGTTTTTGTTAGTCTGTGGTTATCTTGTTGCCCTGTTATAGGGTAGGTCCATTTACACTCTGTTTATATGTGTATATGCTTATATTTTAAGAAGCTGCTGGAGTAGTCATTTCAAATTTTTTTTCAGGTATTTAGTACTAGTTGTCTCCTCATATTCACTTCTCTACCTTGCCCTCCAATTACCCACCCCATTTAATCTTTCCTTTTCCATTATTCTCAATTTTCCCCTTTGTAGTACTGTATTTTATCTAACTTCTCTTGAAACTTCCCACCTCAAAAGAATGCCCCCTTACTAGTTTCCTAACTGCTGTAGGCATTCCAACTGAGATACATATATCTAAACATTCAAGTGTCCCCCAAATATTGCAGGCTATTGTTGTCCTGTTAAGCTCCAGAACTTGGCAATAAAACCCTATTGCTAAAGGCATCACATACTTCAGTCATAGAACATGGAGAAACCAATCCATCATTAATCTAGAAACTTCATCCCTATTGGCTAGCCTTCATAGAGATGGAAGGTGCTTAACCAGCTGAGAACTTTGTAAGCTACAATAATGACAGCTTCAGTAGTGGCATGAACATCATGGGAGTTAAACACCACTTTCTTATTGGATTTCAGTCCTCCTTTATAAGGTGGAATCTATACTTAGAATCATTACTAGGGCAAATAACCTATGGTTTACAGTGGAGAACCTACTATTATGTCTCTGAGAATTGGACATAGTATTAAACTCACAATGACTTCTCATTATATCCATAGATTAGTGCTTCTCTCAAACCTCATCAGAGAAGCTTCCTTTGTAGCACATGGTAATTAACACAGAGAAAACAACTGGTCAAAGTTGTTTTAGAATAAGCTCTAAATTGAACATCTATATTACATACACACATACACACATACACACACACACACATACACACACACACACACACACACACACACACACACACACACACCTCCTAAGGCTCAGGGTTCATTGTAGAGAGGAAGTGAACAGACCGTAAGAGCCAGAGGTAGTGGATGACTACAAGGAAACAGTTTGCCAGAAACAACAGGGAATTTGCACACATGAACTCACAGTGGTTGTGATAGAAACCTATGAGATCTTAAGACAGACGAAATTCCAGCATGGATAGAAGAGGTAGACACCAAGTCCCACCCCTTTCTGAGGAGCTACTGGCAACTGATAGCTACTGCATGACATAGAGCTGCTTGTTTTAAGAGTGTAGCCCTGTGGTAGGTATAACATGCTACAGTGGACGGCCATACACCCAGAGCATATAGGCAGCACTAACTGTACTTGATGGTTATTTTTTTTTTCTTTTTAAATGAATGAGGACACAAAGTGGTGTGTACATGGAATAGGGCCATGGGTGCCCTGGTACATGCACCAGACTGCTGGAGGTGGTCCCACTGCATGCACCATGTCCCCTTTCTTGTTTTTACCCAGGGAATTTTCTTATTACCAACTTTTTCAGATTTTTTTGTGCAATTTCATTCTCCTCCTTTAGAAAATGGTTGTATTATGCTTTATGAAACTGATTCAAACTATAAATGGGCATTGGCTTATCATGAGAGAATAGAGCTCTGAATTTTATGATCAAAACACAGTAATTCAAAGGTAGAACCCTCATTCCTACCTTGTTTTTTGCACAAATGATAGCCATGATTTTTCTGTCGACTTTTTTTCAGCTTCTATTAACTGCTCTATAAATAGCGAGAACTTTCATATCTGACTCAGTATTTTTAGCATCTGGCATAGATCTTTCCTAGAGCTCACATCTAACAAATGAATGAATGAATATTAGGCATAGCTATGGAGACAGTAATTTTTTTCCTGTAAGAAAGAAATGATTGAAAAATTTATGGGTGGGCCAGGCAGTTAATGCAAATCTATAAATAAAATGTCATACAAATAGTTGAATAAACAGAATAACACACACACACACACACACACACACACACACGAAATTATGTCATATTGCAGGAGAAAATGATGAATGGAAGTAGAGACCATTACAAAGTAGAAGGAGAGCAGGAAAGCATAAATAGAGACTATTAAGAATGTGGAAAAAGGAGAAAGGGGAGAAAAGGGAGGAAATTAAAAATAATGAATGGGTAAATATGATGAAATTGCATTTTTGGATCTATAGGAATGTTATAACAGAACCTTTCTTATGTTGTACAGTTAAGAAATTAGCATGATATAGTGGCATACATGCATAATCCCACCACAAGGGAGACTGAGGCAGGAGAATTGCTACAAGGTCCACGTCAACCTGAACTACATAGTGAGTTCAAAGGCAACATGAGGTACATAGCACCTTGAGCTACATGGTAAGTTCCAAACTTTGTAAATAAATAAATAAACCAACAGATCAGGCAAAACACAGACAGGACTGAAACAAGAGCATAGAGTTCCAGACACTGATGGGCGAGGGGAAAGTGAGATGAAGAATGGGGTGCATCTAGCTCAGAGTGTTTAACTATAGCTACCACTGTGCCCTGCTGAAGAACTCTAAAGGACAGCACAGAATGGAGTTATCAAAGTCATCTCATGCCAGAAAAACATTTTCCTACAAACTTGCGGAAGTCACTAGCTAAGAGCTTGATGTAGCAACTGAATGTGTTCCTAAGCCAGGGAAATACTCCTAAGAGCTGAGATGTAGTATGAGCATGGTAGCAATAAAGAAGGGTAATGTCAGTATGACGTCCCAAGTATGTATATTTCTCTATAAACTTACTCCATCCAAGCAAAATCTAAGCAAAACGATGCAACCCACATGCCTTTCTCCCTCTTTCTGAGTTATGCACCTATCCTGGTGTTCTGTTTATGACCTGGGATATCCCCTCCAAAGATATTATCTACATAATTAAACAATTACTCATTAGGTAGATGACAGGAGTGAGGCATTATGTGGAGCTGGAGTGGACCAGTGAAAAGGTGAGGACTAAATGAGAAATTACGGGTGAGATGAGTATCATACATACCTGCTCTAACTCTGAATGATGTTCTGTCCATCTTCTTAGCACTGACTTGTCATCTCATACAAAGTGGGTATTAAGTGAATGTTTACTGGATTTGTGAATTATATTCTATTGGCTTTATTTGGAAATGATGGGCACTGGGAACAATTACAAATTAAACTGGGTATTTGGCTCTACCTGGAAGCAAAGATCTATAAAGTTATTGCTCTGGACGGGGGCATTGAAGTAAGGCAACAATGCTTAGTTGTCACTAGCAGGGACACACCTGGCCTATATGGATAAGAGGCAATTACTGCATTAGAAAATAATTTAAATATTGGCCTAGTACAGAAGTAATACATCATTTTGCATTAATGTAGAAGCAGCAGCAACTGGATGGTACAATGGATGATACTGTGTACTTTCTAATGGCTTGTAATTTCTTAGTAAACCAGAAGCAAGACAGCATTGAAGTCATAATCACTGCAGTGGATCAGATGTAGTTAAGACCAGGCTGAAGAAGCAGCCCTTTAGTTCTTAAAGTAATTCCCCAATGTGACCATTAAGGACTCCCATCCCAGCAAGTCCAAACCAGAGCAGAATGCATTATTTCCTGACCTTTTGGAGGAGTCAAGGGCAATATGATGCATGGATACATGAAGCATTTTGATCATTTTGTGTGGATACAACTGAATTGTTCCTAAGAAAGACTGCAATTATAATCTTAAAAACACAATCAAACAAAAATCCAAAACAAGTTTGAAAATTCAAGAATAGGAATTCCTGCGTGTTTATCCAGGGAACTTGTTGGGAGTCACAAGCTCCTGGACATTCTTGAAGAAAGGGAATTTCAACCATTCAGCAAATTAACTGGCATCTTTATTTCTACAGGGACTCTGGAAATACCTTGTGCAAATAAACTTAGTTCACTAGCGTGATCAAGGGCGCCACCTTTTGGGCATTGCTGACAATAGCATCAAAGTGAATTGCTGTTTTGTATTCTTTCTATTAAACTCAGAACTGCCTACAGAACTAATAAAGAGCAGAAGTCATCAGGGTCTTTGAATTTTTATCAAGTTCTGATACCAATCGAAGTTTGTAGGTATGGCTATTAATCATGTACCACAGATTTTTCATTTTGAGAAATTATTTTATGCTGAAAACTTAGAATATTCAAAATCTTCATTGTTATCCAAAATTTTGATATCACAATAGTAAGAGAAAACCAGCTTGCAGTGGTGGTGTATGCCTTAAATCCAAGCACTCAGGAGGCAGAGGCAGACATACCTCTGAGTTCGAGGCCAGTCTGGTCTCCAGAGTAAGTTCCAGGACAGCAAGGGCTACACAGAGAAACCCTGCCTCAAAAACAAAACACAACAAAGGAAATTCAATGTACACACAGTTGTCATCCTCATCTTTAATTCCTGTTTCTTTGGTTTCAGATACCAGCAGTCAACTCTAATCCATAATTATTACTTGGGAAAATCCAGCAACAGATAATTTGTGTGCTTTAGATTGCATTTGATCTTTAATATGGTGAAATGTTATGGGATTCTATTCTATCCTGCCTGGCAATTATCATATAATCAAGAACTGAATCACCCCTTTGAGCAGTATATGCACTACCTGCTTGGTAATTATTAGATCCATAGTTGCAGCCTTGTAGAGCTTGTTTTGAAGACAGACAAACTATTTGTACATAACTTTCATTACAGTATATTACTAGAGTTGTTTTATCTTATTATATCTTGTATCTTACTACACCTAATTTATAAGTTAAACATCATAATAGATAGCGATGAGTAGGAAAACAAGATAATATTCATGGGTATTGAAGCATAGGAATAAGAGATAACATATATTACAAAAATAAATGGAAATAATTTAAATATTGATCTAGTCAAGAAGTGATATCTCATTTTGTTTTAAGACAGCACTAGTTGTCCAATAAATGCTCATGGGAAATTAGCAAGTTATTCTCAGAATTATGGCTTATTAAGTACTCATTGATACTATCATTTCTATTTACCTGAAGAAGAGGTGAAAATCAATATGTGGTGACAGGAAAACCAGGTCTCACTTCTCAGCCTTTAGCTAAAATTCGATTGACTAAGAGGAGGCATCAGGGAACTTTCAAAGATGATGTAAACGTTCTATTGGGGATATTGTCACAACTATCAAAAGGTACTCAATTTTTTTTATTAAGAAATTTTTTTCATTCATTTTACACACCAACCAAAGATACCCCTCTTCCCTCCTCCCAGCCTCCCAGCCTCCCCTTCCAACCCATCCCCCATTCCCTCCCACAAGAAGGCAAGGCCTCCCAATTGGAGGCACATTCAGTAGAATCAAATCCAAGCCCTTCCCCCTGCCTCAAGGCTGCAGGAGGTGTCCTATCACAGGTAGTGGGCTCCACAAAGCCCACTCACACACCAGAGATGGATTCTGATCCTACCGCCAGGGGGCCTCCCAAGCAGATCAAGCTACACAACTCTCTCACCATGCAAAGGGTCTCATCCAGTCCCATGCAGGCTCCAGAGCCATTGATCCAACTTTCGTGAGTTTCCTCTAGATTTGTTTGGTCTTCCCTGCATGTTTCACCAACATGCTCCTGATGCACTTGCTCATAGAATCCCTCTTCTCTCTCTTTGTCTGGACTCCAGGAGAGGGTGCCTGAACTGAACTGGCTTGCCCCAGAGATCAGACCGGGGAATACCCTAACTGTCATCATGGAACTTTTCTCCAATGACTTATGGAAGCAGATGCAGAGATCCACAGCCAATCACTAGACAAAAGGTACTGAATTTGACACAAGCTGTGCATTGCTCTTAGGCAAGATGTGTGGTTGAATTCTCTGGTATTAGAATTGCAGGCTTGCTTTGTCCTGGAGGTGGCTCCTCAAGTATTTCAATGAAACTTCACTAGAAATCCAAGTCAAAGGCTGATTTTGTTCTATGGATAAATCAGAAGTTGTTCCAAGACAGTAGGGAAGCCTTTACACTTGACTTGTTCATTTCTGGATAAGCCTCTGAAAACATTAATGATGACTGTCATTTCAGGGAACTGATGAAAGCACCATGTTGGCTAACTGCAGTGGCTCTCAGCCCTCTGACACTACCATCTTGTGAAACACTTGGAAGAACATCAGTCCCTGAGCCCCACTCACAGAGATTCTGAGTGCACAGGTCTACAAGAAGTCCAGGTGATTCTAGTACACACCAGGATTCATGTAGAACACTTTCCCAACATGCAGCAGCACTAGCATCACCAGCGAACAAAATGAGTGTATGTGGTGTTTGTGTGTACACACGTTCACATATGTGTGTGCACAAATATGTTCATACATAAACACAAACGTCAACAGCAACTTTTTAATAAAAATTATCTTAAGTCTTAAATTGTCTGAATCAGAAATTTGGCATGAGGCCAGCCATCTACATCTCAACAAGCCATTTTGGAGATTCTAGTATAATTAAAGTTTTCCCATTGAGCTAAATTTTTCTTTCTTCCTTCCTTCATTCATTCCTTTCTTTCTTTCTTTCTTTCTTTCTTTCTTTCATTCATTTATTTATTTATTTATTTATTTATTTATTTATTTATTTATTTATTTATTTATTTTTGTAGTGAGACTAAGTACCTTGCCTTGTATTAAGGCTGAGTAAGGCAACCCAGTTTGAGGAGTAGGGTCTCAAAAGCCAGCCAAATGGTCAGACAGCCCCTGCTCAGAAGACCAAACTACACAGCTGTAACATATATGGAGAGTGTCTAGGTCAGTCCCATACAGGCTCCTTGGTTGTCAGTTAAGTCTCTGTAAGCCCCTATGAGCTCAGCTTAGTTGATTCTGTGGGTTTTGTTGTGATGTCCTTGACCCTTCTGTCTCCTACAATCCTTCCTCCCTGTCTTCAGCAGGATTCCCTGAGCTCTGTCTAATGTTTGGCTGTGGGTCTCTGTGTCTGTTTCCATCAGTGGCTGGATGAAGTCTCTCTGATAAAACTGGGCTAGGCATCACTGGAGTGTTTTAGGATCCAATATTCCTCTACTTAGTTTTACCATCCCGTGTTTTTGAAGATTCCTCTTTTATACTAGTGTTGACTTTTTTCTTAAGCAGAGATGTGTGTCAGTGTGGATGTCGTATGAATAGCTCAGTGTTCTGTTAATTCCCCTTTTCTCGAATCCTCTACTTGGTCCTCTCCCTTGCAGCTCACTGCATTCCTTTCATTTCCCCATACATTTTGTGCTGAATTGACTTTTGTCAATATCTATCTGCTCCTGGATATCCCCTCATTGTGCTGCAAGGTTTCACATTCATTTTCCAGCAGAGGTTGCCTCAGCCCAGTGAGAAACCTCACGCTCTTTGTTTGTTCTTCCAGTTCAGGCCTGCTGACACCTCATCAGTCAATGCGGATGGGAAATGGCCTCAATCTTTCCAGCTATTGTTAACGAAGATTATATCCAGGAGAAATATATCATCTGTCATCTCTGATTTATTTTATCTTCTCACACTGGTGATTTGGTAGTTATTTCAGCTGCCCAATGCAATTATTCAAAAGCTTCAAGGTTGTTTCTTTTGTAAACAGAAGTTTCCTCTAGGTCTTTATGAGTTTTATAATAAACTTGATCTTCCAAATGGTTCTTGCAGGTAGGTGTTGCCCTCAGCCCTCTTCAGCCAGAAGTCACTGCTCCAGGCTCCTCTTCGAGCTTACTTTTTATTCCCTTTAATCTTCTAGGAGGTTAGATCTTATCTTCTCTTTCACAAGAGCTTTAGCAAGGATTTCTTTTTCAGATTAATTAATTCGTTTATTTTTCTTCACATCTAAAGTTTCTGAAAATTCCTTGGAAGTATTTGTATGATTTTCCCAGATTCTTCTTTTCCAATACCTTGTTCTGTTTCATATGGTTATTTTCTTTTATGTATTATATTCTGTAGTTCCTCACATTCAGAAATAAAATACAAATGCACTTTCTGTAATATTTTATTCATTCGTCTATTCAGTTTTGGAAAAGATGGGTCAAAACTGCATGTCATGAAAGAGACCATGTGACCAGAGGAAAATAGTGACTGCCTGGCATTGTACAACACAATTTGCAGACTTCGGCTCTGAAATTTTATTATGGCAAGTCTAATTCTTGGTGCTAATGACAAAAAATGATGAGTGACCCCCGCTAGGTCATTCTTGGGTTCAGTCTCATTACTTTGTCTTCAGGTATTGTCCATTTCCTCCCTAGTTTCAATGACAGGATATCCATTGAGAAACAGTTTGCTCTTGTTCTCATCGAATGCCTAACCAAACTTTCTCTCCTTAAGGTATCAAAGCCCCATTTCCTCTAGGGAAACAAACCCTGGCTTTATCTGTGGGCAACAGTGGCATGCTTAAAATAACTGCTCACATTATTAGGTGGACATCGAAGAGAATGAGAATTTAAACCATGTAATTATTAATTTTCCACATTTTGCATCTTTCAAAGCACAGTTTGCTCTGAGGATATATAAAAGGAGACAAAGAAAGTCCTGGTACAAAAATAAAATACAAAAGGTCTACATCAAGATGAAGTATAATGCATTCATAATGCAATATATTACAAAAAAGTCTTAATTCTCTGAGCCTTCCTGACCTACACCCTCTCCAAGGTGACAGTAGCATTTCTTTTTCTGTGAGATTCTCCTTGCTGATGATTCAGCCTTGGCCTTGAGTTGGTTGGCTTTAATTGACAGAACACAGCAAATACAAAATGTCAGTTCCAAGCCTTGAGTCTAACACCTTAGATCCTGGTCATGACTAGAAAAGTAAGCCTGCAACACCTTGCCAAACATAGGGAACACATAAGAAGAGAGCTGGGTTTTTCAGAACCTTCCTAAACCACCCAATCACAGGCTGACCTGCCAGTGGACCAGATTCTAATGAAGAATCAAAGGACAAAACATGGAAACCTGCAGACACACAAGAAATAGTAAATGGTTGTTCTAAATTACCTTTAACACAGGTTGTTAATCAATAATCCTTCAGGAAGACCTGTTGAGTACATGCGGAGCCAAACAGGATAAAATTCAGTATCTTGTCTTTCTTTTGCTCTTCCTAAAAAATTCTTTTCAGCATTTAGTCTTTATTCATGCTAAAATGTAAATAATTAATAGAAAGATTAAATAGTTTTCTTAAGGGACATCTGTGGTTTTGGGATTTTTTTTGTTTTTTGTTTTTTTAATTTATTAATTTTTTTTCCAGACCAATCACAGTTTCCAATCCCTCCCTGCTCTCCTCCCAGTTCCTGCTCCCAATCTCACCTCTCTCCTCCCAACCACTTCTCCTCCTCTCTCTTCAGAAAAGGGCAGGCCTCCTATGTATATCAGCCAGCCATGGCAAAGCAAGTTGCAGTAAACTTAGACATCTCCTCTCCTTTTAAGGCTGAACAAGGCAACCCAGTAGGAGGGAAGGGTCCCAAAAGCAAGTAACAGAGTCAGAGACAGCCTCTGGTCCCACTTTTAGGAGTCCCACAAGAAGACCAAGCTACACAACTGAAACACATGTGTAGAGGGCCTAGGTTAGTCCCACGCAAGCTCTCTGGTTGGTGGTTCAGTCTCTCTGAACCCTTCACAGGTTAGTTGAACCAGGTTAATTGATTCTGTGGGTTTTCTTGTGGTATTCTTGACCCCTCTGGCTCCTACAATCCTAAACTGTTTCCATCAGTTTCTGGACAAAGCCTCTATGATGACAATTGGGCTAAGCAATGATCTTTGAGTATAGCAGAATACAATTATGAATCATTTCACTGACTCTTTCTTTTTGTCAGTCATGTTTTGTTCTATCCCAGGTCTATGGGCCATCCTACTTCTGTGTCTTGGCCCTCAGGGGTTAGCTCCCTCTCATGGTATGGGTCTCAAGCTGGACCAGTCATTGGTTGGCCACTTCCATAATTTCTGTGCCACCTTTACCCCTAACATATCTTTTCAGCAGGGCACATTGTAGGTCAAAGTTTGTGTAGCTGGGTTGAAGTCCCAATCCCTCCACTGGAAGCCTTGCCTGTTACAGGAGATGGCTAGTTCTAGTTCCATATACCCCATTGCTTGGAGTCTTAGCTAGGGTCACCCTCATTGATTCCTGGGAGTTTCCATTGCACTAGGTTTCTAGCTTGTCCCAGAGATGCCCCCTGATTCCAGTTGTCTTTCCCAGTACTCTCTGCCTCCATTCTCACCCCACTTGGTTTCTCCTGTTCCCATGCCCATCTTCCCCATTCAATACCCCCCCATCCACCCATGATGTCTGTTCTATTTCCCCTTCACAATGAGATTCATGTGTCCTGCCCCTCTTGAGCCCTCATTGTTACTTAGCTTCTTTGGGTTAGTGGATTGTAGCACGGTTATCCTTAACCTTATCCTTAACTTTACAGCTAGTATTCACTTATAAGTGAATACATATTATGTTTGTTTTTCTGGGTCTGAGGATGATATTTTATAGTTCTGACAATTTGATGGTAAATTTCATGATGTCATTTTTTAATAGCTGATTAATACTCTATTGTGTAAATACGCCACATTTTCGTTCTCCAATTCTTTAGCTGATGGACATCTAGATTGTTTTCAGTTCCTGGCTATTATGAATAAAGCTGCTATAAACAGGTTTAACAAGTGTCCTTGTGGTATGGTAGAGTGTCCTTTGGGTACATGCCCAGGAATAGTATAGCTGAGTCTTGAAGTAGGTCAGTTCCCAATTTTCTGAGAAACTGCCATATTGGTTCCCAAAGTGGCTGTACAAGTTTGCACTCCCACTCGCAGTGGAGGAGTGTTCCCCTTGCTCCACATCCTCTTCAGAATAAGCTATCATTTGTGTTTTTAGTCTTAGTAATTCTGACAAGTGTAAGATGAAATCTCAGAATGTTTTTTATTTGCATTTTTCTGATGGCTAAGGATGTTGAACAATTATTTAAGTACTTCTCTGTTATTTGAGATTACTCTGTTGAAAATTCTCTGTTTAGATATGTACTCCATTTTTAATTAGTTTATTTGGTTTGTTGATGTCTAGCTTCTTGAGTTCTTTATATATTTTGGAAATCATCCCTCAGTTAAATGTGGGGTTAGTGAAGATCTGTTCCAGGACCTCTGTGTTTTATTCTTGTGGATGTTTAGCATTTAAGTTGGTATTAACTGGTTGGAACTGCTATAATGAAGTACTGAATACTAGGTGAATTAAGCAGAAATTCATTTTGTCAATGCTACAGGTTAAAATCATGGCAGCATCTAATTTTATTGTCTACAAAGTGTCTCCTTTCTGCTTGTGAGATGGCCAAATTCTTCTGTCTCCTTGTGCTCATCATCACTTGGTAGATGTTTGTGCTCAAATTACATCTTTTTGTAAGAATTCCAGTCATCCATTATTAGAGCCAAATCTAATGTCTCATTTTAACACCTGTTAACATCCTGGCTCTAAATACAATTGCATTTTGGGTTATTGGGGTTAGAAGTTCAGCTTATGAATCAGGGAGTAGGGTACAATTTGGCCCCAAACATGGGCTTTAATGAAAACTATTCAGGAAAATAAATGAGGACAGAAGTAAGCTTCTGAATGAGAATGATCTGCAAAGCCAAAGGCAATCAACATGGGGAGAGAATACAGGACTAGAGACCTCTCTCTGTTGCTCAATACAGTGCTGAGTGCCTGACCATGACAGAGTATGTATGCTATTTAGGAAGTTCCCACTATTCTTACCATCAGCATCAGAACTCTTCTTGTAGGTTAACAGAGAAATAAGAGACAAGAGCTGGAGTTTTAAACTACTCTAAACTACTGTGTCAGAGAATAAAGGCCATGCTCTTACCTCTAGAAAATGCTAACAAGAAGTGGAACCCACACAGAGCAAAGTAATTAGAGGCTGCCTCTGAATCTTACCCATGAGCAAAATGTGAAGCCTGAAAGAACTCTACAGATAGTAAGTGAAGTCAGATGGGAAACAGCACTGGGGTATAATTTGCAGAAACATCAAAAGCACAATGTTCTCATGAGTACTAACAGTGTGCATGTCTGCCATCATAGCATCCAGAAACAACAGGGTGGTAACACTAGGTTGAAGGAGAGTGGCAAAGCCTGAACCATCAGTGACAGAAGGGATGTCAAAATAAGGTTGTTAATTAAATACAAAGCTGGTTAATTTCTACAGGGTAATAAAATAGTTTCAGTGCCCTACAGTATAAGACAGAAACCATCTGTAACTTCTCAGTCTCTAGAAGTTAATATTTAACTAGCTTGGCCTAATCAAAAGTAAATAGTGAATCAAAAAAGTTGTATTACTCTAAAGATGTTATATTTAATATAGTGGCTAAATATAATGTGCCTTTTAAATTTTCAAACTAAATTGGTTAAATTTATATATGATAAACATACGTTCTTTTGTAGTACTGGCCATATTTGAAATGTTCAAATGTGCTCATGCCTAGGGAATGCCATATTGAACAGCTCATACATAGAACATTTCCATTGCTACAGGATGTTCTGTTGGACCACACAGTACTAGAACATCAGATGAACCACAGGCAGTTTTTTAAAGAGTGCTCTAGCAGGAGGCATAAAAGTGGTTCTGGGAAATTATTCATAATTGTAGGAGCTATGGTTTGCAGGAACTGAGAATTTTATCAGGCAGCTCTGGAGACAGAGATTGTGTAGTGAAATATGCCGATGGATGCTATAGTAAAGTTATATTTTTCCTCAATTTCTTCACCTAAATCTCTACTTGGCCTGACTCAGTCCCAAAGTATCTCATTGCATGTGTGTAAATGTCACGTGGTCTTGATGCTAGTCACATAGGTCTCTTACTCGATAAATGGCTTCCCACTGTGAACATATCCTCAAACTAAGTTTGAGAGAGTATAGTTCCTTTCACAAATTTTAAACTGGCTCCAACAATTTAATAACATGGTTCAATCTTATTTTAACTACATCCAGAGAAATATAAATATGTCCAAAGGAAACTAAATATAATCTTAAAGTTTAGCATTATCATTAAAAAAAAACAAATTCTCAGTGATAGTAAGAAAATATATATGCTCTCTTTTACTATCTAAAATTTGTTGTGATTCCTCTATAGAGTTGTAACTTGAAGTATTTTATTTTATGTTGGAAAGTTTTTATTACCCTACATTCTTTTATATGTGAAATAGATGGCAACATTTTCCTGTTGGTGAAGTTCATAAGGGTTAAAGTGTAAAACATTAAAGAACTGTAATCAGTAATAATATAATTGATAAAGAAAAAGCATTATAAAACTGTTAAAAACATTGGTAATGAAGTATTATACAACAATGTAAAATTTTGTTAAAAGTATTCCTCTTAATAAGCTAAATCATTTTTCCCAGATCATGTATTAGTGGATAAATAAATACTTCCTTATTGCAAAAAGCGTAAGTTATAATACTCATCTTTTAAAAAAGTGTAGTTGCTATAGAAATGTGTAATGAAATACATAAAATTTTAATATAGCATTCAATTATTTGAACATTCCCAGTATGTACCAAAATCAAAATCATACCATCATCTATCACAAAACTCTTGAGCTGAGGATTCTCCAGTTCTCCTCAATGGCCTAGTACTTGTCCTAGGTTAAATCCCCAGGATCGCCAAATGAAATGAAGCTGAAACTTAATAACTCTAATGACAACTATGACTTGATCAAAACTTTCTTCAGTTTTACTAACCATACATGTCTAGAAAACTCTTGCTTTCAAAAGTATTTCTATTCCAGTCATTGTAACTACCCAATACCTCAGTTTCTAAGGGGAATAGCAAACCTATCAAGAAAAGCATGAGAATGTGGGGTAAGGTGGCAAATTAGCAGCCCTGTCCAAGTGAATGGGTGATTATACTTAAGGCAACGCAGAAATCAATGAAAGTCATCACTCAGTCATCTGTTCCTGCCACTTGTCTAATCCACCAATTGATGAATGGTAGTTATTAGCTCCAATGATCTTCCCCCAAGATCCGGCATGGTACCAAACTGTAGGCACTGCTGCTACTGCCAGAGACACAGCTGGTGTAGCTACAATGAGGACTAGCCTTAAGTGTCTTTCTGTGTACAGTGATACATACACAGAAGCAGTTCCACCAGGGATTTTCAGCTGAGAAGAGACCCCTAGAATTCACTGTCCCTGGATTTACCCATTGTGACTACCAAAGTTAGATAGTAGTAGTGACCATGGTGGGTTAAATAACCCTTACTGACTTCACAGTCATAAACAGGAAACAAACTTGTCTGGTCGATGGCTGCCCCAAATTGTCATAGTAGCCACAACTAGGCTGAAAACACCTCAGCTACCCAAATCAGTACAACAGATTCCACTGGGTATACCTGTGCTTGGTGACTAGAATGATGTATTTGAAGTGCAAAAGATCATGTCTGCCAACACAGACTACTGTGCAGAGGGAGACTGCCATAAATGAAGGGGAAAGAAAAATCTTCCTTGATGAATGTAGTCTAAAGGAAGATGAACAGCAACCTAGTACTTGGTGGGTACTGGAAAAAATACTTGAGAATGAAAAGAAGGATAAACACATTCAAGATGTTACCCCAAAAAAGTAAATGTTGCTCAGACACAACTAGGTAAGCAATGAGAACTCAGAAAACTCCAAGCACCACGAGGTTGATAAATGACAGGAATTAGTATATACTTTTCAATATCTCTGCATATCAATGAGCTCAATTCCCTAGTCAAAAGACATAGGCTAGCACATTGGATTAGGACTTACATAGGAATTAAAAAAAAATACCTTTTACATCTAAGAAACATTCCTCACTTTCAAAGATCTGCACTGTCTTAGGATGAAAAGATGAAAGGTATTACAACCAAGCCAAAACAGGAAACAAGCAGGCATTGATGTTCAAATATCTGCCAAAAATAAAAGTAAAAAAGAACTAGTCATAAAGGATAAAGGACACTTTAAACTGATTGAGGGAACAACCCATCAAGAGGACATTACAATTCTAAACATGTGTGCACCAAGCTCATGTAAATCCAATTTCATAAAACAAATACATAAAAAGTGATATATAGATTAACCCACACACAGGAATAGTAGGTGACTTCAGTATCTTTACTCTCAACAACAGGTCATCTGATAAAAAAGTAAACAAACATTAACATTAAAAGACATAGATAAATGAATTAAACAAACTCCACAAAATATGCCCCCAAACAGTATCAAAGCCAAATTCTTCTAGGCAATCTATAAGACTGGCTCCAAAATTGACTCTACCTTAGACCACAAAACAAGTCTCAATATATATTGAGAAAGTTGAAATAACTTATATTCTATTTGACCACAATAAAATTAAAGCTACAGATTAATAGCAATAGGAACTACAGAAAATACACAGACTAATGGAGAGTAACAATACACAATTATTCTTGAATGGATCATTGAAGAAATCAAGAAAGAAAATATAAAATCCCTAAAATTGAATGAAAATGAAAACACAACAGCTATACAATACAATGAAGATAATCCTAAAGAGAAATTTAAACCTCTCAATGACTACATAAAAAGACCAGAGATATCTCAAACAAACAACTTAACGATGATGCATCTTTAGGCCCTAGGAAAACAAACAAACAAACAAAAAAAACTCAAACGAGTAGACAGAAATAAATAAGAACAGGGCATAAGTTAAAATAAAATGCAAAAATATAAATAAAAGGGAAATTTGGTTATTTAAGAAAATAAACAAGATTGACTACGCATTTGATTAGAAAGTAATTTAATTCCAATGTTTTTCTGGAAGTTGTGCCAATTGAACTGGCAATGCTCCCTACAATAAAAACTCTAGTATCAGGCATGAGAAATCCCTTTTTTGAATGGTTGTTCAGTGTGATTCAGGTGATTACAAAAGCGATAGACAGACAGACAGATAGACAGATAGAGATATGTGTGTGTGGTGTGGTGATGTGTGTGTGTGTGTGTGTGTGTGTGTGTGTGTGTGTGTGTGTGTGAATGTATATGTATCCTTTGGGTGGCTCTCAGAGGTTGAGGGTACGCCCCTGTTAGTGAAGATACTGCAGACTTAGGACACAGCGCTCAGATAATTTGAGCTGGATCTAAGCAGACAGCTTCCTTTCCGCAATGTAATTCTATGGTACAAGAAAATACGGTGCAAACTGTTGAGAGAAGGAAGGAACAAATAACCTTACGCGGTTGTAACACCTATGAAGCACATCAATGACCAGCATGACAAGATATCAAAAAAAAAAAAGTGCAATAAGTTGCCTTTAGTGTTGGTGGTAACCAACAGCTGTCTAATTGGACATAATGCCCAGCCTACAGGAGATAAATCATGCCTGGAACTAGAAACATAGCCAATTTTCTGGGGCTAATGAAGTGAGAGATCTTAAAAAAGAGTCTACTACTGCCAGTTTGCTAGACCAACAGAATTCCTAACTTCATTCTCAATCTTATTCTAATAACCACAGATAACTGTAGCTTCCAACTCATCAAGGAAGCTTTTCTGTTTATTTTTATTCAGATGACTTCCTTGTTGGTAAAATATTGAAGTCATCCACTATTGCTGCATTGGGGTCAATTTTATTTAAATCCATTAACAGAAATTATTTCATATGACAAATAAAAGCAAAAGATTGTTTAATCATACAGACACATTGTGATGCACATGGAAATAAGCACCATGTAGATTTCCTCTTACAAACTCTTTCTGAAAACATTTTAAAAATAATTTTGTGTCAAGTTATGAAAACAAGATGATCCTATGCATCTTTTCATTATTATTTTATAATTATTCAATATCACTAAGATGATAAATATATTTGAAAGGTTAGAATATGCTAGAACACTTTCTGTACATATTCTATTTTATACTCATTCATATGTGTTTGAAAGATATATTTATTTAAATTTAAAAGAAAAGCACAAATTGCTAAAACAACTGGTTTGACAGCCAGCACATAATTCAATTAAATTTTTAATTGCCAGAAAAAGCATGTGACATTTATAAGATGAGATTTGATAAGGTTACAGTAATCAAGATAAATGCTAATGCTATTATTTGATAATAAGACCTGCAATTATTATATTTAATAGCCGCAAATGTGAAAGAAGGTTCTTGAAATTTTCTCTGGTTTTTGTCACTGTGAGAAAATAATCTTAGCAAACAGTCCAGTTAAAGTTAAATGAACATGCACTACCAAATCCACATTTTTCTTGTGTCCAGAGATGCTGCTCCTCCCTTTCCAGCCATGAGGACTGACAATAGGCCAAGTCATTGATTACACACAGTGGAATTCCTTGCAGACAATAATTTGTTGCTTTGGCTTGCAGTGTTTCTCACGACCTCCACACTTGGTTTTCATGGAGTCTACCTGAGAGAGTTTCCTCCTGAATTCAGGGATTCAGAAGGCTAGACCATCCACTCTCACTTCGTCACGCAGTATTGCATCTAAACTGAGAAATAGTCAGAGCTGAATGGTAATAAATTCAGAGCTGTGTGAAGGCAGTGCCTACTGAGAAAAAAATCCTTTTAAATATGCATATTACGTATATGAGATATATACATTAAAATATATATCAAGGAAAGGACCAAAAACAAAAAGTCAGCCTAGCATTCCAATAAAGAACTTAGAGAGGTTATTGGAATAACTTCCATCCCTGCTGCAGGGAAGTAAAATCAGTAAACTGAGCACAAGAAAATATTTTGGTAATGGCAAAGCTCCATGAAATGGTGAATGACAGAAATAACAGTAAACAGTAACAGTTGAAACAAAAATTAGTTTATTAAAATTCTTTTAACAAAGATTTCTGGTGAGATTAAATGGAGATAAAAGAAAATTTATAATTAAACATGTAAATTAAGGAGAAAAACCAACGAAATTTAAAATACGAAAGAGTGTTCTGAATTTTATAAATTCTAATATCTAGATGGAATGAACTAGTCTTTAGAAAAAAATGTAATATGCAAAATTGATTAAATCAGAGATAATTTAATGGAGCAGCAAGAGTTAAAGAAATTAATGACATTATCAAAAGTGTCTTTGTTCAAAACACCTCATGCTCAATAGGGCTTGCAAGTATAATCTAAATGTTACAAAAAGGTTAATTCTTATTGTTTACCACTTTCTTCAGAGATTGCCAAAAGAGAAAACACTGCCTTTCTGTGACTAACAAAAGAGAGATTTTAAAATGACTGCAGCATGCGGAATGAATTAAAAAAGCAGCTTGATATAGCTGATTTACAACAGAAGAAGATCACTTTCCTGTGGTATGGTGCCTGTGCCGAGAGAAGTTTAAGTTGAAACCAGAGAAGAACAAGCCATGAGAATATTGCAGTTGTCAAGGTGAGAGACCATAAGGACCAGAACACAGAGGTGGTAGAGGAGACAGAGTACTTTTAAGGAGTACTCTAAATAGACAGGTCTCAATAAGTGATTAGAGGCAATGGGGAAGGCTCACACAGACACCAGGTTCCTGGCCCATGAGATTAAGATTGAGAGGAACTAATTTCCACTAACCAAGGTAGAGGTAGAAGCAATGGCCAGAGCGAGGAAAGTATTGTTTGCCACAGACAGAACTAGAAGAGGAACAGGGCTGCCGATTCTGAGACATATTTATACGGCTCCATGTACCAAGAGGAAAGTCTGGGCCAGAGATGTACTGAGAAGGCATAGCTGAGCTGGAGCAAGCAGCACACAAGAGAGTCAGAAGGGCAAGGGAGCAAAGGGAACTTGCACCGGAAGATGTTCTTTCAGGGGAACGTGGCTGCTCATGTGATGGATCTCAGGAAATGCTATTGATCTAAGTCTTTCAGCCACTGAAGACTGGGACTTGCTGGCACGTAGGTTCTCCATCCTCATTCTGAGCTGCTTGCCAGTGTTTCTAACCTTTTGTCATTGTGAGACATTATTTTCTGCAAATTTCATGCTCAAGAACCACACAAGTTTTAAAAAGGACCAAACACACACAAAGACACAGACCTAGACACACACACACACACACACACACACACACACACACACACACACCATGCATGCATGCACTCACCCACCCACCAACTTGGAATGCTTTAGATAGAGCTATGATTTTATTTGGGGCCATATTCATCACTGTCCTCGGCTGTAGGCAGTGCATGTCTGCTGGGCCTCTCAGAGGCTTCAGTGCAAGGGTGTCCAGTGCCTATAAGCATGCTTTTTGTTAACAATACACCTCTTACCAGCATTGCCTTTCTCTATCTCACCTCCTTACCCCTGTACATGTTTTTCCTTGGGATCATCTCTGAAATAAGCTACCTATACTCAAATTCTTACCTCAGGATTTGTGTATTTGACAAAACTCAAGCCATCACAGGAGAGAGGAAGTACCAGGAAAAGGGCACAGAGGAGAGAGAGAGAGAGAGAGAGAGAGAGAGAGAGAGAGAGAGAGAGAGAGAGAGAGAGAGAAACTTGGATGTTACACAAGGCAAAGAAGAAAATAAATTAAAAAAGAAGAAACATAGTATGAAGAATCTGGAGTAGTGGAATTTATGGAGACAAAAGTGTAGTCACAAGGGGCTAGGCATAGAGGAAATGTGAAATTTTTTTTAATGAGTAGATAGAGTTTCATTTTTTTTAAAGATAAAAAACTGAAGAGTGAGTGTACAGTAGTTGAGTGTGTGTAACACAGAAAGATAATTGAATAAGGAAACACCATTTGTACTACTAGGTCAAGCCAGGTAGCCATCTCAACTTCTCAATAGCATGTTCAACAACTTCCAAAAAGTTACTTTAAATTCCTAGCAATAGTGGCTAGGTAGCCTGAATTGGCCATCTGCTGCAATCAGACTGGTAACTACCCGAATTTTCATCAGAGAGCCTTCGTCCAGTAACTGATGCAGAGATACACAGCCAAGAACTGGCCTGAGCTCCAGGAAGAGAGGGAGGAAGGATTATATAGCTGGGGGGCAAGGGCTTAAGGTCATCACAGGGGAATCTACATAGACAACTAACCTGGGCTCATAGGAGCTCACAGACACTGGCCCGATAGGTTGGGAGCTCTCATGGTACCGACCTAGGCCCTCTACATACACAGCTTGGTCTACTTGTAGGACTCCTAGCAGTAGGAGTAGGCCTGTCCCTGACACTTTGGCAGGCCTTTGGGAATCTATTCCTCATACTGGGTTGCCTTACTAAGCCTTAATATGAGAAGAGAAGTTTAGTCCTACCTCAACTTGATATGCCATGCCATGGGAGGCCTGCCCCTTTCTGAGCAGAAACAAAGGATGAGTGGATTCAGGGGGAGGAGGGTGGCAGAGGGGAAGTTGGGGGAAGGAATGGGAGAAGAGGAGAGAGGGGAAACTGATCAGGATATAAAATAAATGAATAAATTTAATTAATAAAAAATTGTTTTCTGTTTCTTATCATGTACAAGGTTATGACTATCTCTATAATTACATGGAAATCTGATCTGTGACATACAAGTTGGGCAATGATATATAATCATATCTTTTCCGTGGGTCAGAGCCTTATCAGTAAGATGACTGAAATGAACATGATAATACCTAAATCTATGTGTCTTATAGCATATGACTTTATGAACTCAGATGTAATTAACTTATATTTAAATTATTATATTAAACTAACATAATCAATTAACACATAATTTATTTCACACTGTATCTTTGTTTTATTCCAATGATTGGAAAGTCACTCATTCTCCGACCATTTCTTTGGTCCTCTTTCTGTGTTATTCATACATAATGAAATGAAATCAAAAGAAAGAGCAATAAAGGGCATGACTGATGGTGTCCTTAAGGGCTCAATTCTTCAATTGACAGTATTTTTTAAATAACATATGAAATGTAGAAGAATATACCAAATAAAAAATTTTCATTTTCTCTAAAATAGTCCAAAACAATGGTAAATAGTATTATTGTGAAGCCTATCTGAAACTAATGTTCCAAAATTCTCCACCTAAGAATGTTTTACTTGGAGTTGGTATTAATACCCCTTTGCCTGTAGGAAAAGCAGAATATTGTCCAGTATTTAAGTAAGTAAAATTACCATCAAGTTTTACTGTTATGAAGATAATAATCAGCTCTGCTACAGAAGACACTAAACAATTAGTAATGGAGTACAATGGATCAGATTACTAATGCCGTATTCAGTACAAAAAGCAGTTAAAGCTCCTTGCCAGTCTCATATATTACATTTAAAAGAAGAGTATTTTTAAAATTCTTCATATTGCAACTGGAGTAATCAGAAAACTAATTTTCAGTGACTTTTCAGCAAATTGACAAGGACAAGTATTCAAGTTACAATTTGGCAAGTGTGGGTCATATGCACTTAAAGGAGTTTATTCAGTTATTGCTGTCAAGAAGCCTTCCCAGCTTTAATGGCTTAAAATAATAATTGATACTTAGCTCATAACTCAATAGGTCAGTAATTTAGTTTAAATCAGCTGGAAAGTTATCCATCCTCGTGCATTTGTGGCATATAGTAGCTCAATTAGATGGCCCTGTATCACATGGTTGGCCAGTTGTTTGGCTGGTATGAAACGGGGTGAACAAGTAAACTGCTAGGTTGTCCTTGTTTACATAGACACAGAGAGGCCAACAGTCAGCAAAAGCATGGTAGGCATCTTCCAGTCTATTCTCTGAACCAGAACAGAGTTCTTTTTTCATATTCTACACAGTAAAACAAGCTAAAGGTTGTCTCTGTGTCAGGGAACAGACAAACTGGTTCTACCACTTAAATGAGAGACACTACAAAGTCACATTGCAGCTTGCATGGATACAAGGCCATGAAGAGAACTGAGACCATTTTTGAGCCAGTTTAACACACTTATCCAGCATGTTGCTGCCATCTTTACTTAACTGAGATAGATTTCCCTTAAGTTACTAACCAGAAAGGCATTCAAAAATGCAAGGACATTAATACCCAATTCACCAAAAACAGTGAGAGACAAAAAGAAAAGAAAGCTTGCAGAAAAATGATTTTCTCTTCTCTCCTGTCCAAACAACCTTGTCAAAACAAGGAATATGCAGAGGAAGATTCTCAATAGATTAATTAGGCTTATTAAGGTAGAACATTGCAATGGAAATATCTTTGCTATGATACACTCTTAACATATTCCAGAAAGGTGAAGCAAGGGTAAATTTTAAAAGACAGAAATGTGGAGACTTACATAAAACGTTTTGAGACAATAACCCTTGGCTACAAAAATCAATGGCACCATTCCAAGAGTAACAGCCAGCTGCTAGGCAGATGTTCTTGTGAAAGTATGTTTTTGTACAAGGTTGTGGTGTCCTTTGTGGGTATTTTGACCCCACAAAGGGGTCAAAATATGTTCATAGAATTCATTCATAGCCTTCTGGATTTAGCACTCGCGTCTGTTCCCAGCAAGTACAGTGTATTGGACTGAAGAGGAGCTACTGTTCTTGTCAGTTTCCTAAGCAGAGTTGAACTAGATATGGCCGGTGTGTGTAGGAAGCACAGTTCTTTTGTTCTGAGCAAGCTCACCAAACAATCTTGTTATTTCTGAAACCTATGTCTTTATATTTTCTTTCGCATTTCCTGAACCCCTGTTTTTTATTACCTCATTTTCATTGTGTTTGCAACCCCAGTAAAGAATGGAAAGATTAACTTTCACCATATAGCAAAGTGTCCTAAAACTTGGTGTCTTACAAAAATTGGGTATTTATTTAGAACAAAATGTTATAGTTTAACTGCTTGGATTGAGTAAGGCTGGGCAACATTTCTTTCTGATCTTAGCTAGACTCACAGATCTTCATCTGTTTTCAGGATTGATAGTCTAGTATAGATCACCCTCCAGTAAGTTAAAGCAGGTGTGTTCTCATGGCAACAAAATGTCTGTCTGAAAGGTAACTATTAATCTTAGAAACACACTATGGAATAAATACTGTTGAGCCTGGACACCTCACAGTGCATTTGGATCAGTTGTGGATCTCAGCTTCCATCTTTTGCAAAGAAGAAGCCTCTTTGGTGCAAACTGAGAGCTGCACTTGTCTGTGGATACAAGCATAAGTCTTTAGAATAGAAGTTAGAAGCTATACTATTTTTTTAAAATGGCAGTAGTATACTCTTCTTTAGGGTCTATGACCTCTCTATACCAGCCATGGGTAGTTGGCTAGGTATTAGGCTTGAATCTCCATGTGTTGAGCAGGCCACAAGTCCAATTTACTGTTACCCACTAAATAAAAGTGCTACTATTGTATCATTGAGGATAGCTTGGTGGATTAGTCGTTGTTGTGGACCATAGACTGTCCAATGGGTAGAACTATTGATTGCTTTTATCTGTTCACAGCTTGCATAACATCTTCAGAATCTATGAAAGCCAGTCAGTCCTCAGGAGGAGCTTTCCAAGGAATTTCTTGTTTATTTCCTTCAAGATTTTGTTTGAAGTATGTGGTGTCTTCAGCAATAGGGTCTTGCTCACCTTCAAGTTCTTTGAGGCACCCAAGGGCAATAGTAATAGCCTATATTGCTTTGGGAGTCTCTTGTATCTCCCTGACCAAACACTCGAAGGGATGTTTCCCATGCCTGCTACTGGGGTAGTTGTTAAATAGTTTATGAATCTTAGGGGATTATTGTCACTCCTTATAGTGCAACCCCATTTAAATGTGTGTGTGTGTATATGTGCATGCTTGTTTTAAAGTAAAAGTATGCTTCCCTCTGGCTTTTTCAAATATCTTTACTGTTATTGATCTTTCCTTCCTCCCTCTGTGTTGTCCTCCCTCTTTTTTCAAAAGAAATTCAGCTTTACTTTTTTTTTAACTGCAATGTCAACAAAACACAGGAACACTGAACTGATGAAGATATTCTAAACATACTCATTTTTTTTTGTGGAAAGTGGGGAAGGCATAAAATTCTTTGTCCTAATGTTTCTTTTCTGAAATGATTAATTTCAACAGAGGTACCTGTCAAAATTCGTTCTGTGTTATGCTGTGGGATGTCTTTCTGTATGCCATGAGCATGTGTTGCTCTGATTGGTTGATAAATAAAGCTATATTTGCCTATGGCAAGGCAGCTTAGGGGCAGGTGGGAAATCCAAGCAGATGTACAGAGAGAAGAAAGGAGAGGAGAGAGAGATGCCTAGCTGCTACCCAGAGAGAAGCAAGATGCCAGCACACCAGTAACACCACGGCCACGTGGCAAAACATAGATTAATAGAAATGGGTCAATTTAAGATGAAATAGCTAGCTAGCAAGAAGCCTGCCATAGACCATCCAGTTTGTAATTAATATAAGCCTCTGAGTGATTATTTTATAAGCAGCTGAGGGGCCACAGGGCTGGGTGGGACCTGAGAAAACTTATGGCTACAATGTTGTGAAGTCTTATACAAATACTAGACAAGTATATTTTTAAAAAATCAGCATAGAAAGAGTCTGTGAAAATTAGTAAATGTAAAAGTAAGTTTCATTATAAAATTGTTCATATTTCAGAAAAAAATATGTAATACTTTCATTTCCATTGTCTCCACAAAATCTTAGTAAGATCTCTATTGTCTGTGTGTTGGGGGATAGATATGCTGGAAGTATACACATCTCACTGTTACTGCTTTTAGATGATAGAATCTGGAGGAAAAGGCTTTGCTTTTTGCCATATATATTCTGTTAATATTTGGGCATTTTACAATAAGATACAGTGTTTTTTGTAAGTTTAAAATGTCTGATGCACCAAGAAAATTGCTGTCAACAGCTATTCAGACTCTCACATCATCCCTTAAAACTGTCTTTCCCAAGCCTGTCCACAATAATTTCCAGGTTTATCACTGTAGATCACCTTTGAGGTCTGAAGACTTGCCTGGGAAATCTTCTGAGACTGTGTCTGTCTGATAACCATCAAAACTTCAAGTGAAATTAATTAACCTTGACATTATTCCTATGGCCCTCCTTCCCCTAACACAATCTTTGTCCGTCTTAACATTCTCTTTCCAGTTTCTGATAGATGTTACATGCTAATGAATGCTACTGCGGCATTCTACTTCAATAAAACCTTGCTAGGGATTATACCCAAAATAGCCGAAAGCACAAGTCCCCAATGAAATTGTGTTGGCCACCCTTTGACCTAAGAAAATAAACATGGACCAAAATTGTGCTTGCTGTTTAGAATTAGTAGCAACAGCTTATATGTCTGTACTTAGTTCTGCTTTATATAGCTTTATTCATCTGCATTTCAGCCTGGTTTCTTTCTGGCCCTAGGTATTTAACAGGAATAAATATCACATAAAACAACTTAAGGATGTTTGTACATTTAGGTTACCAAGACAAGACACTAATGAGAATAGTACTATGCAGATGCTGTGTTTGCATCAAAGCCATGAGGATTAAACAAACACAGAATCTGTTTCAAAGAGCAATGCCCTAGTTTTGTATTGCATGAACCTTCTCTACTCTGAAGCTGATTAGAAGAGATGTCCAAACCATTTAGCGTTTAAGACAAACCAGAGTAGTTTCATGTCCACATGCACACATTAGAGGGAAAAATCCCTCTTAATTAGTTTCTAAACTATGTGGGGAAACAAACTGTGCCACTTAGAGACAGATAATTATCATAAGAAATGAGAGACTCAAAGTCCCACATTCTTCTCAAACAGAAGTTAAATCGATTCCTGAGAATTCTTCAATTTAAACAAAGACATTCGGGTAAAGCTCCGTGGATAAAGGGTAGTATGAAGACCTGAACCTATATAAAAACAAAGGATGGTGGCACACACACTTATTATCTCAGCAATGGGGAGACTGAGGTAAGCAGATCTCTGAGGCTCACTGGACTTTGAAGTTTTGTCTTCTGATGGATGATGATATTGGCAGTCGTTAGAAAGTTTAGGAGTTGGAGACAAGTTGGAGGAGACAGATCAGTGAGGAGCATTTTATCAGGGCCTCAGGGTCTTCCTCTCTGTGTTTTCCTGCACCTAGGGGTGAGCAGTTCTGCTCTACTAAGCATTCTCTGATACCATGTTCTGCTTTGTCATAGTCCTAAGTGACCATGGACTGAAACCTCTGAAAATTACAAAAATTGCTTGTCTGAGATAATTAGTCACAGTGATACAAAACTCAGTACCATGATTTTGTGTTTATATTTGAGAGAAAACTTAGGGCTAGGTAATTCTTGAGTTACATTTTTTTCTCAGCACTTTGTAAATATTACCTCAGTTTTCTGATATTGGTTAGTTGGGAAGGAAAAATGAGATAAATTAACTTCTGCCCTTTTATTCTTCTTGCATTTCCTGTCTGTTATAACCACAGGTTCTTAGCAACTAGAGTATTTACTTGTTCACTATCACATCCTGTTCCACTGGTCTAAAATCTCCTTGAGAATACAGGTATTACCTGACAGATTTTGAGTTCACTGAATGTATAGAATCACTTCTGTAAAATTTTGTGAAATTAATAAACTAATAACGGAAACTTAATTGTCTTATTTAATCACAATATGGTTTTCTGGAAGTCATTTTGTGAATGATTTATTCAGTCATTTAATCCTTATATATTTGTGACATGTTGTACACTATATAAACATGCACATACACATAGATGCAAATGTGTAAAATATATAAATATTTTGTGGCTGTGCACTTGAACTTATATGTATATGTGCATACATATGTATATATGTACATGTATGTATATACATATATATGTATGTATGTGGTATTTTATATAGTTATTGAAGTTTGATTTAATTGGATTTCTCAAAATGAATAATCTACATTTCTAATTTTGAATTTATATTCCTTTTTAAGAAGAATTTTAGGCAACATGCTTTTCAAAGACACAAAACAGGTCATTATAAATAAACAATAAAATAAAGGACCCACTTAATGACAGCAGTGACTGATAAATCTGTTTTAATTTGGTTGCTTCAGCAATTATAGCAAACAAAGGAGCAAAACTAGAAATCTCATTTTCAACAAAATTCTTGGAAGTGGAGTTTATATAGCTGCATATAGAAGAAATATCATGAAATAATAGATGCTTTTCATGAACGTTTTGTAGAATAAGCAGAAGCATGCTTCACATGGCCATTTCTCACTCCGACCTTTCATTAAACCCAGAGTATTAAGTTGTAGTTTAATGAAGACCTTCCTGTATAAAGCTGAACTAATGTAGTCCAAGAGGGCTTGCTTCTGCTGTTCCAATTTAACAGAGTGGTATGTCTTAAAGAATATAGACTAATAAGGAATTTTGAAATTCCTGAAAAAAACTCCACCTAATATACAATCTTACTTGCTAACAAGGTATCCGAGACCAATAGATTCAATTTTGAGCTCTCTAACTAACTAACTGAAGCATGCACCACAGTAAGGCTCAAATATGAGTCACTGAGAGACAGCAACACTGAAGTATACAGGAGTGGCAGAGACATGCACCCGCAGCACATTCAACCAGACATTTCTTCTCACATATATCAACCATTTGTCTCTCACGATTGAAGTTTGCTCTTATATTCAGATTTTTTTCATATACCTCATGATTTAAAAGAGTAGCCGTGAATCTGTATTGAATGGTGCAGATAATTTTTTTAAGAGTTCACATCTTGCAAGAGTGGGGCCATTGTTTAGCACAAGAATCTGAGAAGTAAAGAAGGTGGGTGTGTTGCCTCTTTTCTTTGATTCATGTTCATTCTCAGCCTTCTGGGTTCTGTTCAGTAACTGGGAGACTGGCGCCTTTGGATTCATTGTATTACCCCTTTTCCTTCTTCAGCTCATTTGGGTTAGGCCAATGAGAAGCCCTGCTGGAGGTCACATGGTTAGGTAAGGCCTGGAGCAATTCTTCACCACTCTGCCAGCCTCGGGTTTCCAGTTCTAGAAGTGCATAACTCCTCATACCCTCCGTCTGAACCATCAGGTAACTGTGATGACATCATCACTGTCCTTGGGAGTCTGATCTAGACATGATGGCGTGTTCACTGTTCCTCATCAGTGTGGTCCTAATCCTCCTCAACTGTGTCCCTCAGTCCCACCCAAATCTCTGTGAGCTGACGGGTAGAAGTCACCTGCCTTGAGTTCTCACCAAGTCTGCATCTGAAAAACCAGACTTTTCCTGGGGAGCCAGTTCCTCCATGGGACCCCAAGTCACACCTATTGTGGCTGCCAAGGATGAGCCAGAACATGATTTTAGAGTTAACAAGGCAGGGGCTGATTTGAAACTCAGGTCTCAGCTCTATCCTCTCTTTCCATTTGGTGGCTCCCATTGAATCATCTTCATTCCTCACTCTATTGGACTTTTGATTTAGAACAGTTGACATTGTGTTACAAATGAATAGAAATCTGCAATAAACAGTGTGTAAGGAAATAACAATAAGGAATTTCCTGTTATTCTAAGGTCAATAACCTGGTTATTGATTTAGAACATAAAGGAGGACTTCAGACTAGTTACTTGGCTATCACAAAGATAATGAAAAGTGGAAATGATGCTTATTGGTTAAAATATTATGGCAACTCCACATAGTTAAAAGGGAGGTTTATTTTGTGGGGTAACTTATAAGTGAAGGGATAGGTTACAGGTCTGGGAAAGCTGTAGCGCAGTCTGGCAGTTCTCTGGATAACTCTGCTTGGTCTACCTCCAACGTCCAGGGTCCAGGAACCAAGAGAGCTGGCCCATCCAGATTCAGGGTCCTCTCTCGGCCCCGCCTTGTAGGCGTGATAGTTACCAAAGCCTCAATGGGGGTTGGAACTTCGAGATCAAAGCTGGAATGGCTACCCACTACAGGTGCTGTGCATCAGAGGCTTTCTCATGCTCTCTCTCTCCTCCCTCTCTCTCCCCCCTCTTTGTTCCAGATCCAGCAATCCAGATCCAGTAAAAGGACAAGAAAATCTGGATAATTTTGTGGCAACAAACATCTGGGTGCATATTTTATTGTAGATTTAAGAAAACCACATTTGCAGTTTTATAAAAAATGGCAAAGAATTAAGTAGTAAACAAAGTTTCTCTGAGAGGAATTAGCCAGCAAGATGGTGACTCCTAGGAGGAATGTTGTCTCTGTGTACATTGTTTTCACCTGTTAGTCTCTCCCTTTCGAGGGTTACCACCACCAAGACTGCCAGGACACACTTTTTTTTTTTTTGTCATCCTCCAGCTTCATCTCTCATAGAGTGACACAAGCCACACAGAGTGATCACTAATCCTCTCTGTGTGGTGGGGCTGCGCTCCTCACTGAGCATCCTTTTCCTTCCTACGGTTAGATTAAGTCATACTAGATAGTACAACCCATTACTATTGTGCAGGAGCAACACCTGAGAGGATAGAGCTGAGACCTGGGTTTCAATTCAGCCCCTGCCTTGTTAACTCTAAAATCGTGTTCTGGCTCATCCTTGGCAGCCACAATAGGTATGACTTGGGGTCCCATGGAGGAACTGACTCCCCAAGGAAAGTCTGGTTTCTCAGGTGCAGACTTGGTGAGAACTCAAGGCAGGTGGCTTCCACCCGTCAGCTCAACAGTGCCACTGATGCTTGCACTCCAAGGGACTCATTTTTAGTTTCAATACCATCTTCCTTACACATATTAATCAGCAAGATTGCAATCAGAATCACGATTGGAGTAGACAAAACCAGAGACTTGGAGAATTGTCACCTAGGTTTACATTAGACTTCCCTTAAGACACCAGGAAGATAAAATGAGGTGAGTAGGGGTGGGGGGTTAAGAAAAGTAAAGTAATAGATATTAATCCAGCTCTTTGTCAGAGATGACTTTCATAGAAAATAGAAATTTTGATGAACATTTTTTTCTATTTGTGTGTGTGTGTGTGTGTGTGTGTGTGTGTGTGCGCGCGCGTGCGCGCGCGCGCGCTCATGTTCATGTGTGTTAGGTATAGATGTGGACTAGGAGGTTGCACATGTAGTGTGTGGAGGCCAGAGGACAACCTCAGGTATTGTTCTTCAGGTACCTTTTTATTTATTTATTTATTTTTTTGACAAAGGTTCTCTAACTGGCTTTGACGTCACCAAGTAGGCCAGAGTTGGTGTTGAGCTTTAGGGGGACATTAAGGTTCGAATCATTAAAAAATCCAGCCCTATCACCTGGTGTCTATATATGTGCTTATGCATACAAATTCTACTCAGAAAAGAAATTCTTGAGGATGAGATTCAGTCAATTTAGAGCTATGAAAAACAAAGTGAACACAAAGTGGGGTATGGTCATGATGGGTATATTCCCAACACTTCAGAGTCAGAGGTAGGAGAATCCCAAGTATGAGATATTTTATATATATATATATATAATATATATATATATATATTATATATATATATATAAACTTAGAAGATTTAAACAAGATCGTATGTAGTTGATATTGAAGGCATTTAAATTGAGATTATTGGCTAATATTACTATTACAAAAATATTACATAAAAGAACATTATAAATGTAAAATTAATAAATATCATTCAAAACCACACATGAGACTATACTGGTGTTCACATTATTAAAAGCAAAATAATCAAGACATGTTGAATATATCTGAAAAACACTACTCAACGTATTTAAGAAGCTTCAATGATGTTTGAGACAATTCTCTCTCAAATGCTGAAGGTAAATGTAAATTTTTACATGATCCCCCAAATCTCCCTCGTATTAAACAACTGCTCCCTAAAGTGGAAATAGCCTGACACAAATCATCCCATATCATGTGTTCACAGCCCTCCATGGATTGCAAAACACCCTCATATCATTGCTAAATCCTGAACCTTACGACATCTTCGTGGCCTGCATTTATTTCTGCAAACTAGAAGATAAACATTTCTCCTGTCTCAGCTCACTTTTTTCCCACTTGTGCTGGCTGCCTCAGTGGAACTTCTGTGCCTTCTGAGTTTAGTTCTTGTGAGCCAACTGGGAGTCCCAACAAAATGGGGGAGGGAAAAATGAGACGTTATGAAGGGTCATCTCTCTCTCTCTCCCTTTCTGACACAGAAATGATCCTGTTTTGATATTCTATTTGGTTTGTGTTGGAATGCTAATTAATACATTTTCTTATATTTTAACCCACAAATCCATTTTTAAAGGCCAATAGCCTATGTGATTCCAGGCCTTCAGGCCGTGGTTTTGTGCTGCCTTGGTTAATGGCTGACTTATAGAAGAAAAAACATCTGATGTACCACTTGCTGTCCTTTGGTAGAAAAGAAGTTATTCACAGAGTTTAAGTTAGAAAAATACTCGTTTTGGTTAAGTTAGAAAAATTCTCGCAATGGATTAAATAACTAACTTCAAAATCATTTTTTTAAATCAAGCTGACAACACATTGGATTGTTGATAGATATGGAATTAGCCATGAGTAAAGGAGGAGACAAGAAGAAAGGACTAAGGCAGACTTCAGTCCAGGCAGCAGCAGAAAGAATCAAGGCGGCTATAAACAGGCTTTATAAGGTACCACATGCAAAGGTCTAAGGAGAGGACCAAGAGAGACAAGCATTGGATGAAGGCAGAAAGGGTGATGAGCATCAATCTAACAACATACCACTCGACTTCTACCAAGGACCTAAATTACTGCAGGGCAGAAGATCCTCTCTGTGGGCATACTGGTGATGCACATGAGCTCCACTCAGATGCCTTCCAGTGAGCATGGATGCTATTCTCCAGTTAGTGTGACTATCAGATGTCAATTGCTTCCAGCTGCTTCCCTACACACTGAGGGACAAGTTCACAGTCATTGGCTGGCAAAAGGGATACAGCTTATGCTCCAGTATTCCCCTATGGGATCAGCCCCTTTCTTGTGGATTTCTTCTGAAGATCATCTCCTCGTTATGTCACACATGGATCCTGGTCTCTGTCCCTGTTTTAAGCCAAACCTTTATATGCTACATTTTGATGGTCCGTATCCTTAGCCTTCTTCCCCTCTTTTGTCTTTCAAATATTTATCAATCTCTTATTATGTGTGAGCCACTGATTTTAAGTAACCAAACATAAGAAAGCCATTGAAAAAGGCTGTCCAAGTTCAAAACAACCTTGACTCATGTTTCATTTGGTTGATCAGACTCATAGTTCAGCAAAAATTAAGTGAAGTAGAATGCCCACATTTTCTCCAAGTGAGATCTGTAAGTGAATAGCATATTCATAAAATTCTTCACATACCCCATTGTTAGAAGCCTGTACTAAGTAATCCTCTAATTCCATTTAAAAGAAAATAATGGATCTTGCCCAGGACTTCCCTTCTGAAGCACAGGTGAGTGCCCTAGCTTGCCCCCGACCCCATCCCTGGGCACCAGCCACTCCGGGGAAGACCTGCCCAACTTGGGCCCAGGTTCTGGACCCCGGGCAGGTGCCCTTCTACCCCAACCGGGAAGGATCCCCTTCTCCAAGACCCTTGGCAGACCCTGCAGTCTCCACGCCCTGCCCCCACGCCCATCTGCCTGAGCCCCAAGCCTCTTCCTGAGACTTAGAGGCCGGCCCCCAGCTCCCATCTTGCCCAGGACTTCCCTTCTGAAGCACAGGTGAGTGCCCTAGCTTGCCCCCGACCCCATCCCTGGGCACCAGCCACTCCGGGGAAGACCTGCCCAACTTGGGCCCAGGTTCTGGACCCCGGGCAGGTGCCCTTCTACCCCAACCGGGAAGGATCCCCTTCTCCAAGACCCCTGGCAGACCCTGCAGTCTCCACGCCCTGCCCCCACGCCCATCTGCCTGAGCCCCAAGCCTCTTCCTGAGACTTAGAGGCCGGCCCCCAGCTCCCATCTTGCCCAGGACTTCCCTTCTGAAGCACAGGTGAGTGCCCTAGCTTGCCCCCGACCCCATCCCTGGGCACCAGCCACTCCGGGGAAGACCTGCCCAACTTGGGCCCAGGTTCTGGACCCCGGGCAGGTGCCCTTCTACCCCAACCGGGAAGGATCCCCTTCTCCAAGACCCTTGGCAGACCCTGCAGTCTCCATGCCCTGCCCCCACGCCCATCTGCCTGAGCCCCAAGCCTCTTCCTGAGACTTAGAGGCCGGCCCCCAGCTCCCATCTTGCCCAGGACTTCCCTTCTGAAGCACAGGTGAGTGCCCTAGCTTGCCCCCGACCCCATCCCTGGGCACCAGCCACTCCGGGGAAGACCTGCCCAACTTGGGCCCAGGTTCTGGACCCCGGGCAGGTGCCCTTCTACCCCAACCGGGAAGGATCCCCTTCTCCAAGACCCCTGGCAGACCCTGAAGTCTCCACGCCCTGCCCCCACGCCCATCTGCCTGAGCCCCAAGCCTCTGCCTGAGACTTAGAGGCCAGGCCCCCCAGCTCCCATCTTGCCCAGGACTTCCCTTCTGAAGCACAGGTGAGTGCCCTAGCTTGCCCCCTACCCCATCCCTGGGCACCAGCCACTCTGGGGAAGACCTGCCCAACTTGGCCCCAGGTTCTGGTCCCTGGGCAGGTGCCCTTCTAGCCCCACCGGGAAGGATCTCCTTCTCCAAGACCCCTGGCAGACCCTGCAGTCTCCACGCCCTGCCCCCACGCCCATCCGCCTGAGCCCCAAGCCTCTTCTTGAGACTTAGAGGCTGGCCCCCAGCTCCCATCTTGCCGTGGATTTCCCATCTGGAGGAGAGAGAGAGAGAGAGAGAGAGAGAGAGAGAGAGAGAGAGAGAGAGAGAGGAGAGCACCCATCCTCCCCCGGACTTCCCTTCTGAACAAGAGCTTCCATCCTGCCCCGGACTTCCAATTTGGACAAGAGAGCTCCCATCTGGACAAGAGAGAGAGACTTCCTGAATCTGTCAGCTCTGAACCAAGTGTGCGGATAAGGCCAGGAACGAACCACAAGGAGATGGGCAGACGTCAAGGCAGAAACACATACAACAAAATGAATAGTAATACACCATCACCAGGCCCTAGCCCTCCTCCAACACCTAGACCTGAACATCAGAAATTGGAAGAAGCAGAAGAAAATAGCCTTATGAATGTCATCATGAAGAAGCTAGAGGCTCGTGTAGAGGAAAAGACAAAAAAATGTGAAGAACGCTGTAAACAACTAGAGGAAAGGGCAAACAAATTAGAAGAAATCAATAAAGTCCTGGAAGAGAACAATAAAATACTGAAAGAAAATCAAGAAAAATCAATGAAACAAATGAAGGAAACAGTCCAAGACCTGAAAAAGGAAATAGAAAAAATGAAGAAGACACAAACAGAGGGAATGCTGGAAATAGAAAATCTGAGAAAACGATTGGGAACTTCAGATGCAAGTATAATCAACAGAATGCAAGAGATGGAAGAGAGGATCTCTAGCGTTGAAGATACAATAGAAGAAATAGATTCATCAGTCAAAGAAAACACTAAAGTCAACAAAGTCATGAACCAAAATGTCCAAGAAATTTGGGACACCATGAAAAGACCAAACCTACGAATAATAGGGGTAGAAGAAGGAGAAGAATACCAACTCAAGGGCACAGAAAATATATTCAACAAGATCATAGAAGAAAACTTTCCCAACTTAAAGAAGGAAATGCCTATGAAGATACAGGAAGCCTATAGAACACCAAACAGACTAGACCCCCAAAAAAAGTCCCCTCGCCACATAATAATTAAACAATTAAACGTACAGAATAAAGAAAGAATATTAAGAGCAGCAAAGGAAAAAGGCCAAGTGACATATAAAGGCAAACCTATCAGAATAACACCCGATTTCTCAATGGAGACTTTGAAAGCCAGAAGGTCCTGGACAGATGTAATGCAGACATTAAGAGACCATGGATGTCAGCCTAGACTAATATACCCAGCAAAACTTTCAATCGTCATAGATGGAGTGAACAAGACATTCCATGACAAAGCCAGATTTAAACAATATTTATCCACAAACCCAGCCCTACAGAAAGCACTAGAAGGAAAATTCCAACCTAAGGAAGTCAGATACAACCTCGAAAACACAGGCAATAGATAAAGCCACAGCAGTAGACCCCAACGAAGAAAAGTACACACACATCACCACCAAAAAATAACAGGAATGAACAATCACTGGACATTAATATCCCTCAATATCAATGGACTTAATTCACCTATAAAAAGACATAGGCTTACAGAATGGATACGAAAGCAGGACCCATCTTTCTGCTGCATACAAGAAACACATCTCAAATTCAAAGATAGACACTACCTAAAAATAAAAGGCTGGGAAAAGACTTTCCAATCAAACGGTCTTAAGAAACAAGCGGGTGTAGCCATCCTGATATCCAGCAAAATAGACTTCAAACTAAAATCAATCAAAAGAGATCAAGAAGGGCATTACATACTCATCACAGGAAAGATCCACCAAGATGAAGTCTCAATTCTGAACATTTATGCCCCAAACACAAGGGCACCCACATATGTAAAAGAAACACTATTAAAGCTTAAATCACATATAAAACCCCACACATTAATAGTGGGAGACCTCAACACCCCACTTTCACCACTGGACAGATCCCCCAAATCGAAACTTAACAGAGAAATAAAGGACTTAATTGATGTCATGACTCAAATGGACTTAATCGACATCTACAGAACATTCCATCCTAACAAAAAAGAATATACCTTCTTCTCAGCACCCCATGGAACCTTCTCTAAAATTGACCACATACTTGGTCACAAAGCAAATCTAAACAGATACAAAACAATTAGAATAACCTCCTGTGTTCTATCAGACCACCATGGTCTAAAGTTGGATTTCAACAACAACAAAAACTACAGAAAACCTACAATCTCATGGAAACTGAACAATACCCACCTGAATCACCAATGGGTTAAGGAAGAAATAAAGAAAGAAATTAAAGACTTCCTAGAGATCAACGAAAATGAAGACACCACATATCCAAACCTATGGGACACTATGAAAGCAGTACTAAGAGGGAAATTCATAGCACTAAACGCCCACATAAATAAGCTGGAGAAATCTCACACTAGTGACTTAACAGCACACCTGAAAGTTCTAGAACAGGAAGAAGCAAAGTCTCCCAGGAAAAATAGATGCCAGGAAATTATCAAAGTGAGAGCTGAAATCAATAAAATAGAAACAAAGAGAACAATACAAAAAATTAATGAAACAAAGAGTTGGTTCTTTGAGAAAATCAACAAGATAGACAAGCCCTTATCCAAACTAACCAAAAGACAGAGAGAGAGCATCCAAATCAACAAAATCAGAAATGAAAAGGGGGACATAACAACAGACATTGAGGAAATCCAGAGAATCATCAGGTCATACTTCAAAAACCTCTATTCCACAAAACTGGAAAACCTAAAAGAAATGGATAATTTTCTGGATAGGTACCACATACCTAAATTAAATCAAGACCAGATAAACTATTTAAATAGTCCAATAACCCCTAACGAAATAGAAACAGTCATTAAAAGTCTCCCAACCAAAAAAAGCCCAGGACCAGATGGTTTCAGTGCAGAATTCTACCAGATCTTCAAAGAAGAGTTAATACCAATACTCTCTAAATTGTTCCATACAATAGAAACAGAAGGAACATTACCAAACTCCTTCTATGAGGCTACAATTACCCTGATTCCCAAACCAAACAAGGATACAACAAAGAAAGAGAACTACAGACCGATCTCCCTCATGAACATTGATGCAAAAATACTCAATAAAATACTGGCAAACAGACTCCAAGACCACATCAAAACAATTATCCACCATGATCAAGTAGGATTCATTCCAGGGATGCAAGGATGGTTCAACATACGAAAGTCTGTCAATGTGATACACCATATAAACAAACTCAAAGAAAAAAACCACATGATCATCTCACTAGATGCTGAAAAGGCATTTGACAAAATCCAACACCCCTTCATGATAAAGGTCTTGGAGCGATCAGGAATACAGGGAACATACCTAAACATAATAAAGGCAATTTACAGCAAGCCAACAGCCAACATCAAATTAAATGGAGAGAAACTCAAAGCAATTCCACTAAAATCAGGAACGAGGCAAGGCTGTCCGCTCTCCCCATACTTATTCAATATAGTACTTGAAGTTCTAGCCAGAGCAATAAGACAACATAAGGAGATTAAGGGGATACAAATTGGAAAGGAAGAAGTCAAGCTTTCCCTATTTGCAGATGACATGATAGTATACTTGAGCAACCCCAAAGATTCCACCAAGGAACTGATACAGCTTATAAACACCTTCAGCAACATAGCAGGATACAAGATCAACTCCAAAAAATCAGTAGCCCTCCTATATACAATGGACAAAAAAGCGGAGAAGGAAATCAGAGACACATCACCCTTTACTATAGCCACAAATGACATAAAATACCTTGGGGTAACACTAACCAAGCAAGTGAAGGACCTATATGACAAGAACTTTAAGTCCCTGAAAAAAGAAATTGAAGAAGATGTCAGAAAATGGAAAGATCTCCCATGCTCATGGATAGGCAGAACTAACATAGTAAAAATGGCAATCTTACCAAAAGCAATCTACAGATTCAATGCAATCCCCATCAAAATACCAACACAATTCTTCACAGACCTGGAAAGAATAATACTCAACTTCATATGGAAAAACAAAAAACCCAGGATAGCCAAAAGAATCCTGTACAATAAAACAACCTCTGGAGGCATCACGATCCCTGACTTCAAGCTGTACTATAGAGCTACAGTAATAAAAACAGCTTGGTACTGGCATAAAAACCGACATGTGGACCAATGGAATCGAATTGAAGACCCTGATATTAATCCGCACACCTATGAACAAATAATTTTTGACAAAGAAGCCAAAAGTGCACAATGGAAAAAAGAAAGCATCTTCAACAAATGGTGCTGGCAAAACTGGATATCAACATGTAGAAGGCTGCAAATAGATCCATATCTATCACCGTGCACAAAACTTAAGTCCAAGTGGATCAAGGACCTCAACATAAATCCAGCTACTCTGAACCTGCTAGAAGAGAAAGTAGGAAGTAGTCTTGAACACATTGGCATAGGAGACCACTTTCTAAATAGAACACCAGTAGCACAGACACTGAGAGAAACAATCAATCAATGGGACCTCTTGAAACTGAGAAGCTTTTGTAGGGCAAAGGATACGGTCAACAAAGCAAAGCGACAGCCTACAGAATGGGAAAAGATCTTCACCAATCCCACATCTGACAGAGGACTGATATCCAGAATATATAAGGAACTCAAGAAATTAGACATCAAAATGCCCAACAGTCCAATTAAGAAATGGGCTATAGAACTAAACAGAGAATTCTCAACAGAGGAAACTCAAATGGCTGAAAGACATTTAAGGAATTGCTCAACATCCCTAATCATCAGGGAAATGCAAATCAAAACAACTCTGAGATACCACCTTACGCCTGTCAGAATGGCTAAGATCAAAAACACTGAAGACACCTTATGCTGGAGAGGATGTGGAGCTAGGGGAACTCTCCTCCACTGCTGGTGGGAATGCAAGCTTGTACAACCACTTTGGAAATCAATATGGCGATTTCTTAGAAAATTGGGAATCCATCTCCCCCAAGATCCAGCTATACCACTCTTGGGCATATACCCAAGGAATGCTCAACCACACCACAAGAGCACTTGTTCAGCTATGTTCATATCAGCGTTGTTTGTAATAGCCAGAACATGGAAACAACCTAGATGCCCTTCAACTGAAGAATGGATAAACAAAATGTGGTACATATACACAATGGAATACTACTCAGCAGAGAAAAACAATGACATCATGAGGTTTGCAGACAAATGGATGGATCTAGAAAAAATCATCCTGAGTGAGGTATCCCAGACTCAGAAAGACAAACATGGTATGTACTCACTCATAACAGGATACTAGATGTGGAACAAGGATGACTGGACTGCTACTCACATCACCAGGCAGGCTACCTGGAAAACAGGACCCCAAGAAAGACACAGGGATCGCCCAACGACAGAGAAATGGAATGAGATCTACATGAACAGCCTGGACAGGAGTGGGGGTAGTGAAGGGCGAGGGTCGAGGGAAAGAGAGCTTGGGTGAGTGGGAGATCCCAGCTGGATCAAAAACAGAGAGGGAGAACAAGGAATAGGAGACCATGGTAAATGAAGACCACATGAGAATAGGAAGAAACAAAGTGCTAGAGAGGCCCACAGAAATCCACAAAGATACCCCCACAACAGACTGCTGGCAATGGTCGAGCGACAATCCGAACTGACCTACTCTGGTGTTGGGATGGCCAAACACCCTAATTGTCGTGCTAGAAACCTCATCCAACTACTGATGGACCTGGAGGCAGAGATCCATGACTAGGCCCCAGGTGGATCTCTGGGAGTCCAATTAGCGAGAATGAGGAGGGTTTATATGAGAGAGAATTGTTGAGACCAAGGTCGGATAAAGCACAGAGACAAATAGCCAAACAAACGGAAACACATGAAATATGAACCAATGGCTGAGGGGTCACCAACTGGATCAGGCCCTCTGAGTGGGTGAGACAGTTGATTGGCCTGATCTGTTTGGGAGGCATCCAGGCAGTGGGACCGGGTCCTGTGCTCATTGCATGAGTTGGCTGTTTGAAACCTGGGGCCTATGCAGGGTCCCTTGGCTCAGCATGGGAGGAGGGGACTGGACCTACCTGGACTGAGTCCACCAGGTTGATCTCAGTCTGTGGGGAAGGCTTTGCCCTGGAGGAGATTGGAATGGGGGGCGGGCTGGGGGGAAGGTGAGGGGGGCGGGAGGGGGGAGAACAAGGGAATCTGTGGCTGATATGTAGAACTGAATTGTATTGCAAAATAAAAATTAAAAAAAAAAAAAAAAGCTAATTAAAACTTCTAATGGTACAAATGTAAAAAAAAAAAAAAAAGAAAATAATGATAAATTTATAACTCCAAGAGTAATACATATGTGTGTGTATGTATTATGTATTATGTACACACGCACATACCCTCCTGGACACAGAAATAATACTTAAGGAAGAAAAAGAAACTAGGCTGGTTAACTGGCTAGTGTCATTAGACTGTTAATTTTATTTATTTCCTGAGACAATTCATTTACATTATACCATAAGAGAAAATTTATTTACATAAATTATGTCAAAGAAGAAGTGGTATAGGAACTAAGAGTTTATTTTGAGATATCTTTTTTAATAATAGAGAGCTATTAAGTTAACTACAAAACAGCTTTACCATGAAGTTTCTCAGGAGAACAAGAGCAGGGTCATGAAAGTGAAACCATGGCTAAATCCCCCAGGGAAGCTATAAAAATCACCACAGAAAATCAGCAATAGAACAAGCCAGTAGGTGGTGCTGTTGCTGTGTGTAATGCACAGGGAAAAAGAAGAAAAGAAAAGCAAGGCCTTGTGGGAAAAACACTGAGGAAAGAACCACAGAGGAAAATAACCCTAACTTCTACAATCTCCCAAAGCTGACGCGGTCGTTTCTTACTGTCTCCTGTCTAAGCTCCATCGCATTTCACTGTCTCACTGGATTGAATGAAGAGCTCAGCCTTTGTGTTTTAAGACAAAGCTATGGCCGACAGGCTGTTTTCATGGGCAAGCTGCAAGTTTCAACAGAGCCCTGGTATTTCTCAACTAATTTGAACAGACACCTTACCCACAAGCCGAAAATTTGAATATGGAAGGTGGCATAAAACTCCTCAGAATGCATCTAAGTTCTACAACTGTAGGGAAAATTATTATCCCACAGTTATCTTTTGCTTGGCCAAAATATTTTTTTTTAATTTAGGTTGAAATAAGTATTTTGTTCCTAAAGTAATATGGCTTTGCACAATTCCAAACGTCTCTCAAAGGCCATGTCAGCTATGCCAAAAGAGGCTCCATATAGATACCTCAGACACAGCAGTCTTTTTAAAAGCCCAGAAGAAAGGATCAGTTCCTTTCTATGTGATAGGATTTATTACCTAGTGTCTGCTTGGTAAAATTCATTTTCATGGTTCAGAAATCCTGGTGTAGAAAGCAAGTAAGTCAGATTAAAGCTTCAACACAAAGGACTATATTGGGAACACATTACCCAAGTGGGCATGCATTTTATAATTAATTTGTGGCTACAAATTATTCTTGACTTCAGTGGTCTCACAAGAAGATATTGCCCTAATATGGCTAATCCATAAAACGTCTTCAATTCCTGCTACCCTCAAAGAATCACAGTCAAAGAAATGTAAGTTGCATAATAAACTGAGAAAGAGCAACAAAAATGATGCGTGATAGCTGTGAAGATAACTTACATTATTCAAGTTCGCAAGGCTCTTTACCAGACTATGGAGCCATTAATTCATTTTATTTTTGCAATGACCACATTAGGCAGATGCTATCACTGCCCCTCTATTCCGACAGAAGACATTGACATTGAGAAATGACAAACAGCTTCCCATGGACCAACAACTAATAAGCTACCCAGAATTTGAATTCAGACTGACTGAAAGACACATGTATTCATTACATCATTTTCAGAGATGAAAGTGGACATTAAAATGAAGAGTTTAAATTATGAGTGGTGGAACTGGTGTCAAAGCCAAAGACCTGATGATTTGTGGTCTGAAGCACTCTCGTGCACTGCATTCAGTGGTCTTTCCCTTTAATATAAGTGTAGTTTCAAGTCTATCAGACTAGCTAGTTCACCTCAGTTACTTCTCTGCACTTGGCCAAAATGCTGTTTGGAATTTTATGCCCAATCATTGCTGTGAGTTCCACTACAAATTCAGATGGTCTGTTTTTCCAATACTCTTCAAACAATATGGTCTCCTACCAGAGAAGTCCATAATGCAAGCTTAATGGTGGGCTGTAAGAGAAAAGGCAAGGGAGAGGTTTAGATATTAAAATTACAGACCTATATTCATCCTGGCAAGAAGAATAAAGATTACCAGGTGCCTTCAACCATGGGCATCCAATATTACCGAAAACAGCTTGCTTGATGTCCAATATCTTACTAAGGATGTATGAAGATGATAAGCTAAGAATCTCAAAACTTGCAACATTTCATTTCATTCATTCATTCATTCATTCACTTATTTATTTATTTTATAGTTTGGCCACAGTTTCCCCCTCCCTCCTCAACAATTCATTCTTGATGACTTAAGTTCTTCTGACTTTCCTTTTATTCTTATTAAAACAATTCTTCAGCTTCTGAGGAGGAAGCTGATTCTATCGGTCAACTTAGCCTGAATTATACTGTGTGAGAAAAGCCATTCCAACTCCCAAATCTCAATAGCTTACATCATCAGAGCTTCCTTTCTTGTTCATCTTATATAATAGTGATAGATCAGCTGTGGCTCTTCCATCTGGAACTCATCCAGGCTCAAGGATCATTCCATCTGTGACCAGCCAGTTCTGGGGCTGTGGGGAAAGGACGGTGGTAAAATCACAAAGTACAAAACACAGATCGTTTCCTCAAACTGCTTTCTGGCATTTCTAAGGATATTTTATTGGCCAGAGCAAGCCATGTGGCCAAGCATGGTGTCAATGGAGAAAGACAACTTAATCCTTTTTAAAAGCCTGGAGGTTCACCTAAATAATATTCAGAAAACGCTCTAGTCATTGTATTTAATTATATTATATTAGGCTAGAAAGGCTTCTTCCTCCATAAATTAATACTGGAAAAGTACAAGCAAAATTTGGAACATCACCTAATGTTTATGGAAAATAAAGTGTCAAAGCACTGAAGTGCATCTCTACCTTCCCCAGTAGTAACATGTTGGGGAAAAGGCTTTTAATGGTACATTGCTGACTTGAAAAAAACACAAAACAGAACTCAGGGGGCTGCAGAGTCCAAGGTGGAATTACTCCACCACCAGAACCACAGCATGTGTAGGGTCATGCAGCTCATTTTGGAATACTGGGGAAAAAAATCAAGCCTCATCTAACTCGTTGCTTTGTAGTTCTTTGCAAATATGTTACTTGGAGTTTAAAGAATGATAGAGGGCAGGGAAGACACTGAAAGTTCAGGTACACATAAATCATGGCATAGCATCATTTGATTCTGAAAAGTTCTACCCAAGACATTTGGAGAGAAGCAGACAGATTTATAGTGAGTCTTAGGAAATTTGATCTGAAAATTGAGGGATATTAAATGTATGATTTGGCTGCAATAACCAACTTCAGCCATTTTAAATAGACTGAAACCTTGATTGCTACTGGTTTAAATTGCATCTAAATAAGGGAATCTGTATCCTGAGGGGATAATTAGAATGAAATTTTGAATATAATGTTTTTGGAAGTCAAAATGTGATCTAATTTGCATATAGAAAAAAAGCTTGTCCATCTGTAAAATCTGAGGCACCAAACCTCTCTATGTATTAAAGTTGTGCTGTCTAGCATGTCTAGTCCTAACTCCAAGATTTTTATACACTTAAGGATATTCAACTCTGATGTATGTGTGTCTTCTCTCTCTCTCTCTCTCTCTCTCTCTCTCTCTCTCTCTCTCTCTCCCTCTCTCTCTCTCTCTCTCTCTCTCTCTCTCTCTCTCTCTCTCTCTCTCTCTCTCTCTGTCTCTCTCTCCCCTCTTCTTTCTTTCTTTCAGTCTGGGGATTGAACCCAGGCCCTCATGCAGCATACTGGACAAGCACTCTCCCACTGAGCTTTCTCCTCCACCCTCACCTCTCAAGTTCTTCACTGCTTCTTTACTTGAGGATGAGCTACTTTGGTAAAGTACACAATCACAACCAAGTCTGTCTCTGCTATGATGGGGCATATGTACACTACTTAAGCACAGAGCCAATTCATCTGTGTTAATGGTCATAATACCACCAGCTACCAGGTAGTTTCCAATTACTACTTAGTCTAATATGCAAAATCTACCATATGATTCTGAAACCTGTTTTAAGCTTTGAAATATAGATCAATAAAATAAATTTATAATTAAGTTTTAATTTCTCATCAATAATATACACATTTTTAATTACCATTCCTTTTCAGTCTTCATATGTTGTGTCAATTTATATTTTTTCTAAATTATCTTTGCTTTGTTCTTTTGACTTTTGTCTCCTGTATAGCCACATAATGCACTCTTTAAAACTCTCTAGAATCTTCACTTGTGCATACCACATTTTATTTATATTTCATTAAACATTTACTTAGTAGCAATAGATAAACTTGACAAAATTTGCATTGTAAAACTTTACAGTTAAAACATTTTTGGCTTGGATTATTTTTCTGCCAATTATCTAGACATTTCTAGACCAGTATGACCTAATAGAAACACAGTGTACATTATGTATGATTTATCTAGTAGCTGTGTCTTTAAAAGGAAAAGGAAGTGAAAGTTGATTTGAAGTACATACTTAATACCATATATCTAATGGTCTCAAACATTCTTAATGTCATCAAACACAATTACAAATATTTTCATAGTTTTTTTTTGTCTAGGTTACGTTTCACAGTTAGAGAACATGTCAACCCACTGCCTATATTTCAAGCATTCAGGAGGTGCAGAGACTTGTGATACTCACCTGACCATCTGATCTAGATAGAAAGAAGGCTTACCAATGCAGCTTGATATCTGGCAATGTCAAACAGACTGTTGCTTCCCTGCCATGAAGATGAAAAATGCAACACTTTCTACTACCCATTCTGTCTTATAAATGTTGTAACTGGGCTGGAGAGATGGCTCAGAGGTTAAGAGCACTGACTGCTCTTCCAGAGGTCCTGAGTTCAACTCCCAGCAACCACATGGTGGCTCACACCACCTGTAATGAGATCTGGTGCCCTCTTCTGGTCATACATGCTGTATACAAAATAAATAAATAAATCTTAAATGTTGTAATTGTGTTTCTATTTCTAATACTAACCATCTTTATTGTTTATCTGTACCTAGTGTGCATTTCCTACTAGAGAGTATCTCTTAAATTGCAATTATATAAAATATATAAATTAATATTACTTTACTCTCTTTACCTCCACAGCTGTGCTTCCAAAGTTGTCTGTGTCACTACCTTTAAATTGTTTTGTTTAGAGCCCAAACATTCTGTTCTATCATCATTGTAGATTAAGCTGCTTTGTATTGTTTCTAAGACTCTAGACTTATAAAACCAGTAACAGAGCAGATATTATGATTCAATATGTAAAAGTGCTTTCCATCAAGCCTGATGACCTTAATTCAATCCCAGGGATCCACATGACAGAAGGAGAAACCCAGCTTCATTGATTGTTCTCTGACCTCCATATGTGCCCCATGGTATATACACACACACACACCCTTGTACCCATACACACATGCATAAATGAATAAATAGATCAATCTTGATCAGCATTTTAGATAGATGAAGATTGGAAAAGTTTACTGTAGAACCAGGCAGCATAACTGAAGCCTTGGGAAGAAGGCTCACACACTCTTAGTCTCTGATGCTTGAAGAAAGATTCTCCATGCTCAGGACAAAGGAATTCTCATTCCTTCTACTCCATCATTTTCTCTCAATTGTGCTTCAGTTCAGTTCATGTCATTTGAAAACCATACTTGCTATACAACATTATGTTTTCCTAGATGTTTCATTTATTTTGTTAATTAAAGTGTCCAGCATTGTGTTTTCACAGCATTGTTGTTTTAAACCATACAACTAAGTTCAGGAAAACAACTGCCTTCTGACCTCCTGTAGATGTAACCAACTGTCTTATTAAATAAGAAACACAGAACCAATGCAAAGAAGAAAGCCAAGAGATCAGAGCTAAGAGCCTTACCCGTCTGCTGCAGCTAGCCACTTCAGCCAAGAGACCTACTTCCTGAGTGTTTGTCTTTATATAGACTCTCTGTTCTACCTTCTCATTGGTTGTAAACCCAACCACATGACTGCCTCATCACTGCCTGTTTGTACAGACCTCCAGATCTTCTATGGTTGGTATTGAGATTAAAGGCATGTGTCTCTAATGCTGGCTGTATCCTTGATCACACAGAGATCTGCCTAGCTCTGCCTACCAAGTGCTGGGATTAAAGGTGTGTGCCATTACTCACATCACCAGGGAGGCTACCTGGAAAACAGGACCCCAAGAAAGACACAGGGATCGCCCAATGACAGAGAAATGGAATGAGATCTACATGAACAGCCTGGACATGAGTGGGGGTAGTGAAGGGCGAAGGTCGAGGGAAAGAGAGCTTGGGTGAGTGGGAGATCCCAGCTGGATCAACAACAGAGAGGGAGAACAAGGAATAGGAGACCATGGTAAATGAAGACCACATGAGAATAGGAAGAAGCAAAGTGCTAGAGAGGCCCACAGAAATCCACAAAGATACCTCCACAACAGACTGCTGGCAATGGTCGAGAGACAGCCCGAACTGACCTACTCTGGTGATGGGATGGCCAAACACCCTAATTGTCGTGCTAGAAACCTCATCCAACTACTGAGGGATCTGGATACAGAGATCCATGACTAGGCCCCGGGTGGATCTCTGGGAGTCCAATTAGCGAGAATGAGGAGGGTTTATATGAGTGAGAATTGTTGAGACCAAGGTTGGATAAAGCACAGAGACAAATAGCTAAACAAACGGAAACACATGAAATATGAACCAATGGCTGAGGGGTCACCAACTGGATCAGGCCCTCTGAGTGGGTGAGACAGTTGATTGGCCTGATCTGTTTGGGAGGCATCCAGGCAGTGGCACCGGGTCCTGTGCTCATTGCATGAGTTGGCTGTTTGAAACCTGGGGCCTATGCAGGGTCCCTTGGCTCGGCCTGGGAGGAGGGGACTGGACCTACCTGGACTGAGTCCACCAGGTTGATCTCAGTCTGTGGGGAAGGCTTTGCCCTGGAGGAGATTGGAATGGGGGATGGGCTGGGGGGAAGGTGAGGGGGGCGGGAGTGGGGAGAACAAGGGAATCTGTGGCTGATATGTAGAACTGAATTGTATTGCAAAATAAAAATTAAAAAAAAAAAATGTGTGCCATGAACGCCCAGCTCTGCTATGGCTTGCTATTAGCTGTGACCCCCAGGCAACTTTATTTATTAACATACAAATAAAATCACATTTCAGTACAAATAAAATATCACCATAACCTCCTGTCTGTAGTAGCTCTCTAACTTGCTTACTAATTTGAATGTATTGCCTTTTATATCTGCATTGAGCTGTGATTTCACAATTTAATTTCATGGATCTATTGGTCAGGGTCAAGGTTTTTTATATATATTCCAAGGAAATGAAGATATTGTATTCTTAAGTAATTTGAAGAAAATCAGCACATGCAAGAGAAGTAAAACTTTTGAGTCTTTGCATGTATGAAAATGGGTTTATTTTCCCTTCACACTAGATCAGTACATTTTTGTTTTCTAAGAAACATAGAATTATACATAGAATTCTTGCAAATGCATGTTAACATAGTTCCATTGCTCAGAAGTCTACAATCCAAGTGAATCACACAGGGAATAAGATGAACCCTTGTCTTTCTCCCCATTATAGGTTTGGTGATGAAGCAATAGTCCAGACTTGACTTTTAGTCACTATTTTGTACTAGTTGGGAAATCAAAAATTTCATCATGTAAGTTTCCCTTGGTAGATACTTGGAGAAATCACAACTTACATTAGCATATTCTGAAATGTCCTTTTCCTGACCATATTTTTCAAATTCTTAATTGCCTAGTGAGTGAATGCTTTGGGAATTTTAAAACACATTCTGTGAACAAGAGGATATGCAGACATGTTGGTCAAGCTGATCATTTTCTTTGTGGATCTCATGCTTGCTTCAGCCATCGTTGGTACCCTATATGCTCTCTGCTTGATAGTTGCCATGAGTACTTTTATCTTAGCTATTTTTTACATTTTCAAAGGAGACATGAGAAAAAACTGTGACCTGAACAAGGACAGAAACTGGGTGCTGAAATCTAGCAATGCTACAAAGAACCCACTGGCTGAAAACACAGAAAGATTTAGTTCTCTGATGTTTACTGGACACTTCCCAGCTTTCCGGCCCATGGAGAAGGAGTCTCCCCTCTAAAGAGTCAGAGTGCAGTGGAAGAACCTTGTGGGAGGACTTTCAGAATGCCATCAACAACTAAAAGGTGGGTTTTTTTTAAGGTGAGATTGTGAAAAAGCTAAGTTTTTCTTGATACAAGTGAAATAAGCAACGTGCATGCTTGGGGTGAGAGAGAAAAGCACTTTCTTTTTTTAAAGTTATACCTTCTGTTTCTAAAAATAGAGCAGTAGACAGCCTCTGTATGTCTCACAGTAACAGATATCAGCTATAAGCCTCATTTACCAAAGAAACTGTTATATTCTATCTCAAGTATTGATCAAACAAAGAGAAGAAAAAAGAGATGAACACTGCTATTGCACTTTCTCTAACAATTTGGCTAAAAGGTTTGACAGAGGAGAATGTTTAAGAAAACTGACTTTGACCAGATGTGGGATTTTCTCCTTGATTCCAAGTAGCAAAGATAATCAGTCAGTGCCCTCAAGTTGTATGGTGGGTTTTCAGAATGGCCTTTATGGCACATGAGTGTGAAGACAGGGGTCCTGTTGTCTAGCTTTGGTGCCTTGAAACAGTGGATACTGTAAAGAAAAACATGTCTGTGTGGTGGAAAGGCACTTCAAATGCTGAAGGAATACTGAGTTAGAATTATTTTTTCCTTGCTCCATTTTACAGCTTTGGCTCAATGACAGCAAACAGTTTGATTTTGTCTTCCTTTTTGTCTGAAAAATGTCTACCCTGGGTGCCTTGGGTTTGAATTCTTAAAGGTAAGTTGATGTATGCTATGTTCATACATATAATCTTGGTTATAAAGACTCTAGCTAATTGAGTTCATCTATCAGTCACAGTATAACTTCTTAAAGCTGATCCTTGTCTCTCATATTTCATCCCATTCATATCTTTTGTATTTTCTGATATCCTATCTTCTTAAGGCATTTCTTTCCAATAAACTGAAAATGATCTTCATCTCTACATAACACTCAGATGAATGACTTACATGAAAAATAATAAAACAATAGTCAATAAGAAAAATTAACAACTTCCTTGCGCAGCCAGTAAACATCTAAGCTCCCAGAAATCAGTAAATTCTTACTAGTGTGATTTTATCTACTCTCCATTCCTAGAGTCCAATGTCACCTCCACAGAATAAAGCTGGTAAAATTTGGTTGAATGAATACAGATTCTGGCAAGGTTTTTAAAAATTATCCTCATTACATAGCTTCTAAGTTTATACACAGATATAGAAGGGGCTGATCCCACCGGTAGAAAGTAGAGTACACTGCTAAACTGTGCCTTACAAGAGTAGCCCTAAGCGCTGATGACTACATGTACTTTGCAACCCTAGACATGGCTTTTCAATTCAAAGAAAACTTGACTGTTGTGCAAACATCATTCAATAAGGTTACAGAGTTTTTTTTTCCTAACTCATTGGTGTGTCACTAATTTCTGCTCTGACATATCTAAGAGGACCAGGGAGGGGAGGAATAACTCACAGCCTTGATTTTGAGAGTGAAGAAGAGGGAATCACAATATGAGGGCTTACCTGAGGTCAGGGACTCTAGGGAAGAATGGAAGGGCAGGAGTAGGAAGATAACTGTGGAAATGGCAAGAATGGGAGCCCACATGTAAGCCCTGAGTGTGATAAAACTGAAGGGGACCCAGGAAAGGGTTCAAAATTGGAATCGAAGGAGTTATTTGAAAACCCAGGAAGAGTCGACTGCCACTCTAGTAGCACTCAGGGTTAGTGACTGTGACTGCAAGCCAATAAAGGGTCCTCGTGTGACCTTTGCCAATTGTTCTTGATGGAAAGGATAAAGTTGATGGAAGTAATGTACTAAGAAATGACACCAAAATTGCTCTTCACTTTGACTCCTTTGTCACTGGCTCTCCAGTCCTCCACACTCCTGTTTCACATCCCTCTTCTGCATTCCCAGCACACCATCAACATTCTGTGGTTCTACCTCATTCCAGATCTTTCTGCAACCAGAGAAGTAACTGCCTCTTGGTCTCTGTGTGGATTCCAGAAACACATATATTCCAAATTCAGTTAGGTAAATATTCATTTCTAAGACTCATGTACCAATGATTACACTCTTTTGAATCAAAAGGACCCTGACAGTTGTCTAGTATTCTTATCACCCAGCTAAGAAATAACTTCTGCAATAGCCCCAAGAGAGAACAGTTCAGTTTCTCCAGAGCCATTTGCATGAGAGTCTGTTTCTCACAAGGCAGCCTGTTCTTGAGAAGTTCTTTGTAACATCCAGAGGAACTATGAGTCCTGGCACTCATGTCTTTGCCCCATTTCTGTTCTGCTATGCAATTCAAGAAATTACTGCACTGGAATACCAGATTCTGAGAAGAAAAGAGCATCTCTCCTTATGGATTTTCCACTTATTGCTTAAAGCAGTGAATAAGCTGGCTTTTTGTGTATGAATAGGAGTGGCTAAGATTGTAATGCCCAGGTTATGGTGTGCTTTTGTTCTTTTTTTCATGTATAATCTACCAGGGACTCTTCATGTGTCTTTTCTGACTTCTTGTACATATTTCTTAATCAAGAATTTTGAAAACCCTTCCCTCAAACCTTCCTCAAGACCAGTTTGCCCTGAAGAACAGAATTTTGTTAGCACATATGACACTGTTTAAAAGGAGCTCTAATGCACTAGCCCAATTTCACTGCACACTTAAAATATAATTCAACCCAAATGACTTGCACAGATGTTTAATAATTTTCCAGTGAATGCTGCTATGTGGAAGAGCTCATGAGTCTGGTCATTTGAAAAACTGCCAGTCTTACCAATACAATATTTTGTGAAAACAGTAGCAATGATACAGTAGTGAGCTATGCTTTCTGTATAGAATGAAGTTCCTTTCATCAAAGATAGATATAAGTGCAGAAAACCAAGTACAGTCCAGCCCAGGTCAGTAAGGTCATCTAAGACAGAACTGTGGTGGGAAGGAATAGTTCCCATGGGTGGGGTTCTGTGGCTTGTTCATTACTTTGGGAGAAAGTCAGTACAGAATCCTAAATCTCCGATTTAGAACACAAAGGAGGAGTCTTGAGTCATAGGGGGCATATCTACACATCTCTCTTTTTGGTTCTGCCTCTGGTGACCTTTCTAACAATATATAAATCTTTGGATTTGGTAGCCTCATTAAGATTTTGACATCATTTGCTGGCAGCTTGTGTCAACTTAGTGTCTCCCTGGGCTTCATTGCCCAATCTGCAAAGGAAGGCATATGAAGCCAGTCTCTTAAACGGCTCTTCAACGTCTAAATGCTGCACATTTCAACAAACAACATGAGTTGTAAAATATGAAGCCAGGTTGTCACACATGGAGTTTACACAAGACTCTCTTAGCATCTTGACATATGCTTTGCTAATACCTCTGGGATGTTTGAGATATAGGAGTCCCTGGGGACAAGGTAGCTGCTTCTAGGAATGTTTATAGAACTTAGGAAGAGATTCTTCAGACATGTTTTTGGGATAACCCAGTGTTCATCCTCATATTTCTCTTACATCACCTGCTCAACTTAGATGTGACATAGCACTACCAGCATTCCACTGATATTTATTGCTTATTTGTTCAGAAAGGCTGTCCAAAATAAAGCCGTAAGCTTCTATTCTACACATAAGCATGGCATCATCGGAACTCACTGTTGGTTGGTCACTGAAATAGTTTTTCCCAAGGATCCCAGGTCATTTATCAATAAAAAAAATGCCCAAGTCAAGACAGGGACACAAACCTGAAGTGCCAACTTCCTGGGAGACTGACACAGGAAGTTTGCAACTCCAAGGCCCATCTGAGAAGAACGTGTTTAAAGTTAGAATGGGCAACACAGTGAGACTCTGACCTAAATGAGTGAAGAGTTAGAGAGTACCTGGTATGTGCAAGGTCTTAGTTTGGCCCAAAGTACCATACATGGTAGTATGGACTGTGTCATTAGCCTTTCTTGGCCTAATATTTTGTTACTTTGGGTATGTATTGAGATGTTCTTTGAGACTTACTAAACTAGGAAGTATAGGTAAAACAAAGACACTTTTCCTTTGGCTTCAAAGCATTCCTACTGTATCTCGATATGAAAGGATCCATGACCACAACTGGGAGATACTCAACTGACTAAGCAAATAAAATGCACTTTTTTTTTGCAAAAAATAAAAGAAATTTAAAGGGTGAGTTTCAATAAAATTCCAGTTTGCCAGTTTTAATTTTATCTGTTTTTAATATCCTGTGTTCTGAATGACAAAAATTAATCCAGGCTGTCCAATTGATTTACATTGCAAATCATCTCTTATGTTTTAGAAGACAGATTTTGTTAAAAGCAAACGAATGGCTTTGGCAATGATTTCTTGGATAAGATACCAAAAGCATAGGCAAAAAAAAGTAAAAATAGATAAATTAGGCTACCTTAAATTAAAAACTTCTGTGCATCAAAAGACATAATTAAGAGTGAGAAGGCAACCCATATAATGGGGGAAAATAACTTCTAATTATCTATCTGACAATATTTGGACTCAAAATGCATAAAATACCTTTAATTTTAATAACAACAATAAACCAACTTAATAATGGGGCAAATGTCTTAATAGCCATTTCCTCAAAAGGATGCACAAATGTCCAAGGTACACACGAAAAGATGCTCCATATTATTAGTTACTATGAAAATTCAAATCCAAATCATAATGAGATATTGTCCAATAACAATTAGAAGGACAAAATTTAAGACAAGAAAAGTAAGAGATGTTAACAAAGATGTGTAAAAATTGGGGAAAATAATGGAACATATGTACTGTTGGTGGGGATGTAGAATGATGTGACCTCTATTGTTTCTCAAAATAACAAAAATAGAATTATCATATTATCCAGCAATCCCACTTCTGATTGCACGCTAGAACTAATTTAAAGCACAGTTTTAGAAAAGAATTTTCTCTCCCAGACTCATAGCTGCATGCTCACAATAGCTGTTGGGTGACAGTAATTTGAGTGTGTATAGACAATTGAATGAGCAGATAAAATATAGTGTATACATTCAATGGAATATTGTTCAACCTTAAAAAGAACCTTATGTATACTAAAACATGAATCAAGCTTGAGGACATTTAAAAAAATTGCATTAAAGAAAATAAACCCCAATCATAAGAAGACAAATTATTTCATATGATTCCACTTATATGACGTCTCTAGAGTTGGCAGATTCATAGAAAGGAAGTAGAATAGTGGTTGCCTGAGGCTTGGTAAAGGTACAGGGCTTGTTTTGCACAACACAGAGTTCTAGAGAAGGATGGAACTGATTGTACCATGATAAATGTCAATATGCTTAAGGTCACAGAACGATACTCTTAAGCATGGAACTTTATGTCCTGTACACTTAATGTAACTAAAAATAATAATAAAAAGGAAGTAGATGAATTACAATCCTGTCACAATTTGATTTTGTTTCTGAAATAACATATGAGATAATATATGAATCAAAATACTTTTAATTTTGTATGACTATAAAAAACTAGTCTATAGGGAAAGATGTTCTTCATAGAGAAAAAATTAAAAAAATATCCAAATTATTTAGCTTTCTAAAATTTGCATATAGCATTATGCCAAATTATAACACAGACTGTGCCAAGAACTTTTAAGAGACAATTATTCTGTTTGGGGTAAAAGCCTGTTGTTGTCAGATTTGGAAAACACCCATAAGTGGTTGTAATATGTTTGCAGGTTTATTACACTGTGGAAATTTGGCTTATTTTGGCACTTGTAACCATAAGGTGTCTCCATTGACATGGCTTCTCATGGTAAGCCGTTCACAAAGTCCCTGATGGAAGTCCTATAAATATGTACTAAAGGGTCTTCAGTAGGTTGAAAACAATTCATAACACAATCAATGCATAATTGCTAGACTTGCTTTTAGTAATGTGAGTCAGCACTTCACTTGCTGTTTCAATTAATTTTTAAGGAAGTATTCAATTACTTTTAAGAGAACATAACCGTGGCATGAGGCTTTTATCTAAAGACACCTGCTAAAAGACAATAGTATGAAGACTACTGCAACAAAAACTGCCACAGAATATTCCCTACCACATGATTAGTATTTTTGGAGACTTTCCAAAGAGGTGGTAACTTGTATTTTCTTACATACACCTAATAATGTATATCATACATATGTATATATCTGTGTATAGATATGTAAATATATACATATATATATATATATATATCTTATAACATGTATTGTCAGTACTAATTGTCTACTTGATTGGACTTGGAAATTGCATAAAATTTGTCAACTGCATGCCTGACTGCGTCTGTGAGAGCCTTTTCAGAGACGGTTACATAATGAAGGCTCTGCCCTCATGAATGGTTTCATCCATTAATGTAGTCAAAACTTGAATCCCTGCTTAGAAGAAGTCAGTGAGGAGGAAAGGTCTTTGAATGTTATACCTTGGCCTTGCCCTTCCTGTTCCACTCTGCTGTGCACTGTGATGTAAGCTTCTCTGCCATGGCCTCACCACCATAATGAACCCTGTGAAACACTGAGCAAAAGAGATCATTCCTTCCCTAAGCTGTTTTTGTTGGCGACTTGGCCAAGTAATAATAAAACTAACATATAACCATATTGTCCAAGATTTGGATTCATCCATTCCACCGAGCATGAAACCATTGAGGCCTAAATTTCTAAGTGTGACTTCTTCATGTAACCACATAAAATCTCCATATGCATGCTCATAGTCTTATCCCAAAACTGAAATTAAGTAGATTGTATCTAAAAATCTACTCAATATTATTAACTTGCCTTTACTTGTGGGAAATAAACATAACACAATTACATTTAACATTGCTTGACTGATTTCAAATAACAGAATTTGAAATCTCCCTACTTTAGTCTTTGAGATTTTTTTTTCTTGATTCCAGTTAAAGAAATCAGGTCTGGTTGCTAGGGGAAAAAATTAAAGCAAAACAACAACAACAAAACCAATGTTTTAAAGCTGAATCTTGCCTTTTGTGGTGTTTTTCAAGGATAGAGAGTGTTTCATTGTGTGCCCTGTAGTTCTTTCCTCTACCTACGTCACCAAGGATTCTGTGAAGGGTCCTGGGAGGACATGAGGATCTTGGTGGACAGAACAAGGTTTTAGGGAAGGAAATATCCCGGGTCCACCACTGATTATTTCTGAACTTGGGTAACTTATGTGAACTCAAAGGTAAAAAAGGGCGAGAGGCAAGGGAAAGAGAGCTTGGGGGAGCGGGAGATCCCAGCTGGATCAAGAACAGAGAGGGAGAACAAGGAATAGGAGACCATAGTAAATGAAGACCACATGAGAATAGGAAGAAGCAAAGTGCTAGAGAGGCCCACAGAAATCCACAAAGATGCCCCCACAACAGACTGCTGGCAATGGTCGAGATACAGCCCGAACTGACCTACTCTGGTGATAGGATGGCCAAACACCCTAATTATCATGCTAGAAACCCCATTCAATGACTGAGGGAACTGGACACAGAGATCCACAGCCAGGCCCCAAGTGAGCTCCGGGAGCCCAATTGGCGAGAAAGAGGAGGTTTTATATGAGCGAGAATTGTTGAGACCAAGGTTGGATAAAGCACAGGGACAAATAGCCAAACGAATGGAAACACATAAACTGTGAACCAATGGCTGAGGGGCCCCCAAGTGGATCAGGCCCTCTGAATAGGTGAGACAGTTGATTGGCTTGATCTGTTTGGGAGGCATCCAGGCAGTGGGACTGGGTCCTGTGCTCAGTGCATGAGTTGGCTGTTTGAAACCTGGGGCTTATGCAGGGACACTTGGCTCAGCCTGGGAGGAGGGAACTGGACCTGCCTGGACTGAGTCTACCAGGTTGATCTCAATCTTCAGGGGAGTCTTTGCCCTGGAGGAGATGGGAATGGGGGGGTGGGTTGGGGGGAAGGGAAGGGGGGCGGGAGGGGGGAGAACAAGGGAATCCGTGGCTGATATGTAGAATTAAATTATATTGTAAAATAAAATAAAATAAAATTTAAAAAAAAGAAAAAATATATTTAGTGAAATATGTCGAGTGGGCTAGTTAAGATGTTGTGATGATTAAATGAAATAATATATAAAAGCATTAATCAGAAAACAGGTAAATTGATTTGTAAATTTTCTAGACTATAGTCTCCAAGGTTCTATTTGTCTACCACTGTGTTTTTCTGCTTCAATTTGTCTCTAATAGTCTAACAGGTGCCATTAAGAGTAGAGCATTTCTTTCCTTTATGGATACATGGCAAGTAATATTTCTAAATTAAATAACTGTCCCTTGAGACTAACAAGTGAAATAGACTATAATAAATATGACAATTTGTATAATTATTTAAATTCAGGTTCAAAAATTTTAGCTGCCATAATTTTCAAAACTTCATTTTTTTATAATCCCAGTTAACAGATATTAACCACAAAGGAGATAATCTAACAAATCACATAATCAAGGATCTCAGTAAACACCTCAGGGCTTACTAAGACTGACTCAAATAGGGCTGATAAAGTAAGAACTGGTAACATTCTCTGCTCCAGTTTATGTGTGAAGGGTTTGCTGAATGAGAAAAAGAATTACAAATATATTATCTGGAAATGTTTTAGCTTGAGTTTTGATATCTAGCAATTTCCCTGCAGAACATCTTTATGAACTACTGTGATTTCATGTAATTGTTCATCCCAGCGAGTTCAAAAGGAGCAAATTGCAGATTTCTTTGCAAATGAGATTCATGTCTCTGAGGCAGGCCTGGCGAATTTAAACACATACATTGGAAAACACCTTTCATCCCTAGAGAACATATGCTTTGGAGCTTGACATATTTGCCTGGGACATGTTTGCAGTATGGTGGGGGAAATGATATAGACACAGATCTTATGGAACACTTATTGTGTTTATATGCTCACAAACTGCAGACATATCAATGGCTCATAAAAAGAAAATGAACAATTCCTGAAAATGGACATGACTACAATAAAAACTATCAGCAGCTCTATAAATTCTACATTTTTTAAGTTATATAGTTTATATAGTGTTATATAAAATATGAATTAAACAAATATACAGTTTCTCCAAAAATGTTTTAGTGTGAAAATATAGACTTGTAGAGCTTATAGATTGTTGTACATTCATTTGCAATGGTCTCAGTGTGCAGAAGGCACCAAGGTTTCAATGCAGAAGTGCTTGCATTGGTCACAGAACAAAGCACCCTAAGAGCCTCCAAAAGAAGGGGTGCAGACTTCAGTCTATTTTTTTGAGAGATAAAGATAAAGCTTATTATTTATTATTATATTTTTCACTACTTAAACAACTTCAAATCCCAATATATTTTATCATATTTTCCCCAAGTCTTTCTAGATCTGCTCCCCCTACCTACCCACCCAACCTCAAGTTCTTTCTCAAAAAAGAAATAATTCTTGGGTGACCAAGAACCTTTGACTAGATAGCCCAGAGACCTAGGGTAAAACCAAATTACATTGGTCTAAGAAAAGAAAAAAAAATGTGATAAAAGGACTCCCAATGACATTTTGCTATAGTCATAAATCAGTGCCTTGTTCCCCCATCACTGGAGAAGCTTCCTCCTGTAGGAATGGGAACAAACATGGAGACCCACAGCAAAACATTATACAAAGAGTCCTTGGAACACTCAGCCATAAATGAAATGTCTCCATCAAATCCCTCCCATCAGAGCTCAAAGAAACCACAGTCTGTATTTTTAAAAATGGCCAAATAGTCTTCTTACTGATGAAATTATTCTGGAGGCCCTGAGAAAACCTAAGGTGAATGAGGTTCAGGAGGCAGGGAGTCTTAGGATCATGATTCCAAATGCCAGTCGGGAAACTTAACCTGAAATGCTTGGGACTGGACGTTTTTGGTTTTCAGACTTTTTCAGACTTTGTTCTATTTACATATACATAATTATATATCTTGGAGATAGATTTCAACTCTAAATAGCAAATTCATTTATGTTGTATATACCTTTCTTGTATACCTGAAGGTAATTTTATATCATACCTTTAGTTTTGTGCAGTAAATAAAATTTCATGGTCTGGAAAAACATATTATCAATATTTGGAAGTAAAGAATAACCAAAAACACAAAGGAACTTAAAGCCACCTACAACAAGCATTTCTTAAAGTGTGAGTAGGTTTGAAACTATTGATGATATCAAGGATTATATTGAAATGGTGAATCTATAATAATGACTCCAGTCACAAGAAATTACTAACAACACTTACTCACACCCTGAGGGTGGACACTTGAAGAAGATTCTATTCCTTCTGAACTGTCTGAATTCTCCATCTGTAACCATATTTATCACTTTCACTTTTAATCTTATGGTTTTAGTTGGAAATGAGACTATAAATATCTTTATGTTTTAGTTTGAATTTGACTTGAGTGTATCCGTGGGGGATTCCTGTGCTGGAAGCTGGATTCCTGGAGTGGTGGTAGTACTGAGAGGTAGGAGGTGGGTCTCTCACTGGATTCTGCATTTTCTAAAATTATAATGGAATCAAGTACACAATTAATTTTGTAAATTAAAAAAAAAATTCAGTACATCACAGTGAAGTTCTTAGTAAAAGCAAAGGATTTGGAGTCAGTCCTGCCTCCAAGCCCCTCAGCTCCTTCCCTAGCTTCATGACTGGGGTGGGAGTGGGTGTTTCTTCAGTTTCCTGAAGTCCAGCTTTCATAAAATGAAAATTGAAGGTAAAGAATAACTATATCCTAGCAAGGTCCTGATGTTTAGAGAATTGGTGCATATCAAGTGTGTACTACACAGTAGGAGCTCAAAACTTGCCATTTCTTAGAAAGACAGTCTTCGGACCATGAGAAGCCCTCAGACCTCTAGTTTTCTGAATCTCCATACAAACCTTAAATGTCTATTTTGACATGTATTCACATTCTATTCTGAATACCTAAGCTTTGCTCTTGTAATTTATCATCAGTTGTATTACTAAAGAGGATTACACAGGCACAGAAATGTGTAATATTTTGATTGTATTCTGACAAATAAAGCTTGCTTGGAGTCAGAGAAGCAGGGGAGCAGCTACCAGTGACTTCCTACCTCTTCCATTCCTTCCTCCAAAAAGGCCCCACCCTACTACTTCCTGTCTCCTATCTGTCTACAGTCCTCCCAAACCTCTATGGTTAATTTTAGTCAGCAAGTGGCTATCTCCACCCTCTTACTCCAAACAAGCTTTATTTGTTAGAACACAATCAAAATATTACACAACACAGAAATTCTTACAAACATATACTCCAAGCAAAACTCTGCCCACTGTATTGAAATTTCACTGAAATCAAATAGTGATAAGCAGTAAACTTGGAGTATTGCATTTTTTTATTCTCTTCAGCATTTTCAATTTGATTTTATAGTTACGAGTCAAGCTCTAAACCCTTGTGCAGGTGCCTGGAAAGTTCCATGGCCTTAGGCTTCTTGTATGTGGTCCTTAATAAATTAAGTAAGAGCCTCCAGCAACATCACAATCAGTTTGCTTATGTACTGCTTTACAGCTGTACAAAATTTAATTTTGAGTGTGTTCCAAAACACAATTATCTTTCTATTATTATGTAGGTTGTTTCCCATTTCCCCTGATTACAAATGATGCTGTAATGTGTAATCTCAAGTATAAACCTTTTATAATACAGTAGGAAGAATTGCTTTAGAATGAATTCCCCAAAGTGGGATTTCTGCCTCCAAGTGTGTGAAGGTCAAGAAGGCTCCTTAACATAGACAGTGTCGTTGTTTTTCACAATACTCTCACCCACAGTGAGTGAAATGCAAGTGCCCTGTTTACTTCCTTATTACTAAGGAGAAAAGGGGTGGTGGGGGTGCCTGGTCCTAAATAACAGTCACCAGGAGCACTACCCTTGGAAGGGATTGTGTAAGTATCACTGGGTGCCTGTGAAAAATGCATTGCTATAGAGTGAGATCAGCCCACATACTTGCCTCCCTGTGTACGAGCTGGGCTCCTTTTGGGTTCCATCTCAACAATGTCATAAAAAAGGTAAAGGGAACTTTTACCAGAAGGCGAAGAGAGGGGACCACTCAGTCTTTGGCATTTTGCCTCCAAAATTGCGAGCTAAATAAACTTCTTTTGAAATAATCAGCTCTAGATATTTCACTATATCAAAAGAAAATGCATTAATATGATTTATGTAAACACAAATGACATAAAATCATGAATGGGACAGCTATAGATAGAGGACAGAAGATGGAGATCAAGCAGTCGGGCTTGCTATGACGATGCATAGACTGAAGGAAGAGGACTTTGAGATATGACCTAGCAACGTTGATCTGGAAGTACAGGTGGTTCAGTCTATAGGGGGACACAGGTGACAAGAGGTCAGGACAAGGTAACACAAGAGAAAGGAACACAACACGTGACTCAGCACAGCTCAGCAGGAGCACCTCTGAGTATACATGTGTGCCTATTCTGTGGTGACCAACTGTTTCACGTTTCCCACTGACATCACTCTGAATTTCTGTTAGTTAGAAAAGTATACCATGTTTTTAGTTACAAAAAAAAAAAAAAAAGCATGGAAGGGGTACATCTAGTTGAAGAGCTATTGGCAGTTAAAGACTGCTGAGAGGAGAATTAGCCTTCCTCAGAGAGGAGCCCCTAAATGTTTATCCAAATTCAAGTAGCTGACCTTAAAAATAAACATACAGGCAACACTAAATGGACTCAGTAGACTGCATTTATATATTTATTTGTATATAACAATATGTATATACATACATGTAACAACAATAATTAAAGAACAAGAATTTTATGAGGAGAGGATAGGGATGTGGGAAGGGTTTGGGGGAGAACAGGGGAGGAATGATGTAATCATATTTTAATTAAAACTCTAAAAATTTGAAGTATTTACTTATATTTGCAAAGTAATCTATTTACTAGATATTTTACCTAGTGGAAGGTCAGGACTGGTATCTCACTGTTCAGGAGTTTGGACATGCCTGGTATCCAGCAGGACAGGGGCTGACGCAAATCTGTTTGTTCCCTCTGCAATGAGAAAATGAAGGGGAGGTTACTCATTCAGACAGAAGCCAGGAAACTGAAACACAAATTGTTTTATTTTTTTTTCTATTTGTAAATACATCATAAGTGAACCAAATAGATGCCACACAGTCTATCAGTAACTGGACACTGAAGGACGAAGAATGATTGCCATCTTCTTTCCAAGTCTCACATCCTTCCTGCCTTTGTCATGGCTGTGCTGTTTGTTCACTGCCTCCCTCCTTCCTTTACTCCAGACTAAGAACAAAATCCAGTGTTGTGTCCTTCCTTTTCAGGTGGCCTTCCATGGCAAAAGTCTGCTAGACTACCAGTGGTAAAATTAACCCCCACACAGTGAGTTCATAGTGTTTTCTTTTCATACCACTGGACCAATTCTGTGTTGTGATTGTCTAATACCCTTGTCCCCTCCCATGAGCACCATGTGTTGGGCAGGCTGCCCACTCACTGTTTGGTATTCTGTAGCACTTGTTATGTCCTCAAATTAAGTTTCTTTTTTTAAATTTTATCTTAAAGAAAGCCATTTGAAGTAAAATATTTGAGTATTTTGCTTGGAATCTTATGTTAACATTACCAACCCAATTCTTTTGTCTTAGTTGGGTTGCAATAAAGATAATCATGACTCTCAGTCTTGTTAGATATACTCTGAGTTTTAACTGATGAGACACTGTCAGTGATCAAGGTGATGTCTTAATGAAGGGGGTAATGTTCTATTATGCATTAATTAGAACTTGCCATAAGAATTGATGGAAGGGAGCCAGTTCCACAAGTCACCTGCCACCCCATCTTATCTAAAACATAGATATATATGAGCAAGCTTCTATTTCAAATAAGTAGTGAGAGAAACAGAATCATTTGATGTTAGAAAAGCTTGAGTTACCCTATTGATCTTATCTGCCATGATGACTAATGCAACTTTCCTGTGATAGATGACCAGAAGAAATAAAGAATTCCTCACAGTACACTACATGTAAAATATCACTTAAACTACCTGCTACAACGAGGGTTTTTTCTTTCTGAATACATAACCTAATGACATTTCCACTGCATTGTGTTTTGTTCACTTATCTTTGCAGGCAGTAGTCATTTCCCACATGCATACCCTAGCTGGAGACATAACAGACATGCATTTTCTAAAAGCGAGTGGATATGCGATGCAGTCATCTTTTCCTTCCCACAATACCTTGACCCTTCTTCTTGCCCCCATGAATATTTATAGTTTATTTTCGGAAGAAAAACCCTCAGGGTTTTCTAGAGAATTTGATTGCTCTTGGCTTTCCTCACAGGAATGATTTCTCTCCTTAATTTCAGTTTTAGATTTGTTTATTGCTTTGTAAAAAGGGGGGTAAGATTTATTTCATCATAACAAATACAGAACTAAATAATGGACATCTCCTTCTTCTGAGAACGGTGTACTGAGATCACAGCTCAACTCATGAGGGACGCCACCTTCAAGTTGGTGTTCTTCATTGATGAACATGGGGAGGGTCAGGGTCTGATGGGGAAAGACTTAGATCCTCTCATGAGTCTCATACTAGGATTTCTAATGTGATCTCCCTTCAAGTTTATATGCTTAACTGCAGTAGAAAGCTGAGATAAAGAGGGGTCATACCACATCCGTCCTTGAAAGTGAGCATGGAAAGTGTACCAAGTATTTGACCCACTTTACCCATTTCTTCACTCTTTAAAAAAATACTAAGAGATTTAAAGGGTTAAAATGTCCTAGACTTCCTCAAGTTTTTAAGATACTTTGCTTTCTGAAAATAATAAAGCATTGACTAAGTCATTTGAAGCATGATCCTTGCTCAGCACTCTTGTTCCCAATTCAAGTACCTTATTTCTTTATTTTCTCAAGAAACAAAGATCCTATAGTTGAAGAAACTCAATCCACAGAGCAAACATGTCTTCCAAAACAGCATCATAAAAGTCTTCTAACAGTATTTGTTTACTCAAACAGTATCTTGCAAGTCAAAGAAAATACAGTATTTTATCACTCAGTAGAAGTGGCATCCATGTGAAATGAGAATGCAAAGTAAGATTCTATCACGTCCTTATTCCCAGCCTGGTTTGTAACCCATTCCCTGCTGTCCCCTTACACATTCATAGCCTCTGTCCCTTCACAAGCCCAATCCGAAAACAACAGCTCTGTCTTTGTGTCATGCTGTTCTAGAGAAGGGCCTGAAACTCTGGGAGGGGTCTAAGAATTACGTAGCAAGAATCTTAACAGGTCTTATTAATAAAATCAAACCTGAGCCAGGTATTGGAGTGAATGCTGAATGATCAGAGAAGCAGAACAAGCCACAGCTTCCTCACCTCGCCAATTCCTCAGCAGATCCTGTTTCCTCAGACTGGAAGCCTCTGAGTTCTCATCCAAATAGGTCTCAGCTGAACTGCTTCTCGAAAGCCTGAAAGCTTAACCAGTTAGTTCCTAGTCCTCATGCCTTATATACCTTTCTACCATCACTTCCTGGGATTAAAGGCTCTTGTTACCATGCCTGGCTGTTTCCAGTGTGGCCTTGAACTCACAGAGATCCAGGCAGATCTCTGCCTCTGGAACGCTAGGATTAAAGGTGTATGTGCCACCATTTTCTGGCCTCTGTATCTAGTGGCTGTTCTGTTCTCTGACCCTAGATAAGCTTATTAGGGTGCACAATATTTTGGGGAACACAATATCACCACAGAATTACAAAGTTGTGAGACATGTTCTTAAGTCAATCCCACCAGTTCTCTTTATGCTTTTATGATTTGAAGTTAACGAAATAATGCAAAAATAAAAATAGATTTACCAATAGTTTAGAGCAGAAAGAGGCAAAGTGTGTTCTCTAATCTCCTGTTCATGTGGTTACTTGACTAAAAGCCTATCATCTGTTCTTTTCAGTTTTTTCTTATATTTTTTTTGTTTCTTCTCTGTAATCTCAAGGTACTTAGAAAATGGCATTGGCATTTGTAGGTGTGTGGTACCAGGCCCTTAGGAGATTAGGGCAGACAGGCAATGAAAGTGGAGGTTCTGGGAGGGCTGACTGACATGTGAAAGGACTATTCACAACATACTTCCTTAGCACAAATACAAATGAGGGAACTCTGTCAGCCACAGTCCCTCTGGAGTCAGCAAGGCCACCTCACATCAAGCATCAGAAAATAAAGCAATGGAGAGAGAAATAAATAACTATTGATAAAAAGCCAGTGGTGATGGCACAAGCCTAAAATCCCAACAGTTGGGAGGCTCTGGCAGGAGGATCAGGAATTTGAGATCAGCCTCCACCAACCAAAGTGGATCCAGTGAAACAGAGACAAAGTTAATACAGCCTGATACTAGGTTTTTAAAAGAGACTCAGAAAATTTTGTTTCAAGTGTTTGAAGCTAACAAGCATCCTCTTTGTGTGAGACAAATAATATGTGAGCAGGCAGTTAAGAGAAATAGAACATCTGTAGCACCTGGAAAGCTAATTAGAGATGGTATGAATTATGTCATCATTATTTTCATGGTTAGCTTTTTCTAGGTCATCCTAGAAAACTGCCATCCACATGTGAATTGACAATAAAATTATCATTTAAAAACAAACAAACAAAACCCAGAAATACCCACGAGGTATGGGGAGAGTCATAATTCTCCAAAGCTGTGTATTTTAGGACATCGCAGCCTCAGGAAAAATAGAACACATAACTCTGAAATATCAGCCTTAAAGAGAATAAATATTTTACTTAATGATATTGTACCACATTTTGTGAAAAGTCTTTGGAGCTTAACATACCTGAAACTATCAAAATCTCAGGACATTGAAAACTGTTTCTTCAAAATGTCTTAGCCAGCAAAACTCAAGCATTGTTGTTATTATAGAAAATAAAAATAAATGCCCATCTCCTTTGCTACTCTCAGCATGATCCCAGAAGATCATCCTTCACTATTCAACTGAAGAAGAACATTGTAGAACATGAACTTCTGCCCAGCTGTGGTTCCTCTTGTCACCTTAATATGCTAAAATGTTTTACCTGTTGTAGCACGAATTATTAATAAAAACAAACCTGGATCTGGGTATTGGAGTGAATGCTGGAAGATCAGAGAAGCAGAACAAGCCACAGCCACCTCACCTTGCCAATTCCTCAGCTGATCCTGTTTCCTTAGACTGGAAGCCTCTGAGTCCTCATCCAAATAGATCTCAGCTGAACTGCTGCTCAAAAACCTAAAAGCTTAACCAGACTCTAGTTCCTGGTTTTCACACCTTATATACCTTTCTGCTTTCTGCCATTACTTCCTGGGGTTAAAGATGTAAGCCACCATGCCTGGCTGTTTCCAGTGTGGCTTTGAACTCACAGAGATCTGGATGGATCTCTGCCTCCCAAGTGATAGGATTAAAGGCGTGTGTGCCACGATTTTCTGGCCTCTATGTCTATCTAGTTAGTGGCTGTTCTGTCCTTTGACCGCAGTTAAGTTTATTAGGATGCACAATATATTGGGGGACACAATATATCACCACAACCTGTCTCATTCATCACACCCTGTATTTCACTTGCATGGTTCTTTGTGGAACTCCTACTTTCTCATTGTACTGTTCTTAAATGCTGTCAGTGGCGTTTTACCAACACAGTGTTCCTAATGAAGCCTCACCACATGCTGTATTAAGAAGCATTTCCCAGAATCAGTATGTCCTCGTGAAATTTATAGCAACAGCTACAAGCACCATGGATTCCAAAGAAAAATGAAAAATCAATTAAAATTGACCACCGTTTGGAACTGGAAAGGGTCATTAGGGCTCTAAATTTAATAAGAGTGTCAAAATTTAGATTTACAAATATTTGCTCATAGGAATGGTTTAGCAGGCAGCATATTCTTTCCTTTTTATTTTATTTTATTTACTTATTTTATTCTTTCCTTTTTAACTTACATACTTTTGTTCACTTTAAGCCAAGATTTATTTTAATACCAGAATCTGATCTTGGGAGTGATATGAAAAGTTATTGGGAAAGGAGTAGGGATATGTGGCCATGGGTAACACAAGGTTCCCTGAGGTTGAGCTTGTGTGTGCCTATAGGAAAACTCCTTTGCACCATTCCATCCTCGGGCTCTGAAATGGAGGGTTGGGCAGGATGAGCTAAACAGTGTGTTATGCAGTCCAATCATATCATGGCCAGTGGAGCTCAGTCCTCCTAGGGCAACTCTGAGCAATGGCATAGAATATACCTCAAAAGTATCAATCGTGGAGCTAGGGAGATGGCTGAGGAGTCATGAGCATGTGTTGCTCCTGCAGAGGACCCGGGTTTTGCTCCCGGCATCCACTTGGGTGCTCACAAACCTCTATAACTTCAGTTTCAGAGCATCTGACACCCTCTCATGTATTGGTGAAATTATTAAGGCCACTCCACATAGTTAAAAGGGAGGTTTATTTAGTGGCGTAACTTACAAATGAAGGGATAGGTAGGTCGCAGGGTCTGGGAAAGATGTAGCACAGTCCGGTGGTGTTCTCTCGGTCTACCTCCAGCGTCCAGGCTCTGGAAACTAAGAGAAGGCGGCACATCCAGATCTCGGGTCTTCAGGGCCCTCTCTTGGCCCCGCCTTGTAGGCGTGATGGTTACCGAAGCCTCAATGGGAGTTGGAACTTCCAGACCAAAGCTGGAATGGCTACCCACTACACTCCTGGCCTCCACACGAACCAGAAATGCATTTGTTATACACGCATGTTAGGAGAACATCCATGTACACAAAACAAGTGACAAAAATTTAAAGTATTGACCAGAAGGACAGAGGAGAACAGAAATAGGCCATCTGTGTTCTTGCTTGAAGAGTCTCTCAGTCAATGTTCTTGACTCGGCACTTAGAGAATTGTGCACGTTAAACATGGCTGAAGAGAGGAGGATGGCTCAGAGGTTAAAATCACTTACTATTCTTCCAGAGGACCAGGGTTCAGTTTCCAGCACCCACATGCTGGCTCACAACTACTTGTAACTTTATTTCTAGGTGATCTGACACTCTCTTCTGGCCTCTCCAAGCTCTGCACACACATGGTGCACATGTGGGCGAACATTAACAAATGTATACACATAAATAAAAATAAACAATTTTCTAAAAGAATGGCTAAGTGGTTTGTAGAAGGCAATAGACCAAAACCCCAGGAAGGAAAGCAGATGTGTGTACTTGAGAAGATGCCATCCATCAGTGACACTTTCACAAAGGTGGTGGTTATAAAATGGAGACCTAGAAGATGTGAGCTGGAACACAGGAAGAGTATACGCTAGCTTTCAGAAGCACAAGGGACTGATTGATACAAATCCGTCTGTGCTGGAAATCACTAGTTCAGAGCTGTATGTCTCTCTTTCGGAAAAGAGTCAGGGAAGGAGGCCTCTAGGACAACCAAAGGGCAGTCCTTGCAGTAAGGCTCTGGTGGAACTAGTTAGAGAGATGAAGAGGCCAGAGAATCAGGTTCTGTCCTTGCCTTAGACAACACTGCATCTTTCTATGCTTTAATCACAGACCAGCATGTAGGGGGGTGTAGCATGTATCTTTCTATATGTGTGTCTGATACTCAGCTGAGCTTATTTTAACTTGGGAGATCTGACAAAGCAACACCATCTGCCAGCCATTTTATCTACACACAAATTAAATTTCTTTATTGCCTTAGGTGCTCTGCTTTTACACACCGTAGGGAAAGCCACCAGCTTCTTAGTTCACCACCTGCCTTAGTTTAGGTTCTCTAAAGTGCAGTCTTGAGATAAGGCATGGGTACAGTTATATTATTAGTGAGCCCATGGAAAGAATTGCTGCAAAGGAGTAGGGGAGTGAGGCAGCCATGAGACGTATGATTGTAAAAATAGTTCTGTTTATTTGGGGGGTGCTGGGGTTGAACTCAGGACCTTACACATGTTTGAACATGAGCTCCACCCCTGAGCCACACCCTTAGGAAAGGCACTCAATAAAAGGAGCGAACGAGCAGGTTGCTGCTGTCTCAATAGTTCTCTGAGTGTGCCCCATAGAGCCATAGAGAAGCTGGGGTGTTTGTTTGCTGCCGTTATTCACTGGTTGAAGGTTGGGATTGGCACCAGTAAAGCCCTTTGCATTTATAGGTGATCATGCTGGTGGCAGAATGATCTCTCTGTGGAAAAGGCCTGGTGGAGTCACAACAGAAAAGAAAGGAGCAGGCATGGGAGTACCTTCAGCTGCAGTGAATCCAGAACCTGACTAAGAAGCCAGTGGGGGCATCAAGAGCATTTCCTGTGCACTCTGAGCTAGTCTGTCAAATTGTGACCTCTTCAAACACAGAAACAGCAACAACTTTCTCCTGGCATCTACATGAAAAGAGAAGTTCGTTCCTAAAGACAATTAAAACGAACTATGAAACTGAGATTTTTTTGTTAAACTTTATAGACCAAAACTTCGCACTGACATTCCATCTTCTTGATGAAAATCCCCTGTCCTGCTGTCAGAGGATAAACCTGGAAGGAAACCAACATGCTCATTGCTCTGGCAATTGAAGGATGTAAAATAACAACTGTTTGGCTTGGTTCCCATAATGAACACACGGAAATAGTTGGATTTTTATTATTTTTTTTTTGCACTAATCATTGCTCTGGCCCATTACCAATTTGGAAACCGTCAAAGATGAATTCGTTCTGATGAAAGAGACAGATGCCAAGGATTGAAAATGTGAATTTGGCCAAAGATAAAGCCTGGAAAGGCCACAGAAAGACTGCAAAGGAAACTTCTTCCACAATATTACAGATACAGCATGTCCACACTTGGACATTTTCTGTCATGAGAATTATGGGAACATATCTCTCCTGTGCCTTGCAGTGGACTGAGTGCACAGGCCCATCCCTTCACTTAGGTGACTTGTCTTGAGTAGGCACTATGTTATATTTGTGTGGGGGCTTTAGACTCTCAACAAAGATGGTCATCCATGGGATGGATGCTGCCTCTCCTCTAGGTCCTCCCATGAACCAGGACAGCCTTTAATGAAGAAGTAGAGAAATAATCTTCTGCTGCACATTGCTGAAAGTTACTATATCATTTGTTCAATAGAAAATGAACTGTAAGTGTGCCATTATGTATAGAAATACGAGTATGCAAAAATCCACATAAATGTGACTGCAATTATCTTAAAGTGGGCAATACTAAAACCTGCAATGAATAGAATGAAATAATATGCTATTCTCAACTAAAATAAAGATGGATATGGAAAGATAGTAACTGGAAGGTGTTAACTTTTTAATAAAGAACATGGAGAAAATGTACATATGATGTTTTGTGTATTATATGTATGGGTATACACATGTGTCAGTAAATTCACTTCAAAATGCACTAAGCTCTCAATTATGCTACTCTTATTTTTATTTGTATAAATAAAATGTTTAGTATTTCTACGTATTTATTACCTTGAGAAGAAAGCTTAAGAAGGGTTAAGAATAATCAGAAGACCTTTTACTTTATTTCATGTATTCTTGCAATTATTGAAATGTTTAGCTATATATTACTTGTATAACTTAGTAAAAGAGAATAAATGTAATAAAAATCATTTCCAAAAAGAAACATTCATAAATCATATGCACTATGTTTGGTCATCATGCATTTATTAAGGGAACATTTTCTCATAGTTACTCTAATGAAGTAAAGTCCCATTACTTAAAATGTCAAAAGGTATCACTCAGCAGCTGCTGCTATGCAGGACATGAGGTCCCACCTGAGACCAGCAAAACTGTGCAGTCAGCTAACACGATTCCCCAAGTGACTCTTGGGCTTGGTAAAGATGCATTCCTCTAAAACAGAAAACATGTTTTATGCTTTAATGTTTTATGTTTCAATCACTAAAAAATAAACTATTTAAAAAGTAAAAGGTTTCACTTAAAATTTTTCTTAGGGTTTGAAAAACAAACACTTAAACGTTTGTCAAATATGAAAGGTAGTGTGTAGAGCGAAGCTTTTCACAACACCAATTTTTAAAATGTGAAACACAAAATCAAAAATTTTCAGTATTTAAAGAAATGAAGGCCGGGAAGTGGTGGCATATGCCTTTAATCCCAGCACTCGGGAGGCAGAGGCTAGCAGATCTCTGTGAGTTCAAGGCCAGCCTAGTCTACAAAGTGAGCTCCAGGACAGCCAAGGCTGTCACACAGAGAAACCCTATCTTGAAACAAAGAAAGAAAGAAAAGAAAGAAAGAAAGGAAGGAAGGAAGGAAGGAAGGAAGGAAGGAAGGAAGAAAGAAAGAGAGAGAAAGGAAGAAAGAAAGAAAGAAAGAAAGAAAGAAAGAAAGAAAGAAAGAAAGAAAGAAAGAAAGAAAGAAAGAAGAGATGTCATTTGTCTATTTTAAGAAGGTTAAAGCCATCTTGTAAATGGTGGTGTTTTCCTCCTGTGTTCCACTTCCCACCTGGACAGTCAGCCAAGTCCAGATATCTGAGTCCTTATTCTCAGGGAACTCAGTCAAGAACAACATGGAGAAGAGGCCACATATGGCATGAGCTGACACTCCACAGAAGGCAGAACTTCCTGCTTCCACATCGAGCAAGTCCATCCCCATCACCCCTTCGCAAAGGCTCAGAACACTCTCACTGAGCTCCTTTAGCATTCCTCCGTGGACACTCCCTGGACCATGTGTGACTCTAGCTCTAATAATTCCTTACTGCAAACGCATGGCCTGTGGTTCTCATCCTCATACTGGCATTAGCATAAGGAAGTGCTCCTGTTGTCCTGGCAACCAGAAGTAGCACACCGCTGTGCCTGTTGCCTGTGATCCTGTTTTAATTTCTGTTATGCTTTCGATCCTCAAATTTTGTGGTCAAAGGAATGCAATACTTTCTGTCTCTCTCTCTCTCTTTCTAATTAATTTTGTATTTATTATATATATATTATTGCATATCATACTGTGTTACACAAGGACATTTTCATACAAGCGTGTATTGCATGTTGACCATATTCCACCTCCCCCCCAATTAATCCTCTCTGTATTCCTGATTTTGCTTTCACTATATTCACTATATATATATATATATATATATATATATATATATATATATATATATATAAATGTTATAGTTATGTGGTTTTATATGTTTGTATAAAATCTAGGCACCACATGTGAAAAAAAAACATGATTTCTGAGACTGAGACTGGCTTAATTTTTGTGTCTGTCTCTACATGTCTAGATGATTTGTCTCAATTCTCTTGACTTTGTTACCTTAACTTCCCTTATTTCCATGAACTCCATTGCACTGTTCCTTCCTCTAGCAAACTCTCCATTTGAGTTGTCTTTTTGCTCAAGACAGCCAGCTTGGCAGCTTCCTTACCCTTTGATGTGCCTTTCCAAGATATTCTGTTCACGAGAAAACCCCATTCTTGAAGTTTCCTCATCCTACTTTCCTTCTTTTGTTCCCAGCTAATGTAATAACAATGCCCTCTGTTATTATTGCTACTAATGGTAAGCTATATAGAGGTAAATTATAGTCTTGTATCTTAAAATAGTGTTTTGTTTTCTTTTTGATTTCAGTCTTGGCTGTATGCTGCAATCTTCTAGATTGTTCTAACAAATATTGACATTTGAGTTCCACTCTCAAAGATTCATTATAATTCACCTGAGAAGCAACCTAGGCAGGGAAATTCTTTTTCTACTGGACAGACAGCTTAGCGCTAAGTGCTGGCCTAGCATGTTTGAGGCCCTAGGTGCAACACATATCCCATCTATCTAGCTGGAAGGTTTCTCTGGTCCTGTCGGGTCCCAAGGTTAGGATGAATCTCTCCTCTTGCATCCCTCAGCCACTTGGTCCCATGTAAACACACAGAGGTTTATATTATTTGCAAACTGTATGGCCTAATGGTTCCGGCTTCTCACTAGCTAGCTCTTACAAATTAACTCAGCCCATTTCTATTAATCTATGCATTGCCACGTGGCTTCGTGCTTACTGGTACTTTCACATCTTGCTTCTCCTGGCAGCAGTCAGCAGCATCTCCCCCACCCTCCTTTCTTCTCCTGTCTCTTCCACTCCAATGTGCTGCCTAACCTTATTCTGCCTTGCCATTGGCCAAACAGCTTTATTTATCAACCAATCAGAACAACACATATTCACAGTGGACAGAAAGACATCCCACAGCACACCTACACTGACAAAAAGTTTTTTTAAATTATAATCATTGAAAGTATGTACATAATAATAGGCTTAGGAATATATTTTGATTGAGTTAATATTCTAGAAAAAAAGTTTATAGCTTTTTATGAGTTAGGAATATGAATATTTGCTATAGCTGCCAGACATATAAAAATTATTTGATAAATCTGCAGTGTAAGAGATAAAGAGGTTTTCTGAAAGTGAACAGAGGCTGCATTTCTTTGGGTATGTAGGGGTGCTGAGTGTCAACCCTAGGGCCTCCTCCATTTTTAACAAACACTCTGTCCTGTACTATATCCCCAGCCAGTAGAGATGGGTGTTTCTTTTTCTTTTTTAATTAATTAATTACTTTATTTATTTATTTTATATCCTAGCCCCAGTTTTCCCTCCATCCTCTCCTCCTAGCCCTCCCTCCCCAGTCCCCTCTGCCCCCTCAATCCAGTCTCCTCCATTCTGTTTAGGAAAGGACAGTTCTCCCATGAGTGTAGCTAGAGTTTTCCTGCCTGGCCCACAGTCAGGGCAAATCTCTCTCACCTGCCAGTCCCACAGCCGCTCAAACCCGACCAAGTAAACACAGAGACTTATATTGGTTACAAACTGTATGGCCATGGCAGGCTTCTTGTTAACTGTTCTTACAGCTTAAATTAATCCATTTCTATAAATCTATACCTTGCCACGTGGCTCGTGGCTTACCGGCATCTTCTCATGCTGTTTATCATCATGGCGGCTGGCAGTGTCTCTCTATCTCAGCCTTCCACTTGCCAGCTTTATTCTCCTCCTTGTCCCACCTACACTTCCTGCCTAGCCAATGGCCAATCAGTGTTTTATTTATTGACCAATCAGCAACACATTTGACATACAGACCATCCCACAGCACATGAGTATCCACAAAACATGGCATATCAAGTTGCAGTAAGACTAAGCACCTCCCCATGTATTAAGGCTAGGCAAGGTGACCCAGTATGAGGAGTAGGGTCCCAAAGGACTGTAAAAGTCAGAGACAGCCCCTGTTCCCACTGTTAGGAGTCCCACAAGAGGACCAAGCTACATAACTGCAGCATATATGTGGTGATATTTTATTTGTGCTCTAACAAATAAAGCTTGCCTGGGGAGGGGGGGTCAAAGGACAAAGCCAGATACTATATTAAACATAGCAGTCAGGCAGTGGTAGCACATGCCTTTAATCCCAGCACTAGTTAACCATGGAGGTCTGCAGGTCTGTACAGACAGGAAGTGATAGAGTTGGGCAGAGAGAGGAAGTAAGGTGGCAGGGCACAGAAAGGTATATAAGGTGTGAGTATACAAGAAGTAGCTCTCTTGGGCTGAAGATTTCCTAGCAGTAAGAACTTGTGTCTGGCTTGTTCTATTTCTCTGATGTTTCAGCTTTCACCCCAATATCTGGCTCTGTTTTTTGTTTTTTTGTTTTTTTATTAATAAAAACTTTTAAGATTCCTGTTGTAAATATATGTAGAGTGCGTAGGTGAATTTAAAAACCTTATGAGTGGTTCTAATGTAGACCAAGTTTGAAAACATGCTAAGTGATAGCTTTTCAAGTGGACCTGTCCATTTTGTTCTTCTAGACATTTAACAAAGGAAAATTATGAACGAACCCTTCCTTTGAAGGTTGTTTGCCAATCTGTAGCCCTCCCTCCTTCTGTTCCATTATTCTCCTCCAGTGTTCTGAGCACCTTTCACAGAGATGCTGAAACTCTCTGGGCTGTGTCCACCATGGCATTCAAGTGCTGGAGGTGGGGGGAAAACTTTGCATGCTGTCTCCAGCTGTGTCTCTTTGTCTCCTGTTCCTGCCAGAGAGTCTTTAGTACTTTCAAGTTCCTAATATGTGCTTTTATAATTCAGCCTCTGAACTTAATTATCACAGTCTTCCCATCCAGGACAGGTATGAATGGTTCCCTGCCATAAGAAAACTCTAGCTATCCAGCCGTCCCACATAGCATATCAGTCCATCCACCTCTTCTGTAACTAGTGCTCAGTAAAACCTTCTTGGAGTGAAATATTTAGAAAGGGGTTTGGGGAAATGGCTCAGTCAATAAAATGCACCCCCCCCACACACACACACTCCAATTAGGAGGACCTGACTTTAGATTCCCAGCACCCATACCAATATAAAGACAGGTATGGAGGTGAAACCTATAATTCTACCTTGAGGTTGAGTGAGACAGGTGGATCCCCAAAAACTCATTGGCCTGCCAGCTAGCCAGTCAAGCAGAATGAATGAGCCTCAAGTTCAATATGAGATTCTGTCTCAAGAACAAAAAAATAATTAAGTTTAATTAAATTTTAAAAAAAGTAGAAAATGATCAAGGAAAGACACCTGATGTCAGCCTCTAGACTCCACATATACACAGCTGTGCATGTGCACTAACACACACGTGTACATGCAACACACACAAGAGATACAATCTACTTACAAACAAGCAAAAAGCTTAGGGTGTTTTTTCTGGCAGCAATGTCTTGGTTACTTTTCTATTGCTGTGATAAAACACCATTCCCAAGACAATTTATAAAAGAAGTTTATTTGGAGTTTACAATTTCAGAGGGTGAGTCCATGACCATCATGGTGGGGAGCATGGCAGCAGGCAGGTAAAGAGGCATGCTACTGCAGCAGAAGCTGAGAGTTTATATCTTGATGCACAACCATGAGGCGGAGAGACCTAGCAGAGAATCTTGTGGGCTCTTGAAACCTAGTGGCACACCTTCTCCAACAAGGCCATACTTCCTAACCATTCCCAAACAGTTCCACCAACTGACTTCCAAGTAGTCAAATATACAAGCCTACCAGGGCCATTCACATCCAAACTACCACAAGGACCCTGCTTAATAAAATTCCTGACAAACATACATGATATACAGTTTCCCAGATGCAAAATTTCTAAGGTTCCTTCCTCCAGGGTCCACTATGGCTGACCCTCAAGAACAATAGATAGTTTAGATATATAGCATCTATTTTCATGGATGGAGCCAGGGTCATGGCCCATTTTGAGATATGTATATTGGTAATTCACTCAAGATCTGCTGTTTGGAGTGACACCTTTTCGTTTTGAAGGTAGAATAGGGATCTTCCTTCAAGCAGCATGTAACTGCAGATCAGTGATGTATTCTGAAGTTGACCTTGGGATGAGTTTTCCAAATATTTGCTGTCCTAAGTGTAGTTTGTGGAACAAAGCCTCAACATCACCTGGGAGCTTTGAGAAAACCAGAACTCTAGGTTTCTTTCCAGTCTTTATTTCAAAAAAATTGAGATGTCATGCAAGTAGGCTTTCTTGGACTACCAGCTCCCAAATCATGACTTAATATTAATTATGAATGTTTGGCCTTACCTTATGCTTGTCCCACTAGCTCTTATAACTTATTTTAACCCTTTTCTCTTCATCTATGTTTTGTCTCAGGGCTTTTTACCTTTCTTTCATTCTGTATGTCCTACTTTTCCTGTTTCTTCTGTGTTTGGCTGACTCCTTCATTCTTTCTTCTCTCATCCTTATTCTCGAGCCTAGATTTCTCCTCCTACTTATTCTCCCTGCCTGCCAGCACCTCCTATCCCTCCCCTGTCTAGCTATTGGATGTTCAGCTTTTTATTAGACCAATCAGGTGCCTTAGACAGGCAAAGCAACATATTTTTACATTGTTAAATTGTTAAACAAATGCAGCATAAACAAATGTAGCGCACCTTTACATAGTTAAAGTGATATTCTGAAACATAAACAAATGTAATACATCTTTACATAGTTAAAAATGCAGCATAAACAAATGCAACACACCTTTATATAGTTAAAGTAATATTCTGCAACATGTTACATTCTATAAAATTTATCCTTTCAAAGGATGTGATTCAATGGTGTTTTCACGTCTTGACAACATGGTAGAATGTCACCATTATCTAATTCCAGAACATTGTTCGAGTTCCAGAAAAGAAATTCTGAATTTGTAGTCACTTTATACTTTCCTGTCTCCTAGGCAACCACTAATCTATTGTCTATTCTGGATATGTCATATAAATTCATATAAATTTCATGTAAGAGAAGTCTTAAACATTATTTCCAATATTTATCCATGCAATGTTATCAGTACTTTACTTTTTACAACTAGATAATATCCTCTTATGAATCTACCACATTTTCTTTGTCCAATTCTTAGCCGATGATTATTTAGATTATATTGACATATTTGCCTATTATGAATGATGCTATTATGAATGTAGGAGATTTTGTGCACCCATTTAAAAAATTATTGGGCACATTCCTAGGACTGAAACTGCTTAGTAATACTTTGAACCTATGTTTAAGTTTTGTGACACTATTCTGAGTGGCTGCACCACTGTCAACTGCATTCAGCAGTGAATGGAGCACTGTTTTTTCCATGTCCTCATCAACGCTTGTCTCCACGCTTTTTAGCCTTACCATCCTAGCTGTCTTAGTTTGTTTTCTATTGTGATAAAAAAAACCATGACCAAGGCAAATTAGAGAATAAAACATTTAATTAGGCTCACAGTTTCAGCTGGCGATACTCTATGACAGCAAAGCAAAGGCATGGTGACAGGAGCAGCTGAAAGCTTACTCCTTGGTGCCCAAACAGGAGACAGAGAGCACACTGGGAATGCTCTGGAGCCTTTTGAAATCCCAACGCTGGCCCCCACTAACACACTTCCTCCAACAAAGCTACACCTGTTAATCCTTCCCCAAACAGTTAGCCAACTGATGACCAAGTATTCAAATATATGAGCCTACAGAGGCCATTCTTTTTTTATCTCTTTTTTTTTTCATTTTTCTTTATTAAGAAATTTTCTATTTACTCCACATGCTATCCACAAACCCCCCTCCTCCCTCCTCCCACCGCCCAGCCCTCTTTCCCAAGCCACCCCGCAACCCCACATCCCCCAAATCAAGATTTCCCATGGGGAGTCAGCAGAGCCCGTCACACTGAGCCTAGGCAGGTCCAAGCCCCTTCCCACTGCACCAAGGCTGTGCAAGGTGTCACACCACAAGCACCGGATTCCAGAAGCCTGCCCATAGACCAGGGACAGATCACAATTCCCTTGCCTTGGTGCCCCCCAAATAGTTTGAGCCAAACAACCATCCTCCATATCCAGAGGGCCTAGTCCAGTCCCATGGGGGCTCCACAGCCACCAGTCCACAGTTCATGGGCTTCCACTAGTGTGGTCAGTCATCTCTGCACGTCCTCCTGTCATGATCTCGACGTCCCTCGCCTGCAGTATCTCTCCTCTCTCTCATCAATTGGATTCCCGGAGCTCAGCCTGGTGCCTGGCCGTGGATCTCTGTATCTGCCTCCATCTGTCACTGGACAAAGGCTCTATGATGACAGCTAGGTTATTTGCTAGGCTGGTCACCAGAATAGACCGGTCCAGGAACCCTCTGGACCACTGCCAGCAGACCAAGGTGGGGTCAACCTTGTGGATTCCTGAGAGCCTCCCCAGCACCCTGTAGAGGCCATTCTTAATCAAGCCACCAGACAAGATGATTGGGAATGTGACATCATTATAATTTGGACTGTTGTATCCAAGTAATTAATGATTTGATTCCTTTTCATGTTTATTGGTAATTTTATATGTTCTTTGCAAAAAATGCCTATATAAATTATTTTTCCTTTAGTTCTCATATTGTTTTGTTGTAAGTTATTATATATTCTAAATATTACAATATTATCAGATATATGATTTGCAATTATTTTTTTCACATTCTGTGGGTTGTCTTTTTACATTCCTGCTAGCACCATTTACAGTTTTCATTTTCATCATATCTGGTTTGTCTATTTTTCTCTTTTGGTTGTTTATATACCAGGTGTCATGCCTGAGAAACAATACCTAATTTAAAGGTTACAAAAATTTACTTCTATGCTCTTTGTTAAAAGTATTTTTTAAATTTTCATACAACATACAAAATGATCATATTTTTCCCATCTCCCAACTCCTCTCAGATCTCCTCTGTCTCCTTACCCACCCTACTTCATATTTGATTATTCATTTTCTCTCTCTCTGGCTCTGACTCGCTCAAAAATAAAAAAATTAGCAAAAATTGAAAATCAGAACAAATAGGCAAAACACCAACTTTTATAATTAAATCTCAGTATAGAATTTTGACACTATGAGTTGCTTATAAAATAAAATGTGATGTAAATTCCAACTCCATCCTTTGCATCCGTTTGTGAGAGTCTCATTTTTTGAACAGGCTAATTCGCCCAATTAAATTGTCTTGACAACAGTGTCACAAAACTCCATGTGTAGGTTTATTTTTGAACTGTCCAGTTCTATTTCATTAATTAATTTGTCTATTTTTTCTCCAGTGTCACATTGCTTTCTTTACTATAACTTTCTATGAAGGTTTGAAATCAGAAGCATTAGTCCTAATTTGTTATTTTTCAGATTTGGTTTGTTTTTAAATTTTTTTTAACTGGTAAATAAAAGCAAATATGTACATATTAATGGCACGGTATGTGAATTTCCCATATGTGCACATGTTATGTAATGTTTATGTAAATGATATTAAGCACCTCTCCTTCAGCATTTATCACATTTTGTAGTGAAAACTTTGAAGACACAGCCTTCTGAGTTGTGTGGTGCAGACCTCATCCACCACTATGGCACCCTGAATGGGCCTACTCTCAGAAGCTGAATTGCACAGTATATGGATGTTATGTGTAATCAGCACAGTGCAGCAGCATCCAGGGCTTTTCATTCCCATCCAACCATGCTGTCCCATATGACACGGAGTCTTTCTTTCCATGGTTGAATTTTTTTCTATTTTATATATGTGACACAGTTCTTTCTTTTCAAAAAAATGATTTTACATGTTAGTGTTTGTGTGTGTGTGTGTGTGTGTGTGTGTGTGTGTGTGTGTGTGTATGAGGAGGAGGGAGCAGGAGGAGAAGGAGAAGGGAGGGGGAAGAGGAGGATGAAGAGAAGAGGAGAGAGGGAAAGGAAAAGAAAGAGGGAGAAGTAAGGGTTTGACCATGCATCACAGTGCATGTGTGTACTTCAGAGGACATCTTTCAGGAGTTGATTCTCTCCCTGTACCATGAGTTCTGGGAATCAAACTCAGGTCCCAAGGCTTACAGGGCATGTGCTTTTATTGCTGGGCCATTTCACTGGCCCATATGTACATTTCCTTTGTCCATTCATATGATAGACACTAGGTCATTTCCATTTCTCAACTATCATAAATAAATCTCCAATAAAGATGGCAGTGCGGCAATCTCTCACATATTGATTTATTTCCGTGGATATATGTCCAGAAATGGGACTATTGGCAACTCTATTACATACTTTATAGTTCCATGGAGAGTGGGAAAGTATTATTTTCTCCATATTCCCACCAGTCTTGATATGTTTAGTCTTTTTAATAACAACCAGCTTTGTTTCTTTCAAGTCTCTTGTATATCCATATGTATTATACTATATTGACTTGTTAATGCCTATAAAAACACATTCGGGATTTTTGGTGAGCACTGTATTGAATATGGAGCTCAGTGTGTCAACAAAATTGAGTCTGTCAGTCTATAAACATGGACTTTCTCACCATTGATCTAGTCTTTGAGATTTCTGTCAAGACTGACAAGATTTCTGTCTTGATTGAGTGTCCATTTATATGTCTTGCACTTCTGTTAAAAACTGTTCCAATTTTTGGCATTATAAATGTCATTTTGTTAATTTCTAATCAGTGCCCTTACATCTTAAAAATCTCCATCTTCAGCAAGAACACTAGATTGTTTTTAAGCATGATGAGAGTTTAAGAAATACTGCTGTATTGAGAAACTCAGTCCAAGAGACATTTCAACACAATGTTCCCTCATTCTGTCACATAAAGCTGCTAGCTTTCCAGTAAGGACTCGAGGCAGCATAGTAGAAAACTGTCTCTGAAACTAAGCTACTACTTGACTCCACAGATAAAAGGTTTTTAAAGTAAGATGAAGCAATCAAATAATATAAGTGTTCTAATTTATATGCAGTAGAAAATTACTATTAGGTAACCATTTAATTTAGGATGCTATGATGCTTACTTTTCCCCAAATTTTGTGAAGAAATAAGCCATTTGGAATAGTTATACTGATGATTTTTGACTCTCCATTTTATTTTTGAATGTATTTTCATTTTCTTAGCATCAAAATTTACAATACTTAGACCCTATAATGAATATATTTCTCAAACCTTTTTTTTCTGTTTTCTGCTTCCAGATCTGACATCAATTACCCCCATGATATTGAACAAACTATTTGGTGTTTCTAACTTAACAATTCTACTGAGTAACGAAGGAACCAAAAAGATTTATTTAGTGTCTTCTCTCTTTTGACTCTACCTTGAATAGCTCTCAGTTTCTACCATGTCCAATTATACCATTTAATTTTATGAATTATGTATAATTGTGTCATGTAGAATTTATAAGAAGTCTGATACTAAAGGAAAGCTGTGAGGCTTAGTGTGACTGTGAATAATTATAGATATAGCCAAATTCAGTGTAGCATTCACAATCATGACATACTCCTCTCTCTTGAAGTTTAACGAAACAATAGTTAGTGAGCAAATTAAATGCAGAATCCCTTGAAGACCATTGAAAAGAGATTTATCTGTGTAAATTCTCAAATTAATCTGTTCTGTATTTTTAACTCATTCCCCTCTCCTGATCTCACTCATGTTTTCTAAAAATCAGTATATAATCACTATGTTAGCGTGAAAGGCTAGTGATGTGATGCTGTCCAAAGCAGAAGCAAACATCTTGTTTTTTAGAAATCCCACAAACTGCAAGACTTTAGTGTTCATCATCTTGTGTGTTCTAGAACAAACCCATGCCTGAACCAGTGCCTTTCAACCCAACACAGTGGTTTTACATCCAGATAAATGCAAAGCCAAAATAAGCACACCCACACCATAAAGACTAGAGGAAGATGTATGACCTACAGGAGGCAAGGAGAGCTTGAGTGTCATTTCCAAAGCAGTGGTAGGGGGTCGTGCATCTGGAAGCATGCTTAATTTAGGAACATATTCGTAAGCCTTCTCAGTTCAAGGTTTTAATTTAAAAAGAAAACATAATAGACACATTGTTGGGTGAGCTTAGCTCAAAGTCACTGAGCACATATGTAAAATGTTAAAATAGTGGAAAGAAATGCCTCCGGGCATGCTCAGCTTGCGTCATGGAGTTTTAGCCAAAAATAAAGGAAAGTATATTTTGAATGTGCGATATCACAGGAGTGTACAACTGAAAGTGCCCGTCCTGCTCAGCCACTAACACCACAAGATAGAAGAAAGAAACAGATGGATCCAGAATTGTACAAGTAGAGTACACAGAAAGCAAGACCACTGGATCCCCATGATTGGGTCAGAAGTCTTACACAGTGGTGGGTTCCAAAGATGATTTTATTTAAGGTGGTGTTATTGTTTATCTCACAGTACCAAAGATATCAGACACGTTCCAACTACTGATGTTATCAAGGTCACTATCCTGAAGCTCACCATGCAGCCTCGTGGTTTTGTTTTTTGTAGTGTTTTAAAACATACCAGGAAAATTGGCCAAGTGCAATACTCTTCCTCCTGTGCTCAGATCTTTCAAAGGACATCCCATCTCAGAGGACAAGCCAGTCTTTTTGGGATCTTGATCTCCAAACACTTCTTGTCCCACATAACTGTCCTACCATACCAAGACACTCAACAAGTTCCAGGAGCGATAACTTCTGGATCACTGATCTGACAGTAGGGCATAAACATTCAGAATATTTGACCTTATTGTACTCTTAGGGGACCTAATTCTTCAATTCTCATCAAAATAGCAGTAATGTGCCCCATCACCCGTAGGGAACCTAATTCTTCAATTCTTATCAAAATCCCAGTAATGTGCCCCATTACTCTTATGTGCTACCTTGGCTTTTCATCTTCTTTAGATCTGTCTCATTAGAAACTAAGAGGAAATTAAGTGTAGGAACCACTCAATGGCTCCCAGGAGTCTGCAATCCCAGCAGAAAGGAGGCGGAAGCAGAAGAATCAAGAGTTCAAAACTAGCCTAGGCTACAAAACAAAACCCTGACTCATAAACATGTTCAGAGTTTAACACAATACACATTACTTGATGGTCTTCCTAAATTATCTGAGAAACATTTTAAAATAATAAAAAAGTGAGAGAATGACAAGGTTTTTTTTTTGAATAGTTGTTTCCTTCTCAAATGCTTCTATCTATAATAATATCTTCATTGGTTTGAACATGAGTTACTTTAAATTTGCAAAAACAGCTCAGAAAAATAAATTTTCACTACAATGATCATTTTGCTGCTTGATGTTAGGCAATGGAACCAATGTCATGGATGTTACTGGTGAAGCTGGACAGGCAGGCCCATGGGGAAAGTGACTGAGAATATGCAAAACCAATCAGATTATCTCCACAGTATTTTCTACCCAAAGCTTAGTTATTTACTAATTTAACAGCATTTGGTATAGCTTTGCTTATGAGAAAAGAAATAAAAATAAATCAATAAGTTCCTAGTCCATAGTTATACCTATATGCAGCCTCTGATTCAAAAGCATTGCTTTAAATAATATAAAATTAAAGAAAAATCAAGTATTTTTACATGGTAGAAACAGAAATCATTACACTAAAAGGGGAAAAGTGTTATAAAGTATGAAAATATAGTGCCTACTTTTATTTATTTAAAAGCCTTCACTGAAGTGAGAATGTTCGTCAAGAATTCTAATTACTTATTTGAATATTTAATATACTTTAATTACTGCAACCAGAGAGAAGCACTAGCTATAAATACATTGAGAATAAATAATAAGCTTGAGATTGGGCAAATATTTAATTTGTTTTGTTTCAGGAAGATCTAATTTTTAAGCAATCTTAATCTTATACTTTTTGTAGGCATATTTTTAAATTCTGGGATGTGTAGCATATAAATTATTTTAGAATTATAGCAATTTATTTTGCTTTTCTTCCCCAGGAATTCTAATAACAAAAATTATTTTCTATAATTGCAGTAAGTTAACAATGAATATTAATTTCACATATGAGCTTAAACGTAATCAAAACATTGTAGTTTTAGTCTACATACATATTGAATAGTAAAAAAAAAGTTGGGAGACCATAGCTATCAATTAATATAGACCTTTCATATTTCAGGTCAACTATAATCTCTGGATGGCTATTCAAACCATATTTACATTATACAGAGTAGATACATAAGTCAAAGATTCATTTAAGTGAATGAGACAATGAAGATGACTATTTGATATGATACCGAAAAGGGGTATTTTTCTTATAGATAAGAGACTTATCTCAAAATTGCTTAAAATATTTTTGGTTGTGAGCCTAGCATTAATGGCTGGATGGATCTAGAAAAAATCATCCTGAGTGAGGTAACCCAGACTCAGAAAGACAAACATGGTATGTACTCACTCATAGGAGGATACTACTAGATGTGGAACAAGGATGACTGGACTGCTACTCACATCACCAGGGAGGCTACCTGGAAAACAGGACCCCAAGAAAGACACGGGGATCGCCCAATGACGGAGAAATGGATGAGATCTACATAAACAGCCTGGACATGAGTGGGGGTAATGAAGGGCGAGGGTCGAGGGAAAGAGAGCTTGGGGGAGCGGGAGATCCCAGCTGGATCAAGAACAGAGAGGGAGAACAAGGAATAGGAGACCATGGTAAATGCAGACCACATGAGAATAAGAAGAAGCAAAGTGCTAGAGAGGCCCACAGAAATCCACAAAGATACCCCCACAATAGACTGCTGGCAGAGACAGCCCGAACTGACCTACTCTGGTGATAGGATGGCCAAACACCCTAATTGTCATGCTAGAAACCCTACCCAATGACTGAGGGAACTGGATGCAGAGATGGCCAGGCCCTGGGTGGAACTCCGGGAGTCCAATTAGTGAAAAAGAGGAGGGTTTATATGAGCAAGAATTGTTGAGACCAAGGTTGGATAAAGCACAGGGACAAATAGCCAAACGAATGGAAACACATAAACTATGAAACAATGGCTGAGTGGCCCCAAAGTGGATCAGGCCCTCTGAATAGGTGAGACAGTTGATTGGCTTGATCTGTTTGGGAGGCATCCAGGCAGTGGGACCTGGTCCTGTGCTCATTGCATGAGTTGGCTGTTTGAAACCTGGGGCTTATGCAGGGACACTTGGCTCAGCCTGGGAGGAGGGGACTGGACCTGCCTGGACTGAGTCTGCCAGGTTGATCTCAATCCTCGGGGAAGGCTTTGCCCTGGAGGAGGTGGGAATGGGGGGTGGGCTGGGGGGGAAAGAGGAGGGAGGGTGGGAGGGGGAGAACAAGGGAATCCGTGGCTGATATGTAGAACTAAATTATATTGTAAAATAAAATAAATTGCTTAAAATATGGGATGTTCAGTTAACTCAAGTTCACTAAAACACAAGTTCTTGGGATTTCCTCTGCTTAGTTTGGGCTGGCAGACTATTGTGCTGAGAGGTTTCATCTCAGGGCCAGAAGATGCTTGCACACTTCCTAATGGGGTGTGACCTAGATTATTCCAGTCAAATCATGGAACTATGGTCATCTTTTCAATAACTAATCCTCATTTTTTATAGCTTCCATTTCCCTTGGTTTTGAAAGAATTAAAAGTTTTAACTTGCAATATATAGTCTATGCTAGGATTTTCTCTCCATGTTATTAAAATAGCAGGCTAATTTAACAGCATTTGGTATAGCTTTGCTTATGAAAAAGTAAATAAAAAAAATCAATAAGTTCCTAGTCCATGGTTATACCTATATGCAGCCTCTGATACAAAAGCATTGCTTTAAATAATATAAAATTAAACAAAAATCAAATATAGTTACATGATAGGAAACAGCAATCATTACATTAAAGGGGATAGATTTTATGAAGTATGAAAATAGTGCTTAAATATTATTTATTTAAAAGTCTTCACTGAACTGAGAATGTTCTTGAAAAAAATTCTAATTACTTATTTGAGTACTATGTTGGTTGGTTTTAATGTCCACTTACCACAAATTAGAATCACCTGAGTAGGGGACCACCAGAAAAATCATCTTGATCACTTTGATGGTTATGTGATGATGATGATATGCACCCCACTGTGAGCAGCAACTTCTGATAGCAGTCCAAGTAAAGGGAGCATGGCAGAAGGAAAATCATCTCAACATTAGCTTGCCTGACCTTCCCTCTTACAACTCTGTTAATCTACTCTATTCCTGCTTCTACTGCTGCTGTTGCTGCTGCTGCTGATGATGGTGATGGTGATGGTGATGATGATGATTCTGTCGATGATATTAGAACAAGCATTTCCAAAATTTCATCTTGAACTAGGGACCAGCAGTTCTCCAGGAACCTTCCAGTTTTTTGTCATTAGATTGAGACTAGTGACAGCCTGCCCTCATAAAAAGACAGTCATTGTGGGACTACTCCCACTGCTGAAGCACTCAGCCTCAAGGACTGAATAACTACTGAGTTCTCAGTTCTCAGGTGTGGTTTTCTTGTTTTTATGGTTAAATTCTTATTAACAGACATTAAATTTTTATTAAATTTTGAGTTACTAAATTTGTTGTATGTTAATCCCATTGATTCTGCTCCCCTAGAGAATCCTAACTAACAGATCAATGAAATCCAAGAAATATCAGTATTAGCATGGAACCCATCAACTTTTCTGATGGATGATCAGTGATGGCATGTTGGTAGAGCAGCTGGACCATGGTGTCCTCTTTTGAGGAAGTCAACAGTTGGTTCTACCAAGGAACTGGGCAGGCAGGGAGAACCAGACATTTAAACAATTACTGATGTGCAAGCTTTAACATAGCTCATGCACATGCGGTTCTAGACTTTATTTTACCTGAGCTAGCACTTCCCATCCAAGCCTACAAACAATAGATTTTTTTGGTTTTTGTTGTTGTGGTTATTTTATTTTTCTTTTTTGTTTTTGTTTTTGTTTTTGCTTTACAGGCTCCTGTTGTTCCATTGCTCCCTTGCCAGACTGGCTCACAGTTTCTACTTATTAGTTAGTCTCAGAGATTCCCTTTGGAAATGCTGAAATTCTTGGGAACCTATTTTTGCGTCCCTCTAAGAGGTTAAAAGAATAAATTGGAAGTGGCTAGCCTTGCTTACTCATCCTGTCTGTTGGCTTAAAACTTGCATGGAGCCTCTTGTCTTTGGTAGTCTTTAGATAAGATGCAGTCGCCATCTCTGAGTTCTGGAATACATGACATATAAATAGTAATTGCCTCTTATCTGGAGATACATGTGCAGACTTCTGTTCTCCTTGAGTGGCCTGATTGTATTTAGGAAGAATACAAGAGCCAAACTGTAACTTCCTCGAACTTTGCCTTCTCCACTCTCCCCTTCCCGACCACATCCTGTTTATATTTCCTGCAGCATGATAGGAAATGGGAGAGAGACAAATCAAGCATTTCATGGCCAATCTTCATGGAGTCTCTCTATGATCACCAGGGCTGTGGGATGATCTTAGAAAGAAAAACCTGACATCTCCAGCATCACTCGTACCTGTATGAACAGGTATCTTCTTGGCCTTCTAGGTCCTCAGAATTAGAATCTACATTTTAACTTAGATCCCCAAATTTCAAAGCACCATCTTGCCAGTTTTTGAGCTCCGTGCTCACAGAAACTAATTAAAATTAAAAAATTAAACAAATTATTAAAATCAAATGTATTCTCAGCTGAAAACCAAATTCTGTACACTAAAAGAGGCTCCTGGTCTCTAGACAAAATTAATAAGGCACTAACCTAAATACATCCTGGTTATTTTCCAAAAACAGAATAACAAAGGGAAAATGTTTCAAATGTTAAGGAAGAAGCAATCATTTACATACAAAATAGAAAGGAAATTTCACCAAATGAGCAAGAAGAGTAAAATACCTACACACTGAAGGGAAATGGGAAGTTTTTGTGGGTAGTAGGTAACATTTAGGGTGCTCAGGCAAAGGACATGACCCCAAAAGTTCAACAACACATACTAAGATACTCATCAGAGTGAAGTAGACGTATTCACAGATTACAAGAATTCAGAGAATCTAGCCTTGAAGTACCCATCTGAGGCAAATCCTGGATATACACCTCTAGTCACAAACAAATGATCCAGACAGAAATGTTCAGGGCTTAAAAATGAACAAAAGAAAAGTATGGCGGGACATGATGACACATACTTGCAATCTCAGTTACTCTGGAGGCTAAGTCATGAGGCTCACATGAACTTAGGGATTAGGCCAGCCTGGATAAGACTGGTTTGTTTGTTGTTTTAAAACAGAGAAGTTCCCAGTGTAAGTTGTTGAATTGGATAGCAAAACCAAGAGCACAGTTCCATACATGATCTATAATCAATTCTTCATCATACTCCAGGGAAGTGAATATGTTACCATTTGTTCTTTAAAAAAAATTATCACCCAAACTTCATGGCTTAAAGCAGCAGAAATCATTTCCCTTGTTTCTATGGACTCAGCTTCTTTCAAAGAGGGGCTGGTTCTGGGCTTCTCCTGCTGGGATTCAAGATGGTGGCTTCAGACTGGAGACATGGAACAGTGAGACTGCAGCTGAAGGATTTACTTCCTGGGTGTCTAGGCCATGGCTGTTGGCTGGAGGCTTCAGTTCCTCCCTGGCCTCATATCAATATTCCCAGAGTTAGAAGCCATCGTGTCTCTTGTGCCCTCATTTTTGATGTCTCACTGTCTGTTCCACTACATTATACTTATTAGAAACCAGATGTGTTGAGTGTGAAATGGAAGGGATTTGAGCTGTGTGTTTCTCAGTGGAGAATTAGGAGATAATATAAATAATCCGCATCACCACAATATTATCACTATTTTCAGGGGAGCACAAATTTTTACCTTTCCACACATTTACACAGACAACCAGAAATGTTTCTGGAATAGCCAGACTTGAGTACTGAAGCCCATCACCATGACTCTACCTGAAAACAGAAGAGGAGCTATAATAGACCAAAGTCGGTATTCAGATGTGCCTGGAAACAACAACAGATAAAGTAAAACTTCTTAGCAAAGAAGAGTGTGATAAAACATTCTTATTACCGAAGATTTAATATATTATGAATTGAACAGATTTAAAAAGTAGTCAAATACAGAGGAAAATGGAATAATATAATGAAGTTGATTAAATGCATTAATTTCATTTCCCAGATAATATACTTTTATGTCCTTTTATGAATTATTTCTTAAAGTCAGTTAATAGTTCCACTATCTGATCATAATATAGCAAATTAAATTATTTCCAAATGATCAACAGTTTAATTAATTGAAAATTAAGCAACATACTCCATCTTGGCATTGAGGAGAGCACAGTAATATTTCAATTCTTTATGAAGCAATTAAAAGACTACTTAATACTAAAACCAAGAGACATGAGTGAAAATATGTTCAAGGAAAAACATATATCCTTTAGGGCCTACATTAATAAAGTGTGTTAGAGATAAAACAGTTTCTAGCCTAAAATTAGTGAGTAAAAAACATATAAAATGAATGGTGCTATTATGAGATATTAAAGGAAAATAGCTAAATTCAAAACAACAAAGTACATTGGAAAAGATATGTCATAAAAGTGCCTTCTTTGGAAGGCTCTATAAAGCAGAACAGCCTTTGTGATTCAGATTAAAGAGAAAAGCTGACCTATAATCAAGAAAGTAAAAGACATGACCATATCATCTGAGAAGCTACAGGAATTATAAAATGAACCACCAGTCATATGCCAGTCCATTTGAAAACTTGCATAAACTATTATAAATTACTAGCACTAATCTTTCTTGTAAGTAAAAACCCCAAATAGGTAAGTGCAAGAACTTGGAATTGTGATTAAAAGTGTACCCTTAGAAATGCAGACCGGAATATTCTGTCCATCTTCAAGTGATAAGTAATCCTACTTGATCTAAGTATTTCAGAATTCAGAAAAAGAGAAAAGCCTCAGGAATAGATGAGACTATTCAGAAGAATCAAGACACAAGCTGAGAAAAATGTGCTCAGCAAGAGCTTCCAAGGTATTTATTCCCCTCATGAGATCCTAAAATAGCTTTTCTCTAAGCTAGAGAAAGTGTAGATTCTGATCTGGATATAATTATGCACAGATTGCTCATATTCTAAATGAATCATTCTTCAGCCCTCATTCAAGACATGGCTCAGAATTGCTGCAATTAAAAGCGAAGGTGAGCCTCAGATGGAGGAATGAAGTGGTGTTTTATGTTGTCGACCAATTTATTTCTGACTTCAAAATCATTGGACATGTTTTTATTTATCATTTGAAAAGATACAATGTATCTGTCATTGACATGTGATTTACTTGTACAACAAACATTTTTAAATCCCTGTGCAGGACGCCCTGACAGCAGCCTTTGCCATCACACAGAGGCACATCCCGAAACAGGGGGAGCTTTGAGGCAAGGATGGACTTTAGAAGAGACAGACAGTTTTGTAAAGAACTGTGAAAAGAAGACAGCAACAGTAAAACACCTTTGACAGCTTTACCTCAATCCTATGTCAACATACATTTAAAACTCAACACGGTTTATTTCTAATAATATACCATCACCCACAGGCATGCCTTATAAGTTAACTAACAGGTTAGGGACTATCTACTGAAGGTTTACCTTCCAGGCCAACAAATAAAAATTTCCAAGCTTCTGGTAACAAAGCAGCTTATCTATGGAGATTTAATGACACTTTTTATAAACATGTATGAAGTAATTCAATAAAAGACTTTTATTAACCAAATGTTTGGGGACATGTCTGAGACTATATAGTATTTATTTTCATTTAAATTAAAAATAGTTTTAATTTAAAGATAAAATATTATACTCATCACCAGATAAAGATAGAACAAGTTAGGCTAATGGACGTCTTAGCCAGGGCTCTGTTTTACATTCATACTTTATGTTGGTAGAACCTAAGTGTTAGATTCTGTCAGCTTCCAGTCAGTAGTTCTGATGGACTTACTAATCTGTTCCCTTCCATCTTCTAAATGTGAATCCTCCAACATGTACCATATTTACAATTTCATGGATTTCAGAATTAAACCAGGATACCACTGACATCAACTGTCACCAAAATAAGAAAAACACGTTATCATTTTCTTGATATTATATGTAATCTATGTCCCAGAAGTTTCACTGCTAACATACACCCTAGAGAAAATTTTGCACTTACTTTTCTAAAAACTATGAGTATACATGGTCCTAGAAGCTTTGCTTTAATGGCAAATACTGAAAATACACTGAATATCCACCAATAGTACTGCTGACTTAAAAGGAGCATGGAATAATACAAGCATGCAACTGTTAAATAAAGTGTGTGTGTGTGTGTGTGTGTGTGTGTGTGTGTGTGTGTGTAGTGGTTGTTGTTCTTGGCACAGGGTCTCATGAAACTCAAACTGGCCTTAAAGTTGCTATAAGGCCTGGACTCCAGCCTCGGGCCCTTAAAGAGCACAGGAGTCACAGATACAAGCATACACACCATAGCAGCTATTTTCTCCATTTCATTACAATTTATAAACACGTGATTCCATTCTAAACACCATGATTCAGGGAACCATTCACAGGAAGCAACACAGTCCTGGATGCTAGGGAACATTAAATATAAAGTTCAAAGGGCAGGAGGGTACAGTATCAGGAAGAAACACAGAGGTGACCAGTGGTAAAACCTGATTTTTATATTCCTGCCTTTGACTCTCTACTCCTTCCTCTCTTCCTTTCTTTTTCATTCCTTTTCCCAGTTTTCTTTTTCCTTAGTCACGTTGCACTTCATGTTCTTCATACTATCATACTATCTGTATATCATTTAGTATTTTTGTGTGAAATAGTCCTTAAAGCAGTATTTCTGTGGTAGATAAGAAGGGTTGGGTATCAGGAACTATTAGACTTTAGAAACTTCTTCAAATTATTTAATTTTTTTTTTTCGAGACAGGGTTTCTCTGTATAGCTTTGCGCCTTTCCTGGAACTCACTTGGTAGTCCAGGCTGGCCTCGAACTCACAGAGATCCGCCTGGCTCTGCCTCCCAAGTGCTGGGATTAAAGGCGTGCGCCACCACCGCCCGGCCAAATTATTTAATTTTAACCATGAAAGTTTGGGCTGGAGTTATGAGTCAGTGGTTAAGAGCACCTTACTGTTCTTGCAGAAGACCGGTGAGCTTGGTTCCCGGCACCCACATGGCGACTCACAGCCTTTTGTAGCTCCAGTTCCAGGAAATGCTTCACGCTGTTCTGACCTCTGCAGGCACTGTCCACACATAGTTACTTATAGGCCCACAGGAAAACACTCATGCACATAAAATAAAAACAAATATATATTTTTTTAAATATAGGTTTTTCATTCACCTTAAACAAAGTTTCAAAATTTGCCTCCAAAATGGTGTGTGTGCGTGGCGGGGGCGGGGGAGGGCGCTCTGAAATAAAGTTATTTCCATTTGTGTATAAATAGTTTTAGGAATGTATGAGCAAAAAAATCATTTTTCGTTTGTTTGCATTTTTCACTTTTACTTAATATTACTCAGTAAACTATTGTGTATTTAATTATTACTATTTACCACACGCAGCTTCACTTTTCTATTTGTTGACTGAGGGCAGGAGGTGGGCGAACAGAATGGAAGGGTGCAGTCCTGGTGCCCCACCCCCGGGATTCAGGTTTAGGAGCATCCTAGCTGGAGCTAAACCACCTCTGCCGCCCACGGTGGGCGGGGCCTAGGGCAAGCTCCACCCTGTGGCGTACCTGAGTGGTTGCCCTGGCAGCAGGCTGCGTGGGTGAAGCTCACAGTGGGCCCAGCCTGGCGGCTGCAGCTCGCCCCCTATGATCACCTGGTCGCACGCTGGCGGACACACACACACACTCTTGGCTGCTGCCTGCGCGCAGGCTGGCCTGCTCTGCCCGAAGGGACACCATTCAATACTGGGGCCTAAGGCCTTGGCTCGGGCCAGTCCCAGGCGACAGAGAACAGGGGCCCGAGGCCCTCACAAGACCAGGGACGCAGTTACTCTGAGAGATCCCGCTTCTGATTGCCTCTAGGACGAGAAGGTGAGATTGATACCCTACCCTTTGCTGTGAAATGACATCTCTACTTGCCCTTCTCATTCCTGGATTTTTCTGGGATTCAAAACTGAAGGCAACGGAGAAAAACCCACAAATGTACACCGTTGTCTATGGGTGGGCTGAAACAAAACCCACAGAGTTGGTGATTATTTGTAGCCAGCCTGCCCTGAAGGACTTGTCTAAGTATTTTGCAAGAATTCACATTTCCTTTTGAGTTAGCCCCCAAAAGTGACAACTTTTGTGTATCCCCAGTTCACAGATGAAGTCACTGAAAACAGACTAGTCTAGTTAACCTGTCCAAGTATGCAACCAATGGGTGAAACGGATGCAGAAGAGTAGATTCCCCTCTCCTACGCTCCTCTGTCAAGTGTGGCTTCATCCATTTTTCTAATGCACCACCCATACTGTGGACCTTGTGGAGAATTTAAAGGTCTCTGCATCTCCCCATGAGAAGAAAATGTTTCTGAAAAATCATCTGAAAGCATACAGGAGAAGGGAGGAATGGAAAGGGGGTGGGTATTTTATATAATTTAAGAATATTCAAACTCCAAATAAAGGACTCAAGACAAGACACTGTAATTACATGCCACTGTCTTCCAGCCCAGAGACTGACTAGGGACCTGCTGAACCCATTATCAGAGCTTGATTGAATCATGATGTCAGTTTTTTGTGGTTTGTGTTTGCGGGGAATATTTTTTCATTTAATGAATGGAATCAGACAATATCAAAGTGTCTGACTGTGGAGTCCCTGTCCTCACAAATAAAGCAGGTTTGATTCAGTATAATCAATAAACTAGCAGTATTTTGTCTTATTCCATACGTATGTGTCTATATGTGTAGTATAACACTACTCCACAAGTGAGTTATGAATACATCTGAAATGTGTGTCAGTAAGCCATGCTGGAAAGGCAGATGGGTGATGGACCCAGGGTTTACTCAAAGTCTGTTTGTACAAAAGTTTAAACAAACTCCATTTTCTGGTTTCCTAGTCCACCATATCTTAGAGATAGACTAGAAGGGGAGAGAAGGCCTACCGGAAGGAAGCAGGACGTCCGTTTCTCAGTTATATGGTGGCTGATATCTCAGCAGGAAAGGGGAGAAGGGCAGAAGAGTGAGGACAAGAAACGGCTTGGCCTTCTGGATTTGGTATTGATGGTTGCTCTTGACTCCATTTCAGCTGCCCTGTAACTGCTGAACACCTCATAACCCACCGCGGACCTGGATCAGACATCTCCCCTGACGTCTCGAAAGTGGATATCAGCTTGTCTATCCTTTCAGTATGCCGAAGGGCTCTCTACTCTGCCTGACCAATGTGGAGCCCACCATGAGCAGCCCATTTCAGATACAGGTATCTAGTGGCTCAAACCAGAACCCTGGGTGTTTTCTTTCATGCTTCCTCTTCAGTTCTTTTAACTTGAAGCTGTTAAGCATTGAGAAAGTACTCATTAAATACCTCCTGTAATTCAGGTTCTAGGGCATAGAGAAATAACAGTATTATAAATCTTATGTTCCATGATGACCAGATTCTAATGGAAAAGACACACAAATTAAATATATTTCTCTCTTCTTTTTTTTTTTTTCTCTCAAGACAGAGTTTCTCTGTGTAGCACTGGCTGTCCTGGAATTTACTCTGTAGATCAGGCTGGCAAATTTAATATTTGCTCATTTCATTATATAGCCAAAATGTGAGAAGGACTACAAATACATAATAGATTCAAGTTCAGGGTATGTATATTAGAATATTAGAATGTGTCTGCACTTTACTTCGAATTGCATCAAAAACTGAGCTTAATCAGTGGATAAAGGGATGGGTAGATATGAAATCAATCAAGTATTGGTAATCTTATTGGTAGCCCCTAGGTGGTGAGTGTTTGGGCATTGAACACACAATTTGCATTTTTAGAAAATCATCCTAAAACTTTTGGTGTCAAAAGCGTGTTATGATTTTATCTGATCTACATTTTAAAAGGACTTTTTTCTTTAAGTTGTCTAAAGAATGGAACGTATAGATCTGTTAGAGAAGTACTTAGACAAGGTGGAAGTCTGGCAATGATTTGGCTTAGGACACTAGTGCAGGGTCGATGTCAAGATATACACTGGTGGCAGAGGTCATGAGATTTGCTGTTAGGTGTTGAGTGGGGTTGTATATGAAGAAGAAAAACAATGAGACGTAACTCTAGTGGTTTAATCTGAGTATGTTATGGCTGTTGGTACCATTATCAGAAATGGGAAGAAGTGGAGAAGGTCAAGGTAGTATTATACATTCTGCAATGGCCACATTTCTTTGTAAAAGTAATTTCTTCTTTGGGAATTTCATACATATACAGAATATATTATGACTATCCACCCTCCATTTCCCCGCTTCAGTTACCCCTAGATATCCCCCAACATGTCTCCCTTCATGTCATCTTCTTTATTTTATTTCTTAGTATTCCACTTTGTCCAGTTAGTGTTGCTGTATATGCATGAGTATACGGCCGTCTGCTGGAGCATAGACAACTTACCAAGGGTCACAACCTGAAAGAGAAATGTTCCTTCTCTCCCAGAATCTAGCAATTGGCCCCTGGCTATGACATGTCAGTGAAGCCCATCAGATACAGATGGGTAATAGTTTCTGTCACTCTGGGGAGAGCTCATGGGAGCTACATAAACCTGAGAGTGAAGAATCAAAAGCTGAAAATTGAGAAAAAGGTCAAGAGATTGCACTAGTCACAGAGTTCCCAAGGATAAAAAAAGGGCCCTGTGCCCTATCAAGACACTCCAACAATGAGATGTCATAAAAAAGAGCCAGGAAAGAATACAGTAGAGGAATGGGCAGTGATGAAGGAAGAAACAGGAAACAGGGCCTAGCCTGGTTGCCTATGGAGACATGAAGGAGGAACGAAGCATCACATGGTACACTTCACTACCCTAGAACATGTAGCTGAAGTAGCAGATTGTGGTGGGGGAAAAGAAGGTGTATACTTGCTGATTTTGTAGTAAAATAGAAAATCTCCAGTGTAGGTGTTAAATAGAGAATGGAATGTAGGGGTTGTTGTGGAAGCAGTAAGACATACGACTAGCTGCCTGGTGTCAAGATAAGACATACAGAAGAAGGGAGATAGATTTTCTCATGCAGCTTTTGATATAAGATGCAGGTGGGGTGGACTTCTGACACAGTGAGGCCCAGGGAACAGCTCTTGCTATCAATTTGTCCTCATCATTTGAATGTATGCTTTCTGCAATAGCCCCAGTGGCAAAACCCACTGCTTGGTAGCTTCAGTAGTGACAGTCTTTCTACATAGTTCTGCTAGAGAAAGCCCTCAGGATGCTGATTGGCCAGCATCACCTAGGTGTATACAGTTAAGCAATTCAGTACACCTGGAAATAGATGGTTCACTGCACTGGGACTTGACTAGGGGCAGAACGACAGCCCCTACTTAAAATTAGTTCCTCATATGGTAATGGGTGTTTTTTTTTCCAGGAAAGAAATGAGCAAGCTAAGCATATCTATAATCAAGGCCTACTATTCAATCAAATGATTATTTTTCTAGAAAAGCTTGATAATTTTTCTAAGGAGGTGAAATTACACATTAGAGTGCTCAATTTAACACTGATGTTACTTATGAAAATTGTAGTTGTCTCTCCTCCACATAGCTGCCTTAACCAAACTTAAGATGATGTAAGAATCATCCCTCCTACAGGGGTCTCAGCAAGTGTCGTGTCTGGCAGTGAAATGTTCTGGGTGAGGTAAAAATGAAACCTGGGTCACCACGACTTACTTAGTGCAGGGTCAAAACTTCTGGAGTCTGATACCAGGTCAGTTTATTTTAGACATATTTAAATCCAGTACAATTTTGGAAAAAAGTTCCCTGGTAACAATTATCCCCAATCCCATGTGCACAATAAAGCTTAAGGCATGACTATATTAAAATTCTTTTGCAAAGTACATGTGATCTCTACAATGAAGATGGGTTCTATAGCTTAAGGCCGAAGATCTGTTGTGGTCTCTGAAGGAGATACTATAGAGGTCAGAAGGCTATAAAGTACATGTGACATCTCCCCTAAGGATGGGTTCTCTTGACTGAGAAACAAAGCTAAAGGTAAGGTCTAGGGAAAGAAGAGTCCGGGATAAACATTCCAGAGGATTTGGGTAATGTCTGGCTCTACAAATAGCAAAGTCACCAGGTAATTAACAACATCCACTCCAAGCCTTCTGGGTGGAAAACAGCTATTAAATTGTCTCCTTTGAGGAGGCAACCCTGCATGATAAACAGTCCTGGTTTCTCCAATGCTTGTCTGTGACCACTCATGCCTTCTGTACCCTCCTACCTTTGGCGCCTCACACAGCCCGATAGACTCAGGTTTTTCATGAACATGACTAAACTATGTGTACACTTTCAGTGTAGGGGAAATACTGGTGTGAGCCACAGATGGGAACCCATATCCTCGTGTTGGCAATTCAGTTAACTTCACTTTCTTCATGGCAAATGTAAACACTATGGCAACGAGGAGACGTTATGTGTGACAACAAGGGAACCACCACACAAACTAGAACTAATTACTCTGGGAAAACTGAAGTATTTTAATGTTTTACAAGCTGCATTTTTTAAGTTATGTATATTTTCTAGAAGTGGTTGGACTAAATTATAATACTTAAAAATCTCATTTTTTGAGCTTTAAAATACTGTAATTTAATAAAATAACAGTAACAGTTAACCTTTCTTTGTTTTCCCTTTTTGCTCTATAGTTTTCGTCTTAGTCCAGAAAGCATTATTAAAAAGTGAACGTCTGACATGGCTTTAGCAGACAAGAGACTTGAGAACTTACAGATCTACAGAGTTCTTCAGTGTGTTCGCAACAAAGACAAGAAGCAGATAGAGAAGCTGACCAGACTTGGATACCCTGAGCTAATCAACTTCACTGAACCTGTTGATGGACTTAGTGCTCTCCACTTAGCCTCAGTTTCCAATGACATTGACATGGTTAGCTTTCTCCTTGGACTTGGCGCTCACCCTGATGTGCAAGACCACATGGGCTGCACGCCGACAATGAGAGCTGCAGAGCTGGGCCATGAGCTATCAATGGAAATCTTAGCCAAAGCCAAAGCAGATATGACGATAGTTGATAATGAAGGAAAAGGTAAAGCTCCAGCATTCTGTCCAGCAGAACATGTTCACTTTGTAGCCAGAAATTAAGAAAGTTTCCTAGCTTTAGATGTGAAATAAGATCTTAAGTAAAAGATTCAGTTCCCATTGCTGTACCCAAATGTATGGCTTCTTCATAACCTGAAACACTTTAGGAATATCATATGGAAATGAGTTCTGAAAGCCACTCATTTAAAAGCAACTAGGTTGATCTATATTTGATAGTTTCTTTTATTATACTTTTTGTTTAATTTTTGAGACTGCTCTCAGCTCAGACTAACCTTGAATTCTATCATCTTGCCTGAAGCTCTCAGACAGTGAAATTTCAGGTAGGGACCTCCATGTCTGGCTTGGCAGAGTCTTTCAAGTGAGGACAGCTTCCAACTTAACACGTGCAGCCAGTATTATAACCATCTATAGTGAAGGGTAAAATCTTGTTTAGATAGAAGCATTTCTTACATTTTAGAACATGATGGTGTTAGACTTAGGACTTTAGGTGGATTTTGTCCTGTCTGGTTTCCAGGTTAGAAAGGACTGCATTTGAGATCCTGAGAAAACTATGATAGATTTTGCTTAAATGCCAAGTTTGTAAGGACAATTTTTAATACACTTGGAAATGTAACTTGAAATATTACACCTGGCTGTTGAGAATCATTACATGTATAATTCCACTGACAAGCTATCTGTCTCAAAACATGGTCTGAGGATTTTTGCTTAGTTGAAGTCCAGGTCATAGTTGAGCCAACCTCGTGAAAATTAACAAAATAATTACAAACAGACTCAATATAAAATGGTAGATTGCGTCAGTTGTCCCAAAAGATTGCCACAACTACAAACTCATTGACACTAATCTACACTGAAGAAATGAATCCCATTTTACATTGTTAATATTTTCTGACAGAAGGAAAATTTATTTCATCACTCACTGCCAACTTGATATTTGATATATGGCTTTCAATAGAGCCACATAGCAAAATAAACTTCAGATACCTTTAGAGGTCAAATACAGTTTAAGTTTTTAAATACTGAAAGCACAACTGTTCGAGCTTCAGATAATGGTTGAATGGTGGTCCATGCCTATCATCTCCACAACTAGGAAGCAGAGGCAAAAGGATCACAGCGGTTTGAGGACAACCTGGTCTATATAGTGAGCTTCAGGCCAGCCTGGCTGTCCTACACAGTGAGCCCCTGTTGAGCCAGTGCTACACGGTGAGAACCTGCCTACCCCAAAGTTCCATAGAATGCCGTTTCCTGAGGTGCCTTCTGTGAACTACGGAATCACAGGGATGTTAAAAATGACACATGTAAAATTGGTCCCACTACTGAATTCATTAGATAACCATTGAATAAAACAAATTGAGGCATCTTCTTTTGTTCCTGTGGGGACAAAGTCAAAATAATTTTGCGTGTGTATTTGACTGTGAAGCAGTCGTTCCACATGGCATCAAACATACTTTATGTTGTGTAGAATAAACTGAAAAGCATTGTAATGAAGAAAAGTTTATTTTCTTCATTTGGAAACAAGATATATAAGTCAGATGTATATCAGAATGAGACATTATATAACATAAAATTCTAAAGAGTAAAATTGGGAACAAGGTCAAATAAATATTTGTAGCAAATACAACAGCCATATGGGTAACATCTATACTCATTCAAATTAGTACTAAGTTAATAAAGGACTGGGAAATATGAACATATGGGAAAAACAATATAAGTAACATGGGGAGAAACAAAATATGAATTAAAAGAAATGTAACCTTGTAAGTTGATTCATTATTAACACAAGGCCCCTGTCTTCTCTCTCTGAGGGAGCCTTATTTGGCTTGCACAGTCTCAGCTAGGGGGCCACCGCTTTATTTATTCCAGGATAATCTCTGATATTAACATCCTGCTTCCTGGTGCTTGAAGTTTGACTGGCTGCATGGTATTTCTACAGGACAAGAAAACAGAGTATTTAAATGGTCATTAAAAGGCTATGACAAAGGCTGTCGGCTTTGAACTATGAGTTACAAAGGCTACTGCAAAATATGCACTTCACAAGCACCTTAGGGTTCTGTAAGAAATTTTAGTATTACATTCAAAGTTTGATTTGGTTTGGTTCTCTGTTATGTTGTTTTAATCAGCTCTGACTTCCTTTTTAAGTTGTATTTTATTCTTGAGATTATAATGTATTTACAATATTTCTCCCTTCCATTTCTTCCCCCCAAACCATCCCATATATCCATTCTGACTCTCCTTCAAATTCATGGCTTCTTTCTTCACTCATTGTTATTGCATGCGTATGTGTGTATGTCTCTACATGTATATTCCAGAATATAGTCTGTTCAGTTCATATACTGTTACTTGTGTGTATGTTTTAAGGGCTGACCATTTGGCACTGGACAACCAATTGGTGTACTCTTCTCTGAGCAAAGCCATCTCTCCTGCTTACAACTTTCCTCAGTCGCCTGTAGTTCTTTGTGTAGGGTTGAGGCCTTATGGGCTTTTCCCCATCGTCTTTGGCATGCCCATTGGTGTTTTTCTGGTTAAGCTCATGTTTGGGCAGTCGTATTGGTGATTTTATGGGTGTAGCTGCTGATATCACTAAGAGACTATCACAGTACCACAGCAAACTCCCTGACCCTCTGGCTCAGGTCTTACTTTCTGTATATTTTTTTGTATATATTAGAAAATTTTGATTTTCTGTTTTTAACTATGTCTTTGACTCTCCATCCAGGTATCCATTCTTCCCTCCTTCCTTCCCTCCCCCTTCAACTTCCTCCGTTCCTTCTTTCTAAATTCTTCTGTAGTTTGGAGATAAAACCCAGGGTAGCTAGACAAGTCCTTTATCTTTGAACTACATTTTTAGTTTCATCTTTGTTTTTCCAAATTTCTGAGTAATCCTATTTTAGGTGTGTCATCTTATATGAAGTATATTTAGGGCTTTATTCTGTATATAACTTCACTTTCAATAGTGTAATTTTTATCTACTCTGTATGTGTCTAAGTGTCCATAAATTAGGTTTCAGAACTGTCATTTTATTTTATATTACGAAGTTATAGTATGTGTGTATATATACAAAAGTATTTTCCTATGTGTTTTATGTTCTAGGGTTTTTTCTTTATTTTTATAAAACTAATAGTTTTTTTTAGTTTTCTTAATGGCTAACTTGCTAGCTTTCTGCAACCTTGAAACTGTTAGTTGTTATCTTCTACTGCTGTTATCCATTGATTCTATTTGTGAAGAATCATGTTGCTATAAGAACCCTCCACCACTCATTTATATGGTCAGTTATAATCACTTAGCTCTCCAATGAATCCCTTCATCCTCTCAATTAATACTTTGTTTCCTTTATCTCCTTATATTCTTTAAGTATCATGATTTCCAGCAGAAGATGGAGAAATATCATATGCTTATATTATTTATTCTTCCCTCCCCCTTCCAAATTTTTGTTACATAATTTCTACATTATAATGAAATTATCTATCTGTACCTAGAATTCCTTCAGCAATTTAGCTTTATTTCTATGATTGAAGAGATGGCAGAGACTCTTACGCACATGTAGACCTATGGGTAAACCCGGAATTTAAATGAGGTACTTGAACCCACTCATTTGGACTTCTCTCACTGATTTCTTACATCCTTAGTCATGTGTGTGTTGGCTTTGCATATGATCAGCAGCTTGACTAGATATAAAATTTTTGTATTTTCTTTTCCCTTTTTAAAAGATCTTCTTGCTTGCAATGCCACCATAGAAAGTCTTGGAAATAGCCTGGATTCATATTAGACAGGAGTTGAGTTTTTACCCATATGACACTTTCTTCACTTGGCTTTACCTCATGTTCATTGTTCTTAAGCACGTTTTCTGAAGTTCAGTGTTCCCGTCTGATCTTCAGATTCATGTTTCTCATTCACAAAATTATCATTGTAGCTCTGTGATATGTTTTTCCGACATGTGTTGTCTTTTGTTATTAAAATACAAGTCAAGTCGTCTTTGCTTCTCTTTGAGTTACCGCTTACATTTTTGTGACTTTTCTCTGCCTTTGACCACAGTTGGTGCAGGCTCTGTTCTTCTCTTCCCTATTTCTAATGTGACTTTCAGTCATTAACGTCTTTCCTTGAGTCCTGCTGGCTCAATCCTATCTTTTCTTTCTGTCTGTCTTCTAGTCTCTTCAGTCTTTTTTGGTGTTTGTCCTTGCATTAATTATGCGTTATTTTTAGTTTCTTTGCTAATATTAAAAAGAGGCTAGCCAATCATTTTCATTAATGTGGTCTTTTGAGAATGTCCCTTTACCTGCTTTTATTATCCATTTCCCTATCTTACTTATGTTGTCTTTTTCATAGTTCACATACTTGTTTGCTTGGGGCTATTGTTCATTTTTGAATGAAGGAAGCTTCTTTTGGGGGCAAGCTCATTACAAAGTCTGTTTGGAGTTTAACTTTTATTTGTCTACAACTTGCTTACCACCACTCTGTCAGAATTGTAACAGTATCTGGTATATAGTACACTTTTGGCATAGAGTAGTTGATATAGAGTGTGTTAGAGGTCCCAGGTGTGAAGATATAACATTTTCCTCTTTCTGGTGGAACAAAGTGATTTATCATGATGGTAGAGTGGCTTTGGTTTTTCTTCTTACTGCTATGAAATGCAGAGCCTACTCTCTATAACCATGGGTTCAAATGGAACTCATCATACCCAAGAAACTTCCTAGCTCACACAGCCCTGGAGAGCTGAAAGGTCACATGGGTTATGGACCACAAATTGTCAAATCCCAGGGCCAACAAGGACACACATATCAGTGCTCCAATTCTTCCCTAGCTCAAGTCCTGTAAGATTTAGTTGTAAATGTTTTCTAACCCTGTCAAAGACACATCTTATGGACTTTTTAATTCTCCTACTTTTTTGCCAGATTCAAATATATATAGATTTTTAATAATTTCTTTTTCCTTTTAAGATTTTAATTTAATTTAATTACAATGTTTCTCCTTTCCCCTTTCTCCCTCCAAACCCTCCCTTCTACCATTTCCCCACTCTCCTTCAAACGTATGGCCTCTTTTTTCATTCATTAGTTATTAGTGTATGCATGTATGTATATATATGCATATGTATAAGTATATTACTAAATACAACCTGTGGAGTCCATATAATGTCACATGTATGTATTATGTGTTCAGGACTGGCCACTTGGCACTGGACAAGGAATTCTCATTGTGGAACCGTTTTTCTATAGGTGTTTTGTTTTACTGCATTTTACCCACAAAGCGGCATTATCGCTGTGCACTGATTGCCTTGGATCATGGTGCAGATGTCAACAACATCACCTACGAAGGAAAGCCAGTGTTCCTCAGAGCTTGTGAAGAAGCACATGATGTGAAGGATATATGCCTGACATTTTTGGAAAAAGGAGCCAATCCTAATGCTATCAACTCAGTATGACTATCCCTGTGGTTAATATTTCTTTATTCTACTATATTACACAGTCAAGTGTTTGGGTTTGTTGTTGAAGGGAGTTGTTTGTTTTATTTTGTTTTGCACCTAATCGTGGTAAAATTGGGGCCCATCATGGTGGTGTATGTCTTTAGTTCTAGCACTTGAAAGGCAGAGGCAGGCAGACCTCAGCTTGGTCTACACATACTAGACCAGCCAGGGCTACATAGGGAGACCCTATGTCAAAACAAAACAAATAGGAAAAAAGGCAGGGATGGTTTTGGTGGGGGAGACATGGTAAAATTTTCCTGTTAGCTTGTTCATCTCTATACAAAGTGCTGAAGATGATGCACTTCATTGTCTTTACGTCCCTGCCATTCTATATTTTATTCGCTAATTGTGTTGGTAAATTGGTCCTAAGTATTCATATTGTTAAAATATCTTTATAGCAAATAGAAAGAGTGTCATTGGCACCTGATAAAATGTATCTCCAAAAAAAGAAAATTCTGTTGCCTCTCATATACATATCTTGATTCCTCTCCTGAGCTGGCTAATTTGGGGTTTTCAGGTTTTGTAATTATCATTTCCAGACATTCAGAAATAAATTTTTTTTCTCATTGGAACACAAATGCTGCCTAATTTTAACATGCTGTCCACCCTCTTCATTTTTTACTCTTCTTTCTATATAGAAATATGCTTTGATTGCATGACACTCTTACTGGGGTATGCAGAGCAACCTTGACTCTAGCTTTAAAATTCCATTTCACATAGTCATACACAGTACTGACTGAATTCTTCCTCCTTTTTAGGTGAAACCAATAAAAATGTAGACCATTAAATGTCTTAGCATAAAACCAAGATCCAGTGAATTCAATCCATGTTTGTATTGACCATGGTTCATGCATCAAAATAAAAATAGCATTTCATCTCTTTCATGTCCAGTCCACAGGGCGCACGGCTTTGATGGAAGCATCAAGAGAAGGGGTGGTGGACATAGTTCGAGGCATATTGGAAAGAGGAGGTGAAGTGAATACATTTGACAATGATAGACATCATGCTGCTCATTTTGCTGCCAAAGGAGGCTTTTTTGATGTAATAATTGCTATTTGATTTAAATTTGACTGTTAAAGACTTCTTTCTTTTCTCTCTCCTTCATGTGGGTTACACTAAGACAGGCATTTTTTCTAAGTTTATTACATTGTTTTACCTTAATTTTTCCAAATGTAAAACTTTAACTCTGACCACGTATCCTAGCTCTTTACAGTTTTATGCATTTGCTAACTTGTATATATATATATATATATATATATATATATATATATATATATATATATATATACATATATATATATATATATTTGCTAACTTATTCAATGAATATTACCAGTAATTTATTTTTCTATGTAGTTGACTATAACACTTAACACACCTGCCACCTAGAACAATGCTGTGTTATGCCTCTGATAGCTACTGGTGCCTGGCTGTTTCTGTCATCTGCAACAAGGCAGCTTGATAGACCTTTTTGCAATGATGAAAACCTTCTATACTTCAGCAGCTCGTTAGCCCATAGGTGGCTTTTCAGCACTTTAAATGTGTCTAAGAAGCTAAAGAATTGAACTTTGAAAATTCATTTCAGTTTGAATTTTCAACAGCCACATGTGGTAATAGACAATAGATTGGATAACACAGGTCTAGCTGCCAATCTTCTTGTAGTAAATGAGCATTCCTATTTTTCCACTCCTTGTTTATTTTTTAGATATTGAAGCTTCTCTTTGCCTACAATGGAGACATGGGGTTGATTGGAATGGATGGGAACACACCACTTCATTATGCTGCTATGGGTGGCTTTGCGGATTGCTGTAAATATATAGCTCAGCGAGGTAAAACTGTCTAATAGCTCATAAATGACTAGAGAATTCAGACCTATCATTTATCATCTACTTAATTTTCAGTCACCAATTCTCCCCCATCATAGGCTAAAAATGGAATTTTTTCTCATTGAATTATGAATCTAGTAATAAGAGGAATTAAAACCTAAATCCAAAGGTGTTTGATTTTCATGGATTAACTAAATACTAAAATGCTTAAAATTGATTAATATTCTTATTTTAAGAGTCCCAAAATCAATCTCAAGAAGGAAAAACATTGAAAATAATTTTATTTTTTTCTGAAATTTCAATTATTTTATGTTTTAAATGCATGTCAAATTAAAATAACATGTCTGAGTAATTTGTAGTTATAATGGAAATACTTTCTGGGAAACAAAATGAAAAAATTTATGGACTATTTTCAGTATAAACAACACTTAACATATAGATTTTTCTCAAAGCTAGGGAACAAGTTATCTAGTACACATTATGCTTTAGAAAATTCCTTACCATGAAATACTAACTAGTTAGTTGAACAACACAGATGTACTTTTTATTAGTTACTCACTAGTTGAGTGTACATCTAAAGCTTAATTTCAGTGGAGATACATTTGCACTTTGTTGAATTTTATGTTTCTTCTAGTTTATGAAAAATAGAAAAAAAATCATACAACTGTATAATAAAAGTGTTTTCTTTTTCTGTCCTCTACAAAGAAATTTCAGAACCATATATATATATATAACTAATAGTATAATTGACCTGGTTTTACTTTTATAAGCCCATGTTTCTCCCAATAATAAACTGTTTTAACAATTAAAAAAACTATGTCATATGCAATTCTTGCCCAGTAAGCTAATTAGTCTTATTTTAAATCTGTGACTATCATCATTTTATTCTGACATTTCATTTTTAACAATGCAGATTTCTAAACATTAGTAAGCTTTCAAGGATGAGTGATCTTAATCATCTTTAATGTGTTGAACAATATCTTACTGGGACAAATGTCCCCATGTACTCCACCGATAATGTATCCTAGGATAAAATACTGGGATGCAGCCCTGAAAAGCAAAGAGCCAGAGTTTGGTTTATGAATGAGTGCCTGACCCAGTGATGAAAGAAAATAATCCATCTTCCTGGATGAATCCTAAGATGCATTCCTAAAACAAATGTCTGAAAATGCTCTGGGATCTGTAGAGTGTTTGGAAGTATCATCAAACAATATCACACCTGTCTTTTAACCACCAAAAGGTTTTCTAACTAGGAGGGCAAGCTAAGGTAGGTTTAAAATCTCCAAACCCTCAGTTCCATGGGAAACCCAAAGGAACTAGCTTGAGAAGTATTGTGAGTTTAGAATCCCAGACAAAGCAAAATAGTCAAGCAAAAACAGCAGCATGTCTACAGCACTACCATGCTACAGAATTCTCCCTGGGACTGTCCTGGCCACTTTCCCAGTAAATGACTATTCTCAAAACTGACCACTGTAAAACTTTCAAAGCTACCATTGTCACTTACCCCTCCAAGGATATTTATTACTATTAAGTTTATTAGCTTTAGTATAAATACACATTTTTAACAATTCTAGTAAAGAATTAACTAAAAACCATTGCTGATAGTATTCTTTTTTCCTTTCCTATTTTGGGGGGAGAAGGTTGCTTAGATTTCTAGGTGTCTTCTCTCTTCTCCCCAACTCATAAGAGAAGAAGACTGCCTTGAACCCTGAGGTCTGACAAGGCTAGCATATTTGGTGTCTCTTTTTGCTAAGAAATAAAGAGTCTCATTCCCATACAGCCATCTGTATGCTTTTATTATGTCATGTTGGCAAAACAGCTGCCTAGCCTGCCTCTAGATTAAAAAACCAGAAAGAGCGTCTTGTCTTCATGGATTGACTTATTTATATAATGGGTTTTTAATATCTCAAGACATATTACAGACTTCTTGGTAGCAATAAGCAGATTCCCTGACATAGTTAGACATGTTCAGACTTCTTAATTTTTTATCTTATTATTTTAAGCAAGGTAAATAATTAATTTTAATATTTATATTGTATACAAACACAAGTCTGGAATACTCAACTTTGATTAAACAAATTAGTTCTTCATCTGTTAAGGTTGTTCGCATGATTTACCACAAAACAGTAAATTAGAATAAATTACCTTCACTTAATGGAGAAAATGTGAAATATTGTTTGAGCTTGTAAAATATTTTGTATTAAAAAAAGAAGAAGGCATCTGCTGTATTCTGAATTGATGGAGTCCTGTGCAAGCTGTGTGGATCCAGAATCTTTTTAATGAATTCTAGGGCAACCTCCCTTTGTTATTAGCATCATCTCCCCAGCAAATACCCCATTTGATGATATTTGTTTCAAACATCTACATTTTATCTAAGTTATCTATCTACAGGGGTACAGATGAGCAGATACATACTGTAAACTTGTCTCTCAGAATTCACTCAAGTTCACTCTCAGGAAAATAAATTGCTGTTTCTTTTGGTAATTACAATGGCTAAATATGTTCTTTATACATCAGTTTTAAGGGCAAACCTCTGACTACACGAACTCAAGAAAATAGTTGGGAGTGTGGTTTTGTGGGGCCAAGAAGGTAACTTCGGCACGTTCTTAACAGTGATGCTTCTTTTTTAGGATGTGACCTGAAATGGAAAAATTTGGAACATAAAACACCCCGAGCTGTGGCGAAAGACGGAGGCTTCAAAGCCGCAGGCAAGGAAATACGTCGAGCAGAGCGGACTGCGGCTAAACTCGCTAAGCCTGGAGCTAAAAATCCTAACCCACTCTGGGCCCTCAGGCTGCATGACTGGTCGGTGGAGCATGAGGCTTTCCTTCGGGAATCCTTTGCCTTCGTGGACAGGGGCGATGGTGTAGTCAGCAAAGACGACTTCGTGGTGACCCTGGAGGAGAGGCAAGAGTTTGCCACCCCTGAGCAGCTGCTTACCGTTGCTCAAATGCACGAAAAAAGCCGGGACAGCGGGGTCAACATTAACGAGTTCTTTAAGGGAACCAAATACTTAGGCAAGTCTTACGTCTTGGGATCTTTCGGGCCTAAGAAAAAGAGAAAGGGTTTGGGCAAAAAGCCAAAGAAAGGCAAGTTTGTTCTACCTCTCCCGATATGCACCATCCCGGAGATCGCCTTTCCGCGACGGCCAGACGGGGGCCCGCCCTACTACATGATCGAGACCTACCAGAATGTCACTGACTGCAGCAGGTTTAACCGGGACCACCCACCTGAACACCCCATCCAGGACGATTCGGAGTGGTACATTGATGATCCGGGGAGGGCCTTCACAAATATTAATTTTATCACCAAGGCAGGAGATCTTGCCTCTCTGAAAAAGGCCTTCGAGGCAGGAATACCTGTGGATATGAAGGATACTTCTTACAAGACCCCACTCATGACAGCGTGTGCCAGTGGCAACATGGATGTGGTCAAGTTTCTTCTTGAAAAGGGGTATGCTTTAAGGTTTGGGGTTTTGGTATTTCCCCCACCCACTGCAGTGGACAGCCAAAATTGAGGATGCAGGCAAGGGGGTGGGTCACATGGGATCATGGATGCGCAAAGACAGTAGTAGCCCACCAAGATGACCACAGAGAAAGCAAACTTTTCATTCTGGGTTGGAAATGTCTCCTAGTTGACATTATTTGCTTCTTGCTAGGGATGGGACAACTTAGCCTTAGGGCCATACCTAAGATGAGATGGTGTGGGGTCACATTTTAATCTTCCTCTTCTTTTATGGAAGACCACAGCAAATACAAGTAAAACAACTGGCACAATGATAAATGACATCAGGACAGTGACAAAGGATATCCTTACCTCTCCATTTCCCACCATCTGCAGACAGGAATGACCGCCTTCCTTCATTTACAAAGATCTTTAACTCGTGTCCTTTTCATTTATCTCTTTAAACGAAAACCATTTCTGGATTTAATTGCTGCTTCTGCCACAGTTAGTTGTGTAACTGGAAGCAAGTTTCTGAACACTTGTATGCCTCCATTTCCCCAACTATGCAACCAGCTCTAAAAGAACAAGCTCTGAACTCATTGATGATTCAATGAGTTAAAATATGATAAGAGCATTCTCTTATCAGCACAATTATTGCAAATCCAGGAGAAGACATTTAATGCTATTATAGTGTTTCATGTCAAAGATACTCATTTGCATATTATCACACGACCGAATAACTAAATAACTTTGGGGAGTGAAGTTCTAATGAGGGCGAAAATTTTAAATAATACATCATAGTGCTTAGATTTTAAAATAATGAACATTCATTTAAAACTCAGAACATGTAGAGAAAGTAGACACAAAGTAAACTAATGTAAATTTTATCTTTTTGCTCCAACTTTATTTTCACTGAAATAGATTTAGAATTTTCCTTGATTTTAATCGTTGCAAAAAACAGCACCTAAGTAACTTTTTAAGCCAAACATATATATAAACAAAAAAAGTTAAGGCTCTTATATTTTTGGTTGTGAGCCTAGCCTTTAACGGCTGAGCCATCTCTCCAGCCAAAAAAAAAAAAAAAAAAAAAAAAAGTTAAGGCTACCAAATGATGCAAAACTAAAGCATTTGGGAGCATATGAAAACATAAAATTTGCACCGTTGTTTTCTTTCCTCAGACTTCTTCCAATTGATAGCTTAACAACATTCTTTACTTTGATTTTTTAGGTTCTAATGTTTGGGATAGCCGAAATTCTTAATTAGTGTATCTGTCTTATTCTACAGGGCGAATGTTAATGCAACAGATAATTTTCTGTGGACTCCACTTCATTTTGCATGCCATGCTGGCCAGCAAGACATTGTTGAACTTCTTGTTAAATCTGGGGCTGTAATAGATGCAATGTCAATCAACAACTCCACTCCTTTAAGTAGAGCCATTGAGAGCTGTAGACTGGACACAGTAAAATACCTACTTGATATTGGCGCCAAATTCCAGCTTGAAAATAGAAAAGGTATGCATTTGTATTATTGATGTTTGGGGAAAGATGGGGAATTGATTTTAAATTCCAAATCCTGTTGATTTTGTTCTTGTAGAAACATAGCCTTTGTTAAATGTTAGGGAAGCATGTCTGAAACCTATCGCTTTTCAAATCATTGGTTTAAAGGCTAAGTTCCTTACGTTTGCAGTCTATGTGGACTGATTTTTTTTTTCCCGACTTTCCTGGAACTCACTCTGTAGCCCAGGCTGGCCTCGACTTCACAGAGATCCACCTGGCTCTGCCTCCCGAGTACTGGGATTAAAGGCATGCACCACTACCACCTGGCTCTGATATTTTTTTAAAGTAAAATTACAAAAAAAAAAAAAAGCTGGCTAATAAAATGGAAGGAACTAAGAACTATAAACCCAAAGTTCTTTTTACTCATTAGGTTCAAATGACAGAAAATTTTTTATTACATTGCAGTAAATACTTTTTTTTCTAATCTTTGGTGTATGCTTTAATGGTTACTAAAGGATACTTTAGTTACAATGCATATTGACTAAAAATACAGAAATATATTGGTAATCCATGTGTTTAAACATATATAATATAAAATTATTGTATTTGTATATACACAAACTAAACTTAGAATACCATTATTTTCATTTCCAGTGCATTTAAAAGATTATCTCTGATGGCAAAACTAAGTAAAACAAAATTAGAATATTTGAGGCTCCTTATTTTTAAACTTTTTTGAAATTACGATATTTTAAAAAAAGTAATTTTTCCTGCCTTTGCCTACCTCTAAACTCTCTCATCTACTCCCTTCACCTTGTTCTCTTTCAAATTCATGACCTCTTTTTCTTTAATTGTCATTAAACACAAGCACATTCCTAAACAAATCAATACAACTTGCTCAGTGTTTTTAATGTTACTTGTATGTATGCCTTCAGGGCTGACCATTTGGTATTGGATAGCCTGGGGAAGACTGTTTCTCTTCGTTTTACATATCAACCACAGATTCCCCTGTCCTCCCTCCTCCCACCTCCAAGCCTTCCCCCACAACACACCCGCCATTCCCACCTCCTCTAAGGCAAGGTCTCCCCTGGGGAGTTAGCAGAACCTGGTACATTCAGTTGAGGCAGGTTCAATCCCCTCCTCCCTGCACCAAGGCTGAGCAAAGTGTCTCAGCATAGGCACTAGGTTCCAAAAAGCCAGCTCATGCACTAAGGACAGGTCCCGGTCTCACTGCCTGGGGGCCCCCTAAACAGTTCAAAATAAACAACTGTTTCACTTATCCAGAGGGCCTAGTCCAGTTCCATGGGGGGCTCCTAAGCTATTGGTTCGTAGTTGTGTTTCCACTAGTTTGGCTAGTTGTCTCTGTACTTTTTCCAATCATAGTCTCGATATCTCTTGCTCATATGATCCCTCCTCTGTCTCATCGATTGGGCTCCTGGAGCTCCGCCTGAGGTTTGGCCATGGATCTCTGCATCTGCTTCCTTCAGTTACTGGATGAGGGTTCTATCATGACAGTTAGGGTGTTCAGCCATCTGATCACCAGAGTAGGTCAGCTCAGGCACCCTCTCAACCATTGCCAGTAGTCTATAGTGGAGTCATCTTTGTGAATTCCTGGGGACCTCTCTAGCACTCTGATTCTTCCTATTCCCATGGTGTCTTCATTTATTGTGGTATCTATTTCCTTGTTCTTCCATTCTGTTCCTGATCCAGCTTGGACCTCCCACTCCTCTAAGTTCTCTTTCCCCTGACCCTTGCCCTCCATTACCTCTCCCCTCACCCCCAGTTTGCTCATGTAGATTTCATCCATTTCTCCACTGCTGGGCAATACTTGTGTCTTTCCTAGGGTCCTCTTTACTAGCTAGCCTCCCTGGAGCTGTGAGTTGCAGTCTGATTATCCTTTGCTTTACATCTAGTATCCACTTATGAGTGAGTAGATTCTGTGTTTGTCTTTCTGAATCTGGGTTACCTCACTAAGGATGATATTTTTCTAGTTCCATCAATTTGCCTGCAAACCTCATGGTGTCATTGTTTTTCTCTGCTGAGTAGTATTCCATTGTGTATATGTACCACATTTTCTTTATCCATTCTTCAGTTGAAGGGCATCTAGGTTGTTTCAGGTTCTGGTTATTACAAATAATTCTGCTATGAACATAACTGAGCATGTGTCCTTGTGGTATGATTGAGCATTCCTTGGGTATATGCCCAAGAGTGGTATAGCTGGGTCTTGAGGGAGATTGATTCCCAATTTTCTGAGAAAACGCCATACTGATTTCCAAAGTGACTATACCAGTTTGCATTCCCACCAACAGTGTAGGAGTGTTCCCCTTGTTCCACATCCTCTCCAAAATAAGCTGTCTTCAGTGATTTTAATCTTAGCCATTCTGACGAGTGTAAGATGGTATTTCAGAGTCATTTTGATTTGCATTTTCCTGATGATTAAGAATGTTGAGCAATTTCTTAAATGTCTTTCAGCCATTTGAGCTTCTTCTGTTGAGAATTCTGTTCAGCTCTATAGTCCATTTTTTAATTGGACTGTTAGTTATTTTGATGTCTAGTTTCTTAAGTTCTTTATATATTCTGGATATCAGCCCTCTGTCAAATGTGGGGTTAGTGAAGATCTTTTCCCATTCTGTAGGCTGTTGTTTTTGTCTTTTGACCATGTCCTTTGCCCTACAAAAGCTTCTCAGTTTCAAGAGGTCCCATTTATTAATTGTTGCTCTCAGTGCCTGTGCTACTGGTGTTATATTTAGGATGTGGTCTCCTGTGCCAATGCATTCTCGACTACTTCCTACGTTCCCTTCTATCAAGTTCAGTGCAACTGGATTTATGTTGAGGTCTTTGATTCACTTGGACTTCAGTTTTGTGCATGGCAACAGATATGAATCTATTTGCGATCTTCTGTGTGTTAACATCCAGTTATGCCAGCACCATTTGTTGAAGATGCTTTCTTTTTTCCATGGTACAGTTTTGGCTTCTTTGTCAAAAATCATATGTTCATAGGTGTGTGGATTAATGTCAGGGTCTTCAGTTCAATTCCCATTGGTCCATGTGTTGGTTTTTATGCCAATACCAAGCTGTTTTTATTACTATAGCTCTATAGTAGAGCTTGAGGTCAGGGATCATGACGCCTCCAGAGGTTGCTTTATTATACAGGATTCTTTTAGCTATCCTAGGTTTTTTGTTTTTCCATATAAAGTTAAGTATTGTTCTTTCCAGGTCTGTGAAGAATTGTGTTGCGATTTTGAATCTGTAGATTGCTTTTGGTAAGATTGCCAGTTTTAATGTGTTAATCCTACCACCTCACCATGAGCATGGGAGATCTTACCATTTTCTGACATCTTCAATTTCTTCAGGGACTTAAAGTTCTTGTCATACAGGTCCTTCACTTGCTTAGTTAGAGTTACCCCAAGGTATTTTATATTATTTGTGGCTATTGTAAAGGGTAATGTTTCTCTGATTTCTTTCTCAGCCCGTTTGTCACTTGTATATAGGTGGGCTACTGATTTTTTTGAGTTAATCTTGTATCCTGCCACATTACCGAAGAAGGTATTTATCAGCTGTAAGAGTTCCTTGGTCAAATTTTCGGGGTCACTTATGTGTACTATCATGTCATCTGCAAATAGTGAAAGTTTGACTTCTTCCTTTCCAATTTGTATCCCCTTGATGTCCTTTTGTTGTCTTATTGCTCTAGCTAGAACTTCAAGTACTATATTGAATAAATACGGGGAGAGCAGACAGCCTTTTCTTGTTCCTGATTTTAGTGGAATCACTTTGAGTTTCTCTCCATTTACTTTAATGTTGGCTGTTGTCATGTTAGTTTTTAACACAGACCATTTTACAGGTCACTACTAAAGCCTTTGTTTCATAAAACCTGACCAGCTAGAGAGTGTAAACATTGATGGTCTCTTAAAATTGGACAAATCCCTGACTTGAGGCAGGCCTTCCTAGCTCTAGGACACACATGGTCTAAACCTGTTTGGAGGTGCCTTTTTCTTAATTGGAATTGCCTTGGGTTCTGTCAGACAGCATTCTTCAAGTTATCTTGGATCACAGGTAGTATTGTACCAGCCTTGCCTGGTGATGTTAAAGGTAAAATAATACCTGTCTAGAGTACTTTTGAGTACCAGCTTCCCAGAATATTTGGAATTTACCTCCTTGTAAAAGATGATTAAAAGAAAAATGCTATTACAAAAAAAAATGGTTTTTTGGAGATGGAAGGGACAACAAACTTTAATATTCAAAATGTAATTTAACATTTCTCACTCACATTTTAAGATATGTTGTTAAAAGATTCAAGAAAGAAATTGTGCTAGTAAATGGCTCTTGATATTACTGGGATTTTATAATGAGGTCCTCTCTGGAGAATATCTATTATGCTTTGTGAACTCATACTGCTGTATGCTAACATGCTGATTTTCTTTTCTACATGGTTTATCATTAAATTGGTTTATTGTAACTTCAATTTATGTTTATGTGTGAAACAGGACATGCTGCCATGGATGTTGCAAAGGCATACGCTGATTATAGAATAATTGATATGATAAAAGAAAAGACAGATAACCTGCCTAAACCATTAGATAATCAAAAAATGAAAGGCAAGCTTCCTAAACTGAAGACCGAAGGCATGGACATTAAGAAAGAAGAGGTAAAACAAAAAGAGGCTGACTATCAAATATTAATGGGAAGTCTTTAAACTCTTGGGGTGGCAGTGGCACTCTGTTATGCTGTTGTATAACAACAAAGGAAAATATCATGCTATATACAACTTAGGTAATAATTATAAAGATATATCTAGCAAGAAAATTATTACTGAAGACTCTACAAAGTGTTCATTGTAAACAGAATCCATACAACATACAAATGATTCAGTCAAATGATTAGAATATTGAAAAGAAAACTGATACTGCATTTGTATCTACATGGTTCCAACGTCTACAGATATGGTGAGATGACCAAACATAGGAGGAGAGGACAATGAAGACATTGCTGTTAGTAAGGATGTCCTAAGTGCATTTCCAAGCTGGAAGCTTCTTTAGGGGAGCAGATGGTTCACTGAATTCCTTGTAAGGAAGAGAAAAGTCAATGAAAGTCAAGAAATAAAAGCCCTAATGTCATTACATGGAAAGGCTGGGGAATATAGAAAGTAGTAAATGATCTGGGTAAAGGAACCTTGGCAGAGGGGACAGAGTTCTAGTCATGGGCTAATGATAGTGACATGGTCTCCACCAACTGCAACTCCTACCATATGCACCATTATCATTTTAGTAGGAGTCCATCCTATGAATAGCCATAGATCAGGGATATATATCTTGAAAACTCATGTTATTTGTCCCTGTTATAATTAATTAAGTGAAGACTAGCACTACAAGCGAATCATCTCTCCACATCCATGGTTATAGTATTAGTGACATTTTATCTTATCTCAAATTAGCATTTTCCTTCTTTCCTAACTTCAAAGTAAAGTGTAGACAAAAAAAGGATATTAATGAATGCTTGATTTTAGCAATTTGTACTTTAAAAAAAAACACTTCTTTTCCAGGAAACACTGTCATCAATTTATGCTATACCAACAATAACAGAGGAAAAGAAAGTACACAAGGAAAATGTGGTTTACCTCAATTCACTGATTACCAGTGGTTACACTAAGAAGATTGATATCACATTTGTCCCACATAGGGTAAGTGTTTTTGTGAACACTTCTATAACATAGCAGAGTTCATAATGTCATTTTTCACATGCATGCTGACTCTATAGATCATCTGAACAAAAGCCCACATTCTTTTTCTACAGTACTGTTGTGGACGTTCCTTGGCCAGGTTCTGCCACATTCATCTCAATGACACCAACTGTTAATTCCCAATATGTGGCTCTATTTGTTATTATTTCTATACTAATATGTACATTTTCCTTAAAAGACTGCAGTCTTCTTTAGTCAATGGCATTCCTTATAGCCCTTCAGTCATCATATTCTATAGGCACTTGGTGTTGTAGCTTTTCAGACCCTACTCCTTACCAGTACTTACTTGGAAATTTCATACTACGAAGGCTGAACAAACTCATTAGTCTCCTAAAATACCTGTCCTTAAATAGGTAGAGACATCTTTGTGGAAAAGAATTATCTTTCCAGTACCCATACAGCCATGCTGAATAAGTAGCACATTCTGCCTTCTGCTATGAAAATAATTTGACTTCTACATTAGACATAAAGGACTTTTCAGTTTCTTTGACTTTGTTTTGATATCATGGAACTAAGCATCAGTTGGCACAGAAGTAACTAGAGAAGGACCTGAAGAGCATTTCTGATCTCTCTTCCTAGGTGGTCCTCACCAGAAATAGTGATGTTCACATAGCCACTAAGGTCATAAGACAGAGTGAAACAGTAAAATGTTCTTTAGATGTGTATCTGATAGTTCCAGGTTGAAACTATAGGAAGTCTTCCTAGGCTAGATAGAGTGCTCACCTAGCATGTGCTTAATTAAAAATATGTGTGAGTGAAAATCCCTGGACATCATGATAACAACTGCCTTGGTTTGGGCTGTTTATTTAAGATTTGGAGTCCTGAAGCCACAACGGCAGAGCTGATCAGGAAGAGGGAACTGCGAAGGGAGAGGTTCACATACGAGGTGGACTTTGAAGACTTCATGATGCCTTTCCAAAAGAACATCACGGAGAAAGCTCAAGCATTGGAGGCATCCCTCAAGCTCTAAGTCATAGCAGTTGCCTCCTGGGGTTCGTGCTTTGTGGCCCAGAGTCCAAAGTATGGAGAAAGTACGTATATCCAGCAAAGCCAAAGCAATCCACCCATTAAGAATATGTTATTAAAGATCAGTTTTTGCTGAAGTAGCTATAAATATCCAGAGTTGTAACATACAGCTCTCTTTCATAATGCAATGAATGGCAGGTTATCCATAGAAATGCCTAACCTTCATTGACAGTGCAGTAGGCCACATTGAAGTTATAAATAGTGTCAAAATTTTGCCAGATATGCTCCATTATGTTTATTAAAAATAATTCTAGTGCACATGTAAGGCCCTGGGATCAATCCCACAACCACATTAAAAACAAAAACAAAACAAACTAACAATAACGATTTTGAAAGGACACAAATAAAAATAACTTTTAAAAAATGGGTATAAATAGCATATGCCTATAATCCCAGCACTGTGAAGGCAGAGGACTGCAAACTGGAGGCCATCCTGGGCTATATAACAAGACCCTATCTCATAGGATGTACCTGGTATTGTTCCCTTTTCCCATTTGACATGTTTTCTTACGTCAGGGTGTTATTTTTCCTGATACATGGAGGAGAGTGAAGACTGTCCAAGCAACAGTAGTTGCCAAAGAGAAAATAAGACATAAACATTTATATTTTATACCTTTATGTAGAAACATCTTTTACAGTTAAAAAAAAAAGTGCTGAGAGCATAGCTCAGGGGTAGATCACTCACCTGGGATATACATGGCCATGGGTTAGTTTCCAACACTACAAAAAAATAATAAAATAAACCTAGTAGAAAGTGATAGAAACACAACTTAACATGAGGAAAGAGAGATGATATACAGCCCCTAAGATGGGTGTTTGTTCCTCAGTTACCAGTGTAAAAGCACCACAGATACCTTGGACTAGGTAAAGTTTTGACAGTGTACATGCCACTCTTTCCCTCTACTTTGATATTGTAGAGCTCTTGCATCTTACTTTCAGATGCCAGACAACTCAATCTTGAATAGCAGTTACAACCTCTAGAAGCAACTCTCAACTCTCTCCCACACTAAAGAAGATTGAACTCCCTCACCTTCTGGTTGGATGACTAAGTGCATATTCTCACTGGACCATAGAGCTCTGTAATAGAGTTAAGGTCATAAGGTCAATATATTATATATATAAATGCCTCCCAAATACACCTAACTCTGTTTCTAGGTAGCTTCTATAAAGATCCAAATTAAAACTAAAAGCCATGGGAATACTCTGAGCTATGATTCTAAAACCACTAGTGAACACTTTGAAGATAAATTCCTTATCTTCTGCCTACTATAAAATAAACATTTCTCTAGTTTGGAGAAATTGCAACTAAGGAACCATCCAGATGGTCTTCACAAAATAGCTAATAATTTGAGCAAAATGTTTATATACCAGAAAACTATTTGAGAATGACTAAAGATACCATATTCCAATAATATGTTTGGAGAGAGTGAATCAAAGAATAAAGATATATTTAAGAAATCTAGAATCAAGAACTAATAAAAAAATATGGAGAAAAGGAGCTTATCATAAAAATAGTGCCCATGAATGTGTCCTGTGGGATTTAAATTTAAGGCCTGACTGTTGTTTAGAAAGAAGACATGTCAAGGTTCTGACAGAGATATAGAACAGTAGAATAGATGGTGGGTGGATGGATGGATGGATGGATGGATGGATGAGTGGATGGTGGATGGATATTATCTACTTTTCCTCACTAAGACCAAAATACCTGTCAGAACAGTTTAAGCAAGGACAGATTTATTTGGCTCACAGTTTGAAAGGGAATAGTCTATTATGGAAGCTGGTGGGGCTCGGCCTCTGGGGGTGGGAGCAGGCAGTACAGTGAGGCTTGTCAGGAAGCAGGAAGTTACTTCAAAAACTGACCCCCCAAAAAACTATTTCTTCAAGTTAGGCCACATTTGTAAAGTGTCTATAATGTCCCCCAAACAGTGCTACTAGCTAGGGACTAAGTGTTAAACACATGAGCCTGGGGGTGAGTGGGATGCATTTCCTGTTCAAACATGATACATATTGATGATGGATGAGATGGGATGGATGGATGGATGGATGGATGGATGGATGGATGGATGGGAGAGTTGTAAGGATTGGCTTACGAGAGAGTGAGTGCTGTTTGGACAAGTTTCTAAATATTATATGATACAGCCATGAGCTGTGTCAGACTCTCGGTCAGGAACATTCCATGAAATTCACAGGAGGAGTTTCTTTCTTCCTCAGGAAAACCTCACTTCTATCTCTACACCTAAATCCATTTTTAAGGCTACTTAAAATGTACAGAAATTCCTTTATACAACCTTATTTCATCTGCCCAAATGTGTACTGCTGACAGAGCAATGTTATGATGTTTTCATTGTCAACCTCAGGAAGCCAATGCATAAAGGAACTATCTAGAGAATTTCTTCAGGTTGTGCTATTACTCAAAGTAATAAACTTTACAGCAAAGGAAAATCCAGCCAGAAAAATGCATTCAGTTACTGTATGTCTTTAGTTCCTTTTCCCTTAGAACAGCCCTCCTTTGTTTTTACTGTTTTAATAATATTGCTACTTAAGAATACAGGGCAGTTGTTTTGCAAATATCCCTTAATTTTTGTTACACTACTTCCCTGAGAACAGCTTCAAGCACTATGTTTGATGCAGCAATTCCAAGAATGTGACATGGCACTCTTCAGTACCTCTTTAACCAGAAGTTAGACTTTGGGAAGTTTATATCACACATCATCACGTGTCCTCTAAAGTGGAGGTCCTCTAGTTTCTTCTCTATGCACTTCGAGATGTCCTGGGGAGTATTTTTGAAAGTATGTAAATTTGTTTTCATTCCCATCAGTTTTACCCACTAATAGTAATATCCATGGATGATTCCTTCTGGAATTTACACTGACAATAACAATAAGATAATATTTTGATGTTGTCATGTTTCTATTCCTTAAATGCCTTTCCTCTGCTGGCCAAGGTATTCTCTTCTCTTAATTTTGGTAATTTAACCAGTACTCAGGCATTCATTTCTTACTTGATAGGATGTAACTGTGGAGACAACTCCAAACTCAAATTGGTTATTTATCTGCCATAAATTCTTCTTCTATCCTGAGCTAATTCAGCAGGTAAAGCACAAGCAAACTTATTCCAGATCCCCTTTCCAGGGAGGTTTATGGCCCCAAAGTCAATGAAGCAGCCACTTGCACCTGTGTAGATAAACACTACCACGCATTTCCTATCTCATGTCTGTCTCTTGAAATCTCAATTTTCCAAACAAGTTGGTTTTGTATCTCCCAAGTGCCCCCTTCTCCTCCCCTTTACCTATTAAGTTTGCTTTTAAACATTGCAGTTTACATGATCTTAAATGTACACATTTGTGAAGTATAGTATGATGCAGATGTGTTAATAAATCTCAAGTTCTTGGACTGAAGAAATGGCTCTGATTTAGAGAGCTTGCTCTTGCAGAGATCTTGGGTTCCATCTCCAGCATTCGTGTATCCTTGTCAGGCAGTTCACAACTGTCTGTAACTCCTGTTCCTGGGGATCCACTGCCTCCTTCTGGACCGTACAGGCATTGCACACATGGTGTCCTTAAATTCATGCAGGTGAAATAATGATACACAAGGAATAGAAAGAACTAAATATTTTAACTTTAAAAGTCTTAAATTCCAATGCCACTTTGAGCCATTTACCATTGTGGGGCAATAAGTATATGGACACATAAATAAATTTCATTTTTCCGCTACTAATCTGCCTTTCTTTAGTCTTACTCAAAAGCTTCAGGTGCTGAACCTAACAGAGAAGAAGAAGAAAAAGCTTCCCTCTCTATATCAGCCTTTACTAGCATCATTTGCTTTGTTGATTCTCAAATTGTCCCTTCTTCGGCCAGAGGAAACCATTGAACGCCAACTCCTAATATCAATGGTGTCTCTTGATGTATCTACAGGGTTCTCTGTTTCTGGAATATGCAGGGAAATGCTTTTGTGTTCAGGAACGAGAGAAATGAATGCATGGTATCGAATCTTCATCGCAGTGATATGGAGAAACTTAGCCATTTGTAAACATAAACTGGTCCTATCAGCACTTTTTCCCTACATATGAAATGTTCATTTTCATTCTAGTGGCTTGGTGCATTTGAAAAGGAACTGTATTCGAAGGATATTCAAGTGCAGTTTAACACTAAGACCAAACAGAGCAAAGTCAGAGTTCTGCCAATACCCTGAGAAAACACTGGTGTTACACTAAATGGTTCATAGTCAGTGACAGCAGGATAGGGAGCTGGGAGCTGTGTCTTACCTTCCAAAACCAGAGTAGAAAAGTTCATGTGAGCAAAACAGTTATTCCACAGAGGAAGCTTTACTAGCATAAAGTCTGTCAATGTTACATTAAAAGATAACTGCACAGATTATACAACATCTCAGGCTTGTAGTTATGCAATATACAAATAGAAATTTTCTAGTTTATGAGGCTTGGGGTGTAAATTGTGTTTTAACTTCTATTTTATTTTGACTTGTATTTTCTTTTAACAATGAAAATGTTAATAGCTTTATAATAAACACATTTATTATTTTAAAAGATAAAAGGTTGGTGCAGAAGTCTATAATATCCAAGTGTCTAAGGCCTTTCCTAGGCAGGGACTCTTGAGTCAAGAACTGAAGAGCAAGCGGTCTGAGAAGGGAGTACCCCCAAGACAGGACGACACAGGATAGGCAAGTGAAGGAGCTCAAGCAGGGGTGTGCTTTTCCGGGGTGGTTAGAACATCAAACAAAACATCTGGGCATCTGGATTCCTGAATCAGCCGTAAACAGCTACAGGCTGAGGGGTAAAGAAATGTTGTTCCATGTCCAGGGGTAATTCTGCTAAGGTCCTGATAACTATCATCTAGAAAGTGTGTAGGAGCTGGAAACTGGTGCATAGCACAGCGCAAGGTACTTATTTGATTTTACACCATGGAGACATGGGTTAAAAGCATGAGTTTTATCCACAGACTAGGATTTGAATCTTTACTGTCATTTACTAACTGTATGTCTATTGGCCAAGTACCAGTAGTCACTTAGTCTCTGTTTCATCGTTTGTAAGGGAGAGATAATAGTTACGCAGCCTTAGACAGCCTTTCAGAAACCAGCCAGATGTGTTAATGCCTTCAGGACAACTAGTCCTGTGCCCACCTACAATTGGTACTCAGTTGTGGTTGCTTGTGTCCATCAGGCAGAAAGGAAAACCAAAATAGGCAGAGGGAAGAGGACCAGCCTGCAAAGCCCAGCAGTGAATGTTTGCTAACACACACTCAGCACTAGTGAATTGAAAACTTTCAATTTTTAGTTTCAGTGACTTAAACGTGTACATATTTATCTAGTTTACTTTCTAATAATCAAAGATACTCAAGTAATAATACTTGCTATGAGACTTCAGTACTAATTCTAGCAGTGGCAGCTTCAGCGGATAGTGGCCCAAGGGCTTACATTTTATTTTGTCTTCAGAAGTTAATTTCCTCCAGTATCTAAATAGTTGTGTAGATTAAAATGGTCCGTGGAAACAGAGGCTGGGACAGCATCTCTAATGTAAGTAAATTGTGGAGAGAAACATTCTCTGGTGAAGCAAGGAGAAAATATTAAGGATATGAGATCAAGAAGGAATTAGCTCCAGTCTGTCACATGTGACACTGTGGAAGGTGAATTGTACCCACACAGGTTTTCTTAACCAGAGGTAGAGAGGCTCAGCTGTTACCTCTGGCATCAGACACATGCTAGCTCCTGGTCAGGAGAGAAACCTCACAATCATCACCTGGCTGGGTGACAAGGGGGCTCCTAGCAGGCAAGGTGTAAAAGCCAGTCTTGATCATCACCTTTATTGGGTAAGAAGGACCAAAGAAGTCACTAGGGCACAGCTCTGCTTACGTCTTTGAGACCTTCTCATGAGACAATTAGGCCATTAGACCTCTAAATGGTTTAGTTCATTGGAAGATTCAAAATTTGAGTAGATTATTGGGAGATCATTGGAAGGTGGTTGCTGAGATGTGTCCCTGAATGTTATCTCTGGCCCTGACATCTTCCCATTTCCACTTCTCTCTGATTCCAGTCTGCAAGGAGATAAAGATGCTCCTATGGCACATACTCCCCCATAACCACAGTGTTCGGCCTCACAGTCAGCCCTGGACCATGGAACCAAGTGAGACTTGAGATCTAGTACACAAGAGCGATCCTCCAGAGAGGGAGGCAGCTATGAACCTCCACTCTCATCAGCTGAGCACAGGGTGGGCCAGCTGACAAAGGGAACCTGGGCAGGGTACCAGTAACTTGTGTTACAAATGATAGGCTTTGGAATGCAAAGTTTGAGGGCAAAGGTCTAGGATGTAACTCTTTGAGGTCATTTTGCATACCATGCTTTCTCTTTCAACTGAATTTGATTTCACAAATTCGTCTTATTCATCCTTAAGAATAAAATTGAAGGATGAACAAGAACAGCAATGCAAACTCACTTGGCAGCTACTTAGAAGGAGAAAGCAATTCACAAATCCCACTGGTAGTTTATGTTTCTTAAAACTTGATTATTAGACATTGAAAATTATAAACATCAGAGGCAGAAAGATGATTTCTTCCCCATGTTCTAGGGTAAGATCACATCTAATACGTGCAAATGAATTAGCCCCAGTAAGGTTTAGCAACTTATATTGAATTTTCAATTTAAGAAATTGAATGTGGAGCCAGAAATGATGCCCAAGAGACCCACTGAACTTGCAATCTGGTATTCAAGGAGGGTGGTGTAAAAAGAGAAAAAGTGAAGCTCAGACACCTTCTACACAGACACACTAATTTCAAGCAAGGAGCCAACTCGACTTTATTGTTATTTTTTTAAAAAACCATTTCCATGGACTATGTGATTTTGTGGATTTCTGTTTGTTTAACTATGGATCATAGGGGATATTTACAAAAATCTCACAATAACATCCTCAGATCCTTCATTAATTATTACTGCCTCAAGCAGTGTCCGGGTAACTAGGAAGAATTAAACATTCAGTTTGCATTCTGGAAGCCAATGGAGATTTCTTTTTTTTTTTTATCTTAAGTATTTTTATTCGACCTTTTTTATTTTATAATTTAATTTTACGTATCAGCCACAGATTCCCTTGTTCTCCCCCCTCCCATCCCCCTGCCTTCCCCCCAACCCACCTCCCATTCCCATCTCCTCCAGCACAAAGACTCCCCTGGGGATTGAGTTCATCCTGGTAGATTCAGTCCAGGCAGGTCCAGTCCCCTCCTCCCAGGCTGAGCCAAGTGTCCCTGTATAAGCCTCAGGTTTCAAACTGAGCTGACCTACTCTGGTTATAGGATGGCCCTAATTGTCGTGCTAGAAACCCTATCCAATGGCTGAGGGAACTGGATGCAGAGAGCCATGGCCAGGCCCCAGGTGGAACTCCAGGAGTCCAATTGGCAAGAAAGGGGAGGGTTTGTATGAGCGAGAATTGTTGAGACCATGGTTGGATAGAGCACAGGGACAAATAGCCAAACGAATGGAGACACATGAACTATGAACCAATGGCTGAGGAGCCCCCAACTGGATCAGGCCTTCTGGATAAGTGAGACAGTTGATTGGCTTGATCTGTTTGGAAGGCACCCAGGTGGTGGGACCGGGTCCTGTACTCGGTGCATGAGTTGGCTCTTTGAAACAATGGAGATTTCTTTTACCCTGAGTAATTCATTAGTGTGTGTGTGTGTGTGTGTGTGTGTGTGTGTGATGCCTGTGTATTTATTCAGGATTACTAATGGTGATGTTTCCCTTTTGTCTTCGTAGGTAAGACTTTGAAGAGGAACTGATACCCAAAGCTGATTTCCCTAGATTATAGTGACTAACCCAATTATTTGAAATACTCCTCCGTTTCCCTAAAACTGAGGTGGTCTTATGATCTTTGTTCCCGAGGCTTCAGTATCATGCTCCTGCCTAAGAAATGGGAAGTGAAAAATACAACTTTTCTCATAGGCATTAATGAAATCAACATATCAAATAAAACGAGCAATGCATAAAGTATTCTGGATAAGTCTGAATGGATCCCCAGCCAAAGCAATACTACATAGCTAAAGAAACAGCCAGCCAGAAGGGGTATTTATCAGCAACAGAACACCATAGGAGAAGGCAGGCAGACCATACATCCCTAGATAATACACAGGGTGAATGGGGACCTCTATATCCCTTACACATGCATCCCTACTACATATCTAAACCTTGCATGCTGTTAAAGGCTAGTGTTGCCATAATGTAGAGTCAATCAGCAACCCTGACTCTGCACACATTTGACTTCATTCATCCACTCAGCATATGCTTATTTAGTGCTGGTAATGGAATCCCTAAGCATGCTCTTTGCTCTGTCCTGCAGTCAGTACATCACAAGGAGTAACTGATCCAGGTTGTACTTCCCAGGTTTCTGCATCATCTGGTTGCCAGATGGATCCAGAGAGTGGAGATCCTGTGTGAGGCAGAAGGTAGAGGAAGGTGTGAAGATAGTTCTCTTTCCCTCTTTGTTCTCATCTTTGTTTCCCTCTTTGTAGCATCCCAGGCAGTAGCTGTGTCTTTCTCTGTCTCACTTCTCTGCTTCCATGTAACAGTCCTGCCACACTTCTACGAGATGGTCCATCTCCTGTGCCCCATTAGCACCATCCACTTTGCCTGTCCTAGCTCCTAGGGATAGTACCAGTGACCTTTGTTCTTAGAATCTGGGCTACTTGGCAATACAGGTTGTTTCACTAACCTCTTCTGTATAACCACACCCTTACACCCACTCTCCCTTCAGAACCACCCAGAGGTTTCCCTTTCCTTCGTGGGATACTGATTTACTAAGTTTCAAACACTGGTATGCCAGGAGGCAATGGAATGCAAAAAGCAGTCTTGGCCACTGTCCCAATAATTGGTGAGTATTATAATGCTTAAAATACTCTGCAATGTGTATTTGTATAAGATTTAATGTAGATGAAAGATTTGATACAGCTGGACAGAGTATGAACAATCATAAAGCAGTATGAGATTTCTAGGCACAGCCCTCCGTAGTCTATCTTTAGTCATTAGGGGTGGGACACACGATGCTTAAATTACATACTAACAAGATAGCTGTAAGTCCAAGCATGTATTTATTGGAGCATCTTTTATACTCACTGACCATGAAGTTAATCACACATTAAACTTTTCTCAGTACTGTACTGAAATACCTGAGTCAGACTAACTTCATAAAGAAAGGAGGATTGATTATTCGGTTCATGGTTTTGCATGCTGAAAGTCCAAACAGCATGGTATAATGCTCACCATGGCTCATGGTGAAAAACATTCTTGACTGCCTGGCCTCATGGAAGATACTAATAGTAGACACATGTGGAAATGGAGGTCATATTGCCAGGCAGAAAGCCAATGAGAGACTGGATTTGAGCCAGGCTTGGGCTTTTATAATAATAATCTCATGAGAACTAACCAGGGTGTCCATAAGAAATCTATAACTCCCTTGTAAAGGCACCCCAAATGACCTCTATAGGCTCCATTTCTAAAAGGTTCCATGCCTCAATAGCACTACCCAGGGGACCACATTCCCAGGACCTTCCCATAGGAACATGTCCAGTTTAGGAACCTGTTAAAAGTGTCAATCTACACACTTCTAGACAATTTAGAAAAGGTAATGCGGGGGGCTTCCAGGATAGTTTTCAGCTTTAAGTAGAACATTGCAAAATCTTAGGATTCCAGATATGACAAGAGATACCCACAGGCTTCTCTGATACAGCTACATGATGCTACCTCACACAATCTGCGAACTCACAGTATATAAGACATAACTAGGGAAGTTAGATAGTGCTGTGGGATGATCTTTATGCTGTATGTATTCCTCTCACTGGTTAATTATAAAAGCTGCTTGACCAATAGCCAGGCAGAATAAGGTTAGGCAGAATAATCAAACTGAAGACTCAGATGAGGGGCCAAATTGGGAGAGATGCCAGCCAGCCTCTGAGGAAGCAAGACATACAGAAAATGAGCTAATAAGCCACAAACCACATGGCAAAGCACAGAAAAGAAATGAGGGTTAATTTGAATGTAAGAGCTAACTAGTATTAAGCCTGAGCCATCGGCCAAACGTTTATAATTCATATAAGCTGTTGAGTGATTATTTTAAAAGACACTGCTGGACTGGGCAGGACAGAAAAGCCTCTGGTTACAAGATAGTGAAATGTCTCATGAGCTGAGTTCTGTAGGATAAGGACTCAACTCGGCCCTCCTGGAAGAGAAGGATTGGATAGAAGGGTGGTATCCTGAACAGCAGAGTCAATCTAGGAAGAGGAATAGAGGACAATATGAGTCAAAACTATACCAGGGAAGAGGCAAAGCCAGATCCTAATATGTGAAGAACCACATTCTGATTCTTCCCTCTGCCTAGACACTTCCTTGATATTAGTAGTAACATAGATTTATTGGTACTTCCAAGTATCATTTTAGGTTATCTTCCATAAAAGCACTAGTATTTACAATTCAGTATGGAACCTGTTAAAGCTAATGTTTCCAAGGAAGGATTGAATAAGTCTGAATCCTTAGCACCTCCATTGGAAATAATGTCTCACCCAGGATCCCCTTCAGTGATCACAGCACAGCTTCCATACCCTCTCTGTTCTTCCTTTTGTGTGAGCTCTGCTCTCAGCCACAAAGTAACAAAAAATGACCCAGTCCTCCCTTTCAGAATCCTGAGTGAAAATGTCCTTACCCATAGTAAAAACTAGGGGCTCTAGACCTCACTATGGCCTGAGGATGCAATATTCTTGTTAGCCGGATTTTGCAATGCAATATCTATAGGACAGAGTAGTCCTACCAAGACTGCTATCTGAAGAGGGATGCCCTTGCAAGAAAAAAAGGGGGGCATATTTTACTCCCAAAAGGAAAGCTGTGGATGCTGGGGAAAAAAAGAACATTTACCCACTGCAAATCTTGGCAGAACATTAAATACCATAATTTCTCAAAACCGCCTTCTAAATCTTCATCTCTGCACATACTACCTAGGCAAGCTCATTACACCTCTACTTGTAATGGTTCCCATCTTTATATCTTACTTAGGCTTGTGTCTTTTAATCTCAGTCCCATCAAAATACGGCATTTGACATCACTTTTAACATTTTAATTAATTTTATTAATTTTAGCATATAATGGGTTTCATTTTGACACTCTAACTCTACCCTTGCTCATACTCACTCCCCCACCACTCTCCCCATCATCTTTATCTTCCAATAGTCCCCCTTCTGCTTTCATGACATCAGGTTGTCAATCCCCACAGCAAACTCACTGCCTGTCCTTCTGTCTAGTTCTTCACTATTTGCTAGTTCATTAAAGGAACAAACAATCATTCTAATGTGAAACACAAACTCCAAATCATTAGGATGCCATTTCTCTTCCCTCAGTACTCATCTGTCCTAGTTCATCTCTGTTAAATTTCTTGAATCTATTTCTTGAATTTGCCTCCCTGCTATCTGCATCCATACCCTCTAGCCCTCACCATATCTCTCCATTCAAAGTTGATGAGGTATCCCCTTACATTCTCTCCTTTCCTATAGTCCACTCACTGCTTCCAGCTATTTCTGTTTCAAAGAGGGAAGGTGGCTGTTTTGGAAGTCTAACTACTACTTCATTCAAACACTGAAAATGATGAGTTTCCAATGTCAGACAACACAAATGAACACATCTCACAGGGTCCTACAGGGTCTGCCACCACTTACTCCACCAGCTTCCTTCCCTTAAACACCCATCTGTCGACACTCTATTTTATTTACCATGCCCCCATCTTCCACTGAGTTTCTGCATAAATGATACTCTCAGTTGAGAATCTGTTTTCTCTCCTTCTACACCTTGACTTACCTTACCCCATTCACCTTTTTTTTAATCTCAAAACAATGAGCTTTGTCACAGAGAACTTCCCTTGGCCTTTGAGATTTGTTAATTAAGTTGGACCTAAACTTGGCTCCATATTTGGATGGTAAAGTTTGGCCCAACCAAAATGGCTTCTTTATCATGATTAATACCATAAACCCTTGATGAGCAAACAAATCATGGTCTAGGAGTACGTTCTAATAACTAAGCAACTGAATCTCAAACAATCCTAACAGCAGAATCTCTAACCAATATGAAGCCAAAAGCTGCTAAACCAGGATCATGTAATGCAATTGTCAGTTGCAGTCAATCAGGCCTATTATCACTTCCTTTTTGATATATCTATCTATCTATAATCTATATCTATATCTATATCTATCTCTATGTCTATATCTATATCATCTATATCTATATTATATATATATATATATATATATACCTGTTGAGGCATCCTATGCCACCTTTCATCCGGAATGTTGCAAGGTCTTAGAAGTCCTTTTCTTGTTTAAGAAAGCTTTGTGAACATTCTAAGATATTACATGTTTTGTTATCACATTGAAACATAGTAATTAGATAAACTATTTTAGAATGAATTATGCATATAGCTAAAACCCACATTCTCAGTGCCTGTTCAGGTAAAGAGAAGTTTGTTCTTACACTAATTCCTCCATGATTGCTGTATTTACGAATCCTTGCTTTTAACATCGGATCTTGTTTTTCTGCAGGATTCTAGGCTTTTATCTTCTGCTACTGGTACATAACAAGTTCAAGTCTTCTTCAAAAACAGTTTCTCTGCTACTCATTGGGACTGGGTCTCCCTTACTACAACTGATCTTCTAGTTGAGTTTCATCTCCACTCCAACCTGATATAAAAAAGAAAGGCCCAATTATTCTGAAGGCATGGAAGGATTGCCAACAAGGAAACAGTCGTTCTAAATATCCTTTGCAAAAGACTTTGTGGGTCACTTTTGATTATGTGATGACAAAACTGGGAGAGTAAAGACACTCTATGCCTGTACCACATGCCAGGAGGTAAATGTGTCCTGCAGAATTAAAATTCATTCCTAAATGTGTCATATGTCTTGTGATCAAACATGAGAACAGTACTTGACTCACATGTTGTTCTATAACACAGACCCAAAGAATTACAATAATATGAATTGATTGGCAACACATTTTTCCCAGTGTTCCATAAAGCTTTTGACTTTCCTTCATTTGAAATGTATGTTTAGGAATACACACAAACCAGCAATAGGTGATGATACTATTTAAGCTGTCAGGTAACAAATTTCTGGCAAATGGAAATAAATAATGGAAGGCTTAAAAAATGAGGGAAGAGGGGAGATAGGGAGGGAAAGAACGAGAGAGGGAACTTATTGATTGGTTCAGCTGCAGTAATTGGGTTAGTGGTTTTCTATTCCATCCTTCAACTTAAAAACATCATCTAGGTTGGACCAAAATGTACTTAAATACTTTATACTTTATTCTAAAATCAATAGTTCAGAAGCACTATTCTTTTTTAGGCTTTTGGTTTAAAAATTACTGGAATAGAGAGGGGAGAAAGATGTTTTTATTCTTGTCCAAGCACTCTGGCTGATTCTGGTTTCCCCCTATTCAGTCTCTCACCCCTACCACTGGAGTTGTTGAACATTTTTAAATGGAGAGAAATGGAAATTAAAATTTCAGAAGTGTATGTAGAATCTTCACCTAAAGAAGAAAAAGTCATTCATTCACTCATTTATGCCTTGTGATAAATTCCAAGGACTTATTGTCAGCGTCCTAGAGTTGGTCCAGGATGGTGGTGGCTCTTGCCACCACAATAAAAAGAAAGTAACTACATAATAGACTTATTATTATAAATTAGGATGAATATGACAAGAGAAAAAGCATCATGTGAAGTTTTAAGCAGACAGCCAAGGAAGACATCCCCAAGGAAATATTCAAGCTGAGAGGTGTAGAGTAGCAAAGGCAGCCCAACTGCACAGCAGGAGCAAATACATGAAGGGGCAGCCCCTTGCAAAAGCTCTGAGATGGTAAAGTTTGCTGTAGAGCAGGAGGAAGTCCAGCAGACCTACAGAGATGGTGGCAAGAGAAGAGCAACGAGGCTAAGGCTGATACGAGATGTCAAACTGTGTGGACCTTTCAGAGAAGAACATGGATGTCTTTCTACATTTGAAGTAATAGCATAAAGAATTAAAGCTGACAAATGACACTTAATTAAAATCTGTATCTCATTGATCTGAGGAAAAGGACGAGATGAAGAAATGAACTGAAGCCTCTGAGGAGGGTATTGTATTCTCTGTAGGATGTTAGCTGCTTGTGCTTGCCAGTCTCCAAATTACCCCTAATATTTCCCTGCTATTTTTCACACCCCAGCATAGCACCTTTACTCCTTCATTGATCAGGATTGACCTGGGCAGCCAATAAGATTACTCAAAGATGATGGTCCAAAGATAAACCATGAAAGATAATTGCAATGATGGTTCACCAAAGCCCACTGTCGTGAGAAGACTGATGCCACTCTGTTGGATGATTCATTTTTGTAAGAACTGAGGCTTCCACCAGCAGCCATCACAAACACTCCATCATGTACATGAACCACACTGGAAGATATAGCCACCCATCAGGCTTTAGATGACCACTGCCCTGATAACATTTTTAATGTATTTTTATGAGAGATCCCCGGCAAAAACTATTTAGTGAAACTACTCCCAAATCTCTGACCCATGGGTATTGTGAAAGATACACAACATTAACTATTTATGACACTAATGTCTAGGGCAGTGTGATGCAGCAGGAGATGACTAATTTAATTGTGGAGGCTCAGAGAAGAGAATGGATTTGAAGGATGGCATAGAGGCCTACTACATGAGACACGATGAGGGTCTTGTTTTGTGGGTGTGATGAGGAAGCACTGAGAACACCTGTAGGCTTCTGGTTCATTCAGCTGCACACATTGCATCATTCAGAGAGTAGGATGAAGACATCTCAAAGGAGTGCATCAGGCAGTCCCATATGCCGTATGCTCAATAAGAACCAAGTGATAAACAAGCTCAAAAAATGTGGTGTGTGACATACATTTGATAGCTTTTGGATTGCTGGTGATATTTAGAATCATAAGAATAAATTACAACAATAAGACCAAGATGATGATTCTGGCTCATAAGCTGAAAGCTGAAGTTTTCCATAATGTATAAATCAAACAAGATGCTGGTACATGAGAACAATAAGGGAAATTATTGGAAGGAATGGAAGAAAGGATGTGGTTAGTAATAAACGACCCTCAGGAGGAGGTCATTCTTTCCCATATCTTACAGAGGTATGCATGTTTCACTCATGAATTATAGACAAAGATGTCATATTGCAAAATTCCAAGGGATTGCAGTTCAGCAGATGTTTTATATTAAGAGGGGCTTCTGGTATAATATACTGATCAAAGACAAGTAAACTAAAAGGAATGTAAATGGAGTCACTATATAATGGAGAAGACAATGCCTCAACTAGATATCATATGCCACCAAGTAAAACCTCCTGTGACAGATAGAGCTTACATTTCATTGAGTCATTGACCACAAGGGTCCCATGGAATTTTCCAAACATCACAGTCTACTGCCAAGAGTATTGTCTGTTATCCACAACCCAAAGGGAAGGCCCAGTTGCTGAAAACAATTATTATGTCATCAGGACAGAGACGTTGAACTAGAAATTTCACCCCTACTAACTAACATTCATAGTGCTGGAAAGTTCTCTGTACATTTCCACAAAAAAAAAAAGTAATCATTAATACCACGAAGCTACAAACCCTGGGACCTACAACAGTGAACTTTCTGCTACATATGCTGGTGCAATAGTGGTATAAATGTTATGGGTATAACTAATACACTTTTTGGAAATTGGATTTAAGGCACATTCCACAAGATACCCGACACTGCCAAAGTGGCTAAGAACCTGAGACTAGATAGATAATGGACCAAAAGGAAAACTTATTCTTCTAAAAGAACATAGCAATAAAATGGCTCTTGATGACATATTGCTATACCCATAGACCAGTGACATCACTCACCTCTCATTAGAGAAGCTTGTTGAAGTAGATGGTAATAAACACAGAGACCTACAACTAGACAATACTTTGAGAGTGAAAGACTTTGGAGCACTCAGTCATGAATGGGATTGTACTGGCTGATTTTTTTTCTGTCAACTTGAAACAAGTTAGAATCATCAGAGGAAGAAGCCTCAGTTGAGGAAATGCCTTGAGGAGATCCAGCTGTAAGGCATTATCTCATTTAGATCAATGGGGGCGGGGGCAGCCCATGGTGGGTGATGTCAACCTTGGGCTGCTAGTCCTGGGTTCTGTAAGAAGGTGGGCTAAGCAAGCCATGGAAAGCATGGTAGTGAGCAACTCTCCTCCATGGCCTCTGCATCATCTCCTGCCTTCAGGATTCTGCCCTGTTTGAGTTCCTGTCCTGACATCCTTCAGTGATGAACAGCAATGTGGAAGCATAAGCTCAAGAAACCCTTTCCTCCCCAACTTGCTTTTTGGTCATGGTATTTCATCACACCAATAGAAACCCTAACTAAGACAGGGGTGTTTTCATCAAAGCCCTCCCCTCAAGGATCTATGTGGAAGAGGAGGCTAGAAGATCGTCATAGCCAGAGGTGATGGGTGGCTCCAAGGAGCATTTTCCAGACACAGCAGAACTAATGTACATATGAACTCACAGAGCCTGTTGCAGCATACCACACTAGACCTGCACCAGTCAAGACAAAATCACAGACTAAAACATGGTAAGTAGGCACAAAGTTCTATGAAGTGTTTATCCAATTATTCTTTATCAATAAAAACCCCAGGAGTCAGATATCAAGATAAGAACCTGAATGGTCAGAGAAGCGGCAGTGAAGTGACCAATGACTGCCTCTCTCTCTTGTTCCTTGATCCAAAAAAAGACCAAGACTCTCTCTGAGCCCTGCCCTACTACTTCCTTGTCTGTCTATCTGTCCTTAGTCCTACAAAACCTCTGTGACTAATTTTGGCCAGCTAGTAGCTCTCTCTGCCCTCTGATTCAAAGCAAACTTTATTGTCAGTCTCAGGAGCATCAGAATATGATCAAAATATTATACAACAGTCTTACCCCTAACCAAGAAGCTATTTGCAACTGATACCTGGGGAAAAAGGGAAAATCCATTTTCTCCAATGGCATGCCACTGGATGTATCAATCATACTCTAGGGCAATTCACATGCCTAGGAGTAGTTAGACAACAATAAACAAAACCCATAGGGTTTTTTGTTTGTTTGTTTGTTTAGTGTGTGTGTGTGTGTGTGTGTGTGTGTGTGTGTGTGTGTGTGTGTGTTGGGGAGGATATGTTTCACTCTGGTTTGTTTTTCTTTTTTCTGGTTTTTGGTTTTCCTGGGGTTTTTTATTGTTGTTGTTTTTTTTTTGTGTAAGAGGAAAAGAACATTAAGTTAGGTGGGTAGGGAGACGGAGAGGATCTGGGAGGCATTAGGAGAAGGGAAAATATTATTAAAATGTATGAAAAAATTTTAATAAAAAATAATAGTTACTAATAGTTTTTAAAAGTAAGATAGAAAAAAATCACACTTCTCCAAGGTGGCAAAAATTTCAGCCAGTTTCGGCCCCCTTTCCTCAACAATTGGGACTATGTTATAATGTTGCCTTGAGAAATCGGAATGCTGTGCAGTTTCATTAAGGTTTCAGCCAATGAAAGTTCCTCTTTCAAGTTCCCTTTCAGCACTCCCTATGGTGATATTTTATCACTTGCCCTTAGGTACCAAGAATCTCCACCTAGGTATTTCAGCACTGAGTAAGCAACAAATTGGCATCACATATACAGAGTATACAGGAAGTGGTATGCACCTTGGTGCCCAATTGTAACTTGAATATAAAATATTTCTCTATACTGTTCTTACCCTGGGACCTGATTCAGTGGAGCTGGAGTAGAAGGGACCAGCCATAAACATTTTTACAAAATGTCCCACATGAGTCTAACAGTAGCCTGGGTTAAGAGCTTCAGAACTTGATCAAATATAATGTTTAGAGTACCAAGGTTATTATGCAGTTCTGTTTAGTAAATAAGGCATATGGAAAGGCTTTTAATAGTGTCATGGCCCTTCAGCTTTTGAGTACCATATGACAGACTAGCTCTAACTGGTGAGGGGGTCACTGAAAGTGACCCTTGCCATGCCCAGGCTGGAGTGTTGAATTGCCAGGGTCAGACTCTAAGCTTGCCTCCTCTCTGCTTCTGTCTACTGTGGTAGCCCAGGAGATCTAAAGCTAGGTTCAGAGTTAGCAATCATGGACATATACTTGTCAACTAATAAGCACACAAAAGTAAACTTAGAATGGTCACAGCACACTTTCTAAAAACCTTTTCAATATAAACATGACTATGTATCTCAGCTCTTACCAAATGTAGTTACTGAAATCTTAACTATCAATAAATACTGAAGATGTACTTAATGTTACCTTGTAATAATGAGTTCAAAACATTTTGATTTTCCAGAAGATCAAAAGAAATAATATTATAAAATAATGCTGATTTCTTCCTTTTTCTCATTGTCAGTTTTTTTCAAACATTTTACCTATAACTATAGATCTGTAGATCTGTATAAATTATGACCAAACATATTTTTGCTGCTTCACAAAAAATCTTTTGCTGAATATGTAGGCTCTTCATCTCTGTTGTATTATGTACCAAAGGATAATAGATTTGGTAGCAAAAATAGATAGTTATATTCCATTAAAAGCCAACTATATAATTCAAAGCTGGCTTTAGGTTCTGTTCCCAGATTGACAGAACATTTAGCTTCCAATGGTCTGAAACGTGCTGTCCAATTTTATAATTTCCAGAGTCACATTTTATTCCATTTCAAAAGATGGACATCAATATTTATACTACTTTTATATGTTCTCTAAATAATAACAAATGTTTTAACAGCAAGTGAGATTTGATTAAATTTATTAATCTTGGTGAGATGGTTTGATTATTTAAAAAAAGACTGAATCATGTCATTTAATTTTTAAGATTTAAATAAAATCAGATTATAAGTGAAATAGACTGTATAAGTGGAAAACCCTGCATTCAGATGGAAGATGAAAAAATTGCCCATTAAGTCCAATCCTAAAGAATAATCAGGAATTCAGTCTTTTTTATTTACTCCACAAATACTTGCCTGAAAAAGATCCACTATAATAAATACAGCATAATCCATCCTGGTTTTCAAATCTTTGTTTCTGACTATAGATGTCACCTACATGTGGGTCCTTATAGGGAATTTTAAAAATATGCAAGTTTTTAAGACAAAAATACATCGCATTGAAAAATATCATTGCCTTCACTTCTTTAGAGTTCATTCCAAGGCATATTCTATAGAGCAAACTTTAGATGCACAATTGACATTTTTCCAGAGTGCCAAATATTTAGCTATGTCTGAATTGGGGCAGTTACAACATCATGTTTGTAAAATGGGGCAACCTCCATGCATTACAGACAAAAAAAGATATCCTGTTCATTCCAAAAGCTGTAGGCATGTGGAAGATATAGAACTGAAAACAATTATAATACACAGTTGTTAATCCAAGCTTTGAGATAAGCAGGGCATGTAATGCAGCTGCCTAAGAAGCCAACCTGTGGAGGGAGATGGACTGAGGGGAAGCATGTTCTCAGGCTGACTATCAGGCATGGGTGCAGGCAAAACCAGGAGGAAGAGAGCCATCACCCAGAAAATAGTTCAGACATGAGTGTATATCTGCATGACTGAAGAATATAAAGATGAAATACGAAGTGGAGATGTTGAGGCAAGATTTCATTACCTATCAAGAAAAACAAGCATTATGAAGTAGGCAATGAGAGAGTTTAGCATCAGTGACACAATTAGGAATGCGCTTATGAAAGAGTGCTTATAGGCTGGGTGTGGAGGGACACACCTATAATCCCAGCACCTTGAAAGCTGAAGAAGAAGGATCTTTAATTCAAGCCCAGCCTCTGTTGTATGGGACTATCAAATGGGGGGAAGGAGGGGGAGAAAAAGAAAGGAAAGAAAAATCCAACAGGAAAAAAACGCAGGAAGAAGAAGAGAGGAAGAGTGGGTGAGGGGGTGCTCCCTGGCTGTAGGAGGAAATGAATGGAAGGTCAGCACAAGGCTGATGCTACTGAAGAGGCTAAGCTAGAGCACTCATCCAGTTAGGAATGGAAAGCTTCTAAATGAAGCAGTGGAAACCTCATGGGTATCAAGGATATCAAAGAGATGTACAACATTCCCTATGCCCCTCAGGCCACCTGGATAAACTTAGATGATGGTCGCACGTGTCAAGCTTTGCAGAACACTATCAAGATATTCCTCAATATATCTTTTCAGTCTTTTGATGTGAGATTTTTAAAGGACAAATATAAATTATTTTTGGATTATACTCCAAATGAACCACAGAAAGATCAGAGATACAGTGTTTAAAGTAGGGAGACAAAATCCTGGCTATCACAGTGAGAGTAGGGGGCTCAGGGTCATCACTTCTAAGACCTTTACCGGCCAATTGACTGGTGCAAAATACCAAGGCAATCATTATTCTGGACATGATGGTTTATCTGAAGTACAAACAGAAAAGAGAATAATCTATTCTGAACAACATAGTCAACAAATTCTAGTCATTTGTAGCCTATCACTGTAATGATTATCCAAATGGACACTCATTTGCTAGGTGAGAAGATGTGTTGGATAAGAATTAGAACTTTACAAATAGCAGAGGATGCTAACAGGTTTATTTGCATAGTTCCCTTTTGTCTAGATGAACAGCATTGGGAGGGGCTGTAGAAATATTTTACGGCACTTAAAACTGTCCACAACCCATCACTTATCCTCTAAATACTACTTGCTTAACAAGTAGAACTTTCTCAAACTCTTTGAATTGCCTCATGAGTCTGCTGACATTGAATGTATTCAACAAATAAATACATGAATAACTCTCTGGAAGACCATTAAATAAATGATTTTAGGCAAGAATAGCACCATGATGAAAATATTGATTCAAAGCTTTGAGGGTTCCCCAGTGCCTGTGGTGTGACACCTTGCACAGCCTTGGTGCAGTGGGAAGGGGCTTGGACCTGCCTAGGCTCAGTGTGCTGGGCTCTGCTGACTCCCTATGGGAGACCTCGATTTGGGGGATGTAGGGATGTGGGGTGGCTTGGGAAAGAGGGCTGGGGGTGGAAGGAGGGAGGAGGGGGAATCTGTGGATAGTATGTGGAGTGAGTAGAAAATTTCTTAATAAAGAAAAATGAAAGAAAAAATAAATAAATAAATAAATAAATAAATAAATAAATAAATAAATAAATAAAATGCTGATTGGCCAGTAGCCAGACAGGAAGTTTAGGCGGGACAAGCAGAGAAGAGATTTCTGGGAACAGGAAGGCTGAGTAGGAAGACACTGCCAGCCGCCACCATAAGTACCAACATGTAAGATACTGGTAAGCCACGAGCCATGTGGTAAGGTTTAGATTTATAGAAATGGGTTAATTTAAGATAGAAGAACTAGATCACAAGAAGCTTGAGCCATTAGGCCAACCAGTTTAAAAATAATAATAATAATAAAGCTTTGAGGGTTCCTTTTAAATCTTTCCTTTTTTCTGCTGCAACTATGAATATACATTTGTGTGTAAAGAAATTCAACTAAGTAGATGTAAAATTTCAAATAATACAGGTAAGAAAATCTAATGCCTATAATTCCCTTAACACCCATTTTGATGTTGCTATGGTTCACTGCGTTAAATCTTAAAAAGCAATGATCACATCGTTTACTTGACCTTTGTTGAGAGCCATATTTGGTGGATTGGTACACAAGAAATAAATTGCATGTAAGGGTTTATTGAAATGTGGTATTGTAAACCAAGTACTGGTGTCTATTCATATTGTAAAGTTTTTTACAAGGAAAATTAATGTGAGGAAAATAACCTTTCATTTCATGTAAGAGTACAGAAAAGCAAAGGTTCCACCAAGGAATTAGAAATTGTGCAAGTATCTGAAGCATAGGAAACACCCAGGTGCAAAGGATACAATAACAAAGAACCTGCAGGAGGAAATGGTTCTTTCATAAGTCACACACAGGAGGTAAAACCTTGAGGAGGGGAGATGCCACTGTTGGAAAGTATGAAAGAGGAAAACATCAAAACAGAATGAATATGCGAGATGCTCTTTCCTCCTGTATACGATCAGGATTCTTAGAAATGAGATCTGAGTTAGCTTCAAAATTACCTAACGTTTTATTATTTTGTTTCTTGACATTGTTCAAGAGCAAAGCCACACATCCTTCAATAATGTGAAAAGAGGAGGCTGGCAGATGGGCTCAGTCAGTAAAGTGCTTGCTGTGGAAGCGCAAAGGCTCAGGTCATCAGGAATCTCATGCAAAGTCTAAGTGCAGCAGCATCTACCCCTAAACCCAGAGCTGGGAAAATAGAGACAAAGGATCACTGAGACTCTCCCAAGTAATCAAGATGAGTGAGTGAATCCCAAGTGAGTCCTGTTTTTTAAAATAATGTTAAGAGTGATTGAGGAAGATACTTAATACCAACCTCTGGCTTCCACATGCATGTACACACCTACCTGTGTGCACACACATGAATATGTAGACTACACATTTACATAGAGAGAGAGAGAGAGAGAGAGAGAGAGAGAGAGAGAGAGAGAGAGAGAGAGAGAGAGAGAGGAGAGAGAGAGACTGTAGAATGAAGAAGTGAATGGGTCAGATGATGAGATTGGCTCCACAGTAAGGGAACTAAATCAATGACTTGAGGCCTTTGTGGAAGATGCACCTGTACATGCTTGTCTACTTTCTTTATGATACTGTAACTTGAAGAGAGGATAGACCAAGTGGGTGGCCTTTATAACCAGATGGGCCTAAGTCCAGTCCCAGGATTGTAGATGCAACTGAGCTTTCTTGGATCATAAAGGATATGTCTCATCTCAAGGACTACAGTTTTCCAAGTAACTTGAAAGATGGAAACTGTCAAGCACCATTGTTGGAAATGGGACTGGGGTATCTGACTAATGGGTGGGCCCAGAGAAACTGACTGTACAAGAGAAGCATGAAAAGTGAAAGACTACCAAGTGGATAATTCAGGCTGCAGGACATGGCTAAGCAACTTTATTCTGAATGAGAATGTGATTGCCAAGAATCAATCCTCAAGCAGTCCAAGATTTAAATCCTGTTTTAAACACAGAATTTAAGCAGGCAAAAATATGTGAATGACTTGAAAACATCTCTCCCTTCATTTTTCATATGGCTGTCCTTCTCCCCTTGATTTGGTTTTGCATCTTACATAAGATTTTCTTCAACTACTTAGCAATTTGAACTTAAGTGGAACATTGAAATGCAACACATGTATTTTAAAGTTAACTGATTAGACACTCTGGTCCCTGAATTCTGTCCATGGAAATGTACAGCCATAGCAGATGCTGTCAGAACATCCATCTGTATGCTGCCCAAGTCCTGTTAACATTCTCTTCTGATTCTCTCCCCTTATACTCCACCAGAAGTCTCCAACAAAGCATCCTGCAACAAACATCACATGGAAAATGTTGGCTAAGTGCCCCAAGTCACCATCTCTTGATTGGTACAATCTTGAGGCATGAGAACATGCCAAGTGTCCTCAGAGTTTCCGAGACTCTGCATCTCAGCTGCCCACAGCAGTCATTCTGCTCATCAGCACACCCTGTTAATGACTTTTCTCCCTCCCATGTCTTCTAGATCATCTCCTAATAAACACGTTGTAACCCTGTCTTTATCTAGAGAAATTCTACATCCAACAACCTTTTTCCATAGAGGAAAATTAAACAACATAAAGGGACTTAGGTTAAGATGAGTCTGATCTAACAATGACTAGTGATAATGCAGCAAGAACAGATACAACTGAGGATTGCAAATAGGGACTCACTCATGAGGCCTTGTGCTCCCCCAGCCGCCTGAGGATGGATGTAACTCACTGTGTGCTGACAGCAGGACTTTGTATAGCTGTGGCACATGTTTTACAAAGCTGTCCAACGTTTAGTGGAAGCCACCTTTCATCCAACTCCTGAACTACTGCTCTTAATGAATTCCAGTGTTACATATAATATATAAAATATATATATAAACTGTATGAACACCAACTTTTACTAGCAGCAAATTCATAATAGTAATTTACTAGGATATATATTTTAAATTTTATGTTACTTCTCATTTATTTGTTTGTTTATCATATGTGTGTATGTGTATGCACGCCCACGCATGCATGCATGCCTATGTGTATTCAGATTTAGTGGAAAAATCCTTTACCTGTTGAGTCATTCTATAGACCCTTGTTATGTATTTTTAATTGAAATGATATTATATAGCATATCATTTTCTCATAGTAAAACTATCTGAGTATTTTTATCACTGTAGGACTTGAGATTCCTATAAGCCCTGTGGATGCTGAACCACATTCTTTTTCTGAACAAAACAGAATTCAGAGGCATTGGATAAAAACTATTACCATGGGCAAACGCTCACCTCTTTCTTGGCAGCACAACACTTGGATTTTGAACAGTAAGTTCTTAGTTGCTAAAAGAGCAAACATACCAATAGGGAAAAAAGAAAAATACACAATCGTCTCACCAACCTCAGGTGTAATATTTATTTTTCTCTTTCTAGGATCAAAGCTGCTGAGTCTAAACTGGGTTCTTGCCAGGTTCTTATCACATTCCTTTAACAGTCTTTTTTTTTTTTTTCTTCTTCTTCAGGAAGTTCTGCAAGACATGAGGAAACAGTGTCTGGGGAGGATCAGCCATACTTGTGCTGTTGAATGATTCAAGTGTGTCTTGTGGGAAAGGGGTGCGCAGATGTCACTGCATGTGTTGGTAGTGACATCTTCCTTGGGTGGTGCTCTTTTCCCAGAAGCCAATTTCCAAAATGCCTTTGTTTGCAAGCTTATCTCCCACAACCAGATGGCAAAAGAGTTTAGGGGAAGGATCCCACCTAACTTACCTAGGTATTTCCAAACTAGCCTGTGTCAGTAAGATAGGATGTGCATACCCAGTTTCCTTGCTAAGCTTAGGGACTGGACCTGCTTCAACTGAGTCTACCAGGCTGAGGTGAATCCCCAGGGGAGTCTTTGCCTTGGAGGAGGTGGGAATAGGGGGTGGATTGGGGGGAGGGCAGGGAGGGTGGGAGGAGGGAAGACAGGGGAATCCGTGGCTGATATGTAAAATTAAATTAATTATACAATTCAAAAAAAGAAAAGAAAAGAAAAGCTGGCTAGAAACAAGCAAAGCAATCCTATGAAGGACCCCACACAGCACCAATGCAGGCTTCATGGATAGAGCTTCAATTCACCTGTGCTGGGTTTCCTTCCCTCTCCTGCCCCACTTCTCACACTCCTTTATTGTCTCACTGGAGCCCTTCCTCAATAACTGACTGGTCATGATTCTGATCATGGTGATTGCATGTGTTGACATAAATACATGAGAGCATTGGAAACCAGGGAAGCAATATGAAATTAGCAACCGTTTATTGTCTTAGTCAAGGGTCCTTGAATGGAAAGATTACAGAAGACTAAACTGACAGAAACATACCATGACTGAGGGAATGTGAAGCCACCCTTAACTTACTCAGGCTGTGTAGTTTCTCTTCTCTGAATTTCTCACTTGATCTCCTCTTTTTGCTGTAGTCCAGCATTGTGATATTTTGCATCAATGTTTGCACATGGCTATGGCTTACAAAAGAAAGAAACCCTTACCCCGACTTTATAATAAAGCAACTTATTCAACCTCTTAGTGTCCAAAGTCAATGTAAGAGGATGTAAAAAACTAAAGCACAATGAGACTATATAACATCTGGTTTTTCCCTCATCCCAGTCATATGCAATCCAAGACGAAGGGATGCCTGCCAGGAGTAACCCAGTTCTTCAGCAATGATATGGCTATCAGAATTTTCAAAAAGAATTGTAAACTCCAGCTAATGGCTTGCATCTCTAGGGAAATAGAGCCAAAACTTTCTGTTCTGCCTTTAAGCATCTCAGTGTTAACCCTCCCTCATCACCATGTGTGTGGATCCCCACTCCTCTTAAGAACATTCCATCAACTTGATTCTCATGAGCATCTTTGATATCTACCAACAAACTTCATGTCTTTTCTTATCCTTCCTCAAACTATACAAATTGTGGTTCTGATTTTGCAAATGTTACCCTTCCTTCATTTTCTGACTTCTACATGAAGTCTTTCCCAATAATTCCAGACCCCTTGTAATGGATGTCACACCATTCTATTTTGTCCCTTTACCTACTGTTGCATGGTAAAATGAGGGTCACTTTCCTAAGACTTCAGGCTCCCCAGTGTAAGGAGAAGCAATGTCTTCAACTGCCATTGTTCCCTTCATAGCACATGGCACAATTTTGAACATATAAAATGTAGCTGCTTCTATCTAATGCATTTTAACCTCCAGTGCTTCTTTCAGTGTCTTACCTACAGACTAACGACAAATCCTTGCATCGCTGAGAACAGGCCTTACCACTGTAGGACAGGCTTAGAATCCCTCAGTCAGGCAGCTTTCTCCCAAACAGAAGAAAAACTCTTGATTCCCCCCCACCCTGAGCCATAGGTTAACTCTTAGTGTTTACCACAGACTCCTAGAATTTTCCAGCAGGACTGAGCTCATATGAGGCCCAAAGTAGAAATAATTTGATAATGTGCATTATATTGATAATGTCTCTCTTCTTCCTCACTTCCACACTACCCTATGTAGCATGAATCTCTAAAAGGTCTTATTAATGAAAATAAACTTGATGCCAGATATTGGAGTGAATGTTGGAAGATCAGAGAAGCAGAACAAGCCACAGCCACCTCACCTTGCCAATTCCTCAGCTGATCCTATTTCCTCAGACTGGAAGCCTCTGTGTCCTCATCCAGAATGGATCTCAGCTGAACTGTTGCTCAAAAGCCTAGAAGCTTAAGCAGCTCTAGTTCCTGGTACTCACGCCTTATATAGCTTTCTGCTTTCTGCCATCACTTCCTGGTATTAAAGGCTCACTTCCTGGGATTAAAGGCATGAGTCACCATGCCTGGCTGTTTCCAGTGTGGCTTTAAACTCACAGAGATCTGGATGGATCTCTGCCTCCCAAGTGATAGGATTAAAGGCGTGTGTGCCACCATTTTCTGGCCTCTATATCTAGTGACTGTTCTGTTCTCTGACCCCAGATAAGTTTATTAGGGTCACACAATATTTTGGGGAACACAATGCCACCACATTTCCCCTTTTTTGTCTAAAATTTAAAAATAGTTTATAACTAATACAAGAGAAACTATATCCAATAAGTATATGCAATATATATAGTCAAGAATTACATTACCAATATCTAAGCCATTAACATTTGACAGATTCAGACAAAAAATTTCATTACTTATCCTATTTAAAACAAGTAGTTCCTTTTTAAAAGTAGATTCAGTAATCTCCCTTTTTATCTTATTATATCCATATTCTCTCTTTTTTCTTTCCATAGTAGATTCAATAATCTACCTTTTGTCATTTTTATATCTTCTCCTTTTTCTTTTTAGAATAGATTCAATGATCTACTCATTTATCCTATTATTTCTTTATCTTTTTTCTCAGAGTAGATTCAATGGTCTACTGCATATCTGTATTCTCTTTTTTTCTTTTTCTTTTTTTTAAACAAAAACTCTGAATCTAATCTCCATGTTTAGCTTTTTTCCTGACCATTAACAATTAACAACTTGTAACCAACCATCATAAACAATGACAATTATCCATAAGCCATTGAATGACCAAAAAAACCACCTACCCTACCTCTTGGGAATATGGGCATAGTTTTCTTAAAATTACTTCCTGCTTTCTGGGAGCGAAGACATCTTTAGGGGATCCTGAAAAGAATATTTTTGGGTAAATTGTCAAGTCCTAGGAGAGGTAGCTGTATTATTTGTTGTCTAGTCTCTGCATAATGGGAAAATGTAGGGCTTGTTTCAAGTCCTTGCTCGAGTAATCTGTGAATCTGGATCATCTCAGCTAGCCATCTTGAAACTGTCCTGAGCAGTTTATAGTCCAAAGTCGATCTTTCCATGGCGTTAATCAGCTTAATGGCTTTACTATAGTCCTTGTGAAATCTTTGTTGTGGGGTCTCATCATCCTTTTGAAGATTTCAAAGTTGCTAATAGGCATGGTCATGGTTCCCTGCAGATTTTTTTTTTTGGTGTGTGTGTGTGTGTCTCCTCTGTGGTTTGGAGCAATCACAGTCTGATAAATGTCTGTCTCTTGGAACCATGAATGTTCTTCCCTAGAAGAGAATATCTTCACAGCAATTTCTCCCCACCATTTGTCTTGCCAAACTTCTCCAAACTGACCTTTACCGATGTTTTTTTGTAATGTCTTGGCATTTCTTCTCTGAACAAGCAGCAGTAAACCCTTCATCACAGGTAGCAGCATCACCACAGTCACCAACATGATGAGAAGCAGCCAGCAACTCGGAGCAGCAGCCACTGCCTCCATGATCCCACTGCCACCGTTTGTGGCTGGGCCCTGGCTGCAGCGTCTCCTTAGTAAGCCTCGTAGGCCGGCCTCAAACTCAGGATCCTCCTGCCTCTGCCTCCTTCAGCAAATCCTACCAGTGTGTATCACCAAAACAGGCAACATGTAGCTTGGGTCTGAGCTGGGGCCCGCAAGGCCATAGGCAAGTAGCTCTTTTGCAAATTCGTACCTGACAAGTTGGGCGCCAGACGTAGCGTGAATCTCTAAAAGGTCTTAGTAATGAAAATAAACTTGATGCCTGATATTGGAGTGAATGCTGGAAAATCAGAGAAGCAGAACAAGCCACAGCCACCTCACCTTGCCAATTCCTCAGCTGATCCTGTTTCCTCAGACTGGAAGCCTCTGTGTCCTCATCCAGAATGGATCTCAGCTGAACTGTTGCTCAAAAGCCTAGAAGTTTTTCTAGTTTTAGGTCCTCAAGCCTTATATAGCTTTCTGCTTTCTGCCATCACTTCCTGGTATTAAAGGCTCACTTCCTGGGATTAAAGGCATGAGTCACCATGCCTGGCTGTTTCCAGTGTGGCTTTAAACTCACAGAGATCTGGATGGATCTCTGCCTCCCAAGTGATAGGATAAAAGGCGTGTGCACCACCATTTTCTGGCCTCTATATCTAATGGATGTTCTGTTCTCTGATGCCAGACAAGTTTATTAGGGTCACACAATACTTTGGGGAACACAATACCACCACAACCCTACCTGTGTTTCCTGTGATTATCTCACAAATTAATTACTTACATTTGAATCCTTGTCTCAAGTTCTGCTTTAAAATGAACCTGAACTGAAATATTCAACAAGAGACTTAAGGAATAGATGAAAGATAATTTTTAACCCTCCCTTCAAAGAGAAACCTGACAAGGAACACAGTTGGATTTCTAAAGACTCCCGTGCTCTTACACAAGCTGACTCTCCAAAGTGAAAGCAAATGAAGATCACCGTATTCTAGGGGACATCTATGAAGTTTAGTCACTCAAGTAAGTCTAGAAGAGCAGGTGGTGACAGCCCAGCTGCTGCCCACAATTCACTTGTCCAAGTTGAGATGAATCAAGTTGAGATGCCTATACCTGGGCAACCCAAAAGCTACACTCCCAAGAACCTTGGGGCTCATTAATACAAAAGAGAAGAGGAAATCAGAAAAAAAATGATAACCACAAGATATTTTGCTAATTTTTATTTGAACTTTGAAATTAGAGAAATGTCTCTTTTTCATTTCTTTAATTAGGGAACAAATTCTACCTGATAAAGTAACTATTCAGAAATGAAGAAAACAAAAGCTATCCAAATACCAAGAAAATGACAAGGATAAATGGACGGGAAGTTAAGCATTTCTGGGAGTTGGTTACATAATTCCAACTCTTGAACATTTAATATTCTCTTTGGTTGGTTGCTAGAGGAACACAATTGTTCAATGAAATGTGAAGAGATTTGACAAGGAATGTTTGCATGGTAATGTGCCAAGTTCTTGCTTTAATTTGCTTGCTTAATTAAGTATCTACTTGTGGTCTCTTTGGGAGTTTCTGAATTGCATTACCTTTTTCTTCAAAGAAAAGTTAATATACTTGAGAAAGAAAGCTTACTAATCATAGACTATGAATATTAGTAATTTCTAAATAAGTAGTTTTAAGTCTCACCTTCTAGACAACTAACCAGGCTAGCAAATTCTAGTTAACAAGAAATTGACCTGTTTTCAACAGAAACACTGGAGCCAACACAAGGTGTAAAATATCAGAACAGTAGAAACTTGTTGGAGCCAAAACGATTTGCTGACCCAAGCAACAACAGAGTAAATGATGCTTGTCTCTTCGTTGATGGAAATCCAAAAGAAAGCTTTGTCCTAACTTAGTATGTGATCTGCCTATAGTCTGATGAAAACCATGTACATGGATATGTAAATTTCTCATTGTCATCTACTGGAAAAATGTATGGTCCAGCTATGTATAATCAGAAGATCAGCCTTTGGGGATCTGAACTTGAATTGAAAACATCTTTTCAAAATAGGACATTAAAAATGGAAAAGGAGCTTATAATTTCTTTAATTTATAGAGGAAGATGGTCTACTTACTATAAATTGTTGCGATCATCAGAATCATGACCTTCTCCTCAAAGTGCAGATCCTAATCATTGGACTCTAGGTGTATAATATCTTACATTGTATAACATATAAAATATAGTCATATATAAGGCTGTATAATACCTTACATTCTTAGATTATAAATGAGCTTTTGCAGAAGTGCTTGAATTAAGGCTCTTGAGATGTGCAGAGCCGATCCATAAGCCTGGAATATAAGTAACTTTGGAGAGGTAGAAAAAAAAACCAAGAAACTAGATTTTTTTCTAGAGCCTTCAAAAAAGACACCTGGCCTGCAAACACCTTCATGATAGCCTAGTGTAGACCATTTCCAAGCTCCAAGTTCCAGAACTGAGATAAAAAGAAGCTTACATCATTTTAGGCTAAGTTTACAGCAATTTGTTCTGGCAGCAATAGATAACTAGTATAGTTATGATATTCAAATATTTCCTGAAAGGAAATGTAATAATAAAAAAAAGTACTATAGAAAGATTTGAGGCTAGGAATATTTCTTTTCTTTTTCCATCTTTTCTGTCATCTAAAATTAGCAGCCACCAACATTTTACCTTGTGATCTTCCATTCTGCTTTGGAAATGAGTACAATACTCATTACATATGAGCATCAGGTACTCATTAGCTATAAAGTCCCACCTATAGTCCCTAAGATATTTCATCATCCATAATCATATTTCAGCACAAGTCCTTACAAACAATTTTAAAATGCTATATGCAAACTAATAGCTAATATTTGCATGATTTTGTATGCACTTTCTACAATATACTTTTAAGACATAATGTCATAGAATAAAAGGTGTTTGACATAATCTAAGAAAGAGGTTATATAAAGCCACCACCTATGAAGATGCATCCTAAGAAAGAGAGACAATAACTCTTGGCTCTGTCCTGTCTCCCCCTTCTCTCCTCTCATCTGCTCTTACTTTTCCATAGAATGAGCTCAATAATAGCCAAAGGACTGAAGAGCCTGAGAAGTGAATGGTGTAGATGAGCTGTTTTAATGCAGCTAAGTGCAGGGATGGGAAATGCAGACAATATCTCAGAGCAACAGGAAAATGAAGACTGTGTGTTTTCTAAAGTATGCTGTGGATTTATGATTACATCCTTTTAAAAGCTTTAAATTTTCAACCTGCTGGGGTGATCAAATTTAAGTCCTCTGGAAAAGCAGCAAGCATTCTTAACTGCTGAGAAATCTATTCTCTCTCTCTCTCTCTCTCTCTCTCTCTCTCTCTCTCTCTCTCTCTCTCTCTCTCTCTCTCTGTGTGTGTGTGTGTGTGTGTGTGTGTGTGTGTGTGTGTGTGTGTGTGTGTGTTTAACCTCTCAGCACCAGCATCCTTGGTATTTCCTTGATTCTCATAGTTTCCTCCACAGACAAAGGATGTCTACCAGCTGTTATTGCCACCTTATGTCCTTCATATTACTATCAGAAAGGAGATACTTCATTCAAAAAAACCTCAGCCAAAATCCCAGGGTGACGCTTACTAGCCACTGCATGAGCCATGTGCTGAAATTTAATTTCAAGTATGAGATGGAACATGGAAAAACATAACTTGATTTTGGTGTTTAGAGGTGGGGTGTTTGGGGAGGTGATTAAGTTTAAAGATGGATATCATTAAATGTTGGTGTCTTTATAGGAAGAGAATGACAACATTAAAGGCGTGTTCTTTGTATCTGCCATGTGATATCTGGAGGGGCCTCTGGGCTCTACCAGCAAAAAAGGCCATCACCAGATGTGGTTCTTTGATCTTGACCTGAGCAAAAAAAGTAAATCACACCACAGTGGGTCACACTATAATTCATCTCTAGGATTGACTCATTTGCCATTTTCAGAGATAGAGGGTTGGATTTTTCCATTCAAAGCATGTGGAGTTGATGAAAGGAGGTCATTCTTCTGAAGGAAAATCAGGTTTCTATGGCTAGGAGAAGAAAAAGATGGATAGACAGGAGAAATTCTTCCTACATCAGTCAAGACTCCTGGCAATGGGAAGCTAGTTGGTTTCACAAACATGAGTACTTAATTTAGAACATCTATTTAACAAGTACCAAATACCTCATCTGTTCTCCCCACTGCTAGTCATGTGAGAATCCATACCTTTTTAAGACTACTTAACCTTGAAGACCTGGGCTTCAAATTATGTACCTGTAAAAGGTAGGACCTTCATCATACTTTCATTATGAAGGTTAAAAATTAAGTGAATATTGATGAAATGCTATCAGTAGACTCTAGCAGATGATAGTGTTAAAAAACACTAAATAAATATGCAAAATATGGTATTATAAACTTTGCTCAGAGGATCTGTTGATGTCTCAAATGATTTCACATATGTTTCTTCCTATCAAGGTGGCCTCTAGAGAACTGAGAAACCACTGAAAATGTTTATTGAATGAATAAATCTCATTCTCAGGGTAAAAAAAAAATGCATATGCTTTTTCCCCCTAGAGACACACTTATGTTCTTAAATATGGTTTATTGGTATTGTAATTCCCCTCTGTGAACATGCAGCAAAAATGTGATTAAATAAGACCAACACAGTCTCCTGCCGAGGAAGCTTCGGCTGATGTAATGATAAAGGAACAATCTAGGCATTGCTACAATCATGAGAAATTACCTTCATCTCCCTCCTACTCTTAGTGTCACAATATTTGACTTAAGTGACCTGGAATCGTAATTACAGTCTGTGGGGTTTAGCTGAGGAAGGACTCTTTGAGAAAAGAAGGCCACATCTCTGGTTGCCTTAGGTAGGGAAAGCAGAATTCAGTTCCTATTGGGGATACAAAGACTCCCAGACTCAGAGGGATATTGAGGATGGCAATTGCCTGCTCTAGAAAATATCAAATTGGTGTGTTCTGGGTCTTTTGACTTCCTTTGTTATTGGCTAAGTTCAGTCAAGAAAAGGAAATGGCTTACCTGTGAAAGGTGACTTCAGGTATAATGTGCTCTGCTTTCCCAAAAGAACTAGTCTAAAATTACAATTGTACAGTCTCCATATTAAATAGGCACTGCTCAGCTAGGTCCTTGCCTCTTAAGGGTGTATTTACTACCTAAAGGTAAACACATTAACATCCCAGCCCTAAACCCAGATTCACACAATGTATCTCCACTTACTCAACTAATCTAGGAATATTTCCCATTCCTCCCCTAGCCCCATACCACACTCTTGCTTAATAACATTGCTGTTTGTACCACTGGAAATCTCACTTTGGTCCTGCATAGTTGCCTAGGCCACTGGCATATGGGCAAAATTGCAATGTGCCAGCTCTACACGTGTAGGCAAGACACTTATCTCCTGCATTTGTGCTGACCTCTCCTGCAATTTTACTACATTATTCTTTCATTCTGGAAGAATCTGAGTCCCCCAGAACAGTCATTAGCTAAACAGCAAACATATGAGCACAAAAATAAATGCTTATTTCATGTCATTGAGATTTAGGGTGGTTGTGATACAGTATTGTTGTGACAATTGACTAATAATATATCAGCCTGGAGGGATAAGATGCCGAGCACCAATGAAATTGCCATTTTCAGAGATATTGGGTTGGATTTTTCCATTCAAAGCATGTGGAGTTGATGAAAGAGAGTCATTCTTCTAATGGAAAATCAGGTTTCTATGGCTAGGAGAAGAAAAAATGGATAGTGGACAGGAGAAATTCTTCCTACATTAGTCAAGACTCATGAAATTTAACTGCTAATGAAATTTCTTATGAGGGAAGGCAGCATCTGTAATGTAACCAGGCTACCTCTAAATTATTAGTTGTTAATATTTACTGAGATCAGGTTGTGCCCTGTTCTAAGTAACTCCATATCATGTAAAGCAATGGATTCCAAGTTGTGCCTTAACCTAGGAATATTCAAGTCCATTTTTAGTGCAAAGGCAAAACCAGGATGACTCTGCACCTCATCATGCCTATGAACACCATGGTCTGTCCAGCACTACCATGAGGTACAGTCTGATGATGAAAAATACCATTCTATAAATTTCTCAAAGTAGATATGGACCAGATAAACACATGCATATACTAAAGCCACATCAGACAAACCAGACCTGAAACTTGTTAAATACACCAAGATGGAAACACCTTGTAACTCCTTCACCTGAGCACCATAAAGAAGAGGATAGCAAATCCTGCAATGGTGATGACGCCTGGTGACCTATCATTTGATTGTCGGGAGTACGTGGCAAGGCCCCAACTAATAAAGAACCCACAACTGTTGCTGAGGTTTCAGCTCAGCTCCAGATCAAATGCTGACAGAACCTACTCTAATTGCTGTTGAGTCCATCCATTCATCCACTTTGTCTGTCCTGTCCTGGTGCTGCACCTCACTTCTGCAACTGGAATCAACTTTGAGGCTTCAAGCCTGAGCCCCTTCACCCCTGCAGCCTAGTTCTCTCTTTCCAGAAGTTTTCCAACAGGCCGTCTTATCCATCTATTGCAGTGGCAGTCTGCATCAGCAACAGCATTCTGCCTCTGCTGCTAGTATGACCTCTCTGGGCTCTTGGAACTCTACTGTAGCCTCTTTAACCCTTACATAGCCATTGTAGAGCCCACATATGTAAATAGAGATGAGATAATTACTGTGTGTAATGTGTGATGTGTAGTTTGATCTGAGAGTTAATATTAGTAACTAAAAATAGAATATAAAGATGTGAGTTTGCCAATGGTAAGCTATTTAAAAAAAAAACCTGGGGACTACTTGGAAAATTGCAGCCAACAAAATCTACATAGCTTCCTGATTTATTGCTTATTAGATGAATTCTGACATTTTAAAAGGACATAAAACATGTACATCTGTAGCATGAATCTTAATGGTACTTATTAATAAAATCAATCCTGAGTTATTGGGGTGAATGCTGGAAGTTCAGAGAATCAGAACAAGCCACAGCTACCTCATCTCACCAGTTCCTCAGCTGGTCTTGTTTCCTCAGACTGGAAGCCTCTGAGTCCTCATTGAAATGGATCTCAGCTGAACTGTGCTGCTAGAAGCCTGAAAGCTTAACCAGCCAAATGCTTCTAGTTTCTGATCTTCATGCCTTATATATCTTTCTGTTTTTGCCATCACTCCCTGGGATTAAAGGCTTACTTCTTGGGATTAAAGGCTTGTGTCACCATGCCTGCCTGTTTCCAATGTGGCCTTTAACTCACAGAGATCCAGAGGGATTTCTACCTCTGGAATGCTAGGATTAAAGGTGTGAGTGCCACCATTTTCTAGCCTTTGTATCTAGTGGCTTTTCTGTTCTCTGACCCCAGATAAGTTTATTAGGGTACACAATATTTTGGGGAACACAATACCACCACATACATCCATGCTTCTTCCATAGCGCACACAATTATATTCTTCAGTCCCAGCTCCCTTCAGGAAAGATGCTGACAGAGGAGATTACACCTTGCCTCTGGTATGCTTGGCCCTTGGCACCAAGAGAAAGATTTGTTTGAGAGCCCAGACCCATGGGGGCCACAGCTATGTCTGTGCATGACATTTGCTGGCTTTTGCTCCACGTTCTCTATAAACTGTAACACTATTAAAGGAGGGCAGTCGCAGTTGTGGGCAAAGCTATGAGAAAGCAAAAACGTCTATTTCCTATATCCTATGTCATTTTTCTCTTGATGTAGGTTAGTGACCTAGTGACCAAGCCTAGACCTAGTCCTTTGGGGATGGAAACTCTGGCAATGGTAGGAACTTCATCGCAACCATCCCTTATTCTTTCTTCCTTTAAATACAGAATCTGAAAAATATCCTATTCAACATCCTGGCTGCTTTTATGGTGAGGGGTGGCTGTCACATGATTCAGTTCTAGCTCATAACGTGTAAGTGCAGTTTTGTAGGGGACTCTCAGGAAAACTTTCATTGTCTTGGTAAAAAGAAAAAGGACATCTGTTATGGCCCTTCTCCCATCTTTTTTCTTCAAAACCAATCGTGAATTCAGCCTGCTGCAGCCAGCCTGTACACTGGAGGCAAGTGGCATGATAAAGAGAATTCAAGAGCTTAAGGAGGGCTGAGGGGAGAAATGCAAAAGGTCTGAGTCTTGTGGTGCGATTGCATAGGAAATCAGTTGCTACAATGCCTACCCCCAGTCTCTTATACTTGAGATTCATCAATGCATGTTTTCTCTTATTGCTATGAGTATTCCAGTATTAAAAATCAAAGAAATTTTTGTTTATGTGCTTATTTTACAGTATGACTTGGGTCTAGCCCAGGTTGTTTGCATCAGATAGTACAGTGATTGTCAACTTTCCTAAGAGGCAAACAGCCTGAGCTAGACCCAAGACATACTGTGAAATAAGCACATAAACAAAATTTTATTTAATGCTGTGACCCTTTAATACAGTCCCTCATGTTGTGGTGGCCCCACCCCCAACACACACCCATGAAATTATTTCATTGCTACTTCATAACCATCATTTTGCTACTGTTATGAATCATAATGTAAATAGCTGATATGCAGGACATCTAATATGTGACCCCTGCAAGGGTCACTACCCACAGGATGAGAACAACTGAGATAGAAAATATGGTTTTCTACTGGACATTGGAAGAACTGAATTAGAAGGGAACTCAATGGTGTCTTACCCTGGGGACTATGGGAGGAAAGAAGGCTGCAATCTCAACAGCAAGTAAAAATTTCTTAGGAATTGAGATTGGGGAAGCTTACATTAACTCTCTTTTCTCTATGTTGACTTAATTGACATAATGACATCAACGCATCCTCCTTAGCCTCTCCCATGAAACTTTCTCAGTCTTCATCAAAAATGAATCACTGCTTTCTCTGAATCCTTAGAGTCATTGCATGTTTTGGTCTATGTTTTCCCCTAATTTGACGTATCACATGTAGCCCTGTTTGAGTTCATGTACAGTGTGCTTGTCTTCCTTGTGAGGACAATGTCTTAATAGTCCCTGCAGGGAATCTGTGGTGGAACTTTGTATGTACACAGTTTGCATCATGCCTTTAGTAACTACAGAATGAATATGGACTTGCTAAATAACCTGCCCACCATCATACCCATGCCTGTGGGTATGTCTGGAAACCTAATTAAGGACTAGGTGACAAAAATAGCTCTGATAGGGATTATTTCTACTGCAAAGCAAAAAACTAGAGAGAAACAGCAGGGAATAGAGAGAAGAACAATTCAAAGTCCCCCCCAAAAGCACCTGGAACTGTATAATTCAGTCTCTCTTGAAAATATGTCCATAAGAAATTCTGATTTTAAAAAAAGCAGCAGGAATCCGTCATAGCTTTGCATTTTTACCCTATTCCTCAAAATATATTGGATCATAGACTTTTCATGTTCTACTTTAGGCAAAGCAAAAGAAGAGGGGATATCTCAGTCATAGGATATTAGCACTCATATTTAACAAGGACCAGTAGGGGAGGCTGTCTTAGCTTGGTAACCAGAGTAGTCATTGAAGCAAAGATTTGAGTCCAAATATGTTGCCACATGTTCTGTGGCTTTATCTGTGTGCCATTACATGCTGTTCCCTGGATGGTGGGATGGCGTCCCTGTCTCTCTCCTTTCTCTTCCACTATCTGCTTGGATTTCTGCCTGCCTCTAAGCTGCCATGCCATAGGCCAATGCAGCTTTATTTATCAACCAATCAGAGCAACATATATTCACAGCATACAGAAAGACATCCTACAGCACAACTCAGTTGTGTGAGAAGCTCTATTAAAGAATATACTTCTGAATGGTTCCTTCTGTGTGATTAGGAGCTGGAACCCTTTCCACTAACTCATTTATCATCAGCTGACACTTGTTCTTTGGAACATCTACACTTGGACTCTCCCAGCCTGTCCCACTCATGAGTGAACACATTCTTATGGTCAGAAAAATTCTTTGGGAAGAGAAGCCAAGGTAGTTGACATAAGAAGCCATTAGCACACACAGGAATCCTGAGCTTTGAAAGTCTATAGGCAGGGCATCAATAGCATCTGTTACACTGGAAAGACAAGAGCATGTAGGAACAGGTGAGAGAGCAAGCCATAGAGAGCTTCTACTCAGCTAGAGCTAGTACTTAGGTAGGCCAAGTCAGTGAACAGAGGTAGGCAACTTATTAAAACAGCTTTGGAACTCTATAACATACCTCACATTTATTTTCATCTCCTTTAGACTTTATGGTGTCCTCAAAAATCAAGAAGATTAAAATTCATATAAACCTTCACACTCTATATTGGAAGAAGATAAAATTCTAACCATACAGGAGAATATTCTGGATGTATTTAAAATTATGATGAATAAAGAGTTTAATAAAAATAAGCAGTATTTATCATCTGAAGTCAAATGTTTTTATAAAAAGCAAGATCTAAAACTGGCTACACAGCAGGGTTTCCTCATATAAAAATGTGCACTGAGCCAATATCAGAAGAAAATGAGTCTGAAGCTTCTAAGCTTGTGCTTACTTTCCTCAGCTTTCTTTTAATTCTTAAAACTTTATAGATTATTACTCTTATAATTTGTCCATAATAGTTTTGAGGGAAACATTACCCCTTTCTACCAATGACCCTGGAATGATTTGCTACTCTCGTCCATTTGGGCCTCAGTTGTTAAGTGCTGTCTGGACTATGGTCAAGGATATCAACTTCCAGATTAATGTCGTTGACTCTCCTCTCCTCATTCCCCCCACAATCCCAGGTAACATTTGACTTTAGCCAGTCAACCAACCAACACGTAATTAATATTTACAGGGTGTCCACTGTGTGCCAGGCACTGCCCTAGGCTGTAGACCAGTGGTTCCCAATCTTCCTAATGCTGAGATCCCTTAATATAGTTCCTCATGTTATGGTGACCCCCAACCATAAAATTATTTCATTGCTACTTCATAACTGCAATTTTGCTACTGTTATGAATTGTAATGTAAATATATGATAAGCATGTGGCCTACAGAGAGCCCTGTGAAAGGGTTGTTTGACACCCCCTCTGGGGTTGAGACATATAGGTTGAGAACCACTGCTCTACACGAAACCAAGCATGTTTCAGTGTTCCTGGAGGGAAGTCTTTCAGCAAGACTAAAGAGCAGAAACTCATGATTGTATGAGATTCTGTGGTTGGCTATTTAGATATGAGGGAGTGGCTGCCTTCAGGATGCAAACTTAAACTTAATATCCAAAAGATACAAAGGAGTTAACCAGACAAATAAGTGCATGGAATCAACAGGTTAGGGATCTAGGGTATAAATCTTTATATAAAAGGATGTAGCCATCAGACTGTCAAGCCACAATCAAGTGTCCTAAAATAATGAGGGTGGTGCAATATTGGATTAAGACCTATTGGAAGACATAAGAGTCCAAGGAACTGGCCACCAATAAGGGCTCCAGAATCACGTAAAGAGTCTTTGGAAGAAATATAGGTCAGATCTACTTTTATGCCAGGAAATGTTTGACGGGCAAGAAGAATGGTACAAAAAGCCCAAATGTTCTTAGAAGACAGATGACTATTGGGAAGAAAGCAGGTGTGTGTGTGTGTGTGTGTGTGTGTGTGTGTGTGTGTGTGTGTCTGTGTGTGTGTGTCTGTGTGTGTGTGTGTCTGTGTGTGTGTGTTTAGAGATGTGTTACCACTGCAAGCCATAAAAGGATGGTAGGATTTGAAACAACAAGAACTGGGAAGCAAGGACAGGCAAGACAAAGATATAGCAGGGTTGATGTTGCTAGTCATATAAACTGGAAAGGGAGAAGCAAGAGATAAAAACCACAGTAAACCAGACAGCAAACAGGAGTCTGGCAACAATGAGCCTGTTTCCCCTTTTATCTTTGCAAACATGGCAGAATAGGTTAACTAGGCTTTCTGTCTCTGTAATAAAAATCCTTATAAGAAAGGAGAAGCATCATTATATTGCTTGATAGTATCTTTTCTTATCTCACTTACTCTATCTACTTCTCGCATAACTAAAGAAAGAGGCTGAAATACAACCAGTTGCCTTTTCCCAAAGCTCTACCTACAAAGGACACACTATACCTGCAAGCCATCTTAGGACTTAGCTGTGCTTGAACAACCAGTGGACAGTACAGTCTTTCTCCTCTTTAAGGATCCCTTTTCTTTCCCCCAAACGTCTTGTCTCACAACGGCTTCTGCCAGACATGAGAGGTGTAGGTCATGTTGGCTAAAGGACCTGTTCATTAATATAGAAGAATGACAGAAATGAGGGACCAGAGAAGCATCACTGTCTGTAGTGCTCAGTCCTGGTGGTTCCTATGACCAGCAGCAATTCCTCAGGCTGAAGCATACCTTCATAGGCCATTCTAGCATAGACCTATACCTAGGTAGCCTCCCTTGTTTTAGTGAGGTTCCAAGCATCTTTGGCATTCTGTTTTACTGTATATCTTTAAAGCCTTTCAAGAAACAATAGAGAAGTCAAGGTAATCCCCACTTCAACACTGACCACACAGTCCCAATCTCAACAGCTTTAGAGTCTCTACAGAGAATGGCAAACCACTTACCTAATACCACTGTAACCAGAGTCTTAGGGGAAAACCTGGAAGGCCCAGTAGATTTGATTCAACCACCTAAGAGATGAGCAATGGTGACAAACAGAGGACAGAGCTTTAGTCACTGTGGCCTGGGAAGAGAAACAATTAAGGGAGTGTAATGACCTCAAGGTCATCTTTAGGATACTGACATAAGTCTTAGACTTAAGTAGAGGAAGAATTAAATAGAGCAATAGGAACTGTACATAGTTAAGCAGTCCTGGTCAAGGACTTGTCTGGTTGGCCAGTATCTCAGTTTGGCTCTGCAAGCTTGCCCGAAGAAGTCCTCATTGGTTTAGGGGACAGACTGGTTTTCAGGAGAGGATTATTCCTGCTCTAGCATCATGGGTAACTGCTATCATCTGGGGTGTGATCTGTCCCATGAGACTCTGCTCTTCCTAGAACCTAAGATGAGTGCAGGTTCAAACAATGACTGAAGACCCTTAGGTACCTTGTGGGAGTCTGGAAAAGAATACTATAAAGGACTGACATCAAAATACTTCAGTAATTCTTTGTGCCTTTAGCCTAGAAAGGGAATTTGACAAGCTAGATATCACAAGTTTTTAGATAAACAGTCCTGGGATGACTAACATGTGTACATGTAGAGATGGACAGGTGGCCTAGGGTAAAGGATACAGATGCAAAATGAAGGCAGAGACGTGAGGCTTTCAGCTGCATTATGGACACAAGTAGGGGGTCAAGGCTGCTGTGGGATGTTTTGTATGGCAAATGTGTTACTGATTGGTCAGTAAATAAATCACTGATTGGCCAGTGGCTAGGCAGGAAGTATAGGTGGGACAAGGAGGAGAATAAAGCCGGGAAGTGGAAGGCTGAGTCAGAGAGACACTGCCAGCCACCACAATGACAAACAGCATGTGAAGATGCCGGTAAGCCACAAGCCATGTGGCAAGGTATAGATTAATGGAAATGGATTAATTTAAGCTGTAAGAACAGTTAGCAAGAAGCCTGCCATGGCCATACAGTTTTTAAGCAATATAAGTCTCTGTGTTTACTTGGTTGGGTCTGAGGGCTGTGGGACTGGCAGGTGAGAGAGATTTGTCCTGACTGTGGGCCAGGCAGGAAAACTCTAGCTACACAAGGCCTTTCAGCAAATATAATTTCTAAGTGCTTTTTGTACAATTTCCTCTGGAGCTGGACTTCCTCGGCAGCTATGCTCAATTTATTGTTTTGAATTAAGTTGTTACATGTGTACTGTATGTTAGCATATTCCCCTCACAAACCCATTTCCCCTTTTCTTTACTTTCTTTCCCTTAGTCCCCTCTGCTCCCTTAGATTTTCATCTACTCTCATGCCATATGTATGTATGAGGTTTTGTGCTTCTGTACATGAGAACTATGCACAGTATTTGCCTTCTTGAAACTGGCTTAAATCATGATTATCTCCAGTTGCATCCAGTTTCCTGCAGACAGCATGACTTCATTCTTATGCAAACATGATACTATGTGAATTTTGTTTATTAGGCAGCATGGGGAAATAAGGGAGTGCTAAAGGCTGTATCTTCCAAGCCTTGACACCACCAATGTGTCCTACAACCAGGTTTCTGTTCAGACTCTCACAATTGGCCTACAACCTCACTTTAACTTTTACTCCAATGATAGGACAGTGCCTTGCATGCAGAAATAAGTTAACAGTGAATAAACTGATGAATTAATTATCTAACTCTTCTAATAGAGAGGTCTCTTTCTTCCTTGTGTGAAGATAAGAGTCCACTGAGTGTTCTTAGGAATGGAAATCCCCCTAAACATCAGACTCAACCAGTTGGCTGGTCCACCCCCTATACACTGGAAGCAGATTTTTCTGGGACACTGAGGCCCTCTAGTGGCTATCTTGGGCTGAATTCCTCTAGAACGCTAGCTTTTCCTATCCTATTAAAATTTCAAACATCCCCTGGATTTAAAAAACAAACAAGTAAACAAAAAAATTATTATTTTGCTTCTCACCAAATATAATTTGGAGCTACCTGGATTCTCAGATTATGAAGTTCACCCAGCCTTTTAGCTCTCCCCCAGTTGCTTTGGGTTTTAATGAGCTTACAAGAGCTTGTCTGCATGTGCCTTGAAGGGCTGAGTGTCTTTTCATCACAGATACAGCACACAAAGTCTCTAGTTGGTTTGTTTCTGCAGATGGGGCAGATGCCTAGGCCTATAGGCTAACATAGCTTTCCTGTGGCTCCAGTCTCCAGAGGCCACAGGGAGCAGTGACAGGACCATGAGCTATTACTGCCTCTTATGGCTTTGGTAAATAGGTAAGCTTGGGGTACAGATGGAAACTGGTGCTGTCAGCCCTTTTATGAATCGATTGGTAGAACCCCAGGGGAAGCTTTCCTAATATAATCAGCCAGTGCTGTGGTTGTATCACCTTCATGTGACCCCTGGGAGCTATAAAGAAAAGCCCATCAAACTCACCTGGCTTTCTTCCCAACCAGACAATTAGCCATTGGCCAGGAGGAGGCTGAAGGATGGGAAGAGCCTCCATTTCCATATCTGATGACATCTGCTATTCCCTGGGCTCAAAAGAAGAGACACAGAGAATAGCTCTTTCCTGGGGTTTGAGTATCTCATAGTTGTACAAGCATTATCATTTCAATTGCACAAATATATAAATTAAGACTCGAAGTTAAACATATTTATCAAGATCACCCAACAATGTAAACAACAGGATTAAGTTTAAACCCCAACTATAACTCTTCCTGAAACCCACTCTTTACCAAGGCATGCATCTTATCTTATTTAGCTTTGGGTTTCAGGCCCTTAACTCACAGACTCATGTGGCCGTCCTCCTGCATGTCTATCCAGAATGTCTCAGACCAATCTAGCTTGAACTACTCCCGTGTCCGAGATTCTCTGCTTTGTCTTTCTCTGGAGTCTGGCTGCTCAAAGAATGATAACTCAAACCTGCAACATCAGAAGTCTCATTTGTCACTCTCGTCTAGTCAGTCACAACTCCAAGGATGCAGCCTATCCCCAGTGCCTCTTGTGCACTTGGACCATCTAAGGTACTTCATGAAGGTTTGGAGGCAGGAGAACTGAGGAGGGTGTTGAGTACAGCTTCTCTAGCCAGCTCCCAGATGATGCCCATGATGTGATCCACACCCCATTCAAAGCGGCCTAAGCTGTACATCAAACAGACTCCAATACTCAGTGGTGAGCTTTGGTCCGGTGTAGACGAAACAAGATGCATCAAACTTTTCTTGGCAGTGGCTTTTCTATGTGGTTTAAAACTATCCTTTTGATGGAAGTCCCCTTGTCACATGGAGAGAGCCTAAGGGATACCAGGGTGACAAGGTGAGAGAAGATGGGCATTTCAGAAGAAATCTCCCACACTAACAATAGTAAGGCTGCCATGACCCAGCCCTCATAGTACCCAGAAAGCATGGAGCTGCGATCTTTCAGTTCTGCCCACTAATTCAAAGGATCATTTTGCTTAGCTTCTACAGAAAGACAAGGTTGGCTTGCTTCCTCGTGAGCACATTATTTATAGTTGTTCTTTCCTTTTTTCTTGTTCCCTTCATTTTGAGGAAAAAGATTGAACCCTACAGGCACTAGCTTACAGAAATAAAGGTGCCATGTCTTTCAGTACAGCTTTAGATCAGCAACTTTGGAACTTGAATCTGTGCCAAAATCGCTTGGGGGATTCATTCTTACTGAGTGCTGGGCCCTACCCAAGGAAGTTCACATTCGGAGGCTTGAGTGGGACTGGCACAAGTGCTTGTCTAACAAGTTTCCAGGTGGTATGGTGCGGCAGGTCCAGCCACAACAATAAGAACCATTGTTCTAATCTGTCCAGATTTACTTTAATTAGACAATTACCTTGTTTTTTATAGGGCTTTTCGTTTGTATAAAGCAATTACCTTGCTTTTTATAGGGCTTTTCGTTTGTATAAAGCTCTCCTTAACCCTTGAATCCTGGCATCTGAGAGTTAAAGGGATATCAGAAATCAAGACATGGAAATATAAGTAAAGGATCTCATCCAGGACCATGTAATCAGGCAAGAAGCAAAGCCAGGACTGAGCATGGCACCCCACTCTCAGCTGTGCTGTGTACTCTGCATTCTGCTGACTTGAATACCCCACAGATTCCCTGACTGCAGGATCTGCAGTATTTCTGGTGAGCTCTCCATCTCGGGCCAGCTTTGCAGTACAGTCTCTATCAGACACATATGTCACCAGCACATCTGTGAGAACGTCCTGGCCTCCTACCTAACAGCTCTGAGAAAAGAGGGCTTTGGAAAAAAACAGCAGCTGTGCTGGCCCCGTGCTAGAGAAGAGGCCAGCAAGCAACCCAGACACGTGATTCAGCCCAGAGGCCCTGAACACAGGAATAAGAAAACCAAGACACTGCCACAGCCAGCACCCTGGCAGAGAAGGTCACTTAACCTCCGTGCCTAAAAAGGTTCTTTTGTTCAGGGAAAACAATACTCACACAGAAGACAATAAACACAAAAGAATTATGGATGTAGGGTAGGGTTTAGTCAATCTCCACTGTATGACAAATAGCCCAGTGCCTTAAAAGACTATTTGTCACAAATGTTTGAGGAGAGGGAGAAATGGGTGCAAGTTCCCTCTCTAGGCCTGAACCTGCTGTGCCATCACTTTGATCGTATTCTTTAGCCAAAGCAAGACCTACACCGTCCCACCTCTCCATGGAAAAAACACAGTGCAAATGCACACAACTGGTAGTTAAGGGCCATGTTTGCAGTTTGCCATGGAAGAGCTTTCTTAGTTCAGGAGACTTTGAGTAAAAGAGGCTAAAACAAAGAATTTTGCCTACTTATGTGAAAAATGAAAGAAAGACAAGAGATGGTAGGTTGGGATGCAGAAAGAAATCAGTTAGCAGAGGGCACAGGCAAATCAGCTCGCTGCCTAAACAATTTGATCTTACTGCCTGCAGGGATCTCCCAACAGCTGTTGTGGGACTCTGGGTTTACTATTACCGGATCCAAGGAGGGAGCTGGGACATGGCTACAGTAATTCACTTCTAGACATTTGCCCAAGGTTGTTCTCCAGGGATACTAATGACCTACCATTTCAGCCTCACACTGCTCAAAGCTGCTTGAGTGATGGGATGTAGCTCCTTGACAAATAAATGTCCCTGCTAGGTGTCCTATCCAGGCCACTGTGGCCTGGCATGGTTCACGTAAGGGGATAGAAGAGCAGGGATCTGAAAATAGAGCATGAACAACCGTCCTTGCACTGTGAAAGTGCTAGCAAAGAAAGTAATTTCAAGCTTCCAGTTAAATCACTCCAGTCAAAGGCATTTCCTTTAGCCTTCTTGCATTATGTCGGTTGATGCTTCCATTATCCTGCAAGCAAAGGTTTGGATGCTAAATGGCACCAAATTGAGCTGCCCTGCTGTGGTTCAGGAAACAAAATGCCAAGCTATGTTCTTGGTTGTCCTTGGATTTAACAATTACAATGTGAGCTGAACGCAAGCAACTGTCCCCAGCACAGCGATGACGATCACTTCAGCCCTACCAAGGCCACCACTCACTTAAGCTGCCATGGCAGCAACTTCACAAACCAAGGAGGAAGAAAAGACGAAGTACAGATAGGCAGGCAGGGGCAGTTGCATTGACAGAGAACCGAGACTGACTCAGTCATTAGATGGCTGTGGTTGTTAATCTTTATTGACAGCTTCCGAGGATTTGGAATCAACTTAGTGTTATAGTTAAGAGGAAGGTTATAGCTAAAATGCTGGTAACCAGAACACTGGTAACAAGAAACAAAAAAGCTTGCATCTAGGTATGAGTGAACTAAGCTGACCAGAAAGGAGAAGGGACAGGGCTCTGAGCCAGTGTCAGCTGGTTCTGACTGGTTCCCACAAAATCGCCCCTCCCTGAGGAAAGGCATAGTTACTGTTGCCTTTCCATACGTTATTGTTTCTAATTCAGTTAATTTGCAAGGGAGGATGGCTTCTACAAAGCCTCTACCTGTTTCTGAAAAGAGACCACCACAGACTGCCCTACAGACAGAGATAAATGAGATAAATATGGGATAACCAAAAACAATTGTTGCTATATTTTAGTAGCTGTGACAGAAATGAGCATGGGAAAAAGCACCATGTGGTCATGCGAATGTGATCATGCAAACAGGAAAACAAAGAGAATTTGATCTAATGAACGGCTAACATACCCCACAGAAGTCCACGGTTGGCTTGACTAGAAAGGCCAGTCTGGGCTAAGGGCCAGCAGACAGTCAAGGTCAATAGCAAAGAAAGCATGTTCGAGATGAAGAGAGAGCTGCAAAGCATGACACCCCCCCCCCCCAAAGAAAACAACCTGCACCTAAACAGGTCATCTCCTGGCTGGACCAGAGTGGCTGGCATCCATAAAACCTGCAGACTTTCATTCACTCAACATGGGAGATGCTCAGAGAATTAACCAGTCTCAACAGAAACTACTTCAGTTTTTGTAGTTTCCATCATAAGTCTATAAAAAGCCCTTAGATGAACAGCTTGACTGGTTTCTCCCTGTCTCTTGAGAATTTCTTGCTTTCTGGAACTCTGCTTTCTGTGATAATATTTCTCCTTAATCTTCTTCTCCATAATAAATATTCCTTTAAACTCATCTTTCTTATTGCCCATGAATTTGATTTTTCTAGTTACGAAGATAAGGACTTAGAAGAAAGCCAAGTTTCCCAATGCAAGGACACCCCTTTTCCTCATTTCACAGGGAGACATGCCAGTGGACGTGTCTATGAAAGTGTTTCAAAAGAAGATTATCTGAGGGTGGAAAGTTTACCTTGGGTTTGGGTTCCAACCTGAATGAAAAGGAGTTGAGCTGAGGACCAGGGTTTGTCTCTGCATCGTAACTGCATGCACAGTGTGATCTGCTGCCTCACGTTCTCCGCCACAGTGTACATCATCAGACTGTGAGCCAAAATAAACCTCCTCTTGACTCTCTTTTGTTGGTATTCTGTCATAGCAATGAGAAAAGTGATTAACATACTCAAAAGTCATTAGAAGAAAAGCAGGGAGAGAATGAAGCCTTCCATGTACAGATAACACACAAAATGAAATATGTGGAGTAGACTAGATGGAAAAACAGTGAAGCTGTATCAGAGAGTCAGTCTTAGGGATGAGCGTCTATTCACATCTTGTCCACAGCATCACACTGGTCCAACTCTAACATAATAGACTGAAGAAGTGCATTTTACTAAAAGTGGGACAGAAAAGATAATGAATAATTCACTGAAAATCACTAAAAAGACCACATTGATATTTATAACGCGGTAAGTATATTATAAATATACAATGTTCTAGGTACCAGTTAAGCATTTATGTTAGTAAAAGGCTTAATTTTCATAATAAATAAATGAGGTGCATAGTAGGTTACAGAAGTAAGTAGTACTTCCTCAATCAATGGTACACAGTCTCTTACAGGAAAAGAAATACAAGAAGCTTAAATGTTTGCAAGAAACCTAGTAGAAGCCAATTCAATATAACCTTCAAAAGAAGGAGCTAACACAGGTACTTGGCGACTTGCAAACTCCTGGAAACTAAAGCCACACATTCTGTCTCTCACTGACTATGAAATTTTTGTCTCCTCCATCTACTCCATTTTCCTTTTTCTGCAGAAACTCTTCTTTGCACCTTGTTCATAGTCTACATTGAGAACAACATTCTAAAATAACTAGAATTATACCTCTGTCATCCAAAATTTTATTATCGCAGCTAAATCTATGCAGGGGCTGGTTACCTTAAGCTCTATGTTTACTTCTGGGTTAAACATTTGTGCTCAGGGATGGTATAGTGAGATGAGATTGCTTTGTATTCTGGGACTGACCTAGTGAATGTGGCCAGTTTTCTAGATTGGACTATACAAATAGGGAGAGCAAAACTTATCTATGTAGTTTTAGTTGAGGTACAGTATGCTTACAGAAAAGTTCATGAATCACAAAGTTGACAGTCTATTAACTTTGTTATCGATATTAGCAGAACCTAACTTTAAAAAATATTAAAATGCTTTAGATTATATTACATAAGAGAAAGCACTAAAGAAAGCAGATATACATCATAGATCCTTCATCTAGTAATTGATGGAAGCAGATGCAGAGATCCACAACCAAGCATCAGGCTAAACTTGGGGGAGTCTAGTGGAAGAGGGGGAAGAGGAATTATATGTGCAAGAAGGGTCAAGGATGACTGGACTGCTACTCACATCACCAGGGAGGCTACCTGGAAAACAGGACCCCAAGAAAGACACGGAGATTGCCCAATGACAGAGATATGGAATGAGATCTACATGAACAGCCTGGACATGAGTGGGGGTAGTGAAGGGCGAGGGTCGAGGGAAAGAGAACTTGGGGGAACGGGAGATCCCAGCTGGATCAAGAACAGAGAGGGAGAACAAGGAATAGGAGACCATGGTAAATGAAGACCACATGAGAATAGGAAAAAGCAAAGTGCTAGAGAGGCCCACAGAAATCCACAAAGATACCCCCACAACAGACTGCTGGCAATGGTCGAGAGACAGCCCGAACTGACCTACTCTGGTGATGGGATGGCCAAACACCCTAATTGTCGTGCTAGAAACCTCATCCAACTACTGAGGGATCTGGATGCAGAGATCCATGGCTAGGCCCCAGGTGGATCTCTGGGAGTCCAATTAACGAGAATGAGGAGGTTTTATATGAGCGAGAATTGTTGAGACCAAGGTTGGATAAAGCACAGGGACAAATAGCCAAACGAATGGAAACACATGAACTATGAACCAATGGCTGAGGGGTCACCAACTGGATCAGGCCCTCTGAATGGGTGAGACAGTTGATTGGCTTGATCTGTTTGGGAGGCATCCAGGCAGTGGGACCGGGTCCTGTGCTCATTGCATGAGTTGGCTGTTTGAAACCTGGGGCCTATGCAGGATCGCTGGGCTCGGCCTGGGAGGAGGGGACTGGACCTACCTGGACTGAGTCTACCAGGTTGATCTCAGTCGTCCGCGGGGAAGGCTTTGCCCTGGAGGAGATGGGAATGGGGGGCGAGCTGGGGGGAAGGTGAGGGGGGCTGGAGGGGGGAGAACATGGGAATCCGTGGCTGATATGTAGAACTGAATTGTATTGCAAAATAAAAATAAAAAAAGAAAAAAGAAAACAGGAAAAAAAAAAAAGATCATGATGGGGAAATCTACAGAGACAACTGAATCAAGCTCATATGAACTCAGGAACTTTAGACCAACAGCTGTGGAACCTTCATGGGATCAGACAAGGCCTTCTGCATATGGGAGACAGTTGTGGAGCTTGGTCTGTCTGAGGGGCCCCTGGCAGTGGGATCAGGATCTATCCCTGATGCATGAACTGGCTTTTTGGAGCACATTACCTATGGTGGGACCCCTTGCTCACCCTTGATGCAGGGGGGGCGGGGGTCTTGGACCTGCCTCAACTGAATGTACCAGGCTTTGCTGACTCCCCATGGGAGGCCTTACCCTTTTGTAGGAAGGGATGAAGGGTGGGTTGGTGGGGAGAGAGGCTGGGGGCAGAGCAGGGAGGAGGGATGAGAGGGGAATCTGTGGTTGATATGTAAAATATAAAAATGTTATAAATAAAAAATTTAAAATAGAAAAAAGAAAACAGGCATAAGCCAACATAGGAATTTCTCTGCAAAGAAACAGTAAAAGCCTGAGAAAGAAGGTCTAACTACAGAAATGCAGCAGGACAGTGTGGCCTGAGAATGGTCTGAAGAAAAGCAGGCATTGGAAAGAGAAATAAAAATATGGCACAAGGAACCAAAGGTGGGATTGAGAGATGTTCATGAGATGTGCAGTATTTCCTTGACATTGCCTGAGTGAGCTGCAAAGGACTACAAGAAGTGTGATGTGGAACCTGTATCCTGATGGCACACAAAGGTGAACTCAAACAAGCAGACTTTAATGTTCACTCATAGTCAGACACAGAAACCCCTGTGCATCCTCCAAATCAATCCACAAAATATCAAAAAACTTACAAATGGAGGCCTCAGAGCAGGGCACACTAGTAGGGAGATGGTAAGAGGATTCTTCTTATCTGGCATGATATGCAGGCTTAACTTGTTGAATTACTGAGATTGGTAGCCCTCCCCACTGCCTGTGAAGAATGAGACAAAAAATAACTCAAGGGAAGACAGAAAACATATTATCCCAATGAGAAGAATTATTGGCTGGGTGCAAAATAACTCACATTTCATGCTCTTACTTATTTTTATTTTTATTTATAAATTTGTTAGGTTATTACTATTTGTACTTTTGTTAGAATGGCTTCTAGTTAGGTACTTCATTGGTTACTTTTCTGTTGCTGGGATAAACTGCAATGACCAGAAACAACATAAGGAAAGAAGGCTTTGCTTTGGCTTATGATTCCACAGGGATAGATTCCATAACGCCAGGGAAGGCATAGCATGGCAGCAGGAGTTCAGCTGGATAATCACATTTCCATCCATCTGAGCCAATATTCCAAGAAAATACAGAAATGTTAGATGTGTACACACCACAAAAGTCACAAGATGTAACACGGGTGAATAGGGCCAGAAATACCACAAGTTCATTACATATTTGCATTTGAACTAGTTTTGGGCCATTGCATACCTAGAGCCTTTTTACTGTTGCTGAAGATTTGTGACCTACCCCAACATTGGGTTTCACAACTCCATGGGACCCACCATTTAAAAAAAAATGGCCTTAAGCCAACAACATTATTTTCTTCATGAAGTTGCGGTTTTGACAGAGCCCAACAGAGATAGCTTACTCAAGCTTACTTGTCATCATTAGGACAGTTAAAAGTTCCATTCACATATGGAAGTCACCTATCAGCTAGAACTTCAGCTGAACACTTGCACATGCCTCTGCACATGGCTATGACTTCTCCTGGCATGATAGCCAGGCTGTAAGGGGAGCATCCTGAAAGAAAATGTAGATACTTTCTACCTTGTCTGAACTAGCCTACAAGGCACACAAGATCACTGTTCACACATACCACCAATAGATACATGCACGGAGACTATCAAGGCTCAAGAAAAGGGGAACAGTCTCCTACTTTAGGTGAAGGGTGTCAATTTCTGTGAGCATATATTGGACTAGAAGTACTTATATGATTATTTTTTAATCTCCATTCATTCCTCTGTTCTCCCATGAAAACCATGAAAATCTTTTTGGGGCTTTTTTTTTCAAATACTGTTGGGTTTGTGGCTTTTGTTCAGATTAGAATTGGAGCCTTATATTGTGCCCAAATCACATGATCTGAAAATTAAATTAGAGAGTTGATAGAACATGATTCAAAAACATTTCACAAAAGAGAATTCCTAAATAAAGATCTAATGGTCATTATGGTCTCTTCCAACCAGGCATTCACAGAAAAGTGGTGTTTTCCCAGAAAATTTACAATCATGTGTTGACCCTGAACAGGGACCTCAGATTTCCCTCTATAAAACAAGGCTAAATATTAAGGGAAGCCACAGTGTTCTTATCAGTTCTAATGCTTTACAAAACCAAAAGGAAAAGAAAAAATGGTGAATTGAGAAAATGCAAAAGCATGGGTCCAACAAAGGGAGAAGCCAAGTTGATGCTTGTTTTATATTTGAATGCTGTGCATGGTTTTCATTGTGGCAAAAATAATTTACTAACAAAAATGCTTTTATTGAGTTGCCTTCACTGAAGAGGCCCTGCATGCTTTTCACCAGCCTGCTATAATTAAAAACACCAATAAACAGAGCCTTTCTATTTAGATTGAAAAGCAACAATTAAGCCTGCCTGTCTATAAATAGGAGGCAGCTTCACATCTAAGGCGCAAGTGAACACATTAAAGTCTTAGCTCCTGTGCCCCCAATTATTTCTACAGGACAAAGCAATGAATCGCCAAACTCTGATCTTAAAACTGACTGTTTCCTACGAGATGTAAGTAGGTAAATTATGCCTCATTCTAGATAAGTACTGAGATAGCTGATTCTGGGAATCAGCACATTCCCTGGGAAGTCTAAATGTATATATAGTCTTCTCTACCCTTTTTAAAAACTGTTTTTCTATTATCAAGCCATGGCTTGCCTTAGGCAACTATCAGTGCTGACTCTCTTTTGCTTGGAAGGTATGAAAGAAAATGATGGACTTAAAAAATAGTGTAGGGAAGACAGAAAATATAAAACTCTTTCTTGAGATTTCCATAAGCTCAAACAAAGAAACCAAGATATGGGCAGTCAGTGTTGAATATGTCTGAATTAGCAAATCTTTCATTTCATCTACAGCCAGAGATTGAGCTTTCAGTGTTCATTCAACCACCTCCTCTTTTGCAAGCACAACTGCTCAAAGGTTGGGCAATCTGTCTAGCCACAGGGCTGGGCCATGACAGAGCTAAAATTCTGCAGTCTTTCTGACTGCTAATACAGCAACTAGTGAATAAAAATATTTGGCTGTTTTTTTATTATTACTTTTAATATAAAGGAAAGCTGAGAGTAATGAGTTCTAAATAACAATAAAAAAATCAATGGGTTCAATATTTCAAATGAAAGACAAATTTCCCAAGATGGTAGGAGATTTTTCTCATTTGGAAATGCAGCTCTCTTCTGCTCCACACAATTCTAAACACAGACTTTGTAATTTCCAACAGTGTGAGCATCTAAAATATGCCTCAGGTCATCACAGCTTTGGAAATATGTGTATCCTCCTGGTATTTTGTTTGTACCTGTCCTGTGTCTCCCAGTGACTTTCAAATGTCTTGCAACATCCTTTTAGTCAGTGGTTTTCAACCTTCCTAATGCAGTGACCCTTTAGTACAGGTCCTCATGTTGTGGTGACCCCAATCATAAAATTATTTCCATTGTTACTTCATAACTGTAATTTTGTTGGTGTTATGAATCATAGTGTAAATATCTGATATTCAGGATATCTGATATGTTACTCCCATGACCCACAGGTTGAGAAACACTGCTATTTGTGATGTACTGGATATTTTCTGTCACCTCCTTTCAACTTTCTCCTCTTGATTCTGTGTCCAGGAAGCTGACACGCATATGTTCATTAATGATGCCTAAGAGTTCAGTTTCAGCTTGGCTGCTAGAGACACAACTAAAGACTAGACAGAAGGAGAATAATGAATTTGTTTCATTCTCCCTACTTCATTTCCTAGAGAACGAAGCACAATTATAAACTGTCCAATCCAGATTAGCCCAGCCCCAGAGACATGAGTGGGAATTATGACTGTTGTATTAAACCCATCAGTTTTCAGGAGCGATTTTTACAATACATCTGTAGTTAACTAGTGTGAAATATGACATCTAAAAGGAATAATTTAAGACAGAATTTCACCTGAAAATAGATATTAAGCATCTCTTAAGAAGTACATGGATGTGATACCAAAAACTAACTGGGATGAGTTGGTGGAGTCAGTTCCAGATACATAAGCAAATGCAGATGCCTGTGTTCTTGTAGGGTAAGAAAACTACATGTATGCATGGGAAGTGAGAGGTTCATGCATTGCTGACACCAAGCACAACTGGAGTTCTGCCATCCATTACAGGGTGCTCAAATAAACTCTAATGATTGAAGGCATAACTGCTATTTATTTAAAACCAGATCAGAAAGCATGGAATCTGTAAAAAGAAATAAATCTTTTACCCCTGGACTAAATCTTAACTGCTGGCAGATGAACATGTGAAACCCCAGAAAACACATATTGGGAAAACTGAGCTACTCACATAAAACCTGGGTTTTGCTCTACTGCTCTTCCAAAGAGGTGGAAGAATAAATTAAATAAAGGTAGGTGAGAGGAATCATTGACACATTGCTAGTCAAAGACACCACTCAATAACATATACCAAAACACAGCAGGGAAATAATGATAGGGATAGAGATAAAATGGATGCATTGAAATGAATTAAAGCAATAAAATATTAATACTGACAGAACTTCATTTGATAAACTCTTAAAGAAAGAATCAGACAGAAGAAAATATCCTAAGAGCAATAGTTGGATGGAAAGAAGAGATTAAAATGACTCATCCAGAATTTAAAATAATGTATCAATAAATTAGACTCACTGTTGGCTATTGATTTACTGTTGACTGTTGATGAATTGGATTTACTGTTAGCTATTGTATCTTTTCCCACAAGAAAACCAAGTACAAATACTCAGACATCAAATTAAAGATACAGATGGGGGTGTGTCAAGTAACTGATGTACTGTGCTGTGCTTTTAGGTTACTCGGGAGGAGGACAGATATATTATATCAATTCTAAGAATTTTATGCTTAGGTAAACATGAAAAAATTTGAAGCTACCAATCAGGAAGACAAGAAGAAAAAAGAGGAGGAAGAAGAAGGGCAAGTAAAGAACATGAAAATATGTAACATAAAATGTAACATAACCTGGTTTTCAATGGCTGTTCCTGAAACACAGTGACTCAAAAAGGTTGAAAATAAGAAAGTGGAAAATGAATAGTAATTACTAATATGATAATTTAAATGTCCAATCACATTGAATTCAAGCCAAACAACATAAGAAGAAACATCATATAGTAATAAAAGGAACAGCCCTATATTTGAATGGCTGACACTATGGCTTGAAATGTAAGGGGAAAACTGACAAGATTATTACATAAAATTGAAAATTCTGCCATTCCATTCATGTCTTAAAAATATCTACATCAAAAGCCAGTGGAGTCAACAGAAAACATAATTTTTATTCTAAAAGCCCACAAATAATAAAGCAATTTTGCAGCTAGAATCAGGATCCAAAGAGATGGAATGATTTTTTTCCCCAGGGTCATAAAGTTTGTCTGAGTCAGATCCAGGATGAAAACTCCCAGCTCCTGTTGCTAACCCTGTGCCTACACCATTTTACAACATACTTAGGAGAGATTCTGGGTTCGTAGACATGGCTATCATGTCTGTCACCATCCTGCTCATATCTTCTGGGTCCCAGTTACCTTTTCAATGAGACCTATCATGTCTTTTTTTAAAGAAATTTTTTATTCATTTTACATACCAACCACAGATTCCCCTCTCTTCCCTCCTCTTGCCCCTCCTAATTTCCCCCACCATCCAGCATTTCCTCCTCCAAAAAGGTAAAGCCTCCCATGGAGAATCAGCAGAGCCTGGTACATTCAGTTGAGGCAGTTCCAAGACCCTCCCCCTGCATCAAGGCTATGCAAGGTATCCCACCATAGGTAATGGGCTCCTTTCATTTCTTTTGTGTATTTTATTTCTAATTACCCATCTTTGATTCTATTAGAAGAACCACTCTTGGTCCCCTGAGGTGACTGTTCAAAAAGCTCTCACACCTTGTATCTTTATTGTGATTTGGATCTGAACTGTTCTTCAAACTCCATATGCTAAGGGTATGGTTACCAGCCTATGACACACCTGAGAGATGATATTGCAGCCTTTAGTATGTGGGGCATATTAAAAGGATGTAAGATCATGGGATATGGCTTAAAGAATACACAAGGACCCTGACCCCCATATTCTTCTCTCTAGGCTTTACTGAGGTAATCAATTTTATCACATTCTCCCATCATTATGCTTAGTCTTGCCACAAACCACAAATGGTAGGACCAACTGACCATAAACATAGTCTTTCTTTCTTTTATTTTTCCCACAGTGACAGGTACATCCACACAGTCCTCAAGAGTGATCTTCATCTGAAGACTGAATTTATATGTTTTTTCCCAGATAATAAGTTTCCCCAATGATGTAATAAGCAGGATCAAGCCAAATTACAACAACAGGCCTATTGAGAACAAAGAAACTCCTGAGTGGCTTCATTGGTCTCAGAAAACAAGGCCAGAGAAGTCATGACCCTGAGCTAAGGTAGGGAGGTTTTATAGACCTTAGGTGAGGGATGATGATGTGCCTGCCAGGAGCTGGGACTGTGTCCAAGTATGGTCAAAAGTTAGGTTCATGGACAGGCAGCTGGGTGCCATTCCTTTGTTAGAGGATTCTTGGCTCCAGCGGGGCTGGGAGAAGTGGAGCAGATGGGCTTCTCCAGCTTGTGCAGGGGTGAGCCAGAAGCTCTGACCAAACATGGGTGGTGTGGAAAAAAAATGAAAGATCAGATTCTTCACCTTGGAGTTGTTCCAAAGTCTAAACTGTAACCTTTTCTCCTAAGTTTCTGTGGGGACTTGAGTGAGGCTGAAATTTTGCTGGGATCTTTTCTGTGTTCTGTACCTAATTTCTTCTAAAAAAAAAAAAAAAAAAAAAAAATGTCCTCAACACCTCCAGATACAACTGAGCTGTCTTGAGATTTGCATCTGTTGTGTAACAGTTACACCAGAGACTAAAACATTCCATCCTTCAGGAAGCTCCTTAAACAAGAGGAAACAATTCAAACTGGCTTCAGGAAGTCCCTGAAACTAACCAGATTCATTAGGTAAGCAATGAAAGCTGAGAGTCCTTCTCAGAAGAGCAAAACTGAGTTGGAAAGAAGACTGCCAGACAACCTAAATGGCAAAGAAGACTCTGAGACTAGAGCAGCTGCCTGGAAGAAGCAAAAAGCAGCTGAGCTGCCTGGAAGAGGTTTAGATCAGAGTCACTTGAAAAGGACACTCTACAACCTGTTTAGCAGCCTGTAGGTTGTGCAGTATGCTCCAGGTTTCCTAGCTTTTATGAGTTGGCGTCACTCATGCTGTAGTGGAGCTTGGTGATGCAGTTGTCAGTTCTGCTCCTGTAAGTAAATTCCTTACTCATACTCCTGTAAATAACCCAATAAAAGTTATCATTCACCAAGGTGGACTTTGATGTTACCCATACTTTGGACTGTAGTAGGCTTCCTATCTGCAGTGAGTAAATATGTGTGTAACATCTCCCCAGGAAAAGCTGTGTCACACAATAGCATTTGGGAAATAGACATGGACCTCACAAAGATGAACTAAAACAAATAAAGAAAGTAGGACATGGAGTTAGGGAAAACATAGCTTGGTAGCTGAACTCCTTCTGTTCTATCTTTGGGGATTTCCAATGTTACTGGGCACTGGAAATTGTGTACATGGAATGTCTGCAAGCAAGATAGAAAAATCATCTACTGAAAGGTAGACTTTGAGTAGACAGAAACTCTCCATCCAATTCTGGATCAACACTGTCCAGCTCCAGAGAATTCTTAATTTACAATTCTTTGATATGCTCATTCTCACTTCCTCTTCCTCTTCCTCCTCCTTCTCCTCCTCTTCCTCTTCTTCTTCCTTATCCTCTTCCTCCTCTGCCTGTTCCTCCTCCTTTTCCTGATTCTCTTCCTCCTCCTCCTCTTCCTGCTCATCCTCCATTTTTCTTCATTTTTCACCCGCTCTCAAAACACACAGGTTTCTATTCTCTGTGGTTTTGGCTCTAAAAATTCAAAGGATGCTTTCTCTGGGTCACAGGTCATCATGCAAGCAATCTTTTAGACTTCCCAATTGCTTTGGGTATTTTTCTTGTTACCTTTTTAAACTTGTTTTATTTTGTTGCTGTTACGTATTTTTTTTTTGTAGGTTTTGTTTGGGGATTTCATTCTGTAAACTTGTTATATAGTTGAGCTAACCTCAAACTTATGGGCTTGAGCCACCACACTCTAATGATTTATCCATTTGTAGCCTCTAATTTGTATCCCTCTTTATGTCTTCATTGCTGTTCAACTCTAGATCCATATGTAGTTGGGTCCTATATAGAAATTCAAGTCCAACCTACACAAAGCAAAAAAAAAAAAAAAAATTCATTGTCTACTGTGGTTTATGATAATCATATAGTAAAATACTTGCTATTTCTTTGGTGCATCCTACATACTGTTTTGCAGATAAAGAAAACGAGGTTCTGCTATGAAGATTAGTTCCACAGACTCTCATGACTAATAACTGCGTAAGCCTCAGCACAAACAAACTAAAGATCAGGTGAGTCAGACATGAGCTCAGACCCCCTCGGTAGCAAAAAAAAAAAAAAAAAAAAAAAAAGTCACAGCGCTTCCTACACTGGATTTTCTGGCCATGGTTCTAGCACTGGATGACCTAGCTCTCCTCTCTGTCCTGATTGTACTAGACCTTAAGGCACTAACAACCATCTTCAGCCCACTTATTTCCCTGGGGATGATACCTGCTTCTCAACACAGTCTCAGGCCCTCTACCTGCCATTTTCCCCAGACACAGAGCTGAAGAATCCTCCCTAAACAAACATTTCTTAGGACTTCCAGCTTCAAAGTCATGCCCTCCTGCTGCCAGCTGAGCCATATTCCCCAGAAATAGAGCCCGAGACAGGGAAAGTCAGGAATACATGATTTATTGAGAAAGAGCACTCAAGAGAGCACCTAACAGAGAAAAAAAGAACAGGTACTGTAGGGAAAAAAGTCATGTGAGGGTGTGTGCTCAGGTAAAATCTAAACTTGTTTTCATCTTGGAAATATGCTACAATATAAGGCATAATGTCACCCGTCTTCCCACCTCAAGGCATGGGAGATGATGACCTTTTATCTCCCTGTATTAGGTAATCTTTGCTATAGGTTTTCCTGGATGGGGAAGTATAGGGAATGTGAACTGCTAGGCATCAATTTAGGTCCTTTTGGGGGTCTCCTTGAGCCTTTAGAAACTCACTCAAATATCTATTATAACCAAAACTCCTGAAGCAGAGAAAAAGTCAGCGCTCAGCTTTCTTTTTTCTCACCTCACCTACCTCCATCCTGACCTCTCCCTGCTCCCCACCATCCTTTATGGCTGGAGTCTCTCATACCAGCTATCCAACCATACACACTAGATTTTCATAAAAGCAGAATCAACCACATGGGCGCCTAACCCTTTATTAGTGTTCTAAATCTTTGTTGACAGTTACCAAGACTCCCCAGGTGCAGCGCAAAAGTCAACAAGGAAATAAAACAGCAGCTGGTTTATTCCTTGGGGATAAAAATCCCCTACATGAATATCAGCTGGGTATGTGCCCACAAACCTCAGGGCATTGCTCATCCCAAGAGCTCACTAAATCTTCCATTTTAGTCTTCCTTTCCCAGCCTGCCTGTGTGCATAACACTTCTCCCACATCTTTCAGTTCCATTGTACCAGTGTGCCTTATAAAGCTGAGGCAATAGTGATCAGTGAAGCTGTCCTATTAACTTTGACAGCCTGGAAGACAGACATTTGATCCAACTGCTTGCTGCTACCACCAACCATCTCTTGGCAAACTCTCTACCATTCCATTGTTTGCTTATTCTAAAATTCATATCATCTAATGTTAAACTCAAAGTGAATTCCATTGCATGAACCAAACACCTATTGTAGCCCCAATAAAACTCTCTACCCTATCTTATCAGAAACTAAAGAAATAAGTGCTCAAGGGAAGCCATGTAGAGATCCCATTGTCACTCCTGCTTCCTCCTTTCTGGTTTGATGTCTAGAACCACATGTTCATGGCACAAAGGTATTCTATGAGGGTAACAGTTAGCTTTGGCACTAGGGCCTGTTTGTGAAAGCTGATTCTAACAAGTCAGTGCTGGTGATCCAAGGAGTCAAGGGAATTTCATGCACCAAATTTCTTCTGTCAAAGAGTGGTACGGTACCCAATACATAATTGTGAGGATGACAAAAAGCAACCTCTGCATTGCAGTAACCTGGCACTAGAAAACATTTGTTCTAATTCATATCCCATCCAATATAGATTCTTTTTGTTGGTGAGACCCAGATGTCTTAATCTCTGACATCCCATCCCCATTTACTAAAATCCCTTCCATTAGGCAGATGTATAGTGAAAGAAGGAGATTCAGGAAAGACCATAAGCAATTTCATGGGATGTATTCTGCTGAATTATCACATAGCCACAAGTAGGTAGAGAGGAGTCTTGAAAGTGCAGTCTAGCTGTGTACCCCCCAAAAAAGGGAAAAATTTGGCTGAATTTTATCAGAGCCCCAAAATGGGCTGAGTACTGTCTCCAGACTGAAAAACAAAAACCACTTAGAATAACCACAGAGGGAAAGAAGAAACCAAGAAAAAAACAGATCTGGTTCCAGCATTGGTGATATATATAAAAAAAACTCTCTATTCTGTTTCTGGAGTGTCCAAGAACTACAGGGGTCTTCTGAATGCCCTGGATGAGACAGTGTAGACCATATGGAGACAGGGGTAAAGGGAGTAGAGCAGTGTTCACTCCTGAGACGGAGCAAGTACACCCAAAGAAAAGTCAGATAGATTGGGAAGGTAGACCAGATATCCCAGAGAAGTGGGTAGAAATCATGTTAATTAAAATGAACAAATAAATAAACAAAAAGCAAACAAACAGAAGTGCAGTGTCTAATCTATCCTTTAACCATGACAACCCAGAAAAAAACAAACAAAAAAAAAAAACCAGAAATCTGAAGGCCTTGTAGATCATGGAAAGAGCAAGCAGACTTGACCCTGAGTTAATATTACTCCCACAGAATCCCAAAACCTGGAGCAGCTCCAGCAGTTAAAGAGATGATCTTGGCATCAGGTTAGAGTTAAGAGTGTGAAATAAGTAATTATTAGTGTGAAATAAGTGATTATTAGGGGTACAAGGTAGTATGATACACTTGGAGAATTGGTTATTTGCACATGCTTTCTCCACAACAGAACAGAGTAGGCTCTGTTGAATCATCTCCCTCCCTCCATTCCTTCCTCCCTCTACATCTGCTGTGTATGTAACTCCATTTGCACACACTCTGTGGTTAAGCCTTACATTGATGTGCTAGTGACATTAGACTATTGCAAATAGCTTATCTAAAATACTAGCCACTTCTGTCACTAGCACATTAATCCACTCTTGCAGAGCATTTCTACAACAGCAACCTGAACTAAGAAACAGTCCTCCTCCATCTTCATCTCACAGAAAGGAGCAATCTGACCCTCTAAAAACATGTGCTTCACCAGTCAAAACTTGCCAGACTCTTCCTGCTTCTGGACCTCCTTGTCTCTTCATGGTATTTGATGGGACTTGCTCAGCTCAGCTTTAACTGAAGTCAAGGATATTTACCTATATTTTTAGTGTTTGATCAGTGGGCTGGCTCTGAGGTGTACATAATTCTGTTTAAGCAACTGAGTCATTTCCTTCTAGGCACAACCCACAATAGATGGCTCAACATTGAGTGGGCGTGTGCTTTTGCAGGTCACTCTGTCCCTTGGTGTGCCCTACTGGGTCTCTGGCTCTACTCATGCTGTTCCCTTTGTCTTATACCTTGCTTCTATAGATTTTTCTGTGGCTCATTTTTGCACAGTGAGTAGGGTCTAAATCTCAGCTCCTCCAAGCATTCTGTTAGGAATAGCTTACCTAAAATACTGGATACTTCTGTCACCTTCCTCCACCTTGCTCTTCTGTATTTCTGATCACAGCATGTAACAGTCTGCTACTGTAGAGCTTATTGGTTGGCACTCATTGTTATCTATCTCTCCTTGCCCTGTGTGTGCAAAATTTATAAGGGAGTCACTTTGTTTTATTCACTGTGATATTGCTGGGATCAATGGGAACTTAAGATTTGCTTGAATTGGCACCGTGTTCTGTCTGTCCCACCACATCCTCCAGGGCTTGGTCCCTTCACAATAAGGGAATGAAAAAGTGACAGACAGAGAGACATACAGGAAAGCTGGGATCAGGTAGGCTGTGCTCCCCATGATGAAGCAGCACAAACTATGCAGCAGCCTATAGACTCAGCACGTTTCTTATATACTGCACAGGAGAGGGAGTTGGCTGGTTCTGGGGAGAGGACTTTGTAGGGGAGCAGTCTCAGACTGTAGTCATTCAAAAGGAGGAAGCTGTCCTTGTTAGTTTTTGCACATTGTCAGCATTCCCACACAAACCAAAGGAACACTTGAGCCTGGTCCTTACAGGTATGAACGATTTTGCTGCTCCCATGGGTCTAAGACATTGGTGTCTGTCTTTGATATGGCTGTGTCCATGTCTACAACTCATATTTGTTCGAGACTTCTTCTGGTCTTTACCTGTTCACTCAAGGCTTCCTCAGTCCTCACACTGCCAATGTTAGTCTTTCACCTTGAGCATTAATAACACATTAGTAAGTCCAGCCCAGCTCCCTCGCCAAACTAAAATCATACATTAATAGAGAATTACGTATTGGCCATGTGCTTTGGGAAAAAAATTGTGATTTTCTAGTTTAGAATTTAAGTAATTCCAGGCTTTCAGAAACATTTGCTATAAACATTTGCTACCTTTGTGTCCTCTACTTTTTCTACAAATTACATAAAGGTTCTGGGGGAGGTGGAGAAGCTTTCAATTAAACTTGAACTTAGTAAGAACCATGAATGTCACAAAGTTTCCTCCCATGCCCTCTAACCCCCTCTAGCTTTGTGATAGAAATGGATAGAGTAGATATCCAGTCTCCCATTGTGACTCTTCCAGAAAGACATGTTAAACTTTATGTACCACACATCAAAGCTGCAACTACCTTGTTCATGTATGTAAACCAGTGAACAAGGACAGCCCTTATAAGATTTTGATGCTCAATACATGCAGTTTGAGTGTCTGCTGAATGAATACAGTGACCAAACACTAGAACATATCTTCAACCTTGAGAAAATGCCCAGGGATTAGTGCTGCCAATATTAGTGCTGGTAAAATCACTAAGAAAGAAGAGAATTCATGGAATTCACTAAGAGGTAACAGGCCATGAGTGTCTTTGCTGATTTTATAATTTTACATAGTGTTCTTTACTCAGTGAAACCAATTCCTAATAACAAGTCAATATGATAATGTGCAGTTTCACTGTTCCATTACGTCAAAGGCATTTAAGATTCAATAAAAGGTGCCTTTCTCACTCTCCCTCATGTGGCCTCCTTTCTCCAACACCTTCACAGACACCCGAGAAGCAGGCTTTTCTAATCCACTCAGTGTGTTGGTGCATTCCATTTTGCTTTCTCCCTGTCTTCTGATTTAATAACGTGCTTGGTAATTGCCACAGGGACTGAGTGGTCCCCAAGAGTAGAGTGCTGAGCTCTGTGTAGTAGATGTTTGTGTATTTTCACTTTACCTGGCACTTGAGCCTTGTCAGAGTTTACCATTAACACTGGAGCTTACCTTGAAGATAAACTGCAGGTGATAATATTAGCCTGTGTAATAGTCCCTTCGGAGTGCCTTGTGGTTATGACTAAATTCGTAGTAAAGCTAATGTCTTTCACAACTCTAGCTGTTTCCATAGCACACGCCTAAGCTGCCTCACACTTGAGGTATTGCAATATTTCCAGTGTTAAAAGGGATCACAGCTATTCAAAATAGGTCAGCCTGACCAGATGGAGGCCATTACGTTTACATATGCTATCTAAGCCTCTCTTTCAGCACATGCTCCCTGAAGAAACCAGGTTTCTTGCTATATCATGATACTCTCACCTCCTGAACACTTGTGTCCATCAAGAGCAGGTCAGAATCAGAGCAACATGACCAAGACAGTCTCTAAAGTACGATTTCACATGGAGATGTGGGACATGGTTTGTAATAATATTGAAAGGCAAATCTTGTTTGGAATCCTTGGGATAATTTCAAGAGCACCACACATGATTTTATCTTCATCCTGAAAGTAGGGTTTGTGTTTCATCTTTTGAACCTATTGGGGGGCTTAGTTATTTCACTGATAATCAATAAAGTGTGGCAACAGAACTGGTCACATGATTTTATCCTGGGAAGAAACCCAAGGCTGGCATAGGGGTGTATGTGGAAGGGGAGAACATGCCATCCAAAAACCCTAGCTATATCAGTCCTAGCTAAAATCTTCCCAGCCCAGGCACCATACATGTGAGTGATAAAGCCTCTCCAGAGGCAATCCACCCACAGTATCCAGAGGAGCCTAGTTGACCTTAGAACTTTAGAACTAAGCCACTGTTTTCTTAAGATGTTGATTCTGTCATAATGAGTAAACAGAACAGGAGGTATAGTACACATAGTATGATGCAGAACTTGACTTAAATGATTTTCCTGTCCACTAGGGATATGGCCCTTGATGGGAAGTACTGCCCTGTGTGAACAGAGACAAGGTAGTGTTTCACAGGATAGCAGTTACTGGATGGCTGTGAGCTATGGTTTGAGGGATAGTCAATATCACCTTTCTCAAGAGACATTTAAGCTCTTAGTTTCTACTGTAGTCATCTTTCTGATAAGATTTGCAAACTTCGAAATTTTTAGAATGTTAAAAATCTCCAAGTCTAGCTTTATAACACTCAAGGTTTTGAGAAGAGACTTCTAAGGAGGCAGGATAGTAAATATACCTTATTGCCTGTCTTAATCAGGGTTTTGTTGTTATGATAAAACATCATGATCAAAAGGAACAGGTTGAGGATTTATTTCAGCTTACAGCTTTCAGGTCACACACCATCACTGAGGAAAGTCAGGGAAGGGACTCAAGAACACCTGAGTGCAGGAACTGAAGCAGAGGCCGTGGAGGAAAGCTGCTTCTTGCAGTATATTCAGCTTGCTTTCTTAACAACTCAGGACCACCTGTCCAAGGGTGGTACCTCCTGTCCTAGGCTGAGACCACCCACATCAATCACTATTCAAGAAAATGCATTACAGACTTACCTATAATCAATCCAATGGAGATATTTTCTCAATTGAGGTTGTCTTCCCAAGCAACTCTAGCTGTGTCAAGTCGACAGAAAAACAACCAGGTCATTTCCTTACTCTGTTCTCTAGAGTGGGGCTTCTTCCCAACCTCAGAAGTAAACCATGGGGCCTAATATGCTAATCAGTGTGGCACATTTCCTTGGCAGAGCACAATTTAATTGGTATATACCTGAGCGTGTAATCTATGCTAGACTACTCAAAGTAAGCACAGCGATGGTCACAGGGTGTGCTGGAGCGTATGTGCTCCTTTTTCTTCCACAGATGGTAATTGAGAAGAATGTAAATGATTGGAGCCATTCTATGATGAAGATAAAGAGGATCTGAGGGTCCTGGGAATGGGTAGACAGAATAGTAGCACAAGTGAGAGGGAAGAGGGGCAGCAATTATCGTGATGATTTTGAACCCCAAAGCCAGCTAGCTACTCTTGAAGCTGAATATTCCCTGGACTGTTTTGTAATATTAAGTGCACAAACTCATTTTTGTTTATTTAAGCAACTAGTCTTTTTAATTAGTGAATACCTAATGCTAGGCTTCTCTTGCACTTTTTACTTGTAAAATGATTTCTGGTGTTACAGGCTTGTGTTGAGAACAGCTGCTATTAGTCCTATTTGTCTGGTACTCTTAGTCATGTAACGTAGTAAATGACGTGGTGGGAGTGGTGTTGATGATGATGTTGTTGATGATTTTAATAAGTACTAACCAGGCTCTGAGAAGGTTTCAAAGGCAGGATTCTCAACACCCAATATTGACAAGTGTGTTTAGGCTGAAAATTTCCCTTCAGGTGCTCTACAAATCTGTTCTAAAGCTTTGACTATAAAAATCTCATTAATCATCTCCATATTGTAGGATGTTCTATTACTTCCTTGTTTACAAATTATAGAATGGAAGTAAAGAAAGGATGAATAATATTCTTCAGGTCATTCAACATGGAACCTTGCAATGCCTTCACCCATGTCCCATACCACCTCTGACGAGGTAGAGTATCTTTTAATTAGCTCTGGAGTTCTGGGCTCTGTCCTGTTACAGTACCTCTGTTCTTACAGCCTCCACCGAGAGGTCCCTGATCAACGTCAAGGGAAGAATTTCTGTCATTGGAGACTTGGCTCCACCAGCAGGTCTTCTTGCAGCCCAAGGTATGGAGCTGACTCACGCCTGCTTGATCCTTCCCGAGAATAGGGAGATCAAAGGGAGAAAGGATTTTTAACTCAAGTTGTCAGCCTGATTCTGCTTCCAAAAATTCTCCCGATTATAAATATGGCATTCTGCTTTAATCTTCAAAAGAAAAAATCAAATCGTAGCTGACTGCAACTCCCTGTTTAACTCGGAAAAAAGGAAGATTCTGTCTCAGTAAGTTCTTGCCTACCCCTAGATTCCCCAAATGGCTCTGGACAGTATATACAGCATAAACTTGGGGATCCTCCTGCTATTTCATCACCCCCACAAGATAATTCCGATAATCTATGCACTAATGTCAAATCTCAGGTATAGAGTCTTGCCTTTGACATTCTCTCAGAGGCTGGTATTGTTTTCCTTCAAAAACCTTCATCCACTCCACTCTATGGAGATGCTAGGGTACAGCACCATAGACCATCATGCTGCTTTTCTAGCTGCTGCGACAAAAATACTGAACCACAGCAACTTAAGGGAAGGAAGTTTGCATTTGGCTTCCTCTTTGAGATATTATGGGCCAGCCTGGAGTTCATGGCAGCAGAGTGTGCAATTGGGAATCCTCTGAAATTCCTCACACCTCTGTGCATCAGGAAATGGAGAGCTCAGGCTAGAAGTGGAATGGGTTAAGATCAATGCCCACTCCTTAGCAACCCACTTCCTCCCAAAGATTCCACAGCCTCCCTGTACAGCTAGGCATAAAGTGTTCAAACCCTTGAGCCTCTGTAGAAAATGTTAGATTCAAACACAGCAGTGCCCTTCCCTCTTTCCTGTCCCCATTACTCTCCTTTACTAATTGTACTACACTCTTCCTTGAGTACAGGCGTCTTAGGTCTCTTGCTTACCCCCTTACCAAAAAGCCAGTAGTCAGGAATTGATAAGGGAAAACGGGCTTGTTTATAGTTTGGGCCAGAACTGGGGTGAGAAAAATGCTTAGTTTTTCTGCCTTTGCTGTGGTGGATATTATAATTTATAGAAAGGATGAAACAAAATCCAGGAAACATAACTGTGTTTTTCACTGTGAAATAAGTTTCCCAAACTGTGAGGCATCTTGTTCTCTGGCATCATAGGCCAGCCTTGTTCCTGACCTCAGCATGGCATTGCCTGGAGAAACTAATTCTTTAGGCTCCATTCTTTTAGGGCCACTATTGCACTGTTACACAAACACCCTACTGCTGCTCAGCCCATTCTTTGTAGCACTTTCCATACTGCAAGGGTTTGTGCCTCAACTAAATTGGTCCTGTAAAAGAAATGCAAAGGTTCCAGGCATTCAACGCATCATTTATTTTAATATCTGCTTAAATACCTTTTGAAAAATCTCTTAGATGTCCACTCAATTTAGAAGATAGTTAGTATGTAATTTAATTGACCATTCAATTTCAAATAAGTACAAAAAAAATTATAAACCTCTTGTACAGGTCCATGACAATTTAAGGAGATTGAGACCTTTGAGTGAAGCCATTAGGTACTTTGGAACAGGAGAAACACGACTCAGATGTGGTCAAGAAAAACAGCTCAGGAATTTGTAAATCTTTTATTTTGTTTTTAAGAACTTTCAAAACACAAATTCAAGGTAGAGGTTAACCAAAACTTGAAAACCTTTTACCAAGAGGATTAATGCTGTTGCTTTAATATACACTGAGAAATATTGATAACCAGCTCTATCATTTTTAAGTGATAATTCTTATCTAGCCTGTAGGCTTGATGTTTAGAAAGAAAACATGTCAATATTCTGTCATCTATTAACATGTGTTGTTCAGCCTACACAGTTAGTCAGATTCCCGATCAGATGGGCCATCTGCAGACTTCACACACATCCTTTCCTAACTATCTTTGCTTGGACCTGTAGGCACAGCAGTAATATCTCAAGGTGACATAAAATGGGTCAAGAATTGAAGACCACCCTGCAAGCAATTAGTTAAATTACAGTAAGAATGAAGAACTTAGAAAGAACAAGCCTTAACTGTATGTTATACAAGGGCTTCCACATAAACCTTACATGGGCTCTGCCTGACGCTATGAGAGGGGGTCAGCACACTGTAGCTGGGAATCAGAAGGCATGAGAAGCTAAATGACTGATGAGGACAACATGGTCGGCATAGCATTACACATTGTTTTCATACACTGACCATTTATCAAGTCAGGCACCTTGAAGGCTTATTTGCAGGTTTTGTGAATCACAACCCCGATTCTCACCTCTGGAGTCCAGCCCAGTAGTTCTGAAAACTGAGGCCCAGGAGTTTGCATTCCTAACATGCTCCCAACTGATGTTGGTGTCTCTAAATGGAGAGACTATTTTTTGAATGCTTCAGCCACTTACACAGTGAATGACAAGCATCATCCCTACCTTCCTAAATTCACAGCCTCTGTAGGATACACACCCACCAACAGGCAATAATCCAGTTTGCACCATAAGGAGGGATGGGGCCATGGTAAATAAGAGATCTGTAGCACACATGGAAGGGGCTTCTAATTGCAAGCTTGGGAATCAGGTTGGGGGAGGGTTCGAGATAAGCTGAGAACCTCGAGGAGAAATTCTTGCCTCGTCAGAACATCTGGGGTATGTGAGAGGAAAATGGGAAGGGGAAAAGTGAGAGGGTTCCAAGCACAGGGGACATGTGCAGAAGCCTGATGATGAAAAGGACTATTCAGGAAGCAAGAATCCATTGACTATGAAAAGAGAGGCAAGAAAGAAGAAGCTGGATTAAAACACATCCTAAGTTATTCTTATGATTTAGCACTTGAAATGGCAATTGTCACCACAATCTCATTTTTGGACTCCCCTTGGCTTCCTGTCCTTTCAGTCTCTGTTGACAACACATAGCATGTAAGAAGAGTTTATTACTGAGTAAACCAAGGCATGCTCTCAAGGGTAGAGTGTGGACAGTGACCAAAGGGACAGTTGTGCTGATCTACACTGAGGCAGACTTTATACCATACTTAAAGTCTCTGAACCAAGCAGCTTCTCCTGAGCAGTCGAATTGGTCTTATCCATGTGGTTGATAAGTCTGGTCTGAGTCTTAAAGGAGGGGGCAATAGTATATCCTTGGTTTTGTCAGAAAGTCTCCTGCTATACAGTAATCTGTACCATTAGGACTCTGGTTTTAAATAATTATCAATTAATGACTTACCAGGCTATTTAGGATTTCAAGTCTCTATCCATGGCAAAGGTAAGACTCAAGACCCATTCCAGTGACTAGTGATAAGTGTCCTGAAATTTGTAGGCTACTGATTTTAAGGAAAGGGTCTAGCCCAGTTGTTCACTACCAGTTATTCCTCAGTGCCCCTGAGCTGGCCTCTTTTGTTTTGTTGGAGCATACCCTCCTCAAGTCCTGAGATTGGTGTGGAGTCTCTGATATTGCAGCAAATCTGCAAACTTCTGGTTTCTTTACCCCTACAGAATACTTCCTTCTCACCCTCTGGAACATTAGTCACCCTTTATCCCAGGTGATGTTTCTGTATCACAGAAGGTGTTACTGGACACTTGCAAAAAATCTGTGTTCTCTGCAATAAAAATATTCAACCACTTATGAAGTAGCTTCTCAAATCACTTAGATCAGGGCCCGGCATGGTGTCACACAATTAATCCATCATTCAGAAGGTTGAAATGAGAGGATCAGGCCAGCCTGGACAATATAGTGAGACTCTATTTAAAAAAGAAAAAAAATAGCTTGGTTCAAAGTAATTTACTCACAGATGTTCAAACAGAAGTCAGTTTTAAAAAGTGAAGACAGAACAGCATTAATGATGGTCAGTTGGTTGCTATGGCAATAGTCATGTTTCACTAAAATAATTATCATAATGACATTTTTATCAAGTATCATTGGACATCATCAGTCATTACATAGATGTACATCAAAATGACAGTGTGATACCATTTTACACCCCTTAGATGACTAAGCAAACATTGGTAAGGAGAAAGAATTGGGACCCCCCTCCATGTCCTGCTGAGATTGTAAATAACACTGAGACTTTAAAAAAATACAAACTTTTTTTAAATGGCCTACCAGTTAAAAGGTAAGTATGTTACCTGCCTTCCATGTCTATATAGATAACCAAGAGAAGTAAAAATATGTCCATGGAGAAACTTGTACATGAATGCTAATAGCTCATTTATTATAATCACAAAGTAAAAGCAAGCCATGTGTCCATCAACTGATTGGTAATAAAATGTCACATACTCCATATAAAAAATTGTCCATAAAGTGGAATTCCGTATTATTACATTTGGAAACATAGGTTATGTCTAAAAATATCTTTAAATCTAAAGGTTCATTACAAAAGACAAAATGTTGTATGGTTTTATTTAAAGACGAATAGGCAACTTCATTGAAACAGAAAAGTAAATTAGTGGTTGCCAAGCATGATGATAAATCTTCATTGTCAACTTGACTAGGTTTAGAACCATCTAAGAGACACATCTCTGGGTGTGTCCTTAAGATTGTCTCTATAAAGGTTTAACTGAGTAGGGAAGACCCACACTGGATCCAATGGGCTGGGTGTCAGGCTGAGCATAAAGCAAAAATGTGACCTATGCATTGGAATTCACTTCCCTCTACTTCCTGACTGTGTGCAATGTCACCAGCTGCCACTGTCTTATCACTATCCTTCCCTGTCATGATGGACTATATTTCCTAAAAACTATGATCCAAAGCAAACTTTTCTTCTTTTAAATTGCTTTTTATTGGATATTTGGTCATAACCATGAGAAAAGCCTCATGAAGTAATGGGATAAGAAGGGAGGGTAGGAGCTGAAGAGTGATTGTCAATGGGTGCAGTGGTTTGTTGAGGGTCGTTATGATAAATGCTCTGGGATTAGATACTAGGGATGACTGTACATGCTGTTACTATGCTAAACACTATTGAATTGTGTGCTTTTGCATGTTTTCTGGTATATGAATTACATCTTAGTAAATATTTTTCAAAAACTATATGTATTAGATTATAAACATCTATAGTATGTTTTGATCACTTTAGTGTGTTATGTTAGTCATCTTTCCATTACCTGAAAAACTAGATGATGTGGTGGTTTGAATTAACAAATACTTGAGAAGCTAGAAATGGTGATTTGGATAAGAATGGCCCCATAGGTTTATATATTTGAATGCTAACAGAGTAGCACTATTTGAAAGGATTAGGAGGTGTGACCTTATTGGAGGAAGTGTGTCACTGGAGATGAGCTTTGAGGTTTGAGAAGCCCAAGCCAGGCCCAGTGATTCTCTCTTCCTGATGCCTATGGATCTGAACGTAGAACTCTCAGCTACTCCTCCAGCACCTTATCTGTTTGAAGGTCACCATGCTCCCCAACATGATGAATTAGATTAAATCTCTGAAGCTGTAAGCAAGTCCCAATTGAATGTTTTCTTTTATAAGAGTTTCTGTGGTCATGGTGTCTTTTCACAGCAACACAACACTAAGACAGTAGTTGGTACCAGAGAGCATGAGGTATTCATGTGATAGGCCTAACCATGCTTCTTGTTGATGGAATGTGGACTTTAGAACTTTGGATTAAGAAAACAGTTGGACACATTAAATGGGGCTTAATGGGCTATCCTAGTAGGAGCTTAGAAGACAGTGCTAAGGGCTACTTGTTCTGGGAGGGTAGGGTGGTGAACTGACTCAAAAGTTTCAGGGGGTAAGAATAAGTGGCCAAGATACCATTCTTGTGATATTTTGGCAAAGAATGTGGTCACTTTCTGCCCTTGTCCAAATATCTGCCTGAGCCTGAATTAAAAAGTTTTAGATTAGTGGTATTGCCAAAGGAAATTTCAAGACAGCCTATCATTGACTCTGTGTTACAGTTATTAATGGTCAGCCTTATGAAAATCTATAATAAAAAGAAGGAGCAAGATGAGCAAAGAAAAATACAAAATGTACGGATTGAGGAGAAAAGGAGCACCAGGAAGTACAATGGAGCTAAGTCCTGTGACCAAGGAGATAAAAAGATTAAAGAAAAGCCTGCTGCTAGATGGAATAAAGGGAGTGGTGACCTCAGGGCAAGACCCCACCCAGCTAAGCTTCCAAGTTGTGAAAAGAAATTAAAGAAAGGCTTAAGCAATGAAGGAAGCCATCAAAATCAGAAAGCTGATGAAAGTGTAATTTAACAAGGATGGAGAGATGTTCTAGCCCCAGCAAGCAGCAGAACTTGGCAGCTTTAGCCATACACTTCTGGGTTTAGAGTCAAGGGTACAAGAAAGGGGTTATAGAAGCTCCCCTCAATGACCAAGAAAAGCATCTGAGGCAAGGCATGTGTCGAAGGTGTCTTTGCATGGAGGCCCAGAGAAGCCATTGTGTGAAGCTGTGAAAGTAAAGCCTGGACTTTGTTGAAGACCCCAAGATGTTAGAGATACCAGAATTTTGGGATACCTGCTGAGAACAATCACTAAAAGGGAGTGGAACCAGCCCAAGAGAGAGAGAGAGAGAGAGAGAAATGTGCTACGATCAAGAAAGCTGAAAGAAGTTTCAGATTTGGAGAGCACTTTGATATCAAGCATAGAGATACAGGGCTTGGAGCTTGCCCAGCTTGCTTTTGGTCTTGCTTTGGTCCAGTATTTTCTCATCATGCTCCCTTCCTTCCCTTTTGGAATGGTGATGTAGATTCTGTGCCATTATATATTATAAATATATGATATGCTTTTTTGGTTTTGATTTTACAGGGGGCTACATTTAAGAGATTGCTGTGAATCTCAGAAGAGACTTTGAACTTTGGACTTTTAAACAGTGTTGAGACTGTTATAGACTATGTGAATTTTTGAAGTTAGGCTGAATGCATTTTTGCATTATGATATGACTACAGGCCTATAGGAGCCAAGGGAGCGAAATATAGTGGTTTGGATAGGAATGGCCCCCAAAAGTTCATATATTTAATGCTTAGGGAGTAACACTATTTGGAAGGATTAGAAAGTGTAGCCTTGTAGGAAGAATGTGTCACTGGAGTTGGGCTTTGAGGTTTCAGAAGCCCAAACCAGGCCCAGTGGCTCTCTCTTCCTGCTGCCTATAGATCTGGATGTAGAACTCTCAGCTCCTTCTCCAGTACCATGTCTGCCTCTGTGCCATCATGCTTCTTGCTATGATGAAAATGGACTAAGTCTCTCAATCTGTAAGCAAGTCTCTATGAAATGTTTGCTTTTATAAGAGCTTCTGTTGTCATGGTGTCTCTTCACAGCAATAGAACACTAAGACAGAAGATAACAAAGAGATAAGGATTGTCTTGGCTTTTGACTGTGGAGGTTCCAGATCATTAAATTGAACTGTATCTGTGTTGAGGCAGCACATTATTGTAGGACTACACAGCAAAGGAAAAGCTGCTTATACCACAAGCCAGGGGACAATGAGTAGAAGAGCAAGAAAAAGCACAGCCTCAGTGACTTAAGGCAGTATCACCAGACTCCAGATTCTAAAAGTCTCACTACCTCCTGTAGCACCACCATGGAGATCAATCCTTAAACACATGTTGCTTTGGGGGACAGTTACTCAAACCACAAAATATGTCATATAGGTAGATAATATATCCTATGTTTATCACATAATGTATAATATATAAATGTACATTATATAACACAAAAATATAAAAGCTGTGGATATGATATAATTGCTAATTTAAAAGCTTAAAGGAACTTGAACGTGTTTGACGTGCACAGGACTTCCTCCTTTAATACGTTGCCTCAATTTCTTTCAAGGATCTAAGATTTAAGTCAGAGTTACATAAAACAAAAACATCCGTGAATCTAGTGAAGCATTTGCCAGGCCATTTTTTATTTGTTGGGTGTTTTTGTTTGACTTGGTTGGGTTTTATTTGGTCAATGCATCTCACAATTAAGAAACCCTGTGGGATTCTAACACTAGCTTTACTCCCAGTAGGTGCAATGCAGGCAAGTTAGTACCTCCTCTCTGCATAGATTACACAACTATGAAATGGGAGGAATATTTGAGTCCCATCACAGAAGGTCTTTCTGTACACTAATGACCTCCGAAAACATCACAGTTCAGGTATTAAAATAATGGCATGTTTTCTAAACTCATCATCATCATCATCATCATCACCCCATTTGGATCTATAACATCTAGAATTTTAAGTTTCTTAAGATCTATAATTAAGGAGGAGTCAGCCTTATCTCTAACTGTAGGAACTAAAGGAATATGAAAGGCAAAGGGTCAACAGAGCCAAACTTAAGGCAGTCCAGAAACTGGAATTCGATCTTCTATTTACTGCTCTATAAATAGTCTATATTTGCTTTTTCCTACCTGGCTGCAAGATTAATCACTAAATCTGAGAAGATCTTGGAGTTTCTCCATAAGACTTTGTGTTAAAGGAAAGATTTTATTATGAGTATTCTGGAGTGAGCATGAGTCAGAGAGTGATTCAGGAAGGTCATCTCATTGGAGGTGGCTGATCATAAATTAGCTTTTGCAGAATATTAATCTCCTCCAGCTCCTTTGGGAAGCTAGCAACGATCAGTAAAAAGTATGAAAGCCTTTAAAAAAAAGAATAGAATAGTAAGACAATGTCACCTTGAGTTTCTTCTAAACTTGTGGAGTTTAGAGGAGGGAAAGGTATGCTTTCAAACAAACTTTAGATGGGAGTAGTTCAGAATGGCAAATACTACCAAAAAGAAGTTATTGGTGCTGGAACTGATGAGATATGTAGGTTCAAGAGCCCAAGAAATGTCTTGGTACCTATTTTTCCAATGGATTATTTCTACCTAATGATGAAACACATAGGATGCCCTGAAAGCAGCTTTGTAATCATTTTGAGTTTGAGTGTCCGGGAACCTACAGCTGAGCTAAACAGAACCACAGCACTAGAGGGTTTGTGAAATGAACATTGGTATGTCAGTTCACTCAGAGCCTGACTTGGAACCATCACAGCATCACAGACAGATTTTTCTCTTTCTTTTATGCATCCAAATCAGTGAGCACTTAATGTGCTGTTCCAAAGGCCAACATCACTTGTAAGCTGGTTAGAAATGCAAACTATCAGGCCCAACCCTAGATTATCTGAACCAGAACTTCCGGGGCTGAGACTCAAGAGTTGAGTTTTAAGATGTGCTTCAAGATGATGATTCCAATGTTTGCTGAAGTCTGAGAATTTCTGTAACAGAACCACTTCTAATATGTAAGCCAATAAGTTCGGAGGAGGGAGGTGCAGGTAGCTCAATGTCCAAGCACATTGAATGGTTGGATCTACAAGAAATAGCAGCTGAACCACCATGGTATACATAAATAGAAGGCTCTTTGGGGCCACAAGAATCCTGGAAGTCAACCTCCCTAGACAGATGCTACAGAATTTGATGGTCCTCCTACCTTTTCACCGTGCCACCATTGGCTGGTGAATCTTCTGTGGTTTCGATACTTTAAGGGCACCAATAGATGCTTTAATCTCTACCTCTCACTCATGTTCAAGGCAGAAGGAAAAATAATGAACAACAGGTAAATCAATTATGCAAGCTGGTCTCTTTTGAAATGTTTCTGGAAGCTTCAGCTAGTGGTTGTCACATTTCACTGCTGAGGTTCAGCAAGAAAGTTAGAGTGGTTGTATTTCACTGGATGCTGTGTTATAAAAAAAAAAAAGCCCTCACTGTTCAATTAAGAAAGTAAGACTGAAGAAAGGATGCAGGTAGCTAATTAGCAACACTGAAAAGTGGGCTTGATAGAGAATATTTTAGTTCAATATTAATATTAATTCATAATATTTATATAAATGATAGTGTTAAATTATAATATTTAGATTAGATGCAATTGATAATATTGATATAAAACAATCTATTTTAAAAGAGTACTAACAACTTTCACTATATAAAGTCCAATCTCATAAAATTTTTATTAAATGCTTGGTGTTATTTTGGAAATTCCTCATCTTTCTGGCCTGAAAGTACATTGTGGCAGGAAGGCATGGTGGATGAAGCTGGAGAAAAGCCTGGCCTGGTGAGAGGCAAGCACAAACCAGGGAGAAAAAGCCTGGTGTCCCACAATCCTCTTCTGATGCCCACAACCTTCTCACCAAACCCTCCTAATAGTACCAAACTGAGTTCCAAGGCCTTAATACATAGACTTTTAAGTACAATTGGTCCATACCCTGGCATTGGTTAGCTGTAGTAGTCCCCGTCACAGGCAAATGGTTTTAGCCGTTCAGCTTCTTCTTGCAACAAAAAAGAAAATCACTCAATATTAAAGAAATAATAAAAGAAGGCTTAAAAACAATTGCAAGTGTGTACTGTGATACCACAGGCCTAAGAAATGCTGCCAGTTGATCATGGATGGAAACCTCAAAACCTGTAGCCCCAAATAAATCTCCCTTTTTACCCAGATCATCTCAGGTGTTGGTCACCTAACCAGAAGCCCAAGTAAGATGGTTCATGTTGTTGTTTGTTTGTTCTGGATTCATTTTACTTCAATTATGAAATTTTTTATATCATAATGTTACTTTCAGGCCAGAAGTTCTTAGTTTACAGACAAGTTATGCATCAATATCTTTTTCATAGAGAAGTACTCTCAGATCCACTTACTTTGAAATACATCATTTTCATCTGCTACTTCTCTCATATTAGCAGTAGAGGTTTCAATTTAATTGAGAAAATTATCTCACTTATGCTGACAATAAATTCTTTTTACCTAGCTCTTCTAGTCCCAGACAAAGCTGCATGAGGCTCTCCATTTTCTAGGAAGCAACCCATCGATTACAGCTTCTCTCCACCAGCTCCTAAGCATAGATCTAGCTGGTAGAATGCTAACATATCAAATCAGCACAAGTGCGATGGGTTGGTGGTAGGGGGAACTAGATCTAGATACTTATTTCTGGAACTGTGGTCTTCCTACCAGCAGCAGCAGCAGCAGCAGCAGCAGCAGCAGCAGCACTCAGACACTGTGAGAAATGCAGATTTGTAGGTGTCATCCCAAACCAATGGAATCAGGAATTAGAACTCATTTTACAAAGATCTCCAGTAATTGGTACACAAATAACTCTGAGTATCTGAAATGCTTTAAGTGTCACTCCTGACCTCATACATGAGCATCTCCCTGGAGATGGGTAGAAATGCAAACTCAGCCCATCCTTGACCTGTGGAACCTGATACCTTGGGAGTGAAGCTCAGCAGTCTGTGGCTCAGTAAATGTGCTAGGTGATTATGATGTGAGCTAATGTCTGTGAACTGCTGCCCTATGATAATAATATTCTACTTTAGAATAAAATTACCCAGGATGTATAGAAATTGGAGCTCTCTGCACCTGCCCCTAGAAATTTGAAGAAGGAATGCAGAATTTTTATAAAGTTCCCAAGTGATTTTACTGAGTAGCTGGAATACAGAGAGAAAAATCCATGTATCTTGTACTGATTAGAAAAACTCTGCCAGGAAATTCTTACAGCTGATAAACATTTCCAGTACAGTAGCAGGATGCAAAATTAATGCACAGAAATCAGTAGCCCTTCTACATACAAATGACAAATGGACTGAGAAAAAATCAGAGGAACAATACCTTTCATAATAGCCTCAAAATGAAATGGGAGATAATTCTAACCAAGAAAGTGAAAGGCTTATATGATAAAAATTTTGAGACACTGAAGAAAGAAACTAAAGAAGAAATCAGAAGATGGAAAGAGTGCCCATGCTCATGAATTGGTAAGATTAACGTAGTAAAATTGCTCATCCTAGCAAAAGCAATCTACAGATTCAACACAATCTCCAACAACATTTCAACACAATTCTTCATAGATCTTGTAATGATAATTCTCAGTTTCATATAGCTAAAAAATAAAACAACCCTAAGCAAGAAAAGAATGGCTGGAGGTCTCACCATTCCTAATTTCAAGTTATACTACAAAACTATATTAATAAAAACCACATGGTATTGGCATAAAAACAGAGATGTTGATCAATGGAATCAAATTGAAGACACAAAAATAATTCTACAAATCTATGGACACCTGGTTTTTGATAAGGAAGCCAGAAATACACACTGGAAGAAAAGACAATATCTTCAGCAAGTGGTGCTGGTCAAGCTGGATGGCTGCATGTAGAAGAATGTAAATAGATCCATACTTATCATTTTGCACAAAACTCAACTCCAAATGGATCAAAGACTGGGGTCTTTGATAAAAAGCAGATACACTGAACCTGACAGTAGAGAAGGCAGGGAATAGCCTTGACACAACAGGAGACTTCCTGAACAGAGACCATTGTTAACTAAGGCATTAAGATCAACAATTAATAAATGGGACCTCATGGACCTGAAAAGTTTCTCTAAGGCAAAGGACACTGTCATTCAGACAAAGCCTATTCTGTGGAATAGGTAAATATTTCTACCAATTCCACATCCAATACAGGAATAATATCCAAAGCATATAAAGAACTCAAGAAATTAGATATCAAAAAACCAAATAATCCATTTAAAAGTGGGGTGGAATCTAAACAGAGAATTGTCAATAGAGGAAACTCAAATTACTGAGAAACATTTAAAGAAATGTTCAACATCCTTAGCCATCAGGGAAATGCAAACCAAAACTACTTTGAGATTCTACTTGCACCTGTCAAAATGGCCAAGATCTATATTATAAGTGCCAGCTCATGCTGGCAAGGATGTAGAATAAGAGGAAAACTCATTAATTGGTGGTTATAGTGCAAACTTATACAGCCACTATAGAAATCAGTATAGCAATTCCTCAAAAAGATGGGAATCAATCTATCTCAAGATCCAGCTATACCATTCTTGGGCATATACCCAAAGGATGATTCATTCTACCACAAGGACACTTGCTCAACCATGTTCATTGCTTCCCTATTCATAACAGCCAGAAATTGGAAACAACCTAGATGTCCCTCAACCGAATAATGGATAAAGAAAATGTGGTACATTATACAATAGAGTATTACTCAATTTAAAACAAAACAAACAGAAAACCCATGAGATCACAAAATTTGCAAGCAAATGGATGGAACTAGGAAAAAAATCACCCTGAATGAGGTAACCCAGATCCAGAAAGATAAATATAGTATGTATTCAGTTATATGTGGATATTAGTCATTAAATAAGTGATAACCAAGATACAATCCATAGACCCAGAGAGGTTAGGCATAGAGGAAGGGACTGGGGGTTCATCTCCAGGGGAGGGGAAATAGAAGAGATTTTATGGATAGACTGGGGGCAGGGAGGACAGAAACTGGGTAATCAAGTGGGGATGGGGAGGGAAGATGGGATTGAGGGAGGGAATGCAGGGAGAGATAGCTAGAATTCTGTGGTATTTGAGGGGTGATATGGAAACCTAATGTAGTGGAAACTTCCTAAAATATCTGAAGGCAATCTGAATGATGTCTACAATTAATGATGGAGATAGATACCCAACTGGCCATCTCTTGCCACCAAATGAAGCTTCCAGTACTGAGTTGTTGGCCAAAGGGGTCCCATGGAAACATTCAAACAACCCAGGCTGTTGCCAAGACAATAGGTTTCTCTCCACAAACTAGCAGCAAGACCCCATTGCTGAAGACAACACCTACACAATTTATTGAACATGGAGACCATCACCCCTATGTTCTAGGGTCATTGATGTGAAAAGGTATTCTGCCAGCTACCAAAAGAGAAATGTAAACACCAACACAGCCATAATATCTTTGATCTATAATCTGTCTTGCCTGCAAAATATGCCATGGCAATGGTGGCACAAAGTTTGTGGGAGTAACTGACCAATGTCTGACTTGAATTAAGGTCCACCCCACAAGATGAAATCCATACCCAATACTGCTTGGGTACCAGAAACTAGATAGCCCAGTGACCCACAGTAAAATCAGATACTACTGATCTTTTAAAAAAGGAACAATAAAATGATTCCTGATCATATTCTGCTATACTCATAGATGCTATACTCATAGATCAGTGCTTTATTTAGCCATCATCAGAGAAGCTTCCTCCTGCAGCACATGGGAACAAATATAGAGACCCACAGCCAGACATTATGCAGAGAGTAAGAGATCATGGAACACACAGCTCTAAATGAGATAACTCCATCAAATTCCTCTTCTCATAGTTCAGGTAATGAAACCCCACAGAAGAGGAGGCAGAAAGAGTGTAGGAACCAGAGGGGATGGAGGATACCAGGAGAACAAGGCTCTCTAAATATACTGAAGTCACATAAACTCATAGAGACTGAAGCAGCAAGCACAGGGCCTACAGGGGTCTGCACTAGGTCCTCTGTGTATCTATTACAGGTTTCAGTGTAGCATTTTTATGAGACATGTGAGTGTGTGAATGAGTGGGTCTCTGATTCATGTGCCTTCTCTTGGGGCTCTTTTCCTACTGTTGGTTTGCCTTGTCCAACTCCAATGTGATAGTTTTTATTTTATCTTATTATATTTTTTGTTATGTTTTGTTGTTATCTCTTAGAAGCCTGTTTGTTTTCTAATGCAAGACAGAAAAGGAATGGATCTGATTGGGAGTGGGTAGGGAGGAAGTGGGAGGAGTAGAGGGAGGATAAACTGTAATCAGGGTATATTGTATGATAAAAGAATCTACTTTTAATAAAAGGAGGAAATAGAAAATCCATATATTTGATGGCACATATTTCTAGTAGGTTTCAAAGGCATTACTGAATAATGGAGTTTGGGATGTCAGAGAAGAGGTACACATAGCGAATCATCTTCTTTATGATCTTTCACATCTACTGTCAGTGTCCAGCCAGGCAGAGCAGATTACAAAGAAGGAATTGAAACTACAGTCTTATGGTGAGAGGAATGCATTTGCCCTGACCATCTCCTTTGCATGCCTTTTTTCTGGTCTGTAGTCAGAACACTGTGTACTCAGGGATGTGGGATCCTCATTATTGCCTTCTCTTCTGTGAGGAACCTAAGCACTGTCTTCTATTATCCACCCAGCAAATGTCCAGTCTCTTCCTTGTGTACTGAAGAATTCGTACTCCAAGAGCAAGCTTCTTATTTGCATATTGTTCTAACTGTCCAAAATTCTCCTCGCATATAAAGTTCAAATCTGCCTCTATTGAGAGTATAAGTATAGGTCCCAGGTCTGTCCACAATAGAATTATTTACCAGACACCAGAACTCATCAAACGTTTAGAGACAGTTGTTGGGCCTCTTCAACACTTTCTCTAATTCTTTGAAGTTCAGAAATCAGCTTCTATGCATTGCCTTATTGTGAGAGCTACAGTTGGGGGTCAAGCCCAGACCGCTAGGCTGGACCATATTCCCATTGTCCAGCTTCTCCGACTACTGGCTGGTAAAAGCTATTCCCTGCCCTCAAGCATTGCCGCATGTTGATAAGAATCACAGAAATGGAGATACCCTGCCAGGCCTCAACAGCCACAGCCGAAGTTAGTCTGTTCCATGAGTAAGGCAGCCTCCTTCTCTCAAGATGGGACTGTTACCACCAAATCCAGCCCCCTACTGCTGCTGAGAAGCATCTCTCCACCAACTGCTTGACATGAATCCATGCTTAAGGCTCTTCTAGGAAATTTCATCTAAAACACTTGTCTTGTGAGCAGGAACATCTGTGACAACTCCTGTCATTTGTTCACCCACACTGACACACATTTGTTTGATCAGTGTGGATTAACATGGCCCAATAAGCTACAGTGAAGTGATACACAAAAGATGAGTGAAGAACAAGTTTGACTAGTTCCGTAAGGTCCTTGTCATACCTACAGTCCAGGAGGACTGGGTAGAGCCGCTACCTCACATAGATATGCTGTGGAAGAGAGGAGACCTTGGATCCTAGCCTTTGTAAATCACAGCAAGTTGTGTCTATACAGATGGCATGAAAATAGAAGCAAAAGGATCTGGAGGCAAAAAGCAACCAATGGAAGGGGAAGGAGGAAAGGAAAGGGATGATAGTGGGATACGGGGGTTATGCTCAAAGGGCATTGTGTGCTTGTGTGAAAATAGCCTTATGTAACAATACACACCTTTTTTAAAGAGAAAGATGACCCAGTTTTTAATACTACCATATTTGTGCCTTAGTCTCATGTCACTTATTGTCAAAAAGGTCGATTTTCTACAGTTCACTGTAGGCACATACATTCTTTGCAATGTGATTTTGCAGTACTTCTAGTCCTAATGTAGACTATTTTCCTGCCCTTTGAATCTGATCTATGACTTGTTAGAACCAGTAGAATGTGCTAGGAAGAAAAGCTTGTCAAATCCAAACCTGGCCTCTAGTGACCTTGACCTCCTTTCCTCTTTCTCTTAAGCCCTTAGCAAACACCATGTGACAATGCCCAGACAAGTTTGCTAGAGAATAATAGACACATGGTCCAGCCACCCTGGAATAAAAATAGGGAGCCTCTTGAGAATGAGAGGAGATAAATTCTCATGGATGTGATGCAGAGTAGGATGAACCAACAATATGAGGGAGGGTAGGTATAAAGGTATTCAGAAGCAGACAAGGGCCTAAGGAAGGTAAGGAAAGACTTCTCTGTGTGGTCCACCAAAATTTCATGCCAGGAACTGTGAGCCAGAGGTAAAAGGAATAAAAGTTTTTACCAGATGAGAATCGATATAAAACGATTTGTAATGTATATATACATTAGTAGAGAAAACGAGACTCAGCCAGTTCTCAGAGAAAATCACCCTCACAAATGGGAGTTGGGGTTCTTTTACAACTGTTAATGGAGGTCCCTTTCTCTATCTTTGTGCCTCTGTGGGCATTTATCTGGTAGCTCCACATCTGGATCTTGTGTAGGGCAAGGTGCCACGGGTGGCAAGAAGTTTGGCTTTTGCATAAAACATCCCAAGTCACTGGGTCAAAGATACAAGTATTTTAACATGTGGGGATTTTTGCTTTTATTTTTAAGAGTTCTGTCTCCATCTCCATAATGCTCTCACTCTAATAAAAAGTGTTAGCCACTATGTTTCCCTCCTCCTTGATCAACAATCAGTGAAATGTCAATGTCCTTTAGCCCTTCTTCTTATCATAAGGGAAAAAAAACAAACATAGCAAACAAAAACTTAGATAAAACCAACAACAACAACAAAAATTACACCAGGTAGTTATAAAGCTAGGATCCCCAAAGACCACCTGGCCACTGATCTGCATCTCCCATGGGAAAATCCCTTAAGCGATGGGGAAGAGCCTTTACAAAGAAAAAGGGCCCCATAACCTATAGCCCCACTGTGCATTTGTGTTGTCCAGCACTGTCCTCATGAACTCAGCTGTTTCTGCCTACAGAAGAGCATCATGGCTAGGCTTGTTGAATCATAGCAAATAGAAGCTGACAGCATCATGGGACCTTCACTTGAGTTCTGAGAAGCCACCACTCCTTGCAGCCAGTTATATGTAATTCTGACCCAACCAGATGTGGCTTTGGGTCTCAGCAAGGGGCTATAGTATACAGGCTAGGAAGCCTGGTGGGGGGGGGAAGGGGGTAATGAGGACATGCCATTTGTATGGTCATGGAGAAGCCATCATCCACGCTGAAGAAGAGACTGATTTGAGGTCACTCATGTTCCTACTAGTAACCCCTCATCTGTGTGCCATAATCAAACCCAATAAACTCATTGGTTCATCCATGTGAACTTGGATGGAACTGAAGCTTGGTTTGTCATTAGGACCTTAGAAGAGTTATGTAGACATTGCCTAGTCTTCTCCCTCCTCAGGGAGAAAATTCTCCCAACAATTTGACTCTGGAATTAGAGAGGTTTCCAATTCAGGACCATGGAGACTAAAGAGACCTTTGGTGGCCAGAGGACATGGCGCTTGGGCATAAAAGGCTTAGAGCCCAGAGGGCAGCTCTGTAAGCTGCAAACACCACAGCCTGAACCTTCCGTGAAGTCACAGTGGGGAAGAAGTGATGAGAAAGCAGCTTCTATTTTTGATATGTGGTCTAGAAAAAGTACCTGGGAAGCTAGCAAGAAGCAAATCAGAGAGGATGACTGATAGGACCAACACAGACTTTCATTTTATGAAAGACATGGGAGAGGAGAGAAAGGCCAGAAATGTGAAGGGGGGTGCATATACAATTAGAACTAAGCCATCTCTGATTTTTAGCTTTAAGTATTTTTCTTTATTTAAATCTAACAAATATATAGCTAATTATGCAAATCCTAAATATCCAGCTTAGTAAACTGGTTAAGGAAGCCCCTGACCCACATGACGGAGCCTCTGGGAACCCTCTTTGATAGAGATGAACTTCTCAGGATACCAGTTTTCTGACTTCTGGTTAGTTTTACTGGGCTTTGAACTCCATAAACAGGGACTTGTACAGTATATACTATATTTAGCTTTTTCTGTTTGTCATATTTTCTGTGAGACTCATACACAGAGATTGCATGTTATAATAATTTGTTCCGGTGTATGAGTCAAACACAACTTATTCTGTTCTGCAGCTGCTATTAGGCACATGAGCTGTTTCCAGATTTTGGCTTCAGGGACAGCTCTGCTATGAACATTCTCCTCCTTGTAGTTTGTCACACATTCTCTTTCTCAGTGGCTTCTAACCAGCCTCTCTTTTGTACATTATCTAGCCTAGGAAGGAACTGAATGCAGTTACTGTTCATCATGCTGTGGTTAGAACCTGCCTCTGAATTCAGGGCCCACTCCAACAGGAGAAGAAAGGACAAGGAAGGAAGGAATAGGTAGCTACATGAGTCCCTCCTAACCCCCCTCTTCCCCAGAGCTGCTGTAATGACCTGCTTTTGAATTAAGGATGTAGACAGCTCCTCCTAAGAGGCAAGTAGACTTTTCTTTCAGGGATAAATCTATAAAAGAACTAAAATGATACACATGCCTGATACTTCATATGGTCCAATTCTTCTCTTCTGTATCAGCCTCCTCTCTACCCAGTCATCCTTTAACCTAGGAGTTTGTTAGAGGTGCAGACTCTTAAGCCTCACTCCAGCACCTGCATTTTAACAAAAGTCCTCCAGGTAATTCTTGGGCACATTAGAGTTGACGAAGTGACATATTCTCCAAAACAGAAAAGGGAAGAACAATCATCATTCTACAAAAGGGTTCATCAAGATGCAGAAAGGTGAACTCGACATGCCAAGGGCATCTTGCTGACTCTGTCCCAGGGGAGGCCTCTCTAGAAGGAAGTTCAAGTGGTTTCAGAGGACAAATGGTTCCCTGACTTCTCACGGACAGCTACCAAGATGCCCACACTTCACCAGGCCCTCCAGCCTGCCCTCCCTATAGTGTGGTATTCTAAGAGATGCACTGGGGACATAAGGAGCCACCGAGAAGGATATAAACACTTCAGAGGGGTAAATACGGTGAGGGGGTTGGGGAGCAACACAGAAAGATTCAGGAGCCCTTACATCATATGAAAGATCAGAGGAGGTATGGAAAGAGGGGAAAGTAAAAGCCAGCAATGTTGCACACCCCAGCTTTACTGTCTGTTCCTTCCTTGCCAGCAGCCGAGAGGTCTGTTGTGACGCAGTCTGCAAACGGCTGTTGGCAGCCAGCCCAGAGCTGGCCCAAGTCTTCACTGCAGAGCCTAGGGCTATGCAGAGAGAAGGAGGCTGCCTGGCACACCTTCGCTGGGGCCTGTAGAGCATCAGTGGGCACCTGCACCTGGGGGACACAAGGCTCTGCAGTAAAGGCAGACTGCAGAGCAGACTGGAAAGCCAGTGCAGTAACTTGAGACAGGTGCAACTCAGGATTTTGTATCTGCAGGGTCTGAGGACACCATGGATCCACTGTTGCTCTCTGCTCCTTCCAGAAGTAGCTCCAGGTTTTTAGACTGTTCTTTGTCCTAGAGATCTAAATGTTGTTCCCCCTTGACCTTGAGCCCAGTAACGATTCCACAGCCAAGATAATTATGGATCAGCAGGACTCAGGTCTCAGAATAGTAAACCCTACCTGACTCTACAGCTTCTTTTGAAAATCCTGCTGAAGAGGGTTAGAAATAACACCTGGGGGTGGGACTGCCTGCTCATATAACACCACAGGAAGGTTCTAAGAAAACATTCAAGCATCTACCCCACCCCAGGATCAGACACCAAAGGGACAGCTAGCTGTAGCCTCCCAAAGACAGTTTCTGGTTGTTTCCTAATCCAGAAGAATGGTTCTGATGGTCCAAAGGAGGAATAGCAAGTCTAGTGAGAGGGCTTATGAAGGGTCCTTAAAGAAAAGTTGGGGCGCAGTAAAACCACCATATGCATTGAGCTGCCACAATGGAGTGTGAGCCATCAACCGAACTCCTAAGTCAAAAGATTGGACTAACACTGCCACCCAGCCCTGAGCCTCCCTACTCTTCCCAGCAACTTAGTCTGCTCCTATATGCTTCACCTCTCCACCATCAGTGCCTCTGCCTCCTCAGTGCTGAGAAATGGTCCCTGTCCATAAACATCAGTGGGATGTAAATATTCAGTTGGGACCAAGCTGTGTGGTAAGAGCTCTGGGCTCAGCCTCCAAAAAGATGAAGCCATAAGAAAGGAGAGTCACATTTCTAAACCACAGTTAGAAAGTAGCTGTGTGTGTGAATGTGCCTCTGTGGTGGTCAGGCATGGGGACAGGAAGTGGATGCCACTGGAAAGCATGTTAAAACCAGTTTGGATGTGACTCTTGTCTCAAGTAGCCCAGAACTTCCTTCCCACTGAGCTTTGGAGGAGGAACCACTGGCCTTTCCTACCCCTTTAAACAAGATCCCAAACAGAGCTAATGAATAGGTGTAAATGTTGTGACAGTGGAAATTAAAAAGAAAAAAAAAAAACCTTCAGAAAGAAATTCTTCCACCTCCAAGGAGGGAAAAAACACAATATGTTGGATGCTATGTGGTGAGAATATAAAAGTATTGATTATGCATACTGTGCATAGCATTTTCTCTAGATTTGCATCTGTATGTTTCCCACCTGTTTCACTGAATTAGACAGAGACTAGATTTGGTTTTTATTAGTCTTCTCTCACTAGGCACCTACATCCTGGTAGGTCCTTCCTCCACTTAGTTGACTAATAATTATTGAGCACATAAATTGTGCGGAGAGGGATCTGCACTCTTTCTACAATAGAAGTTTGTCTATCCTACAAATATTTATTAAGCGCTGCCTATTCGCATAGCACTATTGGGGGTGCTAGAGAGCACGCAAAGGAAGAAAGCATAGAAAGCCCTTGTAAAGCATAAGGGACATTCAGAAAACTGTCAAGGTCACAATTCAGCCCTTTTCTACTAGCAAAGAGTGCATTCCCCCAGTCAGCCTGTTAGAAACACAGACATGCTGTGTGTTAAGGAGATCCCCAGAGGATTCCATGCACACTGAAGTTTGAGATTCACCGATCTAAACTGGAAATTCTACACGTTCGGGGAAAGAGAGATCACCACGTATTTTGATTATCACCAAAACATTATGCAAGAGTCTGCCTTTGAAGAATGTCTGGGCTTTAGCTGAGCATAGAAAGTTCAAGGAATAGCAATCTCCCACCTCCATTGATATATATATGCCAACTGCAGAAGGCAGTAAAATTTTGCAAACACATTTTCCACAACAGCAAAAGCTTTGAGTCATGCAGAATGAGTCTGCAAGTTCTCGTGTCTGAGAGTGTCAGGATCCCTAGATGGCAACCTGCCTAATTTGGACAGCTTCAAGGTCAGATTCTTAGGTGTCCTGGATTGGACCAGCCCACACAAGATCCCTCAATTTGTTTAGCTTACTTGTCAGTGAAGTAGATCAACCAATAAGAAACTAACTCATTACTACTTTGCCCCAATTATACAGCCAATTGACAGTTCCTAGAAAACTGAGTCTTAGAGTGGCATCATGGGAAGGATGATGAGGTAGCTACTGCCTCACAGCACAGGCTAGTTGATAAATCACTATGAACTACCATCAGAGGCTAGTGTTCCATGCTAAATCACTCCGGGTGGATATCTCAATTATATATTCTTTCACCAACCCATATTATATTCAGTTCAATTATTACAATTTTGTTTTAAATCTAAACAGTGAAGCAAATGGATAAACATCTCAAAACACAGACTCTCTTTACCATTACGTCCTGAGTTTACCTATGATCTACAATATCTGTGTTTCTAGAATAAATGAATCAGAGGAAATGATTCTATATAGGCAGGTGGTCCACAATGAAGAACCTGCCCATTACTTCAGAAACCTAACCAAAGGGAAGCAAACATCTTGGTCCAAGCTATCTACCACCATTAAGATTTTTTTTCCCTTTGCATCATTTTCTAGCAGAAATAATGACTTTGTGCTGGCCCACATGTGCCCTATAAACTTTGCGGCCATGGCTTATGTTTATGAAGTGGCTGGTAGCAATATGAGCAATATGGGGGTGGTATGCAGTTGAGTAGTAAGACCTAGCTGGCTGCCTCATATAAACTGGAATGTAGGACTTTCAATCTTCAGGTAATCCCATTGATCTAATGTTCTCTTAGTATCCAAGTAATACCATACATCATGGACCTATCAACATGCTCCATTACTATAATACCTCAGTTCCTTTCTTTATCCCAGTCTCAAGAAGTATTCCAGGACCATTACTATAAGTGCATTTTAAACTGGCGCAAGCTGTGGCTGTGTATGACAGGCAGGCATGGTGGGTACCCACCAAGAAGGGTAGACACATTGCCCTTTATATAGGGACTCTGCTATTTACCAAAAAGCTTTTGAGTGAGGGAGGCTCAGCTCACCATTTTTCCTGTGTCTTTCAAAGAATGAGCATCTCTTCTGTCTTTTAAATGGCCAAATGAAAGTGAGACATCTGGAAGCTATACAGACAAGGATGGGTTGGAGGAGTTGATAAAGCAAAGATGAAACGATATTTCAAATGTTAGAGGTGTGGTTGTGAAAAAGGTAGCAGGTATGTTCTCTACAGTCCCCACAGGTAGGATCCAGCTCAGTGAAGGAGGCACTCCCTCACTAAGAAAACTCACCAACAAAAGCAGTAGGCCCTGCTCCCAGTCATGACAGGTTCTTAAGCTTAGACTCTGAAACTATTTTAGAAGACATCTGTATTATATGGGGAAGGATGGAACAGAACTTGGTCATTCAGCGCTGAAAGCCAATGTTCACCATTGATTAATTGCTGTGTATATTATTCTATTCTATTCCTTGGTAGTCCAATAAGGAAGGCATAGTTGAAAAAATGAAGGCATGTTTCATTTTTCTTTGAACTTTCCCTTGATTGACAAGCTCTTGCCTCAGGTATATGAGTATTTCTCTCCCCTCATACTATGCTGATCTTCTCAGTATGATCTAATCAAAAGACCTTCCCTGTTTGCATCTTGAAATTTAGTTATCCCTTACCCCAGCTTTGTTATCTGTATGCATACATTATAATTATATACATATATAATCTGTTTCTATTTTATTTTTGTGGCTTAAATGTTCTCCAATGACACTGTGTTGAAGGCTTGGTCACCCATCTGTGGTGATATTGAGAGGTGGTTGGTGGAATCTTTAGGAGGTGAGGCCTAGTGGAAGGAGCTTAGGTCCTTGTCACTGTGCCTTTGAAGGGGATGGAAGCTCATTGCTTTTTTCTCTGTCTCCTGGCTGTTTTGAGATGTTTACTCCCTGCCAGCATATTTTGCCTCACCACAGATCCCCAAACTGTAGGTCTGACCACCATAGACTGAAAGTTCTTAAAACTGTGAAGCCAAACAAATCTTTGCCCATTTTAACTCTATTACCTTGGGTATTTTTTGCATTCTTATCATTAAGTACAGAAAGACTTGCCTGGTTTTGTTCATTCCTCTAGTCCTCGTTTATAGAACTGGGAACAGGCACATGGTAATTGCTCAGTACACAGACAGTAGAATGAAAGGGTGAATCCATTTTAGAGATGAAGAAACTGAGGCCTTGAAGAGGTGAAGTAACATCTGACGATTGTGCTATATGTAGGTGGAAGAGTGACAGGAGCACCTTGGCTCCAGAGTCCACGGATGTTACTACAATATCCATTTGACCCATTTAAGAAACCATGTTTTCTCAAAGAAAACCTGAGTGGCTCTTAGAAACTTAACAGCAGACAATGGGCCTCTGTTTTATTATTTCAAATGACATGTGACTATTAACTGGTGGCCCCTGGCTGCCACTAATGTTTTTGAAAAGGTCAGAGAGAAGTAGAAGGCTATGGTGATATTTTATTTTGTACTAAAATGTTATTTGTATGTTAATAAATAAAATTGCCCAGGGGTCAGAGCTATTAGCAAGCCATAGGAAAGCTGGGCGGTGGTGGCGCATGCCTTTAATCCCAGTACTTGGTAGGCAGAGCTAGGTAGATCTCTTTGTGTTCAGGGATACAGCCAGCATTGGAGACACATGCCTTTAATCTCAATACCAACCATACAAGACCTGGAGGTCTGTACAGACAGGCAGTGACAAGTCGGTCATGTGGTTGGGTTTACAACCAATGAGAAGGCAGAACCGAAAGTCTTTATAAAGACTTTAAAACAGGAAGTAGCTCTCTTTCGGAGAGGTAGGACCACCACAGGAGGAAGGGTAAGGTTTTAGCTCTTAGCTCTGACCTCTTGGCTTTCTTCTTTGCATTGGTTCTGTGTTTCTTATTTAATAAGATGGTTGATTACATCTACAGAAGGCAGACAGTAGAGGGCATGAAGCCATCGCTTTCTTTACTGGTCTTAGACAATGGTTTGATTAAGTGGAGCAGGTGGGTCAGAGAGGGACAGAGCTTGACAGTTACCTGGTCCTAATTTGTCCCTTGGCAGACAGACTGACTGACATAACTCTTATATCTAAAACTGAATATGCAAACTCAGAGCAGATTTCTTGCTCCTCCAGGTAATAAAGCCACATGTAATGCTGTGTTATCAAAGGAACTAAGTCCACATGCCTGCATCCTCTCTCTGAGTAAACCAGGGATTTTTCATGGTAAAAAAATCACATTAGTTTGAATATTCATGGATCACAAGAGGGAGTCCACACAGATTTTTGCAGGTAATGAGAAAGAATATGGACTTGAAAAATCAGACTAATCTCAGTTAGAATTCAGGTTACTTCTCCTAACTACAGTTTTCTTATCTGAAAAATAGGAACTAAGCCTTTTCATAGTATTTTTGCAGAGATTAGATGAAAGCATATTAAATTTGTTGCTGATTTTCTCTTTAGCTCTCAAACTGCTGTTTACTTACCAACCACCTTCTAATCTCTCCACAGCTGAGTACAGGAGGAAATGCATTATATGAAAGGAATATTAGATGAATCTAAAGTAGCCAAATGGAATTAGCAAAAAGATCCAGACATTCCAGTTTCTTATGAGCACAGAATTGTCTGTACTCCATAGATATTCATATCAGGTCAAACCACCCTCCTGCCTCACATACCTCCAATGGGCAGCGCTCATCTGGCTGCAGTGGAGAAAGGCACAGAGAGCACCAAGACAGGTACTTTCATGACCACAGCCTGCCCAGTTGAGTCATCCTCTCTTGGAGCCCATTATGGAAAATGGGGATGATTTCAATAGGTTTGACATCTTTGAGTACCCTTCTAGATCTGCAGAAAATTCCTTGTGTTTCAAGGAACAAAAATGTGTTGTTGAGCAGTTTCCAGTCCAACCCAATGAGTTCTATCTTGGAATGGCCATAGGTCTGAGCTTAATATCATCATCATGAGCTCAGTGGTATTGAATTCTACTGGTCTACCTCTTCCTCACAAAATCTGTCCACAAAATGGGGCACATGGACTGGAAATGTAGCCCATTGACAGAGTGCCTGCCTATCAAGATCAAGGCCTTGCTTTTGACCCTAGGCACTTCTAAAACAAAGAAAAAGCACAAGTGATACTAAACTTATGAAATATACTAATGTTCTAAAATAAAATATCAGGATGCCTCCATTGCAACTGCCTATGGCCATCACCAGACAGAGCCCCATTAGTTTCTAATACAAAGCTATATACAATTATATATGGCTGTCCCTGGAGGAGAACGGGAAGATACATGTCAATGTCTCCACTGTGGACAGGCTCTATTTCCTTTGAAGACTCATAACACAGGAGGGGTTATTCAAAGGTGCATGTTGCATGGTAAGCAGACTGTGTTCACTTTCTGGTACTTCAAAAGCAATATGAAATTTCCTGCACTCTTATCTGCTTGCTTTGAAACAAGACACAGTATTAAACTTGGTATCTTGGGAATGAGAAATCCTAATGGTGCCAGGCACATGATCAGTGCTCCATAAATAATCTGAGTGGATGAAGAAGCATAATAATTTAAATGAATGTCTAAATCATGTGGCCTGTCTTAGCTGAGTGATACAGAATTTTCCTAAAGTGCTGCTGAGAAAGGAAATGTTTCAAGGAACTGTCTTGGTGAAGCATTTAAATCCTGTGAAAGATTTCAAATCTCAGAAAGGGAGGAGGTAATTGCTTTCACCTTCTGTTTTTCGATGAGTCTATTAATAATGGAGGGATTCTGGTCTCTGGTCTGAAGGCCACATTTACTTGTCCAGGTCTTCATGTTTGTTCCTAATGAATGATAGCAACTTTAGTGCTGTGCTTTTCCAAGATAATAAATCATGTGCCCTGAGTCACACACACACACACACACACACACACACACACACACACACACACACGGGGGTGGGGAAGCAGAGCACCGTTTTCTCAACTTTGAAGCTATAAAAATTTGCTGTGAGGCAGTATGCATGGCTGGCAGAATGTTTATCATCTGCTCTGCCCACTGCTAACCTCAAGAAGGGCTCTCCTAAATGCCCTTACCCCTCCTCACTCTTCATCCCTTCATGCATCTTTAGAGCCAGGATTATGCCTTTGAGATTTTTTTTATCTCTAGTCTAACTACCATTCACATGTTATATACAGGGTGAAAATAGCACCCCTTCCCTGGATCACAATAATCCAAAGATGTATCCAGACCTTGCCATATAGTCATAGGATGCAGTATTACTCCTGGTTGATTATCAGTGAGTTAGGCTGAGAAAACCATCACCCACTGGATACATTTGATTTATAGGCCCTTAAAAATTATAAACTAATTTTGTTCTAAGCAGTGCTTTGCCATGACGTCTGCCCTGTAATCAGCGAGGCCCAGAGAAAACCAGTTACAGAAAACAGAAATCCCAAGGGGCACTGAGTGCATAGGGAAAGTTATTTTTAAAAATGATATTATCTCAGTTAACTATTGACACAGTCATTTTGCTAAACAAACCAATATGGAATTCAGGAACTTGGTAATTTTTGTACAACTTCTGGGTCTACAGATTGGCTAGGGCTATGTGGGGGTCTATAGATAGACTGGGGTATCAATTTTCCATGAATATCTTTTTTAGTCCTGGGCTAAAAAGGCAATGCTACTACCTAGGAGAAGTTCTCATGATGAAAGACAAAGTTTCCATGATCTCCCTCAAAAGCATGCACTGTCTTTTTAGGTCTAAACAGGAACCCAGCAATCTATCACTTCCATCCAGATGCTACTGACCTAATAAAAACCCATAATCAAAGTGGATCACCACCAGCTGGGCAGGAAAGAGCACACTTCACTTCCCTTGCATGCATATTTCAAAGACCACATTCTAGAACTTACATTGGCTAGGAACTGTTAAGTCTTCAAGTCCCATCGCCTCTGTTTATTTATCTGGTTGGTTGGTTTGTCATACTGGGGATTGAACCAGGGCCTCACACACTAGCCAAGCACTCCACCACTGGGCTGTGTTCCTGGCCATCAGTTCCATTAAAAGACAAAAACAATAGAGTTGATGCTGGCATTGAGCCATGTTTGCAAAACTAATAAGGTCTTAGTAGGAAAATAAATAAAATAAGTACTTTTTAAAAAAATTAACTACAAACAATAAATCTTGTGGAATGAGTCATCTGGTGGGGTGTATTAATTTGTTTTCAGCATCTTTGGTTAATGTGGTCTTAGCCTGGTTCAGGATTTGTTTGTTTTTTTGGGGGGTGGGCGAGGTTTGAGAACCTTAAGTATCTATGCAGATGATTTGATCTATATTTAGAATTCTGTTTCTTTGCAGAAAGAATACTAAAGAAATCACTAGTACCTTGACAACAGCCAGCAGCTTACAACAGATGTATAGTCTGTTTTGTTCCGCCTTTGTATGTACTCTGCATTAGTCACAACCCCATTAGAGAGCTTGTGCACTGTTTAGGTGTCTGTGCTTTCTAAAGGATAATGTAGAGAAATGGAGTGTAGCTAAAAAGCAAAATGATTATTAGAATGAAATAGACATTACTTAATTATGGTATCTTTAATAAATATTTAGCATTATTTCATTAATTGAAATGTTTTAAAGCTAAATGGTAAATCAAGCACTTTCTGTATATGCTTCCAGGGATCACTGAGATCAGCCTGTGGTTTACAAATAAGGAAAACTGAAGTCGAAGAAAATCCTTATGCTGTACAAAGTTATCTTTCAGCAACAACTGGCCCTGAGCTAGACCAGATTTCCTTGACTCCAGTATCAGAATATTCCAGAAAACCAAGTGTGTTTTATGAGATAAAGGTATTGTGGGTGTTTGGTCTTAAGACAATAATAATTTTGGATTCTCAGTATTGAGAATTCTTCGTATTATCCACGGGGCAGAACTTGGGTCTCAAATGAAACAGAAAAAAAGGATTATTTTGACACCATAGGATGTGGCCTAAGGGTTCCATTCATGGAGAAAGTACTGAAGATTTTCCTGTTGCAATGCCCACTCTGTTTCATGGCTGCCTTATGCTAAATCCAGTGCCAACCTTTTATTTCTCTCTGTGTCTTTCCGACTTGGGACACTCTTGGGTTTCATGGTTTTCTCCATTTCTCTAACTGTTGCTTGTTACTTGTCTTCACAGTTGTTCTTATACGCATTTTCCTAAATAATGATGTTGCCTTGAACACCCTTCCCTCTCCCCACTCTGAATGCTGTACACAGAATCTAAAACAATGACTCCCAGATCTTTACCTCCATCCACAGAGCCACAACTTCAAATTTGTAGTAGATATCTGTTGGCCCACCAGCATCTGCTTATTACATTCTTGTCTTCAAGCCTGTCTTCCAGCCTTCTCTTCTACAATATTCCAAAGTAAGTAGGACTCACAGTATCTACACAGCTACCCAAGGCAGGAACTAGAAGTTACCTTCCCACTACATCCCACATCTAAGCAGCCATAGGCTTGGAACTTTTGTGTTTCCCTTTATGCCCCTCTCTCTTGGAAGCTGACCTGTCACTTTTGAATTACTCATTGGCTTCCTAACTCTTCCCTCAGACATGCCCCAGCCTTTCCTAGATCCTCCATCCCTAAACCTTTCTCTACCTGACTGCACACCATTTGCCTAGAACACAAATTGTCTAGACAGTTCTTATCAATAAAGTATCAACTTGAGTTTTATGTAGTAACCCACTTTCTATCAGTCCTTGTAGTCTAACCATGGGACATTGCTTATTCACTAAGCATTATTTATGGATTGTTCTCTGTGGTTCTAGCCTTGGCAAGTCAATAGTAGACATTTAAATCATTCTTTTTATGGGGCTTAAAACCTAGTAAGGAGAGATACACAATACAAAACTAAATAGATACCTCTAATAATTAATGTGAATCCAATATACTATATATTAAATTGAAGTAAAACTGCTTTTGAGAAAAATAGCATTGGGGAGGGCAAGGGAAGGTATAGTGGGAGAGTTTAAGTGCTATATATGGTTGTCATGGAAACTGAGAAAATGACATTTAGAGAATGGAAGTGATGAATGGGTGAGCGAATGTGTGAATAATGCAAAAATACAGGATTCTGGGCTGAGAGAACAGCAAATGCAAAGGTCCTGAGACAATGGTCTTCCTATAATGTCAAAAGACAAGGAAAGTGTATCTTTTTGGCTATAAAACAAAAAAAATAATCATCAGTTTATGATTTTTAGCTACCAACAGTAGAAACAATGCTTAGAAGTAAAGTGGTTTTTCAAAAGAAGGAAAGAAAAGAGAAAGATGCTAGCAGTAAGAATACTTGTTTTCAGAACAAGACCCTTAAATACCACGTATCCAAGTCAGGCTTGGGTGTGCGTCAAACCACCTAAGTCTTAGTGTAGCTTACAACTACAATCACTTGGTTTTTCTTTCTGTATGCATCAGTTGATAGTGGCTAGGCTCAGAGTGACCTGATCCCAGGCTGGTAATTGGGCTTAGATCTGCTGTACTTGTCTCCTTGGATCAAATGTTTCTTTTGGTGACAGTAGAAGAACAAGAGACTCAACCAAATCGTGTTCACCCTTCAAAGGGCCCTCCCCCCACCTACTAAGATATCGTTAGTCAAAGCAAGTCAGATGCCAATTTCAGCGTTCAAAGTTTAAAGAATTAGATTCTTCACACCATAGCAGGAGATAGCCTAAGGTCCACAGAAAGCTATATGTGTGAGTATTTCTACAAAAGGACAAGGTGGGGGATCAAGACTAGTTATCCAATCTTTGTATACTGTAGTCTGTTTTGCACAGGTGCCTTGGTGCTTTCAGAGTTTTAACCGAGGTGGGAAGACCCATCTGAAGATGGACAGCACTATTCTATGGGATGGGGTCCCACGCTGAATAAAACAGAGAAAAGTAAACCGAGTACCAGCACTCATCTCTGCATCCTGACTGCATATACAATGCGGCCAGCTGCCTCACGCACCTGCCACCATCCCTCCCCCGTCATGATAGCTTGACCCCTCAAACTGTGAACCAAAATGAACTAGGATCTCAGCTTTTCGAGTACAGCCTAAACATAAGGCTTCCTTCAAGTAAAATTCAGATAGCAAGTTCAGGGAGCATATTCCTAAATCAGTTCTTCAACTTTCTTGTCTTCCAAAGAGGTGTATGCTTAAAAATTCACACTTCCCAGACAGTCTGTTGATTAGGGTTCCATGCAGGAATTGTTCTGTGCCACGTAGGTGCCATCATGAGTTTAGAAAGTTACAGCGAGAGGGCAGTCAGGCTGCAGTCCAGACTGCTGGTTGGTAATCCTTAGGAGAACTGAGCATGTGCAGAAGTCAGAGTCAGGATTCTACTGTCTAGCCACTGTGACATGGGCTCAGGGTGGTAATAGAAGCAAGAGGGGGAAACATGACAACCACGGTTTCCTGACTTTCCATAGAAACCCAGATTCCATCTGTGCTCTGGTTCTCCCTGTAGTAAATCATCTCTGCCCGAAATGTCCACCCTGGTTCTCTTCCTTTTCTTGGACTTTGCCATATCACATGAGTGGGAAAAATTATGAACGTGGTCTACACTAACCCATGGGACAAGAGCTGGAAACACAGAATTTATGCACAAAAGCCTGGCCTCTAGAAACAGTTATATTTAGATACCCAGCTAACAAGGCCACATTCACAATCTGCTGTTCTGTGGTCTCATATAATTAAATTGCTTTTATGAAATATGTTTCTAACTCATCTAATTGTGTGAGTCTTTCTACATTAGACATCTAATGTCTCCAAAATATTTTCCTAGCCAGCATATTAAAATAAATGACATAATACAAATCAATGGGAGAACAGTGGTAAGCAGAGGCTAGTGAGGGAAAAACAGGGGAAATAGGAAAAGACCAGTTAATTAGTCTAATGTTACAGTTCTGTGTTCCATAGCACAACAGAAAAACTACAGTTAATAGAGTATTTCATACTTCAAAATGCCTAGAAGAGAAAGTTTTGAATGCTCTCACCACAAAGACATGAGACATGCCAACATGAATCAAATCATTATCTTGTAACCCATAAATATGTAAATTATGGCAAACTAGTTGTGATAATCTAAATAATGCTAGTAAGAAAGTATAAACTTTGCAATTAAAAGTTAAGAGTATACAAGTATATATACAAGTATACAAGTATATATACAAGTAAGTACATAAATATCATAAGCCAACCATTTTGTTTTCTCCAACATTTCAAATAAACAGAAAATGAGGTCCTAATTTCAAAATATTTGTAGCTTTTACCCATGTCACTTCGAAGCATATTGATAGGTTAGCTTAGAAACAGAAATTGGCTTCTTAATCTCTTTTGTGCTTTTAATAGAGTTATCATCTTTTCACCTTAGGAAAACGACTTAAGCCCTCTGAGCCTTGATTTTGTTTTTTGTTTTTTCATCCATAAAATAAGGATGGGGGCAAGATCATGTTTAGCACCATCTCAACCTGAAATTTTTGCAAATTTATTCATCTATGATAATTTTCTGTGTTCTTTGGAAGCAATTTCTGAGTCTGCCCTATAGAAGCTTCCATAACAAACATCTTCAATCCCTTATCCTAGGGAATCAAATGTGTTTCTCAGAATTTAAGGAAAGCACCAAGCATAGTGGTACCCACCTTTAATTCCAGCACGTGGGAGGCAGAGGCAGGCAAATCTCTTTGAGTTCGAGGTCAGCCTGCTCTATGTAGCAAGTTCCAGGCCAGCCAGAGCTACATAGTAAGACCATGTCTTAATAAATAAGTAAATAGTAGAATGCCCTAATCTCATTCCTAATATCTATAATCCACTCTACACAATCAAACTGATCTTTCCAAACTACATATCCATCAAGTTAGGTGACACATGCTACAACCCACTAAGGCCCAACAGTGTCCCCTCAGCTTTGGAATAAAATCTACCACCTTCCTCTCCTCCACCTGGCTCCAACCACACTGTCCTCTTGCTCCCCCTGAACCTGGCAGTCTTCCAAAGATCGCCATACAAAGATTTTGTCTGGCAACACTTTCCCTAAGATCTTATATCCTCCCTCATCTTACCATCGTCATCCAAAGACATTTCTTGACGCACAGCTTCCAAGCTGAAATTACATCCGGCTCTCACTCTTAACCCTGATTTGATTTATTTTATCTCTAGCTCTTATCCGAAGCTCTTATACTGAAATTATAGTATATCATGCTATGATGATATTGTTATATAATTAACATTTAATTTAATATAATTTAATGTAAATTATATTAGCATAGAGAGTAGCAGATAGGAGAGGCTCAGTTGGCTCTGTGAAATGAATGAGTAATTCTACTTCCCATAAGCCATCTGCTTGGCTTTGAGATCTATATGATGATACTCAAATTGGTTATAATATCCCATTTTAAGCATCATTTCTCTAATGTATGGACAATTGTCCTATACAATTTTAAGCAAGTTTAGGTTCTGACCGAAAGACATGACTCCTGTGAATTCTCACAAATTCTACCTAGCAGAATTATAATAACTTTCAGAAGTAATTGCATATAGTACATGCATGTAGCTACATGAAAGCTTTGCTTGTGTTCTTGAAAACTTCAAAAGAGACATGGAGAAATAAATTTGAAGACAATCTGTTATGGGTAACATGGCAAACAGAATTCAGATGTCATGATACAGGCCCGGCTTTTAAGCCCAAACTAGGTTCTTTATTGATTTTTCTGTTTTTCTGTTGTGTTGACAAACTTATTTGGCTACTAGATTCTTGAGATATGGCTCAAGTGAAAGATAGTCTGTAGACAAAGTGCCCCAAGGTCATTCAGAAAACAGTCCATAGAAACCATCTCAAATTTGGTATGTTATTGCTTAAATTAGGAACCCAAGGACAAAATCTGGATCAAAGTCCTGGCGAGCAACATAAATCAGGAGGCAAAACTATTTTTACTAAAAGGTAACACACATGTATGAAAATACTAGTAACAGTACCATTGTAATACCAAAAAAAAGTTTTTAAAAAATCCTTCTATTAAAAAAGATCCCTGTATAGTTTGAGTGTACTTCCCACATGTTCATTTGTTGAGACCTTAATGCTTCAGTGTAGTCATAGGGGAATGTGGGGTCTAGTGGAGGGCATTTAGGTTGTAGGCCAGAGCCCTCATGGCTGGATTAATGCCTTTCTCCCAAGAATAGGACATGCGGCCTCCTTCCTCACTTGTGCCCTCTCTCCTTTGGCAAGCTGTCATGACATGAAGCAACCCAAGAGCTTCTTTAGATTGGCCAGCTGATCTTGTACTTTGCACCATACAGACCCTTGTTAGAGCCACAAGAAACAGACTGAATAACTTCCACATCTATCAATAGTAGAATGGTTAAATTATATTGTAATTCATACTATGGGGTTTGATATAAAAACTGGAATGTGTGATCTATAAATGCCAGGTAACATTGATATATACCAAAACACTGTTGAGAGAAACAAGTTAGGCAACAAAATGTAGAACATCTATTAAGCAATTTAAAATTTAAAACATGTAAAATCCATGGTGTAAGGGATCAGGATCATTGATGGACTAGAAGGGGACACAAAAGAGGCATCTGGGGAGTTGATGATGAGCTATTTCTGTATTTAAGTACTAGGAACATAGATATGCTAACTTTACCAAAGTTAATTCAATTACTTATTCATAATATATTCATATTCCTATATATGTTTTATATTTCAAAAAGAAGTTTACAAAAAGAATACTTCTTGTGTTTAAGGAATTTTAAGCCAAGAAAATTAAGAAAACCCTTTTATATCTTATAGGTTTATCTGCCAACTTTCAAATCCATGCAAATAATCTATGGAAAAGAAGTTGAATTTTCAGCTGAAAATTTCATAAAAAATAAGTCATTTGGTTCTGAACATATCGCTTATCTCAAGTTCAGCAAGAGAAAATGACTTGTTTTTCAAAATCTTAAGTTATTTTCTAAAATCTCCTATTTTCAACTTCTGGTCATTCACCAAAGTCTGTATTCATATCTATATCTATATATCCTTATGTATACAAATGCATATGTACACGTGGGTATACATATAAATATGTCTGCATATATACATATATATGTATACACAAACACACATATAAATGTATGAGATGGGGAAGCCTCATAATGAATAGACATCATTTTGTCTCTTGTGGCTCAATTGATACAGATAAGAAAAATCTATGTTTTGAGTTTAGCTCAGTAGCCTAAAAGTAATAACACAGTGAATAATTACCAAGCCAATATCCAGCGAAAGACAGAAAACTAGAGCTGAATCATTGCTTGGTATGTACTGGTCTGTGTAAAGGATATATCAGAGAGGCTGTAGAGGAGCCCAAAGGCCAGAAGTTGGAATCAGAGGCCCAGCTTTAGTGCACAGCCTAGATTTGTCTGAGTTTTATAAATGCAGAAATCTGTAAAATGGATGAAAGTGACTACAAATTGCTAGTATCTGAGACACATGACAGAAAGAAATAAACTTTTTTCTCTGAATATTTCATTCTAGGCTAAAATCACTTTCACAAATGTTTTTGAAACATAATAGCTTTTATCAGAGGAAATCAGATCAAAACAGGAGAACTTAAGATGCTATTAAAATAATTACAAATACTTTAGATAAAAAAATGAAATCTTTGGCTCTCTATATTTACACCTAAAACACAGGCTTTTAAATGTTTTTTTTTCTATAGTAAAATAGAAATTAATAATGAAAATGTCAAAGAATTGTAAAGATTTTTTTAAAGAAAAAATGAGATTTTAGAACTGAGAGATATATTGGCAAAATAAAAATGAATATATCATTGTAATAGAAGAATAGACAGAGTTATAGAGGGAATTTATGAACTGGAAGACAGGTTAGAGAGGAAAAACCACATCAATCAAACATGAAGTGATGAATGGTAAGTCATGCCAGCTTCCCCAAGAGATAGCACACTTCACAGAAGATGTCTCTTTATGCACACTTTCCATTCACCACCCATCTCTCCATCATTACTACCAGAGACAACACACTTCACAAAAAATGTCTCTTCATGCACCCTTTTTATTCACCTCCCATCTCTCCATCATTACTACCAGAAATCTGGACCTATATGCTGTAACTTGGCAATTTTTTTCACCTCATTCTCATATACATTTTAGCAATTTTAATTTGATTTGACAAGAATGAAATGCTTTAGTAATGACAAATTGGAAACAGGTAGCTATAGACTTCATTCCAAATAGAGAATAATTTTATTTAGTTGTCACATCATTTTTTAAAATTTGTGAATACAAATACTTATAGGCTAGGCAAATAGTCTCTAGTGATTCATAATCTGTAACTATTTTTTGATTTCTAATTCCCAATTCATTATGCTTTTATTTTCTGCTGGAAATACACTGCACTTTCTACTTTTGAATGAATTCTTAGGAGTCAAAAGAAAAATTCTGCCTCTCTCTATTTGAGTATGAAAGGTCAAGAAAGTCTCTACAGGAAACAACATTCATATTGAGGAACAGATGTTTTCATGGCTATGTCCCCAGCCTTTAGAGGTTCCTACGTATGAGAGTATAGATTGATGCACTTGTTTGTATGTGTGTCCCAGAGAGTTGGGGAGAGGGAGGAGAGGGAGGATCATGATGACACAATGATTCAGGTCCAGATCTCAACACTACTAGGAAAGGATCCAATATGTGTACAATGCCCTAATCCTCCAATTTAAAGTCTTTGGAATTAGAAACCATTAGGTAGAGCTCCAAACTGTTTCTAAATCAACTACTCACAGCTTTACTTCCCAAATATTATGGTATTTAGGAAATATTGTCTCTAAATATGAGCCAAGTTGGTGATTAAAAAAAAGAACTGTATGTTAAAATTCCAACAACATTTGAGACTAGCACACATTTTCAGGCTAGACTACCAGTGTTCCCTGGAAAGCCAAACAATAGTCCCTTTGTAAGACAATTTAACTCCTGAAATTCAGCTGTAGCCCAGACAACCTGGCCTGAGAAAGTAAGGCCCTGGTCTCTGAAGGGTCTGCTAGTTTAGAGTTCATGACTCCCTGCTAACTCAATTGGTCACTATCACATGGCTTGCATAATACCACTTGTTAATTCTGAGCCTTGGTGGTTTTACCTACAAAATTGTCACACAAGACTATTCTGTTTCTAAAGATGATTTCAGCTGTAAAATGCCACCTCCTACCTGCAGCATTCTGTTTTCTTAACTTACGTAGTAGCTATGCATGTACTTGAAGTATTTGCTCTATAATTACTTTTAAAGTTGAACATAGATGCTTTATGCAACCTTCTAAAGTAAGATTTGACAGTAAGTTGGAAGAGAAAAGCCCTATCAAAGGAATCCAGTCTAGTACCATTCTTGAATTCATAAAAGTAGGTGTGAAAATTGAATGTCAGAGGCAAAAAGCCAAGAGCAGATTGAAGCTTGTAAAAATCCAGAAGCTATAAACCATTGCAGTGATAAGATAGAATCAAAGACTGTAGAGTGAATGGGAACTTGCAGAGTAAGTAGGGTTGTTAGAGACCTATAAAAATCCCCACAATGGTCCTTGGAGGAAATTGAGATCCAAGGGTGGTTATTTAATAGCTACATTTTCTCTTGGCCAGCTGTGTCCATGGGCATGCATTATGTAACTTAGGAAGCACATTTTTGGGGTTATAATGTGGAGCAACTTAACATTGTCCAAATAACTTAGATATAAAACTTTTCTTTACAGTATTTATCCCTTGTGCCAATCATTACCTTAGGTCACAACAGTATAAAGATAGCTCTGGTATGTCTGATTTCAAGGAGTTTGCAGACTTCGACATTGTTCTGTCATTTAGATTCAGTCTAGATCCTTGCTTCTACTGAATGAATCTCTGACATCTTTAAGAATATTCTTCCTTTTCCATTCTCATTAGCCTGCTGATGTTCTCAGAGTGCTCCTATCTCAGGGCCTTTGTATTGGCTAAACATTCTCTCTACCTGTCTTTAGCTGACCAGCTCTTTCTTATGACTCGGGTCTCAAATCAAACATCAGAAATGTTTTTCTTGACCACCCTAGTTAAAAATAAAATCCTGTGCTTTCTAGACAATATCTGGCTCATTTTTTCACAAGACCATTTACCAATTATCCAAATACCTTGTGTCTCCAAGTTTCTATTTACCTTTTCTTTCTTCCTTCCTTCCCCAATATGAAGGAAGTTCCATGAAAGAAGAGGCTTTAGGACTCATCTGCTCTCACACATAGTGCTTAAATCAGTGTCTGGCATATAGCAGTTCATTAAGTATGTTTAAATTTTGTTATTATTTATAAATGAGTAAATAATATGACTTATACTAAAAGCATTTTCAAATAATTATTAAGGTTTTGTTTATATGCTCTCGAGTATTATCAAAGACATAAAATCGTCAGGGACTTGTAAAGTAAAGAAAGATATAGCTGGAGTTTTCTCCAGTCCCACCCAGGTCCACAGCCACTCAGACCCAAATAACCACGCAGAGGCTTATATTAATTACAACTGTATGGCCTAATGGCTCAGGCTTCTTGCTAGCTAGATCTTACATCTTAAACTAACCCATTTCTATACATCTATACCTTGCCACGTGGCTTGTGGTTTACAGGTATCTTTACATCTTGCTTCCTCTGTGTCTGGCTCACGACTCCTGACTCAGCCTTCCTGTTCCCAGAATTCTCCTCTCTCTTTGTCCCACCTATACTTCCTGCCTGGCTACTGGTCAATCAGCACTTTATTTATTAACCTATCAGAGCAACACATTCACAGCATACAGAGCAATATCCACAGCAGAAAGAAGCCATGAACCCTAATTGTGTATGTGCCTTCTATGTTGCTTAGATTAGAGAAGGATTCACAGATGTTGTTATTAGTGGGATTGAGAAAGATGCATGGGATTCTCCAAGGTAGGCAATGAGAGAAGGCACTCCAAAACTGTCTAGTGAGTAGTGTAAGGAAAAGCACAAAGAGATAAGATGCATAAAAAGTTACTAGAACGTTGATGAATAGGAGCAGAATTTATGCAATGGCTGGGGGAAGGGAAGAGAAGTAGACCTGATCCTGGAGGTGGCAGTGATTAGAAAATAGAACTGATCACTGATTAGAAAATAGGTCTGATCACAGGGTCAGGAATAAACCTTTGTGGGTGAGGGGCAATGAGCACTTGGAAGCTGTGGATGAAATTGATATGTGTGCAAGAACTGAGCATTATACTGGAGAGAAGAGAGAAAGAACTCATATCTTTTAGTGAAGCTCTACATAAAAGAATTTAAAATTAAAATATAAACACAGAGAAAGCAGATGAAGTACTTACACTGAACATAAACAACTACTAGAAAGGATGAGGCAGAAGTATTGCTGAAATTGGAGGCAAGATTAACATAGAAAAAGAAATATTTGTTTTTTAAAGGTGGTATCTTAACTGGTCACAATCAGTTGCATTTTTATGCTTTAGAGGAAATTTTTTAGAGACAGGAGGAGGACAATATTCACTTATAATTTGAGAAGATATTGGACTACCCCATACAAAATAATAAGATGAAGATAGGAAAGATAAAAAAAATAATAATATAAAATAAGTATATTAAAGAGAAAATGCAGGCACTTGTAAACTAACATAAGGAGGAGAAAGAAAATTAGGAAAGTGTTCGCCATCCTTAGGTGTGTCCTGTGTGTTTCATGCCTTTGCCTCAGGAACTGTCCTTCCGTAGGATCTTCTTCTCTGCTGAGAAGTTCTTCCCACACCCCTATGGATGAAAAAAAGAATGCTTTGGTCACCTTTGATAGCCTGATGATATAATTGCCAAAACAGCTTGAAGTTTAAAATATCAGTCAATCCATCTGCCTTCAGTTATAATAATGCTATTATAGTGAGGGTAGAAACAGCTCCAGATTAGAGGAGGATAAATTTTAGTGGAGAAACTGGAGGGAAAAAGAGAATTAGGATGAAACACTAAGCAACAAGAAAACCAGATGCTAGCAAGGCCCAGCCATGGTCATCTTCCATGAAGCTCAATTAGGAGGAAGCCTAGGTCAAGCAAGGACATTGGCGAGAGAAGACAGCAGGCAATGGAGTCAGATGGTCTGGTCCTTGTAGAAGCTTACGCACATCCATTTGAGGAGGAAGCTGGGATTCAAGACTTGGCTTCCATTCAGCAGAAAGAAGTTGCAGGAGCCAGGAGGCAGAAAGATGTCTGCCATCTGGAGCAAATGCAGGAAGGAGAATTGGAAGTCACAGATAAGGGGTGGGAAATGAGAAGAAGAAAAAGAGAGAGGCTATCTGGCAAGGAGTCTTTGGGTGGAGTTAGATTCCCCCTTTTAATTCTAGGATACAATTTACAGTGTCTTCACAGCAAGGAATGCCAGCAAGGGAGAGAAAATAATTTCCATTCCAACTCTTAGTAAATCTATCTATGGTTTTGAAATGACATTTGGGAAAGCTGTCTTTTAGAATGTAAATGTGCCTCATATTTAAAAAAATAAAATTTCTAAAATCTTTAACAGCAGTTCTACAAAGTGCAATGGATTTATAATGTTCTTTAGAGGTAAAGAAAATTATGGCTGATTTCTCAAGATTCGGAATTTCGTATTGGAGAATCAAAGTGTGTAGGAAGTCCCAAAAGCACTGACTGAGCCAAGAAGGAAAAGCCTGTGTGATTTAGGGCTTTGGGATAAGATCAGTGAGAGCAGATCCTCCTCCCTCCGTGTATTAAGTTTATGATTTGTGGGCAAGTCCATATACTCTGCAAACATCAACTTCCTGTAATATTAACTGGGAACTGTACCCACGTGAAAGCTAATATGATGAATGAAATTTAAAATAATGGTGTTTACAAATGACCTAACTCCGTACTTGGCTATGTTGTGAAAGCTGAGTAATTATTATGTATTGATTGTATTACCATCATCCATGTTCTTAGTTTAGAGAAATCCCATAATCATTTGTGGACAGAGTTGATTAGGCTTGTCTTTTCTCTTACCACGCTGCTGTAGGGATACCACTTATGAATTCAGCTGCAAAGAGGGACAAAGTCTATGTCCACATGGGATTCTGAGAATTTAGATCATAGATATTGCTGTTATTGACACTGACCTGGCAGATAAGGGCACATGGGTTCTTGTGTCAAGTCTATAAAAAATTCACTCTGAAGCTGCATACACTACATGTCTTTTCTCAATTCCTCTTTCTTCATCAGTAAAGATGGTTGGATTACAAAATCTCTGTCGTTTATATGAATTCTAACATGCCCCCCTTCTTCACCTACTGTTTAGAATGTGGCACTTGTGAGCCATAAACGATATAAACCCCCTTTGCCTGTATTAGAATTCACTGTGAGTGTTGATTGTGCCGAGTGTGTGAGGATACGATCTTGCCCAGGCAGGAGATGAGTTGCCCTCCTCAGGCTGCTTGCTCAGAACAGCCATTTTGCTCTTCTTTTGGCTGGCTGCCTCTCCAGTAATTTTCTGCAGCAGTTCTGTCTTTACCCAGCCAGCAAGAGGAAAATGAATTCACCCAGCAGTCCCAGCCATCCCTTAGGATGTTTCAGGGAGAGAGCACGCCAGGCATTTCGCTGTTAATTATCAGCAGCCTGGCTGCTATGGCCCCCTGCTGTGCCAGTTTGAGAGATGAAACTCTTTACACTGCTTATTGGGTTCAGCTAAATAAATATTACCCAGCATTAGCATTGTCAAAGGTACAGTCTGAATTCTGTTCCCTGGAGGGGCTGTGGGTACCTGAGTTTTCAACATCAATTTTCCTGCCTGTCTCCACCCCCACACCTTCCTTTAACAGAGTACAACTAAATTCTTTCTCTGCTCCTTGAACATCAGGGCACTGAAGCAATAGCATACATTTGGCTCTACTGCTTAAGGTTGTTATCACTGGTGCTACTGAATTTAAGGGCTCCAGAATAACTCACTTCCTATACTTGTGCTATCAGAGTTCAGTTTTGTTGGCAATGTATTTTGAATTACAGCACCTCACCCCTCCTACCCAAAAGTGAGCTTTGAAAGTTGCCTGGCTGCTGTATAACTGGGTTAAAGGTGGAAACAGGACTCCCCAGAAGCCAATGATGGTCCACAAGAATTAATTCCAATACTTCTTTAAGCTATTTGAAAAGCAATTCTTTTTCTTTGTGACTGAATATTGAGCCATGAAAATGCAACTCTAAAAGCAATTATTAGCTATTTTCAGCTATGAAGATAAAAAACTAAATACTAAGAATGGAATCAAAACATGTTAAGTGGGGAAAGGGATTTGAGAACAGAAACTCGGGTCTGGCAAAAGCTCATGAACGCCCAACTCAAGTTGTTTTAAGAAGTCATGCCGATCTTTGGACATGTAGGTGTTGAATCAGTACACCTCCACTGTCATTCAAATTTGAATTGGGGATTCTCTTTCATTTACATTTAGGCAGCTGTTACATGTGGTCCTCTTTCTGTGTCAATTTTGCAAGAGCAGGTGAGGCTGGGCCTACCATGTCCTTTCAGATCGTAACACTGAACTATTCTCCTACCCAAATTCCAAGACTCATTCCAGAAAATGTAGAGTACCTGAGTGCTGTCTAGCTCTGTGAGGCATCTCTCAACCACAGAATGACAAGAGCTAGTAAATGAACACCTCAGATTCCTGTTCCCTTGGGATAAGGCTAAGCCTATTTTTTTTTTTTTTTTTTTTTTTTTTGTGGGCTGTTGGAGGATCCTAGTAGGATTGAGACAAAGTGGTTTGATCTTAATTGTCTGCCTTCCTTTCTATCTCCATTCCCCACTTACATATTGATTTGTTGGCATCACCTTGTAACTCAGTTACTGCTACAATGTTCCTTGACTTATGATGAGATTATTAGATCTTCATAAAAGCATCACTGGTAGTGGACGCTAATGGAAGTCAAAGCTACCAAACTCCTAGCCTAGCCACACAGTACTCTAAGTACTCTACAGACTATTAGCTGTTCCTTTCGTGATCTGATAGTCAGCAGGGAGATGTAGCTCACTGTCCAGAATTGCAAGACAGTAGCAGACTACATGTCACTAGGCTGGAGGAGGAGGAATCACAGCATAATAATCTGGAGAATATTTTATTTGGGTCCATATGATAAGAAAGGGAACATCTACTCATAATTTCTTACATGCCCTGCCCCCATGTTTGTTTGCATGTCATTCACTGTTTATATCCAATGAACTAATACATACCTAGATCTGTTGTATAGTGATATCCCAGAAATTTAAACATTTCCATCCTGGCAGAAGGCTAGATAAGACTCAGGGAGTTACAATTTGAAATATTCCATCCTAGAGGAAGGCTCATTAAGTCACAGAAAATAAACAATTCACAAGTTTTAGGAAGTCCTTAAAACTTACAAGATTCATAAAGTCCCTCCTTCCCCAAGGTTATTTAAGCAGTGAAGCCCACTCAAGAGAAGAGACTCTCCATCCTGTTGACCTGCCTACAAGTTATGCAAAAAGCATCAGGGTTGAGTTTTTCATAAGTCATCATCCATACTGAGGGTCACTTTTCTGTAATGCAGCTGCCTTTGAGTCATCCATGTTTCACTAAGTAACCCTTCACCCATACTCCTGTAAGTAATCAAATAAACTCACTGACTTGTCAAGTTAGGCTTTGGTAGAATTATTTCTTTGGTCTGCCATCCATGTTCTATCTGAGGTGAGCAGATGCTTTTTTTTCACAGCTCTGCAGTAAAAGTCACACAAGGAGAAAAGCTACAGATTGAAATCCCACTAAGACCATTCTCTCCTTTCCATGCTAACAATTCAGGGGTGGGAAGGTTTTAGGAGAGAAAGAGAAGTAAAAGCATGAGCAAATGAATGTGTAAAGGATGCTCAGATTTCCACTGGAACAATGTCCAGGTCCTTCCACTGAAAGAATTTTAGTGACATCAAGATTATGAATTTGGTGGTCCTGAAAGATGAGTGATATAGACAGGTTTAATCTCTGGATTTGTTTTCTTCCTGTGATACACACACACACACACACACACACACACACACACACACACACACACTCTCACTGGGTATGAAGCTCTGCTGGAAACATACACTCCAAATGCTACATGTCAAGTGAAAAGCTCCTTTCTAAATAGTGAATTCCCCCATTGAACTCCCTATTGGGATGTTGTCTAAGGGTTATATTAAGGCTTAAAATGCAGGCTCCTTTATCCTGCCCTTCTCCCTCCCTCCCTCCTTCCCTCTCTCCCTCCCTCCTTCGGCTGTGTGTGTGTGTGTGTGTGTGTGTGTGTGTGTGTGTGTGTGTGTGTGTTAGTGGTGGTGGTAAATGTATTTGTGTGGGTTAAGTGCACATATGTAGAGGGCAGAGGTGGACTGTATCATTCCTCAGTTTATTTCTTTGAGACAGTATCCATCCCTGAAATTCAGGCTAAGCTCATGGCCAGCAAGCTCTACTGATTCTCCTGTCTTTGTCTCCCAGAGTGCTGAGGATACAGGCATATGTAGCAGTGCCCAGCCTTCAGATCCTGGGTACTCAAAATCAGGTCCTCATGCTTGCCCAGCAAGTTTTCTTAACAATTAATCCATCTTTCCAGTTCCTATTTGGACATTTTAAGCAAACTATTCACTTTAATATCAGAACTGAAAGGTCCATGTCTTTACTGTATTTCTTTCTGTTTTACAGCCTCTAAATTCTTTCCCCAGAACAGGTATGGCCAACAAGGCAATTCCATTGTAGTCCTGTTAGATAGTGCAATTGTGGAACAGCATCTAGAAATAGAATCTATCTCCTCATCTTAGCAGTAAGAATAGAGAAGGCACAAAAGTCTTAGAAGGTAAGATTAGACAAGAATTTAATAGCATCTGACACAATTCGTTCTGTCACAGATGAAGGCACAGAGGCACAGATCAATGAAAGGTTTTGCTTAACACTTCATACCAAATCCTGGACAAAGCCAAAACTAGACATCAACATTCTTCATTGTATAGCCACTTCATACTATTCTCATTAATTTTGGTTTAATTTTTCCCACATTTTATCTTATCTTGAGCTTACTTTTCAACCCATATATAATGTGATATAGGTATTTCTTCTTAGAAAACCCAAGGTTATACTAGTGGCCTTGCCTAGATAGTTGAACCGGGAATAAATCCTTCCACATAATGAATTTCATCACTTAGTTACTGTAAAAACATTCATGCCTTCTCTTATCCTCTCAGGCTAAAAAGTCAAATTATACTGCAGTCCATTTGGTTTGATGCTTAGCTCTAATCCCAGGTCACTTCTGGGTCTTAGCCTGAGTTCTGGTGTAGCCAGGAAATTGCCAGAGGCCATATGGACTCCCCGGGCTATCTCCTGAATGAGGTTGGATGGTGCACACTTAGGAACTGAATCTCTCCAAGAGATGGAACAGATGGCACTTCAGATATGAATATGCATGATGTAGCTTCTAAGGTTGTTAAATAAGTATGTATTTTAGGTGGATTCATGAAAATCAAGATTTTCATAAGTGAAATGAAAACCAAGCCAAGGAAAACACAATGATCTCCTTGAAACTGTGCATTATTCTTTGTTGACATTGGCCTCTACAGCATGTTCCAACCTCCAGAAAAGCCACTAGGAAGTAATGGGAAGAAATAAGCGAGATTTGCAACAAAGGATGTGTTGTGGGGTCTTGGAGAGGCCATGAGGCAGAATGAGTATCTAGAAAAACAAGACAGGAAATGGGATTTCTTAAACTCACCCCCTTGTGCACACAGTACTTGTTCATAGTGAATACCTCCTTGGATATATATTTCAGCTCTTTCTTGGCCCTTTACCAATAATTTATTCTGATGATCCGACCACCAACTCCAGGTTCTTCATATTTCAATCTTGGCTGCTCCAAAAGGAGACTGACAAGTCATAAGAGTAAGACAAGTCCTTGAATTGGTAGAATTAATTAAGCAGATGGATTTCACAAATCTCCAATACAAACAGTACCTACCACAGGCCCCGAGCTCTCTGCCCTGTAACTCTATCTTACATGTTCAGTGATGGCCAGTGTGAAGATAACTTTCATACTCAAAGTCATACTTGATTTTAAACTTATTGCAACCCTGTGAATTTTTAAATCCATTTATAGATGAGAAAAAAAAATGAAGATTCAAAGAAGTTAAATGACCACTCATGGACACAACAGGTGAATTGTATCATGGTGACTTTAACCCAAGTTCATTTGATTCTGTGCAATAATGAAGATGATCCTGCTTTTACCAGTGAGCCACCAGCCAAAGAAGTCTTCACTGGGGAAAAAAATTCAACTTGTTCTAGAACAGCCTAACCCATATGGTCTGATTTCACGAAGAAACCACACTAGCGGGTAGAACAAAGCAATAGCCCATATTCTGGAAACATTCAAAAGAAGGTAGTGCATTCTTAGTTATGGCTCATCTGTGCCAGTTCTTAACCTCTCCTTGTAGATCTTCATGATCTTTTGTAGTTCTTCTTACTTGAGGTAGAACATATTCCCCTTTCATTCAGACAGCTGTGGAACTGAAATTGGTTTCGCTGAATGAATTCTTAGCAACTGTTATGTAAGCAAAGATGAAGTTGCGTGCCTTTGCCTTTTAGAAGTTATTAGCTATTACTTGGGGGTTGTTTTGTTAAACAGCAATAGCTGACTGATACTGTCACCACCTTTCTTTCATCTTCTTGCCTTTAATTCAATGCAAATAGAATCTGTCTCTTGCTGTGATTAATGTTTCTTTACAGGCCCCAAATTGCCTTCTTTTCCTAAATTACAGATCATTGGGGTGTTCAATGTCAGAATCAGTATCATCAGAGAATTATGAAAGTCTTATTAGGAACTGAGATGGAGGTAAAAATCAGGAAAAGGGAGTAGCAACCAGAAAATAGAATACTGTAAGATGCAGAATGGATGCTAAAGGAGTGATTAAAATGATTTGATCATTCAACAGCTATTTTATGTTACTCAAGTTAAAGAAAACACACTGTGACTAGACATCTCTCACATGTTTCTTTGCATAGTGGCCTGATGCTGAATGTGCTACAAATGACCAGATGTCCACCCCCCTAAAGGACTGTCAATGAAAACAGACAATGCAGAAGCTGGCACCTGGTAGAAGACATTGAGTGGGTTTAGGATATATTGGTAACAAAAGGTTTAGGCTCAGTTCTGCCATGATTACCATTTCAGCTTTTCTAACTGTACCATAATTTCCAAAGCCCCAGAAAATCCAGTTCTGTTTCTTCCCAAGAAATGTGCAACGAACTTTAGCCTATGAGAATTATATGATTCTTTGGGTGTTTCGGTGGTTCAAATTCCTCAGTTCTTAAGCAACCCCCAAGCTATATTAGGAGAAGAATGTCCAGATACCTACCCACTTATAGGAAAGGATTGTTCTCTGGAAACCTCCCTGGAGGAGATGGAAAAATAGTATACTTAACATGTCTGGTAAGCACTGAGTGAAGAAATACGAGAGCAAGTGACTGACCAGCCCCTGTTCTACCCACCCTTCCATCTTCCTACTCTATTTCATCTCAGTTTGATCAAAGCCATCTGCCTGCCTCCTCCAACCTGCCCTTGCTCCAGACCTATGGTTCAGACATCACAAATCCCCGGATGTGTTCTCTGATCTCATTTCCTCTTTAATCTCTGGCACAGCTCATTTCCTATCTAACTCTTGATGCTGATGGGTTTTCCACTTGGTTCTCAGTCCCTCTCTTAATATCCTCAATTGGATTGTGTTTACACACAGCCCCTAGCCCGAGCAGGGCTCCAGAAAGGTTGGCTTTGGTTCTCAGTGTTACACACACACACACACACACACACACACACACACACACACTAATAGCATCATGCTGGTTGCTGGAGTACCCAATGCTGACACTTACAAAGCACTTTATTCTGTGCTAATTCATCTGACCCTCACAGTGGTGGTCTTGGGAGGCAGAAGGGTAGCATTCCTCTTAACTGTGCAAATGAGGACTCAGAGTGAAAAGAAGTGGCCCCCGCTGGTATATAAAGCAGCCAAGACTTAAACCCAATTTTGCTGTTATTTCTTCACATCATGCTATTTTTTAAAAGCACTAGTATTGCTGTGATTCTTGGGCATTCTTTAAAAGATTCAACCATAGAAAAGAAAATTGCTGAAAAAAAAAAAAAAAGGAACTAGTTGGTATGGCTAAAAACTGACTGGAAGAGAAATGACCACCTGTAAGGCTCTTCTTGCCCAGACGAGTGGCAGTAACACTGTAGTATGTCAGCACAGACCTTAGGATTCTGTGGTCAACTGGCAAGATCTTCTCTTCCAACAGTAAATCAGTGGGTTGAATGAGCTACAGTAGGACATCCATAAGCCTCATAAGTGTTGGCCTCCAGCCAAGCCTTCCAAAGTGGAGAAAGAAAAAAAATATAAAAAGAGAACACTGGTTGACACTGTATTGTGAGCTTACCAATATTAATTTGAACTAATCACTTAAAAATAATTTATATTCCAAAGAGATGGGGCATTTGAGCTCATAGAGAAACTGGGAAATCCTAAAATCTACATCTTGGCTCAGTGGTAGTCATGGTCTAATCTGACCTCAGTTCAAGGTCATTTCTAGCCAACCAGCTTGCATGTAAGACAACAGAGATGTTCTGGGGAAAGGCCATTAACTATATGAAGATGAGCAAGCTCCATGACCTGTCCTTGTCTTGTTCTTTCCTCACATATCTATGGAATACTTACAATGTGCCAGCCATGGGCACCAGAACAATTGACAAGATAAAGTCCTTGATCCCAAGGAACTCATTAGAGGAGATGTATTATTTACAGAACAATAATGAAAGAGGAAGTAAACACAAAGAGGGTGACACACTGCACAGTTGCCATGAACAGGATCGATTTGGGATAGGACAGTCTTGGAAGCATCTAGGCGCTCAGGTCACCTGTGTGTGGAAGAATCAGCATGGCTGAAGACCCCCAGAGACACTGGTGCTCAGTGTGTTTAAGAAGCAGGAAGGCCACATGGCTAAAGCAGAGGGAGGACAGATAGAAGACCAGAGGATGAGAAAGACAGGTGAGTGCAGCCATGGATAGTCTTCTCAGCTTAGCAACGACTCTGGATAGGAAGATATCTGAGGCAAAAGTATGGTCTGTCTTAGCTTCCAGTGTGACCTTGACTGATTATGAAAAAAATGGCAGCCTTCTTTCTCGGAAGCCAGCTGGTATGGCCTAGAGAAGCAGGCAGCTTCCACTGCCTCTCTGTGAGGCAGGATCGGGAGCCTGGTGCTTAACTAAACATGTCACTGACCATCTTGCTTGAAGCAGAAGCACATCAAGGCCCCAGGAGGCTTCTTCAATCAGCTGCCATGGTGACTCAGGAGGTCTGGGAAGGGTCCCTCTAGCTCAAGCCTAGCAGGAGCATCCATGGTTCCTGGAGGTGGGAGATTTTTATTGTTGAGACTTGGCGTTCAGTAGGTTAAGGCTGAAAGGACCCTAGCTGCTGCTGACTTCCAAAGATGGACCAGTAAGGCCAGCAGGGTTGAAGAACCTACCAGAATGGTTATTTTAAGGATACTTAAGGCTTCCAGACCCTATTTCCTTTTTGTGAGTAATACTGATATTTTTAGAGCTATAAATTATGAGTGTATTTCTACGCTCCTGCAGAATTCAAGCTGGAAGTCTGGGCAGGGGCCTGTGTTTAAAACCAGAAACTTTCAAGGCGGCTTGCTTGCTTCCCCCATCCTAGAATGAGGCCTCCCTGCTACCGCTTAGCTGCTTCAAAAATCCTGAGTCATTCCAATAGTCCTGCTTCTCTCTTTCCCTCCAGCAGCTCCCCCAGTGCAGAGCACTCCTGGAGCTGCCCTCCCCCCTGCGCCCCGCCGCCGCACCCCCCTCCTCCCTCCATGCGCCCCAAATCCCCCCCCCAGCCGTCGCCGCGGACACAAAGTGGGGGTGGTAAAGCCCGGGCAAGCCGGCGGGGAGGGCGCCAGGGACGTGGCGCTGGTCGTGGGCGGAGGGATTGTGTCCCCAGTGCCGCAGTGAGCGGGCGGCCTCCTGAGTCACTGCTGCTGCGGGGCTGCTGGAGCCTCAACCCCCGCCCCTGCGAGCTGGGGCGGCGGAGGAGGCGAGGCCAGGCATCCCCTGGGTCAGGGGTCCCACCGGCTCTCCAAACAGCCTGTGCGCCTTTCCTCGGGAGCCCTCGGGGCGCCGCGCTGTCACTGCCTTGTCACTCTTTGTTTATTTCTACATCTGCCCCCGGAGATTCCCTCAGACCAGAAACTTCTAAGCCACCCCCGGATGGATTCGGGGGCCCTCGCATCTGGCAAGGAGCCCGGAGCCTCATCATAACTTGGGAGACCAGTAAACAGCAGTAGGAGGAAGGAGGGGGAGGAGGAGGAAAGGAAGGAGAAGGGGGAGCCGAGGGCGGGAGAAGATCAAAAAACAAAACAAAACAAAAACAACCGGAAGGGAACTGACAATCCTTAAGCTGCCGAAGTGCAGAAGCCCACCCTCGGGTAGTAGAGAAACTAAAGCCCTAGGTAGGAGTGGGGTGTCCTCCCAGGCCTTCTGCTACTGAAATCAGAGCCAAGGTTCTCAGAAGGGAAGAAAGGGACTAGATTTAAAGTCTTTTGCTCATAAAATAGAAAAATTAAAAAAAAAAACAGGGGACTCAAAATGTTGTCCCCCAAATACCACTTGCTTGTAAAGCAAAGCGACAAGTGACCCTCACCTGCTCCTTCACTGTAACCTCCTATATCTAGAGACTGGAAGAGTCTCAGAGGGCATCTAGTGCCCATTGTACAGGTTAGGAAACAGGTTCTGGGAGGGATGCGGGCAAGAATCACGGGGATGGGGTCCAGTTTTCAACCCATTCCTTTCTCTTAGGTCTTTACTTCATTTCTCCCAGACGAAAATTCTAAAAGAACCCCATCCCCACTTCAGGCTCAGAGTTCAACTTCAGAAAACAAAAAATCCCGAGTGCCGAGCCCCAGACAGCTGCAGCCTCTATCGCCCTCCCCGCTCTGCACCCCGGATTGTCACAGCTGCCAGCGCCAGCTTGGCAAGTTTCTGGGGCATCTCTGCGCACCCAGAGGTGTGTCTCCTGCGGCAGGGAGAACAGATTTTTGCCATCTCATCCTCACAGTCTCAGTCTCCAGTTGGCTTCTTGTGATTGGCCGGAACTTTCCCTCTTAGAGATGAGGAGAATCCAGTCCTCCAACCAGCTGAGGGAAAACAACACTTACCACCTCGCGGCAGCAGCCCTGGGATGCTCCACCCCCTACAGTGGCCAGGCTGGAGCTCCACAGGCAAAAAGGTCGTCTATTCCAGAAGCTCTCTATCCGTTTAAATCGGTGGGGGGGGGGGGGGGGGAGGCGGGGGAGGGAGAGGCGGGAGGGGGGTGACAGGGGGCAGTGGGGGAGGGAGGGGGAGCGACGGAGAGCCTCTGACCACCGAAGCTAATTTGCTCTTTTCATTGAGGGTGTCATTGTGTGTCCTTCAGCTTTCAGGAACAAAAGTTCTTCAAAATTGAACTTGAAAAGTTGCCATGGAGCCTGACAGTTTGTGTTCAAAGGAGGTGGTTGCTGATAAGCTTCAGATTAGGGGCCATTACCCTTGCTGCCTCTTCACCTGAGTCCCCTCCTACACCCTCTAGACCACCTGAACCCGTGACTTCCTCCAGCGTGGGAAACTCTTCTTTCAGACTAACCTATAGCTTTACTAGGCACACCGAAGTTAAGGCATAGTTAGTTACCAATAGCCTTAATTTAGCAGTAAGTCTCTGCTCAGGCTCTGTGTTAGAACTGCTTGGTTTAAAAGAACGCTGATGCTCAGGTCACCTCGGAAACCATGAAAATCACTGTTAGGCAAGTGTTTCCTAACTTTTCCTCCAAGTGATTGTAACACACAGTAAGCCTGACCTCATCATTCTTATGGTAGGCACCGCTGTTGCCTGTCCCCACCTGTCTTTCTTCTAGTAACAGGGCCTGATGTTCCTCTGGAAACCCCACTCAGCAAAGCACAATGGGAGACGCTAGCTCCCAGCTACCATTTTGTCACCACCTGTAGAAAGTCCCCATGTAAGTCAAGGCAACACGGAAGAGGTAGGTCACCAGTAGAGGGAAAGATACCCACCCCCAAATGAACAGATGAGCTCCCCTCCATTGAAGCCATGTGAGCCTCTGTGGTGCCAGACATCCCATCAGAGTTAACATGTCACATAACTGTAAGCTGCCTTGGAATGCAGAAAAATGAGTTCTGGCATAACTGAACACCAAACAAGTAGTATAGGTATCAAGGTCGAACACGAAGAAACAAGAAATGGTGCTTTTCTACTTTCAAGTTCATGGCTATCAAAGAAGATGAGGGACCTGGAACACATGTGTCTTGAGTACTTTCTTCAATGATCTTTAAGAGCCATATTAGGTTAGTATCAGTTATATGTGAAAAACATCAACATTAAATTAAATGTTAATAATAAATATTAACTCAAGATGAAAATAAGCTCCAGGACTGAATTTTAAAAATGGCCTTAGTTCTGTTCCTGGACTTAGTGACTAATGCCTTGTCTGGGGTGACTAGTCCAAATGTCTCTTCCCCTTTAGCAGCCCATCATGGGCTTGTTCACATGGTAGAGTCAACGTTCCAAGAACAAAAACAAAATTTCATGAAATCTCTTGAGGTCTAGATTCACAGCATTCTCAGTGTCATACCACATCATTCTGTTAGTCAAAACAAGTCACAATTCCACTTCTTGATGGACAGCCTTGCAAAGTCACATGGCAGAGAGCCAACAAAAACTCACAGATAAATTAAATCTCCTTCCCCAGTTAACAGAAAAGGAACCAAAGCCAATGAACTTACCCATCCTCCTCTGATTATGTAGGGCTATTCTGACCAGACTGGTACTCTTTCCACACTATGGTCTGTCTACTGTCCTCACCCTCTGCCCCTTTAAAAAGGTATTTCCCATAAGACACAGATCATAGTGATTCTCATAAACCCTGTGCCACAGTTAAGGCAGACATTGTCTAAACTTACTACAGAAGACGATTGGATAGTATTGTTCTCACAATTACTCAAAAAATTTAGAAAACAGTACAGTGTGGGTTCTGTTTACACAGAGCAAATGATTTAGCATTTTGATGGTGTGGCTTGGACTATAACCAATCAGGACCATCTGATTCCTCCTCTGGATTCGGTTTTCATCTCCTTGTGGTACGGCCTAGAGATAATGTTTAGTATACCAGACGGTTGTCTATTCGTGTGGTGAGTGTGACCCCCCCATCTAAAAGTTCTCAGCCTTCCCCTACCCTACTTTCTACCCCCTGCTTCTGACCACGCTCTCTTTGATTCTTCAGTGTGTCCTTTCTCCTGTCTTTGTTGGATGAGGACCTATGCAATTGTCTCAGTGGAATCTAAATAACAGGTGGAGAACATGTAGAATTGGGAATGAGAGAATGATAAGAAAAAGACAGGAAATCCATGTATATACGAGTCTACAGGAAAAAAAACTGATGAGCAAAAAGAAAGGGCTGCAGAGGATGAGAAAATCTGCAAACTGAGAACTGGGAGAGGAAGGGATTTTCATAAAGGCTGTGATGAGTTATGAGACTGATTCTCATTTTTCCTCCAGATTCACAAGTGAAATCATATCTACCATGTTTATTGCTTTCCATTGCTTACTTTGCTGGGGTCTTTTGAACTAACATTTTAGCAGGTCATACTCAAAGGGAGAAGAGTTCCATCTTTTGCAGTAAATCATTTTATTTACTGGAATTTTATTTGAAAGGTGAAAGTGGAAGTGATTTTTAAAAGGACTACCATGCTGAACAGCCTAAGGGGTTAGGGACTTTTCACATTATAAACTTGGAAAACAGAAATATTGAAGGGTTGGAAATGAAAACATGGGAGGCTATGTGATGCTAAAAGTAGTGAGTGGAAAATTTAAAAAAAATTTATCTCTGTTCTTAGTAGAAAACATTAGACAGAGATGCCTACTGAGAATGTTGCAGATGTTTTCTGGACCACACACTGGGAAACCCTTGTACTATGTCTTTGAAGGAAGTTGCCATCAAGATGCACATTTGTCTTCAGAGTATCCACAGCTACACTCTTAACTCTTCCGAGCCAATCATTGGTCCAAAAAGAATTCCAGCATATTTGAGTTGCATCAGTGAACAATAAGCTGGAGTGGAAAATCTGAAGACCAGGTTGAGCATAGTGTTTGATTTTTCAGCCTCATACAGCATTTCTAATTGTCTCACAATACTCCATTTTTGCAGTGTCATCCATTAACTAGAGCAATGCCCTATTATTTATTTGAGCATTCAAGAACAGCATGGTTGACTGTCACATCTTTGCATCGTTTTAAAGACTAGGCCCTTGAAATTTTTTAACCCATTGTTATTGCTTTATATTTGTATCAGATCCCCTTCTGAGTCTTATTCTATTTTAATGTTTTTCACTTATGTATAAGCCCCAATTATTATTATGAGTGTATCAACCAAAGAAAGGACTGTTCTCTACTCAGTTCCTGTTAGCTGGTTGACAATTTTGTAGTTGCTATTTCTTCTTTTTAAATAACTCATTTATTCTTATTTTATGTACATTGGTATTTTGTCTGCATGTATGTCTGTGTGAGGGTGTCAGATCTTGGAGTGACTGACAGTTGTGAGCTGTCATGTGAGTGCTGGGGATTGAACCTGGGTCCTCTGGAAGAGTAGTCAGTGCTCTTAACCACTGAGCTATCTCTCCAGCCCCCTGTAGTTGCTATTTCTAGCAGTTACATTTGTGTCAAATGCCAAAATGTCCCTAACTTATGCTCGGAAGCTTAGCCTGCTGGGAGAGAGTAAATGTAGGGTCTATTTGTCATAAAAAGAAATATATGCTTCCACCAAAGAGATTATTTCAATATTTAGGGAACACACAGCATTTTCTGGCCAGAAAAGTGTGGCCAAAAAAGCAAGACACATAGTAAATAAGTCCTCTCTTGGGAATTTCCAGGGTCCAGGGTATGGACTGCTGTTCTATCCAAGGAGACCATTTAAATTAACAGTCTGGCATGCTTCCATAGAGATCTTTGGCTAGGAGACAGAAGCCGGACACAAAACAGGTGTCCCTTTCCACTATTCTTGGGCACAGAATCTAATTCCTAGCGCAAGCTGTGACAGTAAGAGATGCTGAAAATGAACCGAGATTCATTTTGTTCCAGAAGTCTTCTGTGTACTGAGAAGACAGGGTAGCCTAGTTCATGAAGGGAAAAATATATTTGTTAAGGCAGCTCAGGGATAGGCTTGTGACATGCAAATATTCTCAGGGATTCAGACCATTACTGTTAATAATTTTCAGGTGACATTGTGGTGATAAATGTAGTTTATTCTCTCTGTCTCTGTCTCTGTCTCTCTCTGTCTGTCTCCCTCTTTTCTGCTGACTTATTAAAAGGATGCTGTCTGAGGTTTGCTATCTGCATATGCCATTATTAATGGTAGGCAAAACAAAAAAAAAAAACTACTTGGCATTTGCCATCTTCTTGAGCATCAGAAGACGGACCTCCTGTCTTCTTTGTTCTAACTAGTTTCTAGGGCTATTTCTTCCTTGAAAAGAAGGAGGTTTGTCAAGATTATTTGAGATCTTGTCTGAAAGTTTTTGGTGCTCTGGGTCCATGCCTCAAAGAAGCTCCCACTTACTGATTCCTGGGCCCTGAGCATTCCGGGGTTTGCTTCAAAGGAACGTTGGGTGGCTGGAGAGGTCTCTAAGAGTGTGAGAGCACATACTGCACATGCAGAGGACTTGAGTTCTATTCCCAGCACCCTTATCCGGTGCCCAACAACTGCCTATAACTCTAGCTCCAGGGTATCTGATGCCCCTGACCTCCAAGGACACTGGCACTCGTGCGTTCACACACATACACAGATACATAATTAAAAATAATAAAATAAAGATTTCACAAGATGTTAGGGAAGTAATAAGCTTCCCTTTAAAACTATTCCCCTTGCATTAGGAAAATAAAATAGAGTTGTCCACCGAGAAACATAAAATACTTGATTTCATGTCAGAAGGGTTGAGAGGGGTTGGGTGTGAGCCATGGGATGAAACCATCCTTAGCAGGGAAATGAAAGCCTATGCAAAGCCAGAAGTAGTAATATTCCGAGCCAGGAGATAGATCCTGGAGCCAGATGCAGCACTGCCCCAAGTGGTATGGATGGCAGTGCTTAGTGACATCAGTGACCTCCAGTCCTGGAAAGAACACAGATTGCCAATGAATAAAAATGTCTGGATTTGGTCAATGTCTGGGGTGGTGCTTGGGTGCAGTGTGAACTGCACATGGCACATTTGTTTTGTGAGGCCTCCACTTAATTTATTTGTGTGTCTCCACTTCATGTTTATAGCTACTACGTCCTTAAGTGAAAAGAACAAGCAGATGACATCTTAACAAAATTATAATCTTGGAGTTGGAAAGATGACTTATCTGCGAAAAGCATTTGCTGCTCCTGTAGAAGACCAGAATCAGTTCCCAGCACCATGTCAGAGGGCTCACACCGACAGTAACTCTAGCTCCAGGGATTGAGCATCCTCTTCTGGCTTCCAAAGGCACCTGCAAACATGTGCACATAGACACACACACCGCACACACACACACACACACACACACACACACACACACACACACACAAATAAAAATATCATATAAAAAGAAAATTATAATGTGGAACATATCTAATGTGCTGTCAAGTTACTACCTGCCACTTAGTTTCACACACACACACACACACACACACACACACACACACACACACAAAGCCCATGATTACATTTTAAACTATGTTTTCTACTGGTTTATATGAAACTGCCTCCTTTGATTAAAAAAATATGATATTAAGCATGCGTGTTGTAGGAAAGAACCTTGTATTACTTGCAATACCAGCAGCCGCAAAGCAGATCAGCTTTACACATGTGTGTATAAAATGTGTGCATGTAATATAGTATATATAAATTATATATGTTATACATGAAGTATATATGTGATTTTGTAATTTGTTTTATTCTTTCAACAAATTAGGATTACTTTTTCATGCCATGACATATTTTTAAGAACGTGAATTTAACTGCTAAGTAACGTTAACCTCAAAGGTATGTATCAACATTATTATTTTCAAGCACTTAGAGATATCCAATTTTTTATGGTAACTAAAACTCTAAAGTTCAGCTGCAGGATTCAAAGTTCTAGGAATTTCTTCTCTTCTTCTTTATAATGAGATATGTAAGTATAACAAAAATTTTGTCACTGAAAGAGACAAAATTGGCTTTAAGGGAGTATATTTTGAAATTTCTCTCAAAGTATAGAGACTTGCATACAACGATAAGGCTAACACCCAATTAATTATATCTCATTTGAAAGTTCAATAAAACAAACTAACATATTACAGAACATGTCAGAATCTCTATTCTGTTTTTCTCGCAGCCAAGCATCACTTAGTCCAGATGTTTATATTTTCACATAGAAAATACATAGAGTTGTTTTCTTAACGTTGCTGAATACTGGCAGACTGAATATGATATTTTGTCATTTCTTTTTCCATTCAGCATTTCTTTTTATCTGTTATGATTTATGTGGCTCTTCCCATTCATACAGCATTCCATCAGATGGGTCTATTCATCTGTCCACTTTTTATGGATATTTAGGTTGTTTTCTGATTTCCTGTAGCACAATCAGCACTTCAGTGTGTGTGTGACTTCATTTGTATTTTTAATGACCATGCCTAATGCCAGCCTTCTTTTGCTTAATGTTTGTTTCATATAACAAATTTCTTTCTAATTGTCTTATATCTCACCTTCCTTGATCTTTATACTTTAAATGCATCTCTGGAAGCAGCAAATGGATAGATTTGCTTGCTTGTTTGTTTGTTTTCTGTATGGGTTTGAGCCCAGGGCCATGCCATGATAGGTATGTGCTCTATGACTGAGCCATACCCCTAGTTACGAGTTTTAATTAATCTGATTGTCTCTACCATTTGTATAGTGTAATTATATTTATTGTATTTAGCTCTGCATCTTGTTATGTATATTTCTTCTGGGAGACTTTTCTTTGATTTTCCCTTCTGCTCCTGAACACTAGATTCATTTCTTTCTGACTTCTTCTATTGGTTTAAATATCACATTTTATTTCCATTATTTTGTAGTTTCTCCTTTTGTTTATTTTATTTATTTTTATGTATATGGGTATTTTGTCTATGTGCATGTCAGTGAACCACATGTATGCAGTGCCTGCAGAGTCCAGAAGAGGGTGTCAGATCCCTAGAAACTGAAGTTACAGGTGGTTCTGAGCCACCATATGGGTGATAGAAATCAAACCCGGTCCTCCGCAAGACCAGCAAGTACTCTTAATCACCAAGCCATCTCTCTGGCCCCTAGTTTTGTGGTTTCTCATAAAGATACCTGAAGCCAGATATTGGGGTAAATGCTGAAAGATCAGAGAGAAAAGGGAACAAGCCACAGCCACCTCTCCCCTCACCAACTCCTCAGTTGAAAAGATCTGAACTTCTGTCTCCTCCTGTGTGATATTCTTTTCTCTGCCCAGCCATATCACTTCCTGTCTCAACCTCCCTAGTGCTGGGATTAAAGGCGTGTGTGCCTCCCAAGTACTGGGAGCAAAGGCATGGGATCCCAAGTGCTGGGATTAAAGGTGTGTGCCACACTGCCCAGCCTCTATGGCCTCTATGGCTTAGCTCTGCACTCTGATCTTCAGGCAAGCTTTATTTGTTAAATCACAACCAAATATCACCATATAGCTCAGTTGGTAATCATGTATCAGTTATCAATTAGCATAACAATTCTATACAACAAAAGGGTCCTTAAACCCCATATAAAATACATTAGCTTTCGGTTAATTTGGGTATGGGTAGTCCATGTATTGATAGCAAAGAGAAAAATGGTCCCAAAGATATGCATGCCCTACTCCCTGGAATCTGTGACTATATTACCTTGCATGGTGAAATCTGCAGGTGTGATATATCTAAGGATTACTCAAGATGAAGGTAATCTTTGATTACTGAGGTTGGCCTGTTAAAAATCACAAGCTTCTTTAAAAGGCTGATGAAAGATTATATGGGAAATAGAGAGGTTATGATGCTGACTTTGAAAACAGGGAAAAAAGAAGTCAAAAACCAAATAATATAAGGGGCTTCTAAAAGCTGGAAAAGACAAAGAAATCAGTTCTTCTATTTAGCTTCCAGAAGGAATGTAACTCTTCAGACCTATCTTAGACTTCTGATCTCTACATCTATAAATAATAATTTTGTGTTGTTTTAAGAACTAAAATTTTGACAATATGCCACAGAGAGAGTTAAAATCAAATGCACTAGAGATGTATGGCTGTCAGTTGATCTAAGATGATTAAGTGGGGATGACTGGTGGTTCAACTCTCCTCCACACTGTTCTTAAGCCTGGGCATGCTCGTGTGATGATGGTTCACGTGGAAGTGCAAGCCAATGAAATCACAAGACACTGTGAAAACTACACTCAGATTAAAGACCCTCATTTCAGCTTCATAATGTTCATGGAAGAAAGTCATGTGGCCAACCCCAGATCCAGGAAATATGCAAGTAGATTCTGCCCTTGATTTTACCTCATTGGAAAGAGAAATTTTAAGGTCACATGAAAATAGTCTGCCCTTGATGTCATTCTGTCTGGTACTTAGTGGTAAATTTCTCCTTTGGGACATGGTAATGAGTCTAATTCAACTTCAGCCTGAATAGCCCACCTTGCAGCCATCTACCACTGAATCACTACAAATTTCACACTGAAGAGTCCCTTGATGGAGTCACAAGTTGGCTTTTTCAACTTTCTTATCTACCCTTTACTCAGGAGATCCTAGATTCTCTATAAAACACAAAGTAATGGAAAGTATGGGGATTTTTTGCAGTTTGGCCACATTGTGCTATGCGTCCATTTATCTTCTGCCTTGGTTTCTCCTTATTGGCATAAGACCCTTCTGATGTAGCCATTCTGGCAAAAGTGATAATGTTCTAGAGAGACACAGGTGTTTTTCCTTTTGGCTATCAGACTGTTGAAACAAAGGACCCCAAAATATTGAAGTTTCTCCTGGAATCCCATGCTGGGAGAAATAAAAGGCTGAAGCCTGGTGCCATTCATGGGAGGAACTTGTCTCCCAGAAGAGATTTCACCGCGTTCTGACAGTTTGTCAGACCGTCTTTCAGGAGAAACTAGATCCTAGACAATGGTGGGCAGATGGCAGAAGGGGTGGTCACATCTTGACCTAGGTTGCTTAGTCATGCACACTTCTTTTCCTCAATTTAACCAAGTCTGCCTTCGGACCCTGAAGACAGACTTGGGGTTCACTGCACCTCTTTATTCTTCTAATAAATATGACCACATTGAATAAATGTTCTTTCTCTGTTTTTCATTATAGCTTGTCTCTTTAAATTGCTGTACTAAGGACAGATGGCTGAGTCTCACTTGTTGGAAGTACTAGAGTCCAAGTTTGACCCTCAAAACTCTGATTACACTAATAGCATTGAATGTTTCTAGTATCTACTGGTGAAAGTAAGGAAGCTTATTTTCTTGTTTTGCCATTTCTCCAAAACTGTCTAATGTTTTCCTCTATTATATTATCTTGGATGCTTTGGGCTGTAGGAACAGAAGCCCTGGCTCAAGCAGACTAAGCAAGAAGAGCAATATTAAATCTCCAAATGCGGAGGCTGGCATTGAGCTTGGCTGATTCAAGGGCTCCACAATGTCAGCTAGAGCCATTTCTTTCTGTTGCTTCACCCTGAAAACCACACCACTGGCTTTATTCCAGAGCTGGTTTCCCTCATGGTCAGAAGCAGTCTGTAAATAACACTGGGAGCTGCTTCCTCTATCACCAAGAAAACAGACAGAGCTCTCCTCATGACCTTGTATTCAAAGGCTTTCCCTTCGTCTTAGTTGCATCAACTGAGAACAAATATGACCCAATAGGAATGGTGTGTTTGTTTGTTTTCTGTATGGGTTCAAGCCCAGGGCCGTGCCAAGGCAGGTACGTGCTGATTGCTACCAGTTGCCATATGGAGGGTTGAAATTATTTCACTAGCTTAGACTAAGTCCCTCCCTGTAACAAAAAGTAAGTTCCATTTCTCTAGTTTCTTGGACTGTGGATGGAAGGTGGATGTCTGGGAGATGCCCATCCTACTAACTGAAGGATAGACAGCTAAGGAAGCTTGCTCAGCACTGTTTCCCAAGGTTTGCTGTATTTACCAGAGAGAACCATATCTGACCCACTCCCCTCCCCTCTCTCTTTAGGTGGTAGAGAGCTTACTGCTCCTTAGGCTCTTTAAACTTTTCCATAAGCAGATGCTGAATTATTTCTGCTCTGGTTTGGGAAATCCTGGGTTCAGAATGCATACGTTGCTCTTACTATATAAAGGAGGCTTAAACTTTTAAAATCCAGTTTCCTTCATCAATTAAAAACTTGCTTTCTAAACTTCTGCTTCATTGGACTTAATCCCCCCACCCCCCCACCCCCACCCCTGCTTTTAATCCATCAACACTGTAGAGGGAGTTCCCAGCATCCTTGCAAAGACATACACACTGGAATCCAGTGAGTAGAGCTGTAAAGCAGTAAGATAAACAGGTATATGGTAAATTCAGCATATACTGGAAGATACAGTAAAAAACAATGAAGTAAAATTCTGCCTGCCAGGTTTTCCCTCCAGGCATAAAGAATTAGACTCAAACTTTGATAACAACAACTCTATCCATAGGCCAAACTAGAAGTCTCACCTACTTATCCTCTACCTCATCATTATATTTGCTTCCTTCTTAGCAATTATAATAAATTAAGACTATGTAATTACAATTATGTCCATGCATTTGTTTGCTACTTTCATAACTGTTTTCTGCACTATAATTTAAGATCTATTAGGAGATAATTAACCCTAACCTCTAGCAAAAGATTAGGCACAAATAGGCCTTAAATTGTTATTAGTTGGATGAAGGAATTAATGAATGAATTTTCTTTTTTTAAACCCTTACATAGGTAGGTGAATAAGTTCAGATCCATTCTATTAGAAGATTCTCAGAACAATGCTACTTACTCTTACCAGATGGTAATGATGATAACATCCAGTACAGATATGCGAAGCGACTTGTACAAGGACACACAGCAAGTGTTAAATAGGTATTTCAAGCTCAGGTCACCTGTCTCAAGTTCTCTGCTCTTGCCATTTTAACAAATGTTTTGAAGTTCTCAAAGTTATAAACCACTTCAATAAGCAGAGATTTGATAAGGACCCTCTAGTAAAAGAAAAGAGAGCAAGCAATGTTAGGGGGTGAGAAGGAACAGGGAGCGTTTGGGAGACAATCCAGCAGTATATTCTGGAAGGTACCTAGCCTTCCAAAATGCTTAGAGATAGGAGACTTCCGGTCATGCCAGACTTTCCTGGTCTTTGTCTGGATGCAGAAAGAACTACTGCTGGCTCTAGCAACACCCAGACATTCTCTGCATAAGAGAGTCTGGCTAGAGGTCACAGTACTGGAATCACAAGGTAAGAGCGATTGTATTTAGCCTCTGCATTCCTGGAATGTTCCCAGAGCCTGAGTTACATGGGAGCAAGGCCAGCAACAGAGCTTGGGGCATCTCCTGCAGTAAAAGGAAAAATCCCAAGCCCTGCAGGCCTGCTCTGCTCTGAGCTCAGGGATTGGAGGGCAGGTGCAGAAGCTTGGGTATCTGACCAAAAGCTGGAGGGAGGCTGACAGGAAGACAAGTGATGCTGGCATTTTCTTCCCTCAGAAAATCCAAGCCCTCTATCACCAGGGCCCCGAGGCAGCTGTAATGCTCCCACAGCTCTACGGTCCAAGCCTGCTTGAAAACATCTCCTCAATATGAAGTGGGACCAGCATGATCTCAGAACAACCATTTTTAGGGCTGAAAGTCACAAACAGTCTCTGTTCTCACTCATTTCTGACAAAAGCTTTACCAGGCAAGCTGGGCTCTGCATTTGTCTCCTAGGGCTTCAGTAACAAGGAACTACAGACTAGATGGCTTAAAGCCATGTAGATCTATTGTTTCAGTTCTGGAGGTTAGGAGTATGAAATGAAGGTATTGGCAGGATGTGATTCCTCTGTCTCTGAATACTCTTTGTCCTTGTCAGCCCCTAGCTCTGGGTGGTAGCTGTCGATCCTTGGCATTCATGGGATTGTGTCTACTTCATAGTAACCTCTGCCTCAGTCATCACAAAGCCTTTTCCTCTTGGCCAATATTAGCATAAGGCATTTTCTCCTTTTATAAGTACACAAATAGATTAGGTCCCTACACTAATGACCTCACCTTAACTTGATCCTATCTGCAAAGATCCTATTTCCAAATGAAGACATATTTGTAAGTACTGGGGGTTAGTGCTTCCATGCAACTTTGGAGTTGCATAATTCAACACATAACAAGATAGTATGTCTGTTGTTTGAAGGTATAAAGGTATAAAGTGATGTTCAGTGAAAACAAAAGGGAACTCTAACATCAGTATGGTGGAATAGTTGCCATGGTGGCTCCCATTACTTCCTGTCTGTCCGTATCTACCTTTTGGAAGTGCCTTCCACTCCCTTCCAGTCTTTTCTCTGTGTGTACATGCTTCCTTTTTGTCCACTGCACATTATTAACCAGAACTTGTATAATGACATCAACAGTCTCAGCTACCGTTTTCTGATAGTTCAGAAGGCCAGCTTTGTGATCTTGTTCATCCCTGTGCCATCCTTTCTTAATCAGAAGAATACTCCAGTAATAATGAGTCCTGTCTGCTTCTAGTTTTAAAGGATGAAATTGGAAAGTCTAATGGAAAAATGCCAAGAAAAAAATGGGCAAGACTAAAACAGAGGAAAATCAAGAAACATCAGTGGTTAAGGAATCAATAGATGAAGAACTGGGAAGACTGTCTGGCATAAAGTCTAATCCAAGGACATAATGGAAGTATTTTGCATCCCGTATATGGGTGATGGGCCTAGACATTAGATTTGTTTACATAAAATGTGATTCTGTTTTGTCCTATAATAAACACTGGGTGAAATAGAGCAATTCTAAAATTAACTTGTTTCTTTTAGCCTTTCGATAGTGTCGCAGGAGAATTTAAAGTTGCATAAATACCTTGCATTGCATTTCTATTAAACAGTATTAGAGGACAGCAAACCATTGATTAGATTCAGTTTTCTCCCCAGACTGATTGCTGAGTTTGGCCTTGTACAGACATTTCATTAACTAATGGCATACTCTAAGATAGGGATAAAGGAACAGTTGAATCAAAGATGAGCACATGAGCAAATAGTGCAGATGAGGCCATTACAAATAGTTCTTCTGATGTAAGGAAAGAAGTAATAAATAACAGAATAACTGTCCAGGGGCAGGGATGACTTTTTCAGGCAGAGCAGGACTCTAAGACAAGATGATGAACAGTGAAGTTGAGACTAGGAGAGTAGAGGTGAATTATAATAGCAAATATATAGGTGAGAGGAATATAGTTAAATTAAATTATGACAGTTAAAGACACATATCTATGTGACCAATCATGCTAGGATTATGATGTACTTGATCCGTCCCCAGAGCCTGTGATCCTGACCCTTTGTATGAGATACTACTTTCTCTTTATAAAATGTTGTTGGCACTCACTACCTTCCTCCTGACTGATAAGAGGATGTATCTCAGTATATTACTGATGAGTACATCTTCTAGTTAGATTGCTGAGGGCAGGAATCCAAGAAAAGAGTCACAGATGTCACACATGGCATATTGGGCAGAAGATGGGAAGCATCCTTTTCCAGTCTTTACCGTCTTGACTCCCTATAACAAAAAACAATTATAGAGGCTGGAGATATAGCTCAATAGATGCCTCATTGCTCTTAGAAGACCCAAGTTTGGTTCCCAGAATCCATGTCAGATGGTTCACAATTACTTTTAACTCCAGCTCCAGGGAGATCTGACAGCTTTGGCTTCTGTGGGCACCTGCCTTTGCAGGCACATATCCACAGACAGACATATACTTAAAAATAATTTTAAAAACTCTTAAGAAATAAAAAAGAATCAATTTAAGAGATTATAGAGAATGACCAGTAAAGTAAGAAAACAGTGGGAATACTTCTTAAGAAAGAGTTTGACAAACACATCTATCTAAAGTGATGGCTTAGTAGGGCCAGGCTAACAAGAAATAGCTTCATTGGAAAAGAATGACAGTCATGAAAGAGGAAAAGTGAAGAGGGGCATTCTTGAAATATCTACAGCCTAGAAAAGAGTTGAGATACACAGATTTGGAGAAAAACCAAGACAGCATTCCCAATCATTTATGCTTTTTAAAACTCGGGTTTCTGTTTGATAAGAAATGGAAGTGTGCAGTTTCACCTTATTGGTATCTAGGCTGGTAGACCCATTTGTCTACTTGACAGCCAACCCAAGCAGGTATCAGCTGATCTCATGATCATCCTAAAAGAAACACAGCAATAAGGGAATTAACAATACCTAGCTAGTAAAGCCATACATGTCCACATACAGCTAATCTTCAAATTAAGTTAACTACCTTTGAAATACGTTCAGTCTCTTTGCCTCTGTTCATCTTTAACTTGTTTACCCAGCCCAGGCTGCCATCATCTTGTACTAGTGTTCTGACTTCTGTAGGTTGACCTCATGTTCCAAAACCTTTCCCAGGCACCATTTACAAATAGCCTAGATTCAAGGGAAGAGGCATTAGCCCGCACAGTCTCAATAAATAGAGGGATGGAGTGTCAGTGAATTGGCAGACATTTTTTTTAACCTACCACAAACTTACACAAGTTTTTGCCCCTTGTAAATCCCTTCCTTTGGTTCCTATTGGTTCTCAGCACTGACCTTGACCAACATGAAAACGTAACTCTACCTCAACTTTGTCCTCCACAAAGTCAATGTTTGCGTGTGGTCATTAATCAGTCTAATTCTATGTCTCTGGATTCACAGCTCTAGTTCTCTTTCACCCACTTTTTAGGCAGGTGGCCTGTTGCAAGTTAGTCAGTCTCACTGGGACTCAGTTTCCTCATCCAAATTACATTTTTTTTTTTTTACCTCATCACTGAGTGTCTTATAATCTAGCATCTCTCTGAGACATCAGCCATGGAGCTTGCTCACAGATCACAGATATACAATGAGTGATCATTTTGATTGCATTTGTTATTTGAGAGCTGCTTCCATCTCAACTGTTTCTAGAACAAAGCACAGGTCTTCTAAGGATTTGAGCTATCTTGTCGTCATTCCTTCTACCGGACCTCTCTAAATTATCCAAACCAACTTTAGATGCTGCGATTGTTTCATAGCCAATTTCTTTTCCGCTTTTCTTTCTTTCTTTCTTTTTTTTTTTTTTTTTGACCTAGCTAATTTGTCCTCCTTCCAGTATCACAACAACAACAAACCCTACCAGACTTAGCCCTTGTTTTATTCCTGCAAGGTCTTATTTTCTTTCTATTCCAAGTTGTTTCTTCAGTTGTCCCATTCCAGTGAGGCCTCTATAATTTTTATTTTCATGAATTTATAATAAAAAGCAGTTTATCTTGTTTGAATTTTCTTTTCTTTGTGTTGAAATTACAAATCATGTCATGGTAGACAGTGACATGCCTTTTGCACACTGATGATTCATTTAAATTGGGGCAGGTGGCAGAGGTCAAAGGTGATGCATTCTTCAGAACCATTAAAAGTTTTCACTATTTATCATGATTAATTTGCTTTAGAAAGAAGAAACTTATTTCATTTATTTCCAATTCTATTTTTCTAAATTTTGAGTATATATATGAACTTATATAGATGAACGTAATAAAAATAACATTAAAAGACATAGCATCTTTTAATAAAAATAAACCACTATCAGTTATCAGTATCCCAGAAACTTAAAGCATTTTTTTTTTTAAATTTTTACTTCAACACAGCATATACACAGGAGAGTCAAAGATAATAAGATTTGATGAATTTCCACAAACTTAAACTGTCCATGTGGCCAGCTAAAGAGTTGAGTTTTTCTCTTTTGAAGACCTATTTTTATTAAATTTTATTATTTATGTGTATGTATCTGTGTCTGCATGAGTACATACCACATGTCTTTGGCTGCACACAGAGATAGGAAGAGGGTGTCAGATTCCCTGGAGCTGGAGTTACAGGTAGTTGCAAACCCCTTGGTGCTGGGAACCAAACTCCAGTCATATGGAAGAGTGGGAAGTGCCCTTAACCACTGAGCCTTCTCTCCAGACCCTGAGATTTTATCTCATTATTGTTTTCAAGATGGATTCTTAAGAAATACCTATATCAATATAATTATTATTATTAACTTTATGTTGGCACTATATTTTCTCTGCAACTAAATGATATGTTCTACATGGCCTGAGAATAGAACCATAGTGAACACATTTTCTCACTATAGTCCTAAGTATCCTGAAATCATATTCATGTTGAATTTATACAACAATAATATACACCAATCTCTGCTTTATATGCTTATTTAAAAAAAAACTTTTGACATCACTGACTTTTCCTTCTCAGTATTCTTGCTGGCTTCATTAGCAAGTGCTCATTTCTCAAAATTCTTTTATTCCTCTCTCTCTCTCTCTCTCTCTCTCTCTCTCTCAAGTATTTAAACAATACCTGTAAACTAAAAACATTAAAATTTAAATATATTCCATAATCAATTAATTGCATCAACGACATGATTAACAGCCTACTTTACCATGCTTTTATCAACTTTGCAGTTGATTTTGCAAATACTCTCAAGAAGTGGAGTTTTTCCTCTACCCATTGAGTCTGGACTGTCTTCATAATTGTCTATGTCCATCAGAAGGCAGAAAAGCCATGCTATATCAGCTATGAGCATAAACCTCTGAGTATATTTGCAACCCTCCTTCTACAATATGAATGAGGCCAAGGCCGCTCACTAAAGAATAGAACCCCACATGGACCATAATACTAGCTGACCCTCAACAAGCCCACCTGCACTTGAAGTGAAGGAATACTGCAAAGGTGAATGAAAATAAAATTCCCTGGCTAGTACTAGGTGTCTCCCATCCTCCTTGGATTGTTGCTGTTATCCCAGAGGGATGTCCTCATCTAACTGAATCCTGAGGCTGGAGGGATGGTAAAGGCCTATCTTCACACTTCCCTCTTAGCAGAAAAGAAAAACTTCTCTGGAAACTTCCAGCCCATTTCTAGGTAAATTTCATGAGCCAATTTTTTGTCCCATACCTATTACTACACAAAAATATATTTATAGGATGTGTGTATGTGTTGTGAGAGCATGTGCCTGCCTCAGTTTCCAAAATAGCTGTGATTCCATGTGGGTGCCACCCTTCTGACTGAGCCTGGTTCTGAGTATTGTTATATCACTCTCTCTTCTTTGTTCCCAAAGCATGTTGCATTGTTACTATGTTTTATCATGAATCAGTTGTTTATATGTTGTGCCCAACTATTCCTGGCAACTCCTAGAAGGAAGAAACTTGCACAATTCATCTTGGTGCCTTGAAAGCTCAGCACAGTGGCTTGCACAAATTATGTTCAAAGAAGACCAGAGATCATGACAAACAAGAAGCAAAGAGAAAGCCTCAGCTACTAGTTACAGTGGTGGTCTGTGCCTACTCTGGATCTTAGCTAACATCCATAGGACCTCTCTATGATTTTAGTCCCATTTTGTGAAAGAAACTGAGGCTTGGAATGGTTTATAAATCGTCTCCACCCCACAAATCTTCTAGCCATATAGTGCCTTGGTAATGTAGGACTGCCAATCAACTTAGAACTCAGTGGATCACAAGCTGCATTTGGCCTGATTCAGCAACCTATGTGTGGGACAAGTTAGTCTGATGTGACACGGCTTCAACAGAGCCCACTCAAGCAACTGAAGTTACATGTGCTTTGACAAAGCTCTTTAATCTATGAGCAAAGAGCAATGAGTGAGCAGCAGGAAGTGGAGTCATCTCTGGGTGCTTTGTTAAATAGAATGCTGCTTGTGAGCCAGATAGCTGACCTTCCAGAACCTGATGCCAGGAAATTTCTTCAGTCCAATGCCTTAAACTCCTACATCCTAAAGTAGCAAGATAATTTCAGCAGAAGAGCTGCCTCCCACTGCCATCCTACCTGAGAAAGGTGACTGGTAGCCGGTCAGAGCCTATAAAAGGCATACAGATGCTTCCAACCCTCTACCAATTACAAGGGAAGACAATGAAGATGCAGAATTCATCGGGGCAGAGAACAATCTCACTAGATACTTCAGCCCAGCCTCAAACTGAGGAAAACACGGCCATTGGTAACAGCATCAGCATCACCTGGAGTTCTTTTCAGAGGTGTGGATTCTTGGACTCCACCCCAAACTCTCTAAATCAGAATCTACAAAGCATTCCTTTAGCAGAAATCACAAGCAAACCAGACCACTGGGAAAGCATCTATAGCCAGATTTACTGCACTGAATGAGTCGACATGACAAAAGATAATTCATCTAAGCAGAGCAGAGCAATCCAACGTTGTTTGAAGTTGAGGCCAGAAGCCAGACTTTCTGATTATATTAGCTGATGTCTCCATTTTATGCCTAAGATATTGTGGTCTTAATTTCTATACCTTACTAGCAAAATAGGCCCTCTACCCACAGCATGTCACAAGCTTGCTGACTTCACATAGTCCTTGGTTCAGCTGCCAGCGCCACTTCTCCTCCCTGTCACCTAAGATAGAGTCATTCTTCAACTTTTCAGTTATAATTTTACCTAACAGCATGGCCACAAATCTCATAGTCAGGAAATCCATAAGATAATACCTTAACAGTCACTGTCTGGACCTTGGGACAGACATAGTTTGTTATGAACATACTGTGGATCTGGAGTGCTGAAATCTATCGAGAAGCTTGTTATTCAGTTTGGAATGGTAGTATGGGCTTGGTCCAAATCTAGAATCTCCTGCCCCATCATAGCCCTGATGAAGCATCTTATCAAGATTCCCAGATAACTCTTGTACACATATTTGAAATGGCTCTAAAATATGTACCACGTGTGGAGAAAGTTATTACCTAGAGTTAGAAGGCTAAGCAGAAGAGTTGCTTTGCCTCAGTTCCCTTGCTTGCAAAATGAGCAGACTAGATTATTTTGGAGTTTTACTTGGGCAAAGACTTTCTAGGACACCCATAATTTCAGGTCCCTAGCCCACACAGACTGTGACCCAAGCATATACAGATTAAGAGAGGGAAAAAAAATAAAAGGGTGACTCTACCAGAACGAAATGGGATGGATCCAAGAAGACAATGCTTTGTCCCTCAAATAAAAAATAAAGTGCTGTGTTCTGTAACAAAGATCTAGGGCTGCAGAGACAGGCAGAGAGCTCTAGGTACAGAGAGAAACTCTGTCTCCAAAATATAAAGTAGAGAAATGACTGAAGAAGACACCCAGCATCAATCTCCAGCCTCCATGCATGTGAGAAATGTCCCCACCAACAAGATTTAAGGACTTGGCAAGTGTGAGAAGTCCAACCTTATTCCATGCTTTTTAAAAGTACCCTAATAACATAGGAGAAGTCACCAAATCTTTACTATAACTAATTTGATAATCTGTTCTTAGTAAAAGAACCACAGCAGTCTAGATCTCCAGGGCTTTAAAGGGAAATGAGGATTGTGTGGATGAAAAGTCCCAGAAGGAAGGAAGGAAGATGACTCCTGCCCACTCGTTTATCTGCCATTTACCAAGCATCTCAAAATCATAGATATACCCACTTCACCACCATATAACTGTGATTTCTAAAAACAGTCCCCAAACCACAATGTGTCATTTAATTGTGACTCTAAAGCCATTTTTAGTGTGTAACTTAGTGGCATTAAATCCATCCACATTCTCATGTGCCAATCAGCAGTGTTCTAATTCAGAAATCTTTTCATCTTACAAAGCAAAAAAAGCTCCATGCCCACTCAAACATAACTCTCTGCTTCCCTTTGCTATCCAGACAACACCATTCAAGTACTGCCCTCCAGATCCCTCAAGGAGGTGGGTCACACAGTAGTTGTACTCATGTCACTGGCTTGATACACCTTGCAACATATCTTCAAGCTTCCTCCTTGTTTTCCATGTGTTAGAATATTCTTCCGTTTTAGGGCTGAAAAACACATACCGTATTTATAGACTACATTTTATGTCTACGTTTGTCTATCAATGAACACTGGGTTGTTTCTGTCTATTGTGAATGTTGCTATATACACAGACATAATTTCTTTATGAATTCGGTTTTGGTCTGTGTATCTTCAAAAATGGAGTCACAGGGTCTCTTGGCAATTTCTTTTCTTCTAACTTTTTCTTTTCCTTTTTCTTTCTTTCTTTCTTTTTTTTGAAATCCCTTTCTAAAACTCATTATTGCTTTTCATGGTGGTTATATTATTTTCCAGTCTCTTCAACATCACGCAGGGGTTCTTGTATCAGCAAATCCTTTCCAATATGTATTATTTTTCTTTTATTTTGTTTTGCTTCTATTAGCCATTCATACAGAAGTCAGTTGACAACTGACTATCCCTTCTAGATAAAAGTACCCAACAAGAAGCTAAATGACTCTGAATCATAAAAATGAAATTAACATAAGGGACATAAATTAATGAGTCAATCAGAGCATGGGAGATGTAACCTACTCTTATTAGTTCTTATTCTTGTTCTGATAGTTGGAAGAGATATTTCTCAAGTGAGCAGCAATTCACCAATGTCCAGAAGGGACACTGCAAGACAAGCCATTTATATTGAACTCAGTAAATTCAGACATTCAAAAGCCACTTTTGCTAAGGATCTGGAATATTATTTTGGAGTTCACATATTGTTAGTTTAAACATGTTGAAATGTTTTAGCAAGGAAACCCACTCTATGTTGAATCAAGTGAAACTTTTCAATGGTCTGAAACTGAAATTAAGCACAAATGTCAACTGTTATACTGACAATAAAACAATGTTTATCTTGTTTAAAAAAAAAGAATGACTCTGAAACTCATGAAGGTAAAGGAGTTAAGAATATCAAAATAAATGTCTATATATAAAATGATGCTTAAACTCAAGGACATGAGTTGGGATTTTGAAAACAACCTTCAGTACAAAAATGGGATACTGAGTCTCTTTATGTACCATGGTCAGTCTGGAACTTTGGAAGATTTGTCAGTATTCTGTATTAACTGATGCAAGATTTATGATAGGAAGTTTCTGTAGCATTTCCTGCTCCACTGCCAACCAGCTGTGAAATGTAAGATCTCTATATAGTAAAAGTATTGATTACTGTTAAATATAACTCAGAGAATTTTCATTAGAATAAAACGAAGATTATGTGCATGGTAGTGCTTTGCAGCTTGAACAGAACTGTAGAAATGGGAGCTTTGGGGTTTTTTGGTTTGGTTTGGTGGTTTGGGTTTTTTCTTTATTTATAACTTACTCTTTGGCTTAGTCTACAACGCTTTGATGGCGGGAACTTAAAACAGGTACAATGGACATATGGAGCTCCTGGGGGGCTTGTGTGGAACTCAGGGAAATGTCCAGATTAAACTGCAGGGAACCATTATATTGCCATTTCAACCCATCTGCTGTGGAAATGGAGAGGCCAACAAAGAAGGAAGACAAAAATAGGCACCCAATAAAGAGATCTCTGAAAAATAGAGGGAGGAGTATAGCATTGGATGAACCCAAAGTCAGTAAGTTGGAAAGTACACTGGAAATGGCCAAAAGGTTGTTGAGGGAAGCTACTGTGACATGAGAAAGGGAGTTGCTTGACTAGAGCCTGTTGGCAGACAGAACTTAGCTGTGGTATCAGTGGAACAGTACTAGATGTGCTGATTCATCTCAGCTGTATCCTGAATCATTCACTTCAACCTGTACCAATCTGATCTCCACCCCAATTCCTAGTGTTCAACATTGATGGTTATTTAAGAACTATTCTGTTCCTCTCCAAACTACTAGCAATGTTCTGCTATGAGTTCCAGATGACTTTATTAAGTACAGTTTGAGTACTGTTTGCTTTCATTCTTATTTAGATAACTTACTAGGAATCAATCTTAGACTCTCCTCCTCACTTATACTTTGTGTCGGTGGTAGCAGGGATGAAGGCTAGTTCCACTTGTTGCAATCAGCAGCCTGGGAAATTCCTTTAGTCTTTTAGAGACCCCTACTCAGATACAGTTAGATCCTTGGCTTCCACACAGAGAATTTCAGAATGAGCTAGTACAAAGCAGAGCTGGTCTTTCTTAAAATAGAAAGATACCAAGGAAAGAACAAAGTCTACTAGAAAACATGGCTGTAAGGCTCTCTCCAAAGAGTCACAATTTATTCAAAAAAACATTTTAAATGTAGACTTTAAGCATGTTGGTTAATAGGAAGAGATTTGGTGGGAAAGAATAATACATACAAAGGTGTGGGTGTGGGCGTGGGCTTCTTTGGGGAGATTTGAAATTGTCTTAGCAGTAGACATATATACCACTTTGTTGGCTCTCAATTTATAGCTCAAAGGGCAGCTAAGAAACTATTTTGTTCCTTTTATCTCTCTTTTTAATGAATGAGATTATAGGGGATCTCGAGAGGTGCCTTTAAAGGATTATAATCTAGTAAAATAAAACCAGAAGCCACTAGGTTTATACAGGAGATTTAGGACATGTCTTTTACAATACATTAGGCTCTGGTGATAGGTCTAGAAAACTGTAGATCTGTATCGAGGAAAGGAGACTGCCTTAAACAAATGCTGTTAATTGTGCTGGAGTTCTTGATTCTAGACTGAAAAAAGGTTTCAATTCAAGCAGACTCTGAGAAGGGGGCTCCTTTCCAATGTTCCCATTATTTCCTCCTTTCCAGCCTGCCTCATTTTGGACTCTTCTCCTTTGAATAGGTTCCTTCTATTTTTACTTGACATAAACAACCCTTCTCTTGTAAATGCCCTAACCAAATTTGTTATTTATCCAACCAAATCAGTGGGTCATAGACTCGTGCCCTCTAATATCATTAATGAAAAAATATATACACAAATATATTGATGTAGAGAGATCAGTTGTTGTGGGAGGAAGTGAGTTTAATAGAACTGGAAGAGTATGCACCAATATACAGTGATTATGAACTTGGATCCTAGAGTTCAAATTCCAGTTGTGCACTTATTAGCCATGTCCTTGGTCAGGTTATTTACTCTATCTAAATCTCAACTGTCTCCTTTATTTTAACTCAGCTTCAATATATTCCAATACCAAGCATAATGATAAGTATTAGATTTTGACTAATTGAGAGACTAATATAAATGAACAAGCCTAGGCCTAGAGCAAATAAATGATGCATATCTAGCTGCTATCTAATGAAGAATAAACTTCCACGTTAAAGCAAAGTATCATGTAATTTTTAGAGACATTAGGTCCCCTTGAAATGATAGGTTTCTAATATTTAATCAGTAAGTCACAAAATGAGACATGATTTTCTATGTCTCATCATTCCTTTGAGACTAGTGTAGCTATGAGATAGCTGAGGTACAGAGAGGATACAGACATAACAGGATTCTTGAAAGACTTATGAAAGGTGATGATGACATTTTTCCAACTAATCTGTTTTAACTGGCTACCATTTCCCTTTCCCGCCATCCTTCATTGTCACAAAACTCTTCTCTGTCTAGCCACAAGCATCCTCAGCACCGGAGATGCTTTAGAATGCATTCATGTATAAAAAAGAATCTGTCACTTTTGGAAATATAAATACTATAAGTTTTTTCTCATTTATAGAACATTAATTTAAAGGTGTGTGTGTGAGAGAGAGTGGGGGGGGATATAGAAATGGGATCATGAGAGGAGAAGATATCTTGAGGGAGATGCAGACAGGTAATGGAGAAAGTAATGGGACACATGTAATAGGAAAACAGAAAGAGAAACTAACTAGGGAAAGGAAATGAAACATCTGGGGTAAGGGGAAAGGATCATAGGGAACACAGGGGAAAGGAGGAATGGATGAATACAAAGTATAATTGCACATGTAGATGATTGTGATAACCCATTACTTTGTATACTAACTAAAAACATTTAAGTCTATAATTTTGGTGTACTAAGGAACAGTAGTGTGGAAGCATCCAGCCCCCAGTTGTGGGCAATCTTCTTCCATTACACAATGCTTAATCAGAAACAAAGGATTACTGAAAATTATAATCTTACTTTTTCTTGGCATAGTAAATCAGAAAGAACTAATATTCCTGGATCTCTCACAAGGTATGTCCCTATTCAGATGCCTTGTAGAACAAAGGTAGCTTTTGAACTTAGACTTAGAACATTTCCTTTTTCTGAGAGCAACTGTGTATGGAGACTGGGTTGAAGGTAGGGGGCAACAGGAATCTTCAAAGAGAATGGGGTAAGCAAGTCATGTGGAAAGAAAACCAAGGAAGTAAAACAGCTCATCTATTAAATATGTGCTCTTTTGCCCAAGGCTTGTGTCCTTCCAAGGCCTTTATGAATTACTAGAAGGTGCCAGGTATATCCCAACGGAGGACATTGGTGAAAGCATTTCCAAGCTGGGTACTTATAAAATATTTCAGAATTGACTTTGGAAAATTCATGCAATATTTTATAAAACTGACAGAGTATCAAGCTCCCTTCTACATATGTTAAGACAAAAATCACTGAAAGCCTTGATCAGGAAAATCTCTCTTTCTAGTAAATAACGAGGATGCTGAAACTCATTACTACTATGAGAACAAGTGACAGATGAGTGCTCTTATGATGAGTGCTCAGATGAATGCTAAACAAGACATTTGTTCAACCCCCTCTAGGGCTCAGGGAACATTGGGGAAGTAAGGATGGAAGGACTAGAAAAGCCAGAAGAGAGGGGGAAGGGTCAAAAAATACCATCTACTGGGCAAGAAACAGCCATCAGAATCATGAATTTACAGAAGTTGATGCCTGCACTAGGTCTGTGGAAGAAAAAGCCTGCCAACTGTCAGGTATGAATGGAGGAGGGACTCTGGTGCCCTATCACTCACTTATGAACTGTTTGCTACTGCCAGCTTCAAAGAATGGAGAGATCATTGCCTTCAGTTGTATGCCCACTGATGACCTTGCCAAGCTCCATTGAACACTTCCAATTCAATGGTCACACAGATAGCCCCTAGTGAAACTAAATGGGCCACAAAACAAAAGCCATAGTTGTAAATCCTAGGGAAGAGTAGTAGGCATATGGGAGAAGGGGGAATTGTAAAGATGATGGGAAAAACATGAAAGAGAATGTGAAAGAGAGGATAATCAGAATACAATATATGCATGCATGAAATTGTCAAACAACAAAAATAACTCATAGAAACTTTTTTTTTTAAAGAAATGTAGTTGTCAAGCCAGCTATGGATCTTTGGAGGATTTAGTTTGTCTGTTTTCTATATTTATTTATTTATTTGTTTGTTTGTTTGTTTGTTTACATTTTGGAGTTTTGGAGCAAGGTCTCACTATAAAGCCCAAACTAGCTTCAAACTTAATGTATAGCCCAGGCTGGTCTTGAGCACACAATGAAGGGCCTGCCTCAGTCTCCCACTTGGGTATGAATGTTGAACTTTACTTAATATTCCAAGTGTAACAATTGCAAATTAGAATGCTCTGGGGCATGGTATCCCAGAGAGCTTTCAGAAATTGCCTTAGCATAGCATAAGTATCAACCTAACACAAAAGTGAGTTCCTCGGGGTTAGTTACTATACGTACTGGTTTTTTGTAGAGAGGACTCAAAAACAGCTGAATCATTTTAGAGCAAAATGTTCTTCATCTTACTTCTCTGTAAGGGTCAGATCTTTGTAAACCCTGAATAACTGTCAAGCATCATCATGGAAGTTTTTCTTTGTATTACTTTATTTTAATAAAACAATGGAAACAGCCTTGGGGGAAAACCCCTTATGATATTCAAAGCATATTAAGGACTATCTTGTCATACATAGCAAATTTTTATTTATCCAGTGTCTTTCAGATTAGACCTTTGTGCTCCCCAAACATACAGATATGAGCAATGCTGTCACATCATTCTGCAGGGCCGATGCTGTTTCCTGTGATGCCCTGAGTCAGTCTGACTCTTTCCTACTCTGTACTTTTTGAAGATGTCAGTGTGAGGAATCTTCAGTTGAAAACTCAGAACACCAAGCAGTTCTCTCCGGTGACTGCCACATCACTTTTGCCTACAGAATGAGGCTCCATCAATGACGTAGTTACTTTTTTTTTTTTTTTAATTTGGAAAATCCCCCGCCTCCATTCTAACACAAACTTTCTGCCTGAATGATTTCTAGTCAGAGAGCCATACAAGTATTTTCTTTCCTCTCATTGCAAAGTGGTTTGTTTTTCTCTGCCAACCCTGAATGCTGCTTTTTTTCAAGTCATATCCTAACTGAAAACGATTGCATACTTAAACCTATTCCTGCTAGCTTTATAATGAAAGTAAGAGCTGGAATGATAACTGAGTGAACACCACGCATATTTTCTTGTTTATCTTATAGAAATTTCAAATGTTGAATGAATAATTAAGTAAGCAAACTGCAGCAGCAATATTTCAGGAATCTGGACTTACTAAAAATCCAAACACCATAATCATCGCAAACATTAATATTTCAAAATATCCTTTGGATCGGGGTATCTTTAAGAAAAGGCGAGTTATGCTCCTCTCTGGCGCAATCCCTTTACAAGTCTTCCGCCTCCTCCCTCTGCTCTCCCTCTTCTCAACCTGCAATAGCTTACAATTAAGCGCTTTATTACTTAAAGCTTTAAAGCCAGCGAGCTATGCTGTGTGTGTGTGTGTGTGTGTGTGTGTGTGTGTGTGTGTGTGTGTGTGTGTGTGTGGTGGTGGTGGTGGTGGTGGTGGTGGTGGTGTCGAGAGGTGGGCGTTTGTGCATTGTTTTTCAGACCCAGTTTTAAATGCCTCCCCGCGCTGGGTCTATTCCCCCCACCCCCACCCACCCCCGCCCAGCCGAGAAACAAGGCTTTTCCATGGCCCAAGAGGCCATCGAGTTTTAAGATTGCAAGGCACGACTTCTAATCTCATCCTCCTCCGCGGAAAAGTACAAACAGTTCCTCAGACGAGGTCCCCCACCTCCCACGCGCTCCCCAGCTCTCCCTCCCTGCCTAGAACCCCGACAGCCTCCCCAACACCTGTGAATCATCCAGAGGCTGAACCACCGAACTATTTGCATACCGCCGCCCGCCCTCCCCAGCTCCTGACGCACACACAGCAAGAGAAGACAGGATTATGTTGTTTGGTTATTACTTCTAATCTCTCATCTAACCAGCAGAAGTAGACATTCTTGCTCATACCCGGCCCTCAGCTTCAGAGGGTCAGCCACTGTGAGTGCCTGGGTTTGCGTAATGAGTGACCCTCCAGAATTCTGTCCAGTCTTAGCCACTTTCCCTCCGGGTGTCTGGACATACATGCACCATCCCCTGGAGATGTTCTAAGAAATCCGAACATCACCCAGGCCCTGACTGCACATTCAACCGGAAACAGCGTCATCTATTAGCCCTAGGCAAACAACTCTCAACTCAAAGCCCTGCGCCCTGCAAACCCAAGCTGTAGGGTTAACTAACTCCCCTCTTCCTCTTCCCAGCTCAAGTGCTATCTCGGTGATAATTGCTCTGACGTACTTTAAAAGAAAGTGTGAGCCTTTCCCCAAATGGCCACGATTAAATGAGAACTCCAAACCTGCAATGCTGCTTTGATTCAATAATCACTCATAAAAATAGCAACCCAAGTAACCTGGTCTCCTAAGAAGCTGGTGACGGCGGAGGGGGATACCTCTTCGGACCGACCCTCCTCTTTGGAGAAAATAAATCACAACCAAAATCTACCCCAGCCACTCACATCACCACCCCTCCACTCCTCTGCCTTCCTCTCCGGTCTGACTCAACCAAAACAAGTCAGCAGGGGAACGTTTTACATATAAATTATGTTTTTGCATTATAATTGTATATACACATTACATACATTCGTATATACATACATATATTCACATATGCATGCACACACAGGCAAAAGCATAGGCCATCAGGAAAACAGTCGAAAGAGGTACGTGTTTTCCCAAGACCGTGCTAAAATGGAGTCAAAAGAATCGCTCCATTTGAATGTTTATAAAAGATTGAAATAAAAAGGGTTGCTGCAAAACGCTCGGGGAGCTGAGTCAAGCACTCCGCACCTCCCGGCTCCTCCCCTACCGCCCCCAGCCACCTTCCTCCCTGCGCCCTCCCCCAACACACTTCCTCCCCGCCCCTCGAGGAGCGGGCTATTAAAAGCTGCTGACGTCAAAGGGACGGCCATCTTTGATGAGGGCAGAGCTCACGTTGCATTGAAGACGAGACCTCGGGGAGGTCAGGAGCTGTCTTTCCTTCCCTCCCTGCCCGGTAGCTCCTTCACTCTTGTGACCCGCAGGGATCGGCGGACAGCATCCTCTGGAGAAGCTAAGGTAAAGAGCCCCCTCCCCAGACCTTGGTCCTGGCCCTGGATAGCCGCATACACAGAAGGGACCGCAGCTGACAGCCCAAGTGAGCCTGGATAAATACAAGTGTGTTGGTGCGCTTAGGGTGCGGTATTCCCTGTGTGCACTCTGCCTAGACTCTTCCTTGGGGCTACATAAAAGTATTTTCGAGGTGAGCTGTTTGGAGAAGGAATGAATGGGGACGCTGCAGATGGAGCGGCGGAAAGAAACAGCGAGGATGTGTGCAGAATAATAACTTATTCTTTTGAAACAGCCGTGGGACCCTCTTCCATCTTGGGATGCAGTTTTGGGATATGTTTAGGTTATTGGGGTTGTGGGTTTCCTTCCCTTTTCTCTGTAGAAGAAAAAGCAAAAGCAAAACACGATCTTGTCGTTCGTTCTAACTGTTGTCTTTGGGACACCGCTACCCAAGGGAGATAAGAAAAGCAGGGTGTGGGCGCTGGGGAGGCGAGAGGAGGAAGGGGGAGTTCCCGCCCTGGGCAAGCTGAGCTGCGGCGGCGACAGCAGCCTCCATGCCCCGCAGACTTGATTTATGCCGCCTGCCCCATATCAGCCGCAAGCGGGCGGGTGGTGCTGGGTGGGAGAGCTCCGCGGAGGATTGGCGCGGTGGGTTCCCCTGGAGGACTGCGGTGGCCGGAGCTCAGCACCCTGGACAGGAGTGCCCAAAGCCCGCGTCGGCGCCCTGACCTTTCAGCACCGCGGACAGCGATCAGGCTGCAGCGCCGCATTACCTGCTGCAGAGATGCCTGCCTGGCCAGGGCTGAAGGCCAAATTTTCTCTTTGAGATCCAGGTCTTACAGAAACTCTTAATAGAGCGGGCATACTAGATTAAAAGGAAGATAGAAAAATAAATCCTGTTAACAGGGATTTATTTACAGACAATTGCCTGCTCTCCTCCTCACCTCCCACGTAGCTTCAAGAAATAATAGACTACTTGTAGAAACCTTCTGTATTTTTCCCTGTGCCTTGTTCTAGACAGAAAATAAACACACTTTTTAAAACGGTCACTTATCGTCCATTATGACATGCAAATTGTTAGTTTTTTGCTTTTAAAACAGGGTAGATATGTCTGTTGATATTAGGTAGGCTGGTGTGGGCATATATGGAGATGCTAATATTATCTGTTTATAGGACAGTCCCCTCCCTATATTTTTTATTTAAAAAAATATGGATTGTCTGAACCTAGAATAAATTTTAGGAATGAATCCCTCTTCTTCCTCTATTTATCTTTAAAACTAGGTATAAGCATGCATGCACAGCCAAAAGAAATCTCAATCTCTTTGGCCATGGTTTTGGAGTTAGTATAGTTCCTATCAACACTGCTTAATGTCAGATTGATTGCTTTAGATTTTGACATTAAGAGTGGTCATCCTTGGGAGAACCCAACCATGTCCTTCAGGGTTATGCAGGTGAAAGAATCATGGTGCTAGCCTGAAACAGGAGCTGACCCCAAGATTCACTGCAATTTCCATTATGGCACTGCGGGATTTTGCTGAGGTCATGATAACTATTTTCTTCTCTGAGGCTTAGAGATTCCGCATAAGCAAAAAACATTACAAGGATAAATATCTGATTTAGATTTTCATAATTGTCATGAAAGTAGGAAGACTAAAATTATAAGCTTTCTGCAGTTGGTAAACAAGAGTAATAGTGTAAGGATCTATACATATACATATATATATTATAACATTATATAATATATGTAATGCTTTAAAGAGATCCGAGCATGAACCTTTTTAATGACCCCCTCCCAGAGGTTTTGAACTGTGCTTATTTAGTCATAACTCCAATCATCTGTGTTAAAGATACTAAAATTCCTTGTCTATGTAAAGGGTTTATTTTATCTCCAGTTGTTTGTTTCTGGGTTACTTTTCCTTTTCATGAAAAGCCATGTGTTTCCATGTATGTATATGCTGATATATTATTGTGTATAGATGTAAATTGCTTCAGTGGAAAATTATTCGAGATTATGTAGCTGCTTGGGGGTTTATAACTCGGAAATCTTCAGATATCATAAACAAGTACATTTCATTGATGGAAGGTGGAGGAAAAAACATGGACAGGAGTCTATTTAAATGCTCTAACATTATAGTGCACTCCAGACAGCTCTGCGTAGTTGCGTCAAATGAAAAGCCTAACGCTGCCTGAATTATGTGCTTGAACATTAATAATTACTGCTTGATTTATTTGGTAGTGCAAGATGAAGGAAAGGGGTACAGGACTACAGTAAAGCTATCAAAGGGTGCAGAGCTGGAAGAAAGAGGTAGTATGGACAATTATACAAATAAATATAGACCATTTAGCTGAGAAAATAAAGGAAAATGTAACTGGGACATGGATTTAATATTTATATCCCTGACAGTCTTCAGCAGGAAAATAATAAGATTTTTTTTCTTCATGTTAAGCTTGAATTTTGAAAATCCAGGACAATGTGGTGAAAGAGACAGGAGCAGAGGGGTATGAGGACAAACCAGGAGACAGTCACAAGACTCTGTGATGGTACCTGCTTGTTTGTTTATTGTTTTTTACATTGTGGCATTCCCAACACAAAATAATTCACAATTTCTATAAGCCCTTCATGGTAAAACCTCCAAGGAATTGACAATTTTACTTTTATCCTCTCAAATATGCACAGCTCCAAGGCACACTGCCCCTTAATTAGTTAGAAGCTGTTCCTAAACTCTGAATGTTAACCCCAGAGTAAAGGTTATCAGTTAACAATTGATTGCCCCTCTGGTGACACCCAGCAACTGCGTAGCAGATGGCCTTCAGGAGACCGTTTTGGCTTTGACCATTAGTAGAAACAAAAACAATTTAATCAAGAAATTGAAAGAGGAAACAAAAAATATTGTGATTTTTAAATGCTGCACTAACTATAAACAATGCTTCTTAGATTGTGAGATTGCTTTACAGTTCTAGAAAGGTAGGGAAATTCATGGTTTTGGCCTCAGCACTGGATCCATTTCTGCAATGTCATTCCTTGCCAGCAAGCACCAACCTAGTAGGAAGATATTGATCAGTCAGGAAGCACCAGATACATAAATGAACCCCAAGTGGGGTATAAAATTTCATGGTTATATGGTTTTTGACCTCAGTAAGTTTAGCATCTAGCTATCTTCATAGAAATAGTAAATAATAAAACTTATCACGTAGTACCAGAGTGAAAAAGCAGTAAAACATCAGGAAAATTTCTCAGTAAATATGACCAATAGTAAGGAATACAGTTTCGGGGTAAGGCAAAATTAAAATAGACATAGGACTTGAGCTGGCTTTGGAAGGTTAAAAAGAAATTAGAACGGTCTGCTAAGTAAACAACTTCAAGTTATGTAAGCGAAGCTATCTTTGTTCAGAGAACCCTAAAAATGTCTGTCCATTTGGACGTAGCTGAAAGCTTGTGTAGAAGAATTTTCTAGAATAGAATTAGAGGCCCTTATGGAAGGCTTTGAATGCCAAGTTTAGGATTAAATATTATACTCTAAAGTTGATTTCTGAGCAGAAACTGATATAAATAACAAAGCAACCAGGTCCTGGCTAACATCCAGGAATTGCTGCTGACAGAGTGGTTTAATCCACATAAGTAGAGGGAAATGTTAATTCATCAAGGGTGATTCATTTAAAAAAAAAATCCAGCATTTGAACATCACTTACCATCACTCTTTAGGATATATATACCTACATGGACATGTAGTCCCTGCCCATAAGCAAATTGTAGTTTCCATTTTCCATATTTAACTGGAACGAATTATTTGAGATGAGCTCATGCTAAGGAAATTAAAAAGCAGGTCAGGAACCAGGTGATCCTTGGTCCTAGAATGTACATTTGAATAATAAACGTGGTGTAGAACTCTCTCTCCCACCCTCTGAGTATTCTAAATTGGCAAATGCCCTGAGTGAGGGACAGGGAGGGGTCAATTCTGCACATGTTTCATGCTGCGTGACAAACAGAACCAGTGTCTACAAATGGGGGCCGGGGAGCTGGGATGAACTGAGGTGGAGGACAGAACACATTTCTTTTCCAGCTAAACTGGCTGATTCTTGCTGGTTTCCTATATCCCAGAGCTAGGTTGAAGTCTGAACTACATGCATTCCCCTTTTAACCTTGTAGTTACTACTCTCACGGTAGGACCTCAAAATTCCAAATACTGACAGAAAAACTAAACCAAAATAGCCAACAGTGCCATCTTTGCAGAGGAAGAAATAACAGTTACAAGTATAGATTTTGTTACTTTCCTTCTGACTATGAAATGTGAGGAGATTTCCCTCTTTTGCTATTTACCAAAACATTGGCAAGACAAGTGTGATAGGGTAATGGTTTGACCTCCAGGCTCACTGCCCAGGGGAAATTGAGGAGGTGGTGTCATCTAAGCTTTAGGAGGAGGTTGTCAAGCTGGGTCCAGAGGACCTTTCTCAGGTAAGAGGAGAGGAAGAAATGAATCACAATGTCAAGAAAGCAGGTGAGTGGAGAAACTGGTTCAAATAAATTAGTCTTATGAAAGGCAAGATACTTCCGAATTGCTATTGTTGGTATATTGTCGGTATCACTGTGTTTTCTACATAATTATCTTCATTGAGATTGCTGCATTTCTCCCCATAAAAAAGTTCAAGTGGATTCTGATTTTAAATGAAGTATGCAAACTACAGTCGGATGTGTCAGATGTAATACTAAATAGCATTTAGTAAGTCATGAATTTGATTTAAAAGGACAGAGGTACATGAGGCAGTGGCTAATCTGAAGTACTTTGGGGGGTGGGGTGCCCTGGGCCACTTCTGCTGCTAGTTCACCAAGTGTTGGTAACAACTATGTAGCCAGGTTACTCTTATCATTTTGGTTTTATAGGTGAGGTAGCTGAGGTAGAGCCAAGACAAGCTAAATGATGTATCAGAGAGCAGAACCAGGAATAAATATAGTCAGCTCAACTACAGAGCCCAGGCTATAAGCTAAATGGAATGTGTTACTTCTTGTATAATCACTTTCCCTACTGGCCAAATGAATCACAGTGAATATATATTGATTGATTGGTAGATAGAAGACAGACAGACAGATGATAGATAGATAGATAGATAGATAGATAGATAGATAGATAGATAGATTGACTGATTGATTGTGTGCTAGGGATTGAACCCAGATAACTGAGTATGCTAGACAAGCACCCAATCCCTAAACTACACTACAGGCCTCTGCACATGATTTTTTTTCCCATCTTTTCCTCCTCATTCGGGTAGCAAGGCATTCCTGTGAGGATGCTGTTTGGGAGCCAGGAGCCCCACTGCTATCCTGAAGCAAGTGTTTATAATTTCCTGTTTCTGAATCAGTCTTTTAAAAACCCTCTCGAGCACTATAAAACTTGATCTCCTCTTCCACGAGCTGTGGCGGTCAGTATTGCTGCCATGCTGATGCAGTTGAAATCCCCCAGTGACGTGTGTGGGTCTCAGAAGAAAGGCTTTCAACTCCCATTGTCCCAGCAATGCTGTGGTTACCAACCTGCCTTCACAGATCGTATGATTCATGCATCCCTGGTATCATATCCCTTTCCTAGTCCCTTTTTATCCCCCCACAGAAACATTATTTGATATCATCTTTCTAGCCAGACAAGAAATCCTGGCTTTTGCCTCAAAGCTCTGTTCTACATTGTTACTGCTTTCATTACCAGCCCTCCTTAGATTTATAGTCACCTGGTATATACTATATTCTACAGCCTTCCCAAGCATTTTTTTAATTCCTTTTTAAAATAAATCATTTTTAAAGTTTCATTTCACGATTCTGCTTTGATCAACTCCCGTGTTTTACTTAAGGCAGTTTATTGGCTGTTAATTTCTAACTTTTGCTTTTCATCCGCCACTCAGAATAGAGAAGGAATGCCTATGTAGAATTTCTGAACTGCTACGTATTTAAAAAGTAATATTTCTGTATGACCTGAATCTCATAATACTGATAATCAGTACAAAAATTGATCACAAGGGCTGAGGTTATAGTTCAGTGGTTGAGCACTTGCTTACCATTTGTGAGGCCCCGGGTTCTAGCCCCAACACACAGAATTCACATACCTCAGAAAAGACTGCTTTTCATCTTTATAATCGACTGCAGATTGCAGTGTCGTTTCATCCAGGTGAAGTGTTACAAGGCAAGAAGAGATCAGATTGTTTGCTTATTTGTTTATTGCTAACTCACAAACATTAACCTTATCATCAATTAACCTGCTGTTATAATCAAACTTGTATCCCCAACAGAGATGGGGGAGGGGAATGCTGCTTAAATATTAGTGTCTTCTTTTCAATCAATCTAGAGAATGTGAATTTTCAATGTTTGCTTGGGGTTAATGCTAAATGACTGCTCTGCTAAATTTACCAATTGTTGTTTGATCAAAGAAAAACATATCTGACCCTTTTGCTGTTGTTGTTTTGTTCTGATAATCCCAAAATGGACGGATCTGTACTGTCTGCTGACCCACTTCTTGTCTTCCAAGGTGGTCGGTCCAGTTTTGTACTTCAAGGGTAAGGTGACTTTCTTCCAAAGTGACAAGTTCTACAAACTGACCAGCTGGGCTCAGCTTCCCTTTTCACTTCTGTTATTCATATGACACTAGTTCTAGATTTTTGAACTTAAAAGATGAGATCCCGTGCCTGCAGGCTTGAATCAGTAGTTTCTGCCTTATACTGGGCAGCATGGGAAGAAATGAAAGCCTCTCCGATGCCCCCCTGAGGCCAGAGTTCAGCCCTGCACTGCTGCCTCATTGCTGTTTTAGAGAATGCTCTCATGAGCTCTGAGAGCCTGGCAAACTGGACTGGATTCCCTTTCTATGGAGAGTGTGGGGTAAGCTGTTGATTGCTTTTATTTGTATATCTCTGTTGTGCAACTTCAGAAAACATTGATTGTAAAATGCAAAAGAGTGAATTCCTTAAATTCCCCTGCAGTTAGTAGAGGTTGGTCTGGTGGCTAGCCATAGACAAATCATACTGTGACTTCTTTATTGGTAAATGGAAAGTGCAGGGAGATAAATGACAGAAAGCCTGCTGGGAAAAACATCAGTAAACTGTTTTTATATGAGGTAGTCCTGTCAAATGTTCTTTATTTTAATAAGAAAGTTCATTATTAACTTCTTGATGAGAAGAGCTTTACTAGAAATCAAAATCATATTCCTGATTTATGTTTGAAAAATTACTGAACATAACAGGCATTTCTAACATGACTGCCCATGAATTCCTCAAACATCATCAGCGGTTACTGTGACACTTTCATTCATTCATTCAGCAAATGTTTTCTGAACAAGCTGCCATTTACCCAGAAATCTCTGTTCTGATTCTGTAGATACAGCAGTAAATAAGTATGTTTCTGCTCTCAGTATGACAGGCTGAGGATACCCTATCCAGACAGTAGTATTTTAGGAGACATGTTTCAAATAGGATCTTTTTTTAACACAACTTAGAAAAGAACTTGGGAGGCTATAAAGATGGCTCAGTTAATAAAGTGCTTGCCTTGCAAACACAGAGACCTAAATTCAGTCTCCAAAACCCACATGAAAAACACGGAATGGTGACACATGCTTGCAGTCTCAGTGCTGGGAAGACAGAGACAGGAGAAATGGGGCTCACTGGCCTGCTAGTCTATCCTAATTGATGAGCTCCAGGCCAATGAGAGACCCTGTCTCAAGGAAGGCAGATGGCATTCCTGAATTTCTGGCATTCCTGAAGTTGTCCTCTGGCCTCCACACATATAAGCACCCAAATGCACGAAAAATCATGCATGCCCAGGCTCGTGGGCACACACACACACACACACACACACACACACACACACACACACACACACCACGTTAAAAAAAATTCAGCATAGCAGTTGATCTGATCAAAAGGTTTCTTGTACTAGTCAGTACCCATCTTTCAGCAAGATTACTATATCATGAATGAAGATATCGATAGGTTTTTCTGTACCCCTATAATAGGTTTCCCCACTGACGTGGTAAGTCAGATCAAGCTGAATTAAAAAGTAAAAGACCAAGTTTATTTGGGTAAAGCACTCCCAGGTGACTCTCCAGCCCCCAGAGATTGAGGGGGCGGGGAGAGGGGAGTAGGAGAAAAATCACACTGCTGATCTAAAGGAGATGGCTTAAATACCCTGTAGGCCCAGGGATGATGATGTATCCTCCACAGTGCCCAATCATAACACTTTAGGCATGGTCTTGAGCAGCTAGCAGCTTCAGGGGTTGGGAGAGCCACTGTTTCCATGGAACTGAACTTTTAGTGACTTTTTGTTATTGTTGTTGGAAATTCTCTGAGGGCGGAGTTTGGAGAGAGAAAAAAATGGGGGGCTTTTGCAGAAAGCCAGCTGGAAGTCCCAGCCAAACATATATAAAGAAACATGCTTGGTCACCTAGACTAAACAAATAAGTAAGATACGACTGCATAAATTTGTATTCATTTACAAGGGAATCACTAGATGCCTTATTTATATCCCTTAAATACAGTTTTGTATTTCAGCATCCATCTTCATAAGGATATCTCCCTGACTAAATCACTTCTTACCAAGGAAAAAGAAGGAAGAGTTAAAAAACATGACATCTCCTAGGCCAGAAAACTTACTCTCCATTCTGAAATTCATGGAACAAAGCAAAAACAAGATGGCCAAGAGAGAAGATGCAGTATTTTTGTACCTTTGTCCCTGGGAAGCTCCCCATTATGGGCCATCACTCAGAGATTCAGAATAAAGTAGTATATAGGTTAGCTCCCCAGCCCCTATTTTTAGAATTTGACTTCTGTTTATCATTTAACAGTGTTTCCACCTCCCGTGAAAGTTTATGGCATAGCTTTATAATTACCTACCTATGCATTTCTCTTCCTTAGTAGAAAATGGAAGCTCTAGAGATCAGAGACAAAAGCTCTTGATTCCTTAGTTTGCTCCATGTACCAGGTATGTAGGAATGAGTGAGTGACTGGGGATATTCCCACTTCTTTATAGAGAGATGAATTCCACCCATTTAAGTAGTTCTGCCTTTTATTGACCAAACATTTCAATCAGGAAAAGTGCAGTAATTTTTCTGTAGCCCTGCAAGTAGATTCATCCTAAATGTTGGAATAAAATTGTGTATGAAAGCAGTGCTTTGGCTCACCTCCAACTACCAAACTATAACAAATAGTTCAATATTCTACTATGCTCTTTTATCATCTATGAGCCAGGGGTTAAAAATGCTAATGAAGAACAGAGAATTCTCAAGAAAAGTAATTCTAAAGGCAGAATTATATTCAGAGATTAAAAGCCATTAACTAAAAGTGATTTAAGTCATTTTCTTATAACAAAACAAAGCTGTTTAGCATACAAAATGCATACATTTAAAGCTCTCTATCATTCTTTAGTATCAAATGATATTTTTAATCATTGCCCATATATATACTAAGGCATTGATTTATGTTTTTGGCCAGCCCTTGTCTTCAGAACCACACACTGCTTTATTAAGATCAGCATGGTATATACATGCTATCCATGTTGATTTGGCTCTCTGTAAAATGTCCTCTAACTTCCAGCAGCCAGCATCTTCTTTGTTAAAAGGGAAAAACATAGATTTCAGCATGATGTAGTATATCAGCCTCATTTATCATAGGAAACCCAATGTATATCACCAACTGAACAATGAATTGTGTACATCTTTTCCTCTATACTGTATCATGAAATAAGTTTAAAAAACTAGTAGACAGTAATTCTGTACTCTATTTTCTGCAGAATATACAGACATTGTTACTGAATGACCACAAAGACAATAACAAAAAATTGACTAAATGCCTGCTACATACTGTACTCAACTCTTGGCTTAGGTTATTTCACATAATCTCTCTGGAAACATCTAAACTGTTTGGAGCTCAGTCCATGTTTTACATTTTTCCTCTCTACCCATGAGTTTTCCACATTTACACATAATCCATTGAGACCCTCTAACACAGTAGTTCTCAACCTTCCTAACACTGTGACTTTTTAATACAGTTTTTCATGTTGTGGTGACCCCCAATCATAAAATTATTTTCATTGCTACTTCATGACTAACTTTGCTACTGTTATAAATCATATTGTAAACATCTGGTACACAGGATATCTGATATGTGTCCTCCATGAAAGTGTTGTTTGACTCCTCAAAGGGGTTGTAATTCACAGGTTGAGAACCACTGTTCTAACAGAAAGCATGCTGCCCTTGAGTCAGCAAAACACTAACAGTATGGTCTTCTGGGCTAAGTTGGGTGCATATGACAGTGTGAGTGACCAGAGAAAACTAGAAGTTCCGATGAGTTCACTGAGCTCTGGATAGAGCAGCAGAGGCTGCAGAACAGCCCAACCACTGAGCTGTATGACCTTGAACAACTCACCTGAACAGAACTGAGCTTTGGCGTTCACACATGTTAAAAGAAAGTGAGGGCTACTATGGACATCAAGTGGCCCTATGGAGCTTCTGCTGTGAGTACAGTTACCTCTAGCACTCTGAAAGGGGAAAGAAGATTTCTTGTGTTCCATTAGCCAATGTTTGCCATGGCATATTTCTCATATTCTTTATTGCAGGTCATCTGAAGAGGATATGCTTCCTTTCTTCTTTATTGTGTTGTCTTTTTAGAGAACCAACAAACAGGTCACGATATTACATTACTTTTTAGCTTTAACAGCATGCATGATAAATTGGGAAGATGTATCAGGAGTACTTGATTTTTCAATTTAGGGGAGGATTTTAAAATGCCTTTGATAGCATCTCTGCTTTGGGAACGGCCTCATGATTCTTAGAATGATGTTTAGATACCCAAAGAAGCTCAGTTTTTATTTAACAAAACACTAATCCCCCTCTTGCCTTATGCATTGGATTTTAAGGACCCTTGAGGAGGAAAAAAGAAAATACAAAAAAAAAAATTGGTTTCCTGTATAAAAGAAATGTACTGCAAGCTATTCAGTGAACAGTTACCAAAACTACATCTGTTGGTACTATTTTGTACTCACTCACCTTTCTGCTGAGGGGTGCGGGGTGGGGTTAGGTTTTTTTTATCAGATATCACATGCATGTGTATGTTTTTTTGTTATGTGCATACAATATACAAGCAAAGACATGTAAATAATTTGGTACCTGATTCTTGCATATATTCAAAACATTTAGCTTCATAAATAAATGTTAATAAGCTAATAAACATAAAATGCACATAGGCAAGGGTTTTTTTGGGGGTTTTTGCTTGTTTTTTGGTGTTTTGGTTTGTTTGTTTGAGAACACAGGCAAATCTTATGTACAGCAAAATGCCCTAAGGTTGCCTACACAGTAAGATTTCCTGCCAAACATGGAGAAGATTTCCCAAGATATTGTATGCAACAATGACTTCCAGTCTGCTTTGGGAAGAAACTCTGCAGATCTAATCCTATAAGGCAAATAATCCTGTAGGGAAAAGTTCTTAAGGCCCCTATTATGTTCACATTAGTATCTGCTGTGTGATAGTTATCATAGTCCTATCTATTGTAGTTAGCTTTAGATTTAATCTCTATAGCAACATACTGAGTGGTACATTCTATTTTCCACACTTACATAGGATAGTTTTTGGTCAAGATATTTCTAAGGGTCTTACGGTGTTAATTGCCACCCTCCTCCACATGAAGGAGCTTATACATAGATAAGGAGGAGTGACTAAAACAGCTGACATTTTGTTTGAGCTAGATTTGGAGAGAGATAGTGGTAACAGCCAAACTCAAGTTACCAGACTTCCTCCCTCTTTCTAGTATTGGAACCTGTAAGAACAGAGGGTTGCAGAAATATGTGAAGTCAGATAGAGAAGCTAGAAAACCTTGGGTCTTACTCTTTGGAGGAGCAGAACCAACCTGCCTCAGTGAGCTTACAGTTTTGAGATGCAGAAAATTTAACTTGACTGTGGACATGCAGATCTTAAAGAAAAAATCAAGTGAAAGCCTGTGTTATGATGCTCACTGCCTGTTTTTTTTTTTATCTCACAGAGCACTATAATGATGGCGCAAGGGCCAAATAAAGGGTGGAGGAGCTGTTGAAAGCTATCTCCTCAATACTAGTCATGCCAAAGAGTGGAGATCCCAATCTTGTGAGACAGGATGAGAATTGATGAGCTCTTGTTAGTGAGAAAACTATTTCCTCCAACTTCTACTTCTGACTTAGTACTAAAGATGCTGTTGTTGGGCAGAATGGATTAAAGGATAAGGAAGGTATCTGTCTACAGGATAAGGACAAGGGCCAGAGGTGTGTGTATGCGATGGGGGCAAGGAGGCAGACTCCTTCTCAAAATTGGTTTCTTGTAACACTGGCTATATTCCAGAAGCCTTCCCTTAAAGCTAGTTAAAATTTAGAATCTCAGAAGTCCTGTTCCTCCACCTATAGTCTTGCTTGCAGCTTCTGTAGGATTCAAGAAAGCAAAGATGCTCCAGATATGACAGCTAAAGCAATGCCTGCCTGTCACTGCCCCTCTTGCCTCCACAATAAATGGCCTGCCTCCGAGTAGGATCTATGAGTTTTAGTTTTCTACCTTGGTCAAAATACCAATGGCCCTTGGAAAAGGGATCCTCATAACTCATATTTCTCTCTCTTTTTGCCTTCTCTTGTCTGGAATCATAGACTTAAAGATCTGGCATAAACCTGTAAATTTGTATTTTTAGAAAGGAAGAAATCCCATAGTCCAGACATAACTGCTCACCTTGGTGGCTAGTGAGTCCTAAAGCCAGTACTCCTACTGAATCACACATCAGTGCTTCTTTACTCCTGGCAACTCTGCCTCATCTCTTCTAGATTTCCAGTCTTAGGCACGTTCATTCTTCTGAAGGGAATCTCTCTACCTATTTTTACCCCAGAAGTTTTTGGTCTCAGATAGTGAACAACCTCAAAACAAGATATAAAAATTTGCTATGGTTTAAACTGTCAAAAAAAGTTTCATGAATAGTAGTTTTCTAATTAAATGGCGATTTGAGTGTTGCATATGGTTTTAAAAAGCAAATGTAAATTGGCTTTGATAAAAGAGTTATTTATTGGTTTAAACGTTTTTAAGTAAACGTCGAACAGTCAAATCACAGGAAATAATGAGAAGGCAATTCAAACAACCAAAATGAGCATTCAAACACTCCCCAAATAAATGATCTCTCCTCCCACTCCTTCTACCTCTTTCCTGCTTTTTCTCTAATTCTCCCCTATCTGTCTCTACTACTTTATGTACATTGAATTCCCTTTCTTTTGTTGAAACCACTTCCTGCTTCCACATAGTGCAAGCATGGCATGATTAAATACTCCCTGTGGACCTACTACAGACAAGGAATTGCCTCTGTCACTTGGACTCTATGTTCCAGATTCTCTCAGAATTCCTGTAATGGGTCCAGCTTGGACCAGGTGTCCAATCAAGTGAGACAGTATGAAGCACCATGGGAATGTATTACAAGTTAGAGCTACACAGTTTAATCAAGGGATGGAGCCAGTTTCAAGTCAGACTCTATGGAGCTGGTGGGTGTGGTTGCTCAAACCTGTAACTCCAGTACCCAGAAGAATCCTGAGTTTCAGTGATAAATAATAAAATCCTATATTTTTTTAAAGCACAGACATATAAATGCCACCCCCCCAAAAAAAAATAGGTTGAATATAACATCTTCTGCTTTAGTGGAAAGAAATTGTGTTAGAAAACTTAACAGTTTCAAAGACAAACACCTTTTACATCCTCTTGAATTCATACTTTGTGGTTCAATAGGATAATCCTTCCTTATAAAAATTCATCAAATACTTGTTGTTCCCCCAGTACATTTCAGGCACTGTTCCAAGCAATGAGAATAAACAGAGGACACAGCATCGTGATAAAACCTACCTTCTAGTAGGTTGACAATAATTGACAACGTTGTGAACAAAATAATACAGGACAGGGGATAGTCTAGTAGCACCACAGGGTAGAATGACAGTCTAGAAAGGGTAAAGACAGGATTCTCTCAAAGGTGATGCTGGGCACTTAAGCAAAAACCAAATCATCTCTGGGCTCAGTGATGAAGTAGTCCCTTCGGTATCTGATTCCATCACTGACCACCAACAAGGCCAAACTAGACTGTGATCTGAACAATATAGATTCATTTTCCCATTGTTGTCTCTTTTTTCTCCCAGATTCCAAGACCAAAGATACCTATTGCTACAGGTACAGAAAGAAAATAACTATAAAATCTCTATGGCCCACAGTGGCAGGGGAAGAGATAACCTGGCCCCTGGTCCCAGTCTTTCTTCCTCAGGCTCATTTTTTTTTCTTATCATGATCATATTATGGGCCCAGATATATTGACAGATGAGTTGGGACAAGTATAGCCTCTGTAGGCTGAAGGACTCCGATTAACACCAAACCTAAAAGCTTTGCACTGAAGATTAAATTAAGTAGCAAATTTTTTGTTAAGCCTAAGCTTCACACTTACACTTCTTCCTATAGCCATTAATATATGGGCATCAGGAAGGCATATATAGCCTAGTGGGAAAAGATGCTAATATGTGCCCCAACCAGCCATAATATTCAGCTATGTCAAAATTTCCTTAGATACAAAGGGGGAAGGTAAAGAGATAACTTCCTGTGTATGCATCTACTAATTAGAACTTGTTTCTCAGTCACCAAAGGGGACCTAGGTAAAGTTGAGTCATCTCTGGCCCAGTGGGAAGGTAACCATTAAGAATTAGCATCTAATTGGGTGATGGAATGCAGGAATATACATAGACCATAAAAAGAAAAAACTGGTTCTAAATGTGCACGTAGACTACTACATGGTACCACTGCACCCACAAGCTGAACTTCTAGCTCATGTCCTAATTTCACTTGCTCTAGTCTCTTTTTGCTCTGATGTTCTAGGAGTCTAGTCTGCATTTCCTCCTTTCTTCCTTCCTTCCTTCCTTCCTTCCTTCCTTCCTCCTTCCCTCCCTCCCTCCCTCTCTCCTTCCCTTCCTTCTTTCCTTTCTCTCTCTCTCTCTCCTCTCTCTCTCTCTCTCTCTCTCTCTCTCTCTCTCTCTCTCTCTCTCTCACTTAACATTAGTCTCATTCCTATTTTTAAATTAACATTAGTTTCAACTTTGATTCTTAAAATGAGAGTTAGTTCTTCACCTCAAAGCTTGAGATTCCACATTAATAGACCTTTCATGTGCTATATCTTCCCAGTCTAAACTCTGACCCAGTAAATCAGAGCTGGCCTCTTGGTGAAGTGGATAAGGCCCCTTTTTATCACTGCTGACATACTTCTTTTGTATTTGACAGGTTAGTGATGCAAATGAACTATACCTTCTATAAGCAGACTTGCAATTTATCAGTTCACTTACCAAACAATTGTACTGGTTCAGCATGCATCCATTTAATGATAGTTGCTTCTTTTTACTAGCATGTTTTCCTACTGTGATCTAATTTTGCAACTTCTCGTAAGCTCTGTAAAGAAAGATGATACTAATAAGTACCTTGCAAGTATAAAAATTGGTGCATAAGAAAGTTGACTGGCCTGAAAAAGATTACCTATGTAATCAACACCAGAGCCTATTTGAGGATGCAGGTTGACCAGATGTCCAATTCTTGTGTCTTATTCCTATTCCATAAATAGAAAAAACTGATTCATCAGCTTGATAAATATAGACACTTGTTTTATTTGGCCAATAATAGATTTGCAAACTCTTTGATCTGAGTATCTGAGAGTAGTATATTTCCTTTCTTATTAACACTAATTCATCTAATATACTAGTATCTTAGTATCTTCTTAGTCTTAGTATCTTCTCAGTCCTGTAGATGTGAACTTGCTTCCATTGCTTACCAAAATTATTAAATTTTTTGTGCTTCCATAATGTTCTAAAATCAGGAATGACTAGGGTTTTTGCATTTCCTCTTTCTTGTGAATGTTTTCATAAGTTATATCACTATTTTGAGAAACAAGGTTGAGCAAGCAACCTGCACTAAATAAACCACCATGTTTTTATCTGAAAAGAATTGCAAAGGACTTAGCTTTTTGTTCTTTTCCACTGGCGGTGTGGTGAGGTCTATGGGTACCTTTTCAGAGATGCATGTTTTAATATATATAAAGCAAAACACATGAGGTTATTGTCTTAGTTACGGTTTTTATTGCTGTAAAGAGACACCATGATCATGGCAACTAGTAAATGAAAACATTTAATTGAGGTGGCTCGCTTACAATTTCCATTTTCATCATCATGGTGAAAAGTGTGGCAGCATTCAGGCAGACAGTGCTGGAGAAGCTGAGAATCCTACATCTTGCAGACAACAGGAATATACTGAGACACTGGGAAGTATTCTGATCATAGGAAGCCTCAAAGTCCTCTCACACAGTGACACACTTCCTCCAACAAGGACATACCCACTCCAACAAAGTCATACCTCCTAATAGTGCCACTCCCTATGAGATTCTGGGGATCAATAACATTCAAACTATCACAGTTACATACAAAATTAATTATATTGAAATATAATTATCAGAATACTCTTCAAGGCAGATTTGTGATAGTGATATGTGATCTCTTCAAAATTATAGCACCAAATAGTTATAGTAAGTTTAATTACTACAATAAGTTTAAAGTACTAGTGAGAGTGTAAGACAGTTAAAGATTCTGCACCAACTATAAAGTGATATAAAGCCATCTGAGGTGACTGGTGACAAATCATACCAAGCCCTCTGTGTGGCAGGGTAGGAGGAAGCCAGCTGTGCAGAAGGAGAAGACCCACATATTATCCAGGCATTAGTAATAACTTGGAGACCCTGAACAAATATTGTGTTGTGAAACAAACCATCCTATTATATAATGACTTGAAACCTCAACCATCTCTTATTAAGTATGTTCATTAAGTACATAGTTCTTCAGGCAGATGCTTGAGTAGCTGAAGCATGTGTTCACTTCCATGTGGGTGGTTATTGCTGGCTTTTAGCTAGGGCATCATTGGTGCCAGAATCATTTGCCTCCCATGCAAAAGGCTAGCCCTAATGTTCCATATGGACATAGTGGGTGTTGCAGAGTTCCTCAAAACAATGAGAGAAGGTAGGCAGGGAGTAGGGAGGCACCACCATGTATTAAAAAAAATTCACTGTCTGTTTAGGCTACATGGGCTATTCTATTGAACCAAAGAAGTCACATAGCTAAGCACAGAGCATATGTGAAAGAGGAATTATGGATATTGGGAAGGGAATGATCATAGTCAATTTTTACACAACACACATATGTGTATATAACGCTGTGCACCAGTCTTGAAAGCATGAGTAAGAAGAAGTTTTGTATTGGCCCCAGGCTAGGCATGGAGCTTTGCCTGTCCATCCTGAGACTAGACATCTTCTACTCAGTTACATAAACCAGGAAATTTAGCCAGGGATCATTCTTATGTTACCAACACAGGTTTTCCAATGTCTCTCCAGTCACTGTTGGAACCCTAAGTGAAAGAATTGGATGCCTTTTACCCAAAAGGACATCTGGAACATGAACCTTGTCTTTCCAAGGAAGCTGAGCCATCACAGACCCAAATACCATGTAAATTCAGGAGGCAAAAAAAAGGAGAAAGATTTTTTTCTCCCTCAGAACATTGAACATTAAAGATGAGTATGCCTCTCTGGTTTTGAACTAGAAAAATAAATGCAAACACTTTACTGCTTTGTGATATTTCTCTATCTGATGAAATTTTACTTACACCTGTCTTGGTAAAGGCAATTGTAGTTGAAGTTTTTTCTCTGTCTCTCCAGACGTGTCTCACATTCAAGCAAGAAAACCATGGTTTCTCCTCTAATTATAGGAACCACCTATAATGTTAGAAACAACTCTCAGCCAGCCCTCTTCCCAGCGAGCACCAGCAAAGGGAACCCCAAGGGAGGAGGCACCAGAAAATAACCCTGAAGGCTTTGCAACTGTGCCACTGCATCATGGAAAACAAGCCAGGCAACTGACTGGAAGCCCTCAGAGCGCTCACCTATATCAGTCCATAGGGTAGCAATGAGCAGCCAGCTCACAGGGTCACCCTGCCAGGCATATTCCAAGAGTGCTCAATCGAAGGCTGCATGCTCTTTAGACTCAGTTCTGACACCAGATGGTAGATCCCTGAAGATCAACCCCTGGGCAGATGGTCTGACTACTTTTTTCAGGTCCTGTACCAATCCAAAGTCAAAACATAAAGTCTTCTCAATTATTTAGTTAGAGTGCTGTGTTACTCTGCCTCCATCCGGAAGCAGAGCCTGCTTGAAGACTGTGGATACCTGCAATTAACCTGGGCAGTGGTTTTAGGTTTTAGTGCTGGCAGGTGAGGAAGGAATTTAGATGAGTCTTCAAAGGGAGCTGTGCAGAGGTCATTGATGAGCAGGGTGACAATTGCTGAGGCCGTTCTAGCTGGAGGCCCCTTCTGGGAGAGAGTATACAATATGTGCAAATACCTTATGTGAACGGCAGGGAAGTGAGAGTCCTGTGCAGGACTATTACAATTACTAACGGCTGCTCCCTGGGGTTAACCCTGCCCCCAGCCTTGTGAGAAGGTAGGCAACTCCTAAAACTAAGAAAACCCTAAGGCTGTTTGTGCCATTTGCAAGAGGCAAAGAGCAGCAGAAGCTCTCAGCATGTACAAGAATGGTGGATGGTGAGGGACATAGGTGACTATCAACAAGCTGCTACAATTTTGCAAATGGTTATGGCAAGATACCCCAAATATCCCAGGAGCCATCTCCAACTTTGGGATGTTGGCATCTTAGCCATTCATTGATTCAGCACACCGTCACTTGGGCTCCGAGCGTGTGTCACTTACTCAGCATCCATGCACTGAAATGCAGGGAGGTACAGTATGTTGCCATTTGTCCCTCACCTTTAGAACGGCAGAGCCGAGACTCCTTATAGGAGCTTTCTTCAGGACCTAGTTCCAGCCGCTGTAAGCCTGGTCCCAGTCCCAGTTAGGCAGGGATTCTAGTCTCCTGCTGATGTCAACCACAGCTCAACCTTGCTTATCCCTGTCACCACCACTATTTCTCCAGACTCTTTCCCCTTTCCCTTCTTTATCTCTCTTGTTATTGAGTTGGCACCAAGGAATTCACTCATGTCTCTTGGGTATGCCAAGCTCTCTCCAGCACCTTCTCCTTCTCCAGAAGCTCTTCCCCTGGGCACTGTGTCCGCTCTCTCCAAGTTGATAACATCACTGAATTTCTGAGTTCTTAAACACTCTCAAACACCCCTATTCTCCCCTCCCTCACATCTGTGTTCCCTCTGCTGGCATGTTTCAAACACAGAGGCAGGAGCTACTGTGTCTGACATTTGAATAAAGAGGCATCAGAAAACCATTTCTCTGTGGCAACTTTCACTTAGAAGGCTGATTTTCCCTGTGACTCCAAAGCTTTTTCTTTTTTTTAAAGTAGCAGGCCAATATGTAAGTCCAAGATCAATGTTGTTGATATTGTAAAATGGTGTGGGGTACAGAGAGAGGTTAATTAATTCTAGCCTGACAACAAAGAAGAGAAGCATTGTCCTCAGGGTCTTGAAGAGGATACTGCAGCTACCAGCCAAGACTGTACTGCCCAGGTGCCAAAACCCATAAAGGGGATGGGCAGGCATGGGGGATGCTGGAAGGCTCTGTGGTACATTCCATGTAGGCATGGGAGATACTGGAAGGCCCTGTTGTACATCCCATGTAGGCATGGGGGATGCTGGAAGGCCCTGTTATACATCCCATGTAGGCATGGGGGATGCTGGAAGGTTCTGTGGTCCATCCCATGTAAGCATGGGAGATGCTGGAAGGCTCTGTAGCCAGCACCAACATCAGGGAGTTGCTAATGTACTCTACCCCTCACAGGCCCCACACTGAAAATAAAGTTAGGACTCAAAGAACTGGGACATGGCTCAGTGGTAGAGCACGTTCACAGCATACACAAGACCCTGGTGTGATCCCTGGCACAACAAAATGAAGAAAAGAAAAACCTAAACAAGTGGGACAGAAGTTGCTGATGGAAAATACCCTGGTATAGGTCAAAGAGTGACAAATCTACCATTTAAATGACAAAAAAAAAGAAAAAGAAAAAAAGGAAGTCTAGAGTGTTTTAACAGAATGCAAATATTGGGGATGCCTTTAGACCTGCTTTAAAACCCCAGCTTACATCCCTCTCCAGGGAATTTTTGAACCTCTCAGAATGTCGTGACTCTTCTGTGGCCTCAGGGAATAATTGAGCGTATGTGGCTTAATGATGGGAACAAGTTCTGAAAAATACCGGGTGTTCTCTACTGTGTGAATGTCATAGACTGTGCTTGCTCAGATAGATGGAGGTTAGTCACTCTAAGTAGGTTCTTTATGAACCAAGAGACTCGATATACATGGAATGGACAAGACAACATCGGGGTTAACAGGGATTATTGTTATTACACAAGTGGTTGGTTTTGTATGGTGTTAGGGATTGACCCTCAAGGCCTCATGAATGCTCGAGAGGTACTGTACCACTGGGCCATCCCCATGCTCCAGAATATTGTTTTAGTCAATACTTTTCATAAATGGTAGCATACTCTAAGGTAATGATAGGAAGGATAACACAGTGAATAATATGAACAAATGGCATGTTTATTTATTATCATTATCAAGTAGTATTACTATACAGAAATATGTGCTTTGGCCTTTCTATTGCTGGTAGGCCACTTAGCTTTGTTTACATCATTGCTCTCACAAATATCACCAGGTGAGTACCCACATTAGTATAGATACCATCATTCCATGAATTCTTCAACTCCATTATAATGGATGTGAACCCAGGGATACATGTGGTCTGTTATTGGCCACAACATCACTACTCTGCATGACCATATGTAAAATTCACAAACCCATCAATGACATTTCAACTAATGGCAGTGTTCTGAAGAAAATCCAAACAAGAACAGAATGAATGAGGGGACACTCTAGATAAGAGCAGGATTTCACACAGGTATTCTGGCTTTGGAGCTTAACTGAATTCTTCCTAGGCCCAGATATACACACCTTTTAATTTTTTCTCACTGTTTATATTTTTATTTTTGGAAATCAAGTCTTGCTATACTACCCAGGCAGTTCTCAAACTAGTGGGCTCAGGCAGTCCTTCTGAGCCTCCTTGCCACCTGGAAGTCCAAGCAGATGCCTCCATGCCTGGCACTGTCCACTTTTGAAAATACAAAGTGGACTTAATTTGGTGGCTGCAGGCACTGGTACAAGCATTGGAGAATTACTTTAAAAGGAAATGGCAATTTTCAAATATTCCCAGACCCTAAACCAAGTGCACTAAGTATACAGTCATTCCCACACTCATCCAGATTAAGTGCAATGGAAACTCAAATTTTCATTTAGAGATAGGGAAACTGAGATTCCATGAGGAATGTATCAGAGATCTGATTTCCTTCCCTTGGTGGTCCTCTAGAGCAGGTTCCTAGACAGTGCATGCTGCTACCTTAGAGCAGCCTCGGTGCACATGGCACAGTGAGAGGCCTCCCAAAGCCTTTTCAGCTGCCAGCCTCCTCAACTGCGTGATTTGGATGTTTGCAGGCCAGCTCCACCTGACTGCCTGAGTTGGGGCCTGCGGCTATTTTTCTGACTTTGATTGCTCAATCTGCAATCATGATCCAAGGACAAGTGAAGCCTACCGAGCCCTAGAAGAGCAGGCAGGGGGGCTCTGGAGCGGTCCTCTTTCAGGGTTTGCTGTTAGCAACCTGGGGAGTGATGTAAGTGGCCTCAGTGCTCAGTGGAGCCAGCAATCTCAGCGGGGTGGTCTGGGGGCCCTGGCAGTGAGCTAGAGAAACATCTCAGTGAAACTGTTGCTGGAAAAACAGGACTGCCCAGCCACCATGCTGAGCCTTCCGGAGGGCCAAGCCTGGGGTCTAGGGATGTGGCCCTGCTCAACAGAGACCCAACCAGGTTTCTCAGTGTGGGCTTTCTGGCCAAGGCTCTTGCTGTTCTTCTCTCCTCCAGGTAGCCCAGCTTTGGGCTTGGATCGGGACAGACCTCAGTGGGGTAGGCTAGCAAGGCAGATGCAGTTGGGGGGGGGGGGAGGGCTTCAGCAGCATCTTAATTCTATGATTCATGGGTAGTCTGGCAGAGTTCCCTGAGCCTCGTTGGGTTCAGCACTCTACGTCTCCATCCTCACAGCTCAGGAATCTCCTACGGCCTCTCATTAGCCACACATTTCTCCAGCCGCCATTGCGTGCCAGCTGCTTCCCCAGGCAATGGGCAAACAGATGACCATAACAGGGAGGGCTCCTCGTGCAGTAGTATTTTAAAGATACAGGCATCCAACAGACAAAGGGACAAGGAAAATACTGGCTAGAGACAGGAACTCCGCTGGAAATTAAAGTAAGGTGAGGTGATAAGGCTGGTGATGGGGAAAATCTTTCTGCAGAGAAGTTTAAGCTGATACCAGATGCTGAGATAGGATCGGACGTGAGAAGATGGAGAGAGCGTTTCAGTTGATGTACAGCCACAGGCTAGGCCAAGCCTGGTATTGGAAGAGTATCGTTCGGCCGATACTGTTGGAGGGGAATGGAAAGAACTGTTAAGAAAGGATCAGATGAGCCAGGTGTGTGAGCCTGGTGAGGAGTCTGGTTTTGGGTGAAGACCCCAAAAGGCCTAAGAATTTTAACAATTCTTAGATTCTGATGTATCTCTGGAGCATAGTGGAGCAAGAATGAGAACAAGCCTACTGCAGTTCCAATTGTGCCTATGGGTAAGGAAACAGGCACAGAGAGGAAGGCAGCAAGACTTACTGAGAGCTTCCTGCTAGACAGAATCAGCCAGCAGAACAAGCACCAACAGTCCAGGCCACTAGAGAACCCTACCTATCCTCCCTCTGTCACACCCAGTGAAGAATGGAGGCCGAGGCCGCCTTCTAAAAATGGCAGTGTTTGTGCACAAGTGGGTTCATGTGAAACTCACAAGAACGTGAGGGACACGGGATGGACCTGAGAATCTGGGATGGATATGGTATCAGCTGGAGAATACTGTGCACCTGATCCCCGGGAAGTTCTGGAAAAGAATTGCACCTAGTCCTGCTTTGAAACAGGGGCAGTAGCTTTTGTAAGTTTATATTAGTCAATCTTTGAAGACTGTACAACCTCCCAGGCATCTTCAGGGGAGGGTGTTCCTGTCAGTCACAGGCAGGGCTCAGGAGAGACACAGGTGTAAACGCCGAGCTACAGCAAGTGCAGCATCTGGAAAACAGATGCACCTGCCGGTAAAGATTAGCAGGAACACGGTTACAACACCTGCATCATAATGGGTATAACTTTACCAAGAGCAGACAGAGGGGCTGTGTGGGCTAAGAAAATGCAAGGTAACATAAGGCCCAAGTTTTAAATAAGTGAGTTAGCACAGGTGGCCTGTGACAGGAGAAACCTCTCACTGCACACAGATTCTCTTCAAACTACCCTTAAATAGTCAACCTCCACTATACACTTGGTTTATAGGTGTCCCATTCACCCAATTGTCGTCCCCAAAGGTTTTATCTGAATATCCATTTATACAATATAAGAAATAATGAGGATTCTTTATCTGTTCCTGCAAACAAATAAATATGAGAAATAAATGTAGCTACTAGCAAGGAGTGATAAGCTGGGGACATAGCTCAGTATTAGAGAGTACATGCCTGGCATTCACAAGGCCTGGTGATGTTGGGTATGTCCCACAACTGTGTAGCTCCAATGTAGATGGCTTTTAAAATAATAATAGCAACAATAAGGTCTTACTTAATCTGACCTTGTCTATTAGCTACCTAGTCCTACAAAATGTAAGCTGTAACTTACATGGGGGTGGGGAAGGGAGATAATGTAAATATCTGTGTTTTCCAATGGTTTTAGGTGACCCCTGTTAAAGGGTCATTCAAACCTCAAAGGGGTTGTGACCCACAGGTTGAACTACTACCCTAAACCAATCAAATTATAATTTCTGGAGTGGTTTTAAACTATTTTGTTTTAACATAATTTTAGATTTACCCAAAAGTTGTAAAGATGGTGTTATCTGGTCAGGACAGCCGAACCTAATCAAAGAAAACACCTGAATCTTATGTAACTATATACAATGCAAGGGAAAGAGGCCATTGCAGCAGGAGAGGATAGGAACACCAGGAAAGATTGATAAGAAAACTCAAGGTCTAGACAGAATCCTCCTGAAAGCCAAATGATACTGATCTTTCACAGGTAAGTCTCTTGCTATCTCAATTCCTAACTGCACCCAAGAACTCAGTAGGTTTCTGATTTTAGGGAAACCAGAGGGGGTAAAACTTCCCACTTAAGAACAGAAGTGCTACATAGTGAATTCCAGATCAGCCAGGGCTATGTAGAGAGACCCTGTCTCAACAAAACAAAGACAGAAGTGGCCACCTCATGAAAAGGTCTAGGCCGCTCAAAACCTATTCTCAGGCTGGTGAAATGGTTCAGCTGGTAAAGGTGCTTGCTGCCAAGCCTGATGACCTGAGTTCAATCCCTGGAACCCACATGGTAGAAGAAAGAAAGCAGCTCCCACAAGTTGTCCTCTGACCTCTACATGTGCTCCTTACCATTAGCGCAGGTTACACGTGCATGCACTCGCATATGCGTGCACGCGCGCGCGCACACACACACACACACACACACACACACACACACACAATATAATTAAAACAAAATTTAAAACCACATTCTTGGCCTAGTATGTACAGGACTCTGGGTTCAAGCTCTACCACCACAAAAAACCTTAATAATAATAAATAATTAAATAACCACCCCCATCGCATGTTTATGCTTTGTCTTGTACCTTTAGCAAGACCAATCTATCCTTGTTCATTTTTAGTTCAGGACAGTGATGGTTACTGGAAATGCAGAAAAATTCCCGATTCTGAAAACTTAGATGAGCTGACAATTGTGTCTTGATAAATAAATGTTCACTTGAGTCTCAGGGTTTACAAAGATACTGTTTCCAGGTTTCACAGTGCTGGGTTTCTGTCCTCACCCTGGCTACAACTCCAGATCCAGAGTTTTGCATCAAATTCATCAGGTGTCGTGGTGTCAAACTATCAGTCAGCTTTCACACACTCTGGCAGTTCCCACAGAAGTATTTGCTGCTTGATGCATGTTAAAAACAAATTAGTAACTAAATAGACTTATGACTGAGTATTATGGCTTGGTTATTTACCACTGCATCCATATTTGGTACCCAGAGAGAGCACATAAATCATGCTTTTTTTCCTCATTCTTCCACCTTGTTCCCATATAAACTCATCTTTCTGCTACGTGTGTGGCACATGCCTATAATCTCAGCTTCAAGAGCGAAGGCAGAAAGATCACTCACCTGAAACTAACTTAGGCTACATAGTAAGACTGGTTTCAAAGGAAGAAATCATCTTCCTGCTTGTAGCATTGGAATGGAATAAAAATCTGTTATTTTCCTTTCTAATTAAAATTGTAAGCATGCCTTTACCAAGCCTGACACTTCATAGCTCTGTGTCCTTCAGCCCAGGTAGCTGAGTATCTGATAGCACCGGTATAAGCTCATTGGAATTCGTTCTATACCCTAATAAGATGACTCCACTCAGTCTGGAGGCTGGTGGGTAAACTTGGAATTCTAATGATGCCACCAATGACAGATGACTTTAAGCTATTTCTGAGCTGTCACATTTCAAAGGCAGAATCTCACATTGAGTTTTCCTGGTTTACAGCAATAAAGAATAGTGGGTATGTATTTTCTGTGTACATCTGTGGTGGTTTGAATAAGAATGGCTCTCACAGGCTCATATGTTTGAATACTTGGTCCCTAGTTGGTGGAACTGTTTGGGAAGGATTAGGAGGCATGGCCTTGTTGGGGAAGGTGTGTCACTTGTGGCAGGCCTTGAGGTTTCAAAAGACTCATGCCATGCCTGCACTTCTCTCTGCCTCCTGCTTATGGATCAAGATGTGAACTCTCAGCTATTCCTGCTGCCATGTCTTTGCTCTGCCATCATGGACTCTAACCATATTCCTAATTAAATGTTTTCTTTTAGAAGTTGCCTTGGTCATGGTGTTTTGTCACAGCTGTAAAAAAGTAACTGAGCCAACACCTTTCTAGGTATGTGGAGGAGGAGAGTATAAGACAAGAATCAAGGGGTAAAAGAAATGGAGAGAAAGCTGCACTTTTAAGTTTTTCCTTGTGCTTGAATGTAGGCTGAGTATCTAAGCCCAGAAAACTGTGACAGAAAAGAGAGGTGAGTATCCTGACAGTGGCAGGTGAGGGAAACTTTTGCTATATTCCATGCATGGGGACTTCATCGGTGCCCCTACCTTCATGTATAATGCACTCACAACCCAAGTAACTCAGCATGCTTACTGAGGAATCTCACCTTCCAGATGAGTCTCCTACACTACCCACCAAATTGCCACATTTTCATTCTGTGGACCCTTGAAATCCAAAAAGACTACATGAGTGTTGCACGAATTGCTAAAAGGTCTTTTAATAAAAACCCAGAGCCAGAATATTGGGGTAAATCCTGAAAGATCAGAGAGACAAAGGAACAAGCCATTGCCACATCTCACTTCACCAATTCCACGAATTCTCTGCAATCCTCTGAGTCCTCACCCTAAAGGCTCCAGCCAAAAAAGCCTCTAGCTGAAAGGGACACTTCTGCTGAAAAGCCTTTAGTTCAGGTCTCACATCTTATATACTTTTCTCTGCCCAGCCATCACTTCCTGGGATTAAAGGTGTGTGTGCTTCCCAGTACTGGGATTAAAGGTGTGTGTCACCACAGCTGGGCTCTGTTTTCTCCCCTAGACTGAGTCAATCTCATGTAGTTCAGGGTGGCTTTGAACTCACAGAAATCCAGACAGATCTCTGCCTCCCGAGTGCTAAGATTAAAGGTGTGTGTCCCACTGCCTGGCCTCTATGTTTAATCTAGTGGCTTATTCTGTTCTCTGATCTTCAAGCCAATTTTATTAGGGTACACGGTATATCATCACACATGAGCTTACCATGGGCTTCTAAATGGTAAGAAGGGGAAAAAAGGGAGACTAAATCAAGGCCTCATCACTAATATTGATTCTGTAGTCATAATTACCAGACCCTGGGGATTGCACTTTGGCTAGGGCTCATGATATTCAGTCTTAATATCTGTGAAACATCTACTATGTCCCCAACCCTATTCTGGCATCTGGTCCCATGTTAACATAAGGGTTGAGGGCGTGTGTTCTGGGCCATGACCTAGGGAGAAGTTACTTAACCTCTTGCTCCTCATCTCCTTTGCATGGTGTAAATGAGTGTGATAATAAGGACCTTCTTAGTTGCTTGACATGAAGCAAATGATGCACAGTTAACTCCACTGCTTCTGGGCTCAGAAGATGGCCTCGTGCCTCTAATTTAGACCCAGATGACCCCAACTTTAGAAACAAATAGGCAATTGCTCATGAAGCAGCAAGAATCCTATGTCCCCCCTCAAATGTTGGGGGAACTGCATGGATGTTCTTTCTACCCAGCACCCCAGATCTCTCACTAACTGGTGGCCATCAGCAGAGTAGTAAAGAGAAGCCACCAACAATCCCCAATTCCCATTGGTGGTAACATCTGGTCTAGCTCAATAGCATTTGTATGCTGGGGGTCGGGGGTAATCTGAAATGAAATGTGATGAAAAAAATTCAATTTTACCAACTCCCTTCTTTCTGCCCTAGCCCCCAACTTCAATTTTTCCCTCACAGACCATGATAGGTATTAACTGGAAATAAATTTCACCTTCGGTAGAAGGACAGGCTAAGAATAGAATCACTGGTTGTTTTTTCAGATACCATATGAAAAATTTAGATTAAGGCAAGCTTCCTTTGTTCTCCTTGTCCTATTTTCTTTTATTAAAGATCCAAAGGCAGCACCATCCATTTATGACGTGCCTTCTGAGCATGCTTTGTTTCTGCTCCACTTACTGCCTGCTGCTTACTCATAGCGATAGTCACACTATCTGTAAAACTCCTAATGTAAGAGGATGAAAAGAAATTAGACTGCTGAGTCTCAAGGGCAGAGTAACGAGAGAAGACAATGGCACCATAGCACACGGAGTTCTTCTCCATATGTCAGTTAGCTTTGGCGTGTAACAAATGACCCCAATACTTAGTGAGGTCAAGAGAGTTCCATTTATTTGGCTCATAGTTGTACAAGTCAGCAGTTTGAACTGAGTTCGTCTCAACTCATTATAAAGTTAGTTAGCAAGATCATTTGGCAGCTAGTTGGTCTAGATGATTTTTCTGTCTTCCTTGGAGTCTACCTCATGATCCACCAGACTAGCTAAGGGTGTTCACCTTCTGACTACATGGATATAGAGAGGGATGGAGAACCCCTCATTCCAGTCAAGAGTCTTTTCCACAGGTTGTTTTTCCTAATTTTCCTAGTCTACTTTCTACTGCTGTGATAAACGTTGTGACCCAAAGCAACTTGGGGAGGAGGAAAGGGTTGACTTCATCTTGCAGTTTACAGTCCATCATGAAGGAAAGTCAGAGCAGAACTGAAAGCAGGAACCTGGAGACAGGAACTGAAGCAGAGGTCAGGGAGCAGTCTCTGAACTGGCTTGCTCCTCATGGCTTGCTCAACCTGCTTTTTTATATAGCCCAGAACTACCTGCCTTAGGATGGTACTGCCCCTAGTGGGCTGGGCCCTCCAACATCAATCATTTATCAAAAAAAAAAAAAAATGTCAGTATGATGGAAGCATTTTCCCAAATGAATTTTACTCTTTCCAGGCATCTAAGCTGCTGTAAATTTGGGGAGAAAAAAAAAACTAACAAGGGTATGGCAAATCCCCTGTATGGCTCTTTAATGTACAGTTTGCTGAGGGCCAGCCCCAAACACTGTTTGGTTGGTAGGGCTGAGTCCTAAGAATTTGCATTTCTAGCCTACTCCCAGGAAATGCTGATATTGCAGGATCACGCACCTCACAATGAGGTGCTCTGCTCACAGCAGCATGGAGGAGCGCGTTAGCAATTCTGCTTCACAGAGGAGAAAATGCAAGCTCATGTTCAGTGAAGAGGTCATGGACACACAGCTGGTCAACTCTGTGTTACATCCCCTTTCTAGTGCAGTTTACTGGAGAACCATTAACACAGGCAATTTCCACCTCACACCAGAGTCCCTGTCTGCCTTATGGTGAGGCCACAGTGCTCAGAGAGGGGTACAGTACTTCAGTACAGCCTCTCAAAGAGCTAGGCATGTCTATACTGTAAATGTGAAGATTGCAGTCATTTATTTCCCCATTCATTCATTTCCTTGATGATGGGCCCTGGCTATGAAGCCCTAGGAAGAACGTGCTATGAGCCCTGCCAGCAGCCTCCACAGACTGATATTCAAGTTGTGTTTCTCACTAGAGGAATAACAGGCAGAAAGAAAGGCACAAATACATCACATTTTGCAACTACAGAAAAGAACCCTCTCCAAGGGCCTCCGTGATCTTTTTAAACAACAAAGAGCCTCATAATGCTTTTGCTGAGTGTCTTAGGAAGAATAAAGGAACCTTCCTCTAATGTCAATGCCTTCCTGGCTCTCACAAAGTGGAATATAGCTTTCCTGGTCATGCAGCTTAGCCTGGAGCTTTCCAGTTGTCTGCACTTGTTCAGAGTGTGTGGTCTGTGGACCAGCAGCATTGTGAAAAACTTAATGAGAATGCTAACCACAGACCAACTGGCCTGAGCCACTGTGGACAGAAAACAGGAATCTGTATGTTAAAAGTGCCAGCCAGCAGTGGTGGCTCACTTCCTTTAATCCCAGGACTGGGGAGGCAGAGACAGAAGGATCTCTGAGTCTGAGGTCAGCCTGGTCTACAGAGCGAGTCCCAGGACAGTCAGAGCTACACATACATAGAGAAACCCTGTCTTATAAAACCAAAAAAAGAAAAAAGAAAGAAAAGAAAAAGAGGGGGCCAAAAGAAGTATAAAGACAAAAGTGCAACCAAGTTATCCTAAAACCTTCATGGGCTTTTACTTGACAGTCTACAGCTGGGTAACATCTTGTTCTCTAAAACAGGGTGAGTGTGCTAATGATCTTAGAAGGGGAAATTGGCTGTTAGGGCAGCAAGGGGCTCAGGAAATATGGACTAGAGAGTGGAAAGCAGGTTTGGGCATTACTCTCCTTTAAACAGAACCAGCCACCTCATCATGCCAGTTAAAGCTGGCTTCTTTGAGGACATTGACATCTCTTGCCTCCCCCCTCCTCCTTTTTCTTTCAAAGTCAGATAAACAACTTAGTTTTGGCTGGAGATATGGGATTTTACCAAAAATGACTTTGTTTCAGTTTGACCCATGGGCCTATCGCAAGGCAGCTCTAACCAATAGCCTCTCACACATTTTGTCACAGAAATGTGAGGTCTCATCTCTTCTTCACAGCTGGGCTCCATACTTTTCTTGTGCCAGACACCTGGACTAACGTGCTTCCTTCTCAAGGCCAGTCACAGTGCACAGGGGGGCGCAGAGAACTCAAAGGCAAATGTAGCAAAAACATGCACACTGAATGCCTGCAAGCCACAGAACATCTCAGAAGAGACCTGGTCCCAGGCCAGCCAGCCTCCTCCAGGAGATAACTGCTTGCAGGGAAGGAGAGAGGGTAATATAATGGCAAGTGTACAGATGTTTGGAGGATTTCAGTAAAGGCAAGAAGTCAGCCATTCACATTGGGTTTGTTCCTAAAAGAACAGGATTAATAAGCAAGAGTTCTGATCCCCTGGAAATGTCAAACAAACCTGATGCTGCTTCCAAAAAGGAACACAAATCCACTTGAAGGAAGATGTGTTGCCCTTCGGATTAAAGCACCTAACCTTCCTTGCATGGGTTTTGTCTTTCTGTTGTGTTATTCATGAACTCTCATTTTCACCACATCTCCCGAGGTTTTGGCCAAATGCACTGCAGGACCAGAAAAGCCTGTTTGCCTAAAATATGTTCCTCTACAAAAGTGAACTCATGGAAATTTTAGATATTTGTGTAGCTACAAAAGAGGAAATCTTAAATATAGGGAGCTAAAAAGACCAAGAACCTTGGAGATTTGAGGTACATATTCTGTGTACACTGATGCTTGCTGGGTGCACCTACCAGAAATGACAAAGAAGGATCAATGAGATTCCTAAGTTTGCTTTCTTATAAGTCCAGCATAACCTTCTACAATTGTCCAGAACTCCACCATCTTTTAGTGAGCATCGAAAAACCTGTTGATTAAGTGTTCTCCAGAAGATTTTGAGGATATTTTCTATGTTTGGGGCACATCGAGGACAGGCACAACAATTTGGTAGTGGCAAAGAATAATTTTCTTTTTTTTAATTGTATAAAAAGAACTATACAATTCCGAGATCCTTCCCACCTCCATACCTGCCTGACTTTATGGTCTTTCTCTCAATTTCAAAAACCAAAAAAAAAAAAAAAATCATGAAAACAAGAAACAAAACAAAACAGACCCCCTCCCCCCCCCAAAACCCACAAAGATGAAAATCAAAACAAACAAAAGACCAATGACATACACAATACCAGGAAAAAAGCAAATGAAGCAAAGAGGTCACAAAAATACAACTGAGTTCCTTTTATGTTCGCAAACAACTCCTGGCCTGCCATGGAGCCTGTCCTGAAATGTGGTTGATAGACCCAGTGACACTCCACTGGAGGAAACTGATTTTCCCTTTACCAGCAAGTATCAATTACAAATAGCTTCATTATGGATGGGATCCCATGTCCACTCCCTGTCTTATTGATGGGATCCCATCTGGTTTGAGTTTGTACATGTCTCAAGTGTGATGCCTCAATCTCTGCCACAGTGAGTTCTTATGTGCATCACACTTCTTGTGTATGGAAAGTACATGTATGTTTCCTTAGAGTCAACCATCAACTCTGCTCTTAAAGTCTTTACATAGATCCCTGAGGCCTCCATTTAGGACTGTATACTCCAAGGTCTCTCACTCTCTGCATATTGTCCAGTGATAAGTTTCTGTGTTAATTCCCATCTACTGCAAGAGGAAGCTTCCCTGATATAGTTTAAGTGAGGTGCTGACCAATGGGTATAGCAACATGTCATTTTACTATTATGTTCCTTCAGCAGAATGATACTGTTAGGGTTTCCCATGGGCCCATGACTTCTCTAGTCTCAGGTTCTTGACTACTTGAGCAGTATCAGGTATGAGTACCATCTGATGAAGTGGACCTCAAATCCAAGCAGCAGGTTGTTGGTTATGCACATAAAGCATTTGCACCATCAGTATATCTTGCTGCAGGTCATTGTTATTGATTACAGCATTTGTAGAGGGGTAATATTGATGACTACATTTTTCTTCTGGTAGTGTATAGTTCCAGAACACTAGCCATAGAGTGAATGTTTAATTTAGGCACCAGCTTGACTTCTCCGTGTTTAATGACATAATTGTTGTCTCCAGCCATAGGATTTTACCATCTGGTTGTGGAATGCAACCAATAGCCTTGGCAATAGCCTGTGATGTTTGGAGGTTTCTATAGGGCCTCTTTGGCCAATGACTCAATAAGATGTAATCCATTCTTGTAAAAAAAAAAATCTGGAGATTTTACTTGGTGGCATAAAATGTCTAATGGGGGCATTGTTACTTCATTTAGATTATCTTCATATCTGTATGTATTGTATAAAGCTTCTCTGTAGGAGGTTCCCATGTGGTTTTTCAAATGGTCTTCAGTGCTAGTTGTCCCTCCCCATGTTCCCTCCCTTACCCTTTGCTCCCATTCTCTCCCTGTTTAATCCTAGTCTAGTTCCCCCTTTATCTCTCTATAACTCTATTTAATCCCCTTCCTTGAGAGATGCTCTCCCTACCCCCAATCCATAACTAGGTACTTAACCTCTGGGGGCTATTCAAATTGTGGCACACATATTGAAAGCTTAAAAACTATCATCCACATAAAAGAAAACATGCAATATTTGTCTTTTGGGGTCTGGGTTACCTCACTCTGGATAACTTTTTTTTTTTTTTTGGTCGCTCCATACATTCACCTGCAAACTTCATAATTTCATTTTTATTAACAGCTGAAAAATGAACCATTGTGTAAATAGCCCATGTTCTCATTATCTGTTCATCTATTGATGGACATCTAGGCTGTTTCCAGCCTCTCTGTAGTAAGATATAGAGCCCTTTGAGTATATGCCCAAAAGTTATCCAGCTGGATTTTGAGGTAGATCAATTCTCAGCCTCCTGAGAAAACTCTGCACTGATTTCCATAGTGGCTGTACCAGTTTGCACTCCTATGAGCAATGAGTAAGTGCTCCCCTTTCCTCACCAGCATGTGCTATCATTTGTTTTATTGATCTTGGGCATTCTTACATGTGTAAGATGAAATCTCAAAGAAGTTTTGATTTGCATTTCCCTAGTGGTTAGGGATGTTGAACATTTCTTTAAGTGTTTCTCAGTCTGTTGTGTTTCATCTTTTGAGAACTCTCTGCTTAGTTCTGTACCCATTTTTAATTGGATTATTTGTTTACAAAGAATGATTTTTAAAGAATTAGCACATGACTTACCTGAATATGTAGTGAGTGTATACCAAAGATTTTTTTTTTTTACATTCACAGAATATCTGAGGACTAATGATTTATAATCAGTTGGGAGAGGAAAACTGAAATAAGTTTGTTAAGAGGACTTTCAGACAGATTAATGTGTTATGACCTTTGAGAATATATTTTCTACTGGAAAGAAATCATCTGTATCTTTAATGGGTCAAAATCATTTGTTCAGTCCTCTGTAAACTAATATCTACCTTTATAATCCAGTCTCTAATTAAGAGTAAGGAAGAGTTCAAACTTTCTGAGAGTGATAGATACATTCATTTTCCTGTGTCAAGAGTTTCATGGCAATTTATAAGATTTTACATTAAATATGTACATTTATTGTATACCAGTTATACTACAATAAAGCTGTTAAAAGAAAGAAAATAGTAAGTCTAGGGATGAAGTCACATACCTGTAATCCCAGCACTTGGAAAGCTGAGACAGGACCTTGAATTCCAGGGCAGCCTAGGCTACATGGTGAGCCTTGACTCACAATTAAATAGAAAGTCAAAGAAAAGCATAAACCCTTAGAAAATGAGGTAATCTTTGCATAAGTCTTAAGGTATAAATGCTCCAGTGCAATGAAAAAAAATGTTCTTCTGTTTTGTATATCTAAATCTTAGATAACGTTTTTAACATTAGTCTAAGTAAGCAAACAGGATCTTTGGAGTCAGAGCCCAACTCTGCCACTTACTACCTCTGTGATCCAGAACTATGGATTTAACCGCCCTTAGCCTTGATTCCCTACATATAAAATGTGGATAAGAAAGGCATTGGGCTGATTCTCATTTAAACTAAAAAGACTAATGAGAAATAATGGCCTGCTGTTCTCCAGCATTTTCTACTTACAGTCTTTAAGTGACATAGAAGGCTCCCTCTCCCCAAAGCAGGCAGATAACCCAGAGATTAGCTTTAGTTTGGAAAAGAGAAAGACCTGGAAGTTTGCTCAGTGGCATTTGCTAAATCAGAAGTCCAAGGGGCCCTTTTGACCAGCCTGATAACCCTGACCCCCAACCTTCCAGCTTTTCAAAAGCCTGGTTGTTTTCACAGACACAGGAGAGAAGGAAAACTCTTTAAAGTCAGGTTGCTAAACGGTCTGTAACCTGCTGCCCTTGCCACACCCTTAGTTCCTGCCACACCTCATCTAACTTATTCTTCACAAGAGCAAAGACTGTGATCAAAACAAAGACTGCATGGGGAAAGTGAGTGTGTCAGAGTAAGGCCTTCCTGGCTTTTGGAATCACAGTGTAGGGACATACTCACATCTTCTCCTGGACCCTCCACCTGCTCAGAGCTATAGTATATGACTTCTCTGAGGCACATGGAGTTGTTGGGAGCATTACAATGTGTTATCACATACAAGGATCCAAACAGTGTTTTCTAAGCCCCCTGGTGCTCATTCCTCTTCTTAACAGGGCCTTCGAAAGCTGACCAGGAGATCTGTATGTGATGGAGACCCCCCTGAGTGCCAGCAACCATTCCAGAATTGTGTGAGAACACTAGTTCAAGTTACCTAACAGCTATATATGCAATCTAATGGCATAAAAAACAGTCTGATCTACATATTATGTGTACTCTGGGCCTGGAGAAAAGGTCTTGGTGCCTGTGGAGAGGTTAGTCAGGCAGTTTTCAGGGTGACCTGGCCAGGCCTTGCATCCTGAGGCCTGGCGGAGATCCCTACACAGGATGTGCCATCTTGTTCCCACAGAGCCCGCAGATGGCTTGAACCTGTTTTTAAGATGGCTCCTCCCTGCAGCCTGAGCTGTCAGTGTCCCTGGAAAGTTCCCATTCCAAGCATTGTAGGTCCCTCATGAGTTACCCTTGGATCCCCTGTCGGCCTCCCTCATGGCCTCTGTATGTTTTGCTGCTGGAGATAAGCCGAGACTTTCTCCACACAGGAAGCTGCTTCATCCAGCGGGCAGAAATGCCTGGGTGCTTGTGTGCCCTCCCCCCAAATGACTTTAGCTAGTGACTGACATGGAAATAGGGAAGCGCAGCTCCCCCATCTACTGAAGGACATGCTCTAATTGTGTGTAAGACCTCACAGGTCCTGGCAAGTTAAGACAGGTGCAGGGAATCTCCCTTGCTTGACCTCTTCCTTTCTCTGAACTTACTTCTTCCCTTGCTTTCCTGGTGTGCCCTGAGAGAATCCTTTCAGGAAGCTGTTTGCACAGAGACTCTTGGCTAAAGGTTGGCTGCTGGGAGAGGCCTACCACCTCTCAAACTCCCAGAAGAGAAGTGCCTCTCTGTAGATAGCTTGCTGAGAACTGAAGGAGGGGCTCATACTTTAAAGTTCTAGACAGGTGGGCCATGGCTTAATCAATTTGCCCATTCCAAGTCATTTGTTCATGAACACTCTGGGGACTGAGAGACAGAACAGCGCTGGGTCATAGAGTACATTAAAAAGGCGATTGTTCGGAATTCTCCAAGAAAACATCTGGTACCACAAGACAAAATGCTACAGTCAGACCTGGCTCACCTCAGGTCTAAGAGGAGCTTTGTAATGTGGCTGGGAAGTGTCACAGCTTCGGGCACTGCTTCAACATGGGTGCAGCTTTTTCCGTGCCTCAGAGACCTCAGGGAGAGCTGCCTAGCTTCCACCTCTAGTTCAGCAGGCACAAGAAGCCTAAAGCTTCAGATGGCTCCTTCATTTGAAGTAAAAGGACCAATCAGACTTAATGGCCTCCAAAGCATAAGCATCTGTGACCCAATGACCTTGAAACATAAGAGATCCCTCCCTGAAGGTACGAAGGCAGCTCAGGGACTAGCTTTAGGAAAAAGAGGGCAACCTAAAAGCTTGCCTGTTGTTGTTGTTGTTGTTGTTGTTGTTGTTGTTGTTGTTGTTGTTTGCTAAATCACAAGTGCAAGGGGGCCCTCAGTGAGTTAATGGTCATAATCCACCAGTTTTGGGAAACCAGTCAGGTTTCCCAAAGCCTCCTTGGTTTCACAGACACAGGTAGAGGAAAGCACTTGGAAGTTAGATTGACCTATCAAGTGATGCTTGTTTACCTGGCCACACCTTCAACTCTTCCATTCTCCATTATGCCTGTATCCTTCAAAAGAACAGGGATGTGGGGTGGGACTTGACCAGAGCCAACCGTTTGTAAGGCTTGTCTCTGGCCATAGGAGAAGCACAGTGAAGGGTTCTCAGACGCAAAGCAAAACCAACAGTGATGATGCTAAGGAAGAATAACTTATTATTATTTGTACTATTATTATTATTATTTGTTTTTCATGACAGCATTTCTCTGTGTAGTTCTGGCTGTCCTGGAACTCATCTGTAGGCCAGGTGGCCTTGAGCTCCCCTGTCTCTGCCTCCCAGGTGCTGTGATTAAAGGCACAAGCCACCATACCCAGCTCACTTATTTTAAGCAATGATTTAGTAAACCTTTCCTGAATTGTATCACATGACTCATGTGGGTTAGAAGGGAAAGGCTTAAGTCCTGCACTCACTGAAATTTTTTTTTTCTGTTTTCTGGAATGAAATTAAAAAGGCTCACCTCCTTTTCCATGTACTATGGTCTTGACAATTTGGGATGTGTGTGTGTGTGTGTGCGTGTGTGTGTGTGTGTGTGTGTGTGTGTGTGTGTGTGTGTGTGTGTGTGTTTGTGTGTTCAAAGCTCAGAACAGGACATGTGAAGTGGCTCAGTGAGTGAAGATTCTTGTTGTCAAGCCTGTCGGGAACCCACAAGGTAAACAAAGAAAACTGACCCCTGCAAATTGTCCTTTGACCTACACACATGCTCCCACACACAGACACACCAAATACATTTTTAAAAAAATATTTCAAGCACAGAATAATGAGATTATATATTTTTTTAATTTTATAAAAATTAAATAGATATTTAGCAACAATATATTAAAAACAGGTCCAACCAAATCCAGAATAAGTAACAATTGTTTTGGAGTTTCCTTTCCATGCAGCAAATGCTGGGATGTAAACAATGTTATGGAGGCGATACAAAGTGGAGCAGATGGATTGAGGCAGGCTGTAAAGCCACAAGCTGCTTGTGGGCAGATTAAAGGTTTCTCAGGGAGGATGAGCTTTGGGTTGTTTTCAACACCCAAGTGCTCTATAAATGAGTCTGAGTTAAAGCTAGAAGGGGGTGTTTCTAAGAAGCAGTCATTGTTACCATCTAGACAGGAATGTAACCTGATATTTTTAGTTGAATCTTTGCTGAGCAAATCTTGGTCTATTCAAGTGCAAAGTCCAGTTTCTTAACTAACGTGCTCTGTTTTATTTGTACTTATAAGAAGGGGAGGTCTTATTGACAAGGCACTGTCAGAAAAATAGCAAATCAGACTTTGGACTTTTTCCATTTATACAGAAAGATACATTTTTCAGGATTAGAAAAGTTGAACTAAAAGCACACTGGAACAGGGGACCACAGAAAACAATAAGTTTTTAATTATTCTTGTAATATGAAATGTTTTAAAAATCAAATGTAAAGAAATCACAAGTTTAAAAGAGTGCACAGATAAGGCTCCATGAAAATCAATGTTGGTGATAGTTTTTAAACACTCATTTTCCTTGTCCTGTGAGTCCACTCTAATGGTAAGGGAACAGTAGAAGATGTGCTGAAGTTTCTGTGTATATACACTTGTGGCAGTCTAGTTTATCATTACAAGAAAGAAAAGGAAGAAGGGAGACAGACAGACAGGCAGGTGGACAAAATACTAAATACCTAGTAATTGAAGATTAATCAAATATATCATTTATGTGATGGGACACAGTCAGGCTTTAAAGTGGCAGTTGATCAATATTTAGTGCCAAATTTCATAATAGGATTGGTAATTTAAGAAAAACTTGGTAATACGTGTTAGCTTGGTCCTAATTTTAAAATAAATTTATGCCCCCACCCTGACCCTGCCACCTTCCCCCCCCCCCGCCACACACACACACACACACACACACACACACACACACACACAGAGCTGTATATTGTGGCTTCCTGGTGAACAAACAAGTCACTTGGCAGCTAAGGTCCAATTTAACCATACATTGCTCAAGATAAAACTGGCTTGCTTTATCTTTAAGAAAAATTATTTAAAACCTTAGAACTAAAGCCAAATAACAGAATCATGTCTATATATCCTTCCATTTGTCATACTGATGCAGTATTGAATGGACTCACTGATTACTTAATTCCACTTCTTTAGTTTACTATACAGATAAGGAATAAATTTTAATCATTGCCATGATCTATGAAATTCATGTTTATTGATGTGGAATTAGTGTGTGATGAAAGTGTTTGTGGTGTCTTTCTAGTGAACCAAAGAACTACAGAGCTGTCACCTCGCTGCCCTACAAGATACTGCCCGAGTCCGTGTCTGTGTTGGGAATCTTATCCCAGCATTATATACAAGTCATCTTTAAACTGGCTCTGCCATCTTGTTGATTTTCCTCACTAGATAGCTAGATTAATCCTTGACATGATCCTTCTGTACTTCCTGAGAGTTCTGTATTAAACTTCTGAACCTAATGCCTTTGAAACTATCCAAGGTTAAATGTGGATTTGGAGATAGAACATAAACAGTTCACCCTGACTGGAGATTCTGGCAAAATCATCTCGCACAGAAAGCTTCCTGTCTTTGAAGGAAATATTCTCTGTGTGGCTTACAGAAATGTTCTAGCCTTTGCCCACAAGGTCTAATCTGAAGTGCTTTTCAAACCCTCTCCATGTGAAGAACAGCGAATGACAAACTGCATTAACTGTAGAAGTCAAATTTGCACACTGAAGCAGTTGCAATCACACCAGTGGCTTAGGCGATGGAGATTGGGGTAAATTTAATTTGATAAATCGGTCTTCTGTCCCCCATTGACTCACACAATCACTTCAGGGGCACTTTATCGTCATTTGGAACCCTTCTGCCATTAGCAGAGGCTCCAGACTCTATGGCTGGGACTCCTTTTATGTTCCTACTCTTTGTGTCAAACACTTAATGGTCTGAAGAAGAAAAAAAAAAAAAAACTAGAATGTGAGCTAGGAATGCTGCTTTTGAAACAAGGTGGCGAATTCACTTCCAGAGCCAATAACTTTCCAGTGAGTCTATTACCTTAACTGTAACAGTAGGGTGGTATGCAGGGGCTGTGTATGGAAGGAGCTTGTGTGCAGATGTCTTCATTTCAAGAAGAGACATTATTGCAAAGTCAAAAAAAGTGAGGGGCCTTTTCACCAAAGGTAAAAGGTATAAATTGCCATTATTGACTGAAATGATTTGTTTGAAAACTATCAATTAGGGTGCCAGTCACCAGCCTCGGATTTGCCAGCCCTGAAAAGAAAGTAAGTAGAAAGAATTCAGTGCCTCAAGCTCTAGTCTCCGTGTAGTTTTGTGAGAGAACTTGATACCAAAGAACCGAATGGAAGCATTTGTGCCAGTTATTAGGTGGCACAAAGAGCCCTGCACTTATGAAAAGATGTGGGTTTGAGGCATCAGCATCATGTGTGACATCTTGGCTTTCTTCATAGAGCCGAAATTTCCAGGTTGGAAGGGAATGTAGATACAGTATCACATACCACCCCACAAATAAATTGTGTCCACTAAAATTGGCCAGTCTTTCCTTGTATACTTCCAGGAATAAGGGACTCACTTCTTCCAAGTTCTCCAACCCACAGTTACAGGTCACTTAGGAAGGTCTTCATCTGGCCAAACGATATTGCTTCTTCCCAGTGCTGATGATTTTGTCCTTGGACCGTATGGCAAATTGTCTTTTGCCTGTTGGGTAATATTCTGTAATTATTATAGTAGATATAGCTAAAGTAGGCAAGGTTATGGTCTCCTCCTTCATGACTTTGAAACCAGATATGATTTGATCAAGAAAAGAAACCTCTGTGTGGACTCTCCTTTTTATTTAAATATTTATCAGATAGCAGATACAATCATAGTGTAAAACCCAAGGAAATCGCACCATGTTAGCCAGATTTCTGTTACTGTAGCAAACACCAGAGACAATCAACTTATAAAAAGAGAAGGTTGATTTTGGCTTACTGTTTTGAAAGTTCCATTGCAAGAGGTCTCAGCCCCTTCATTCAGGACCAGTAGCAGAAAGCCCTTCATGACAAGATCAGTGTAGCAGTAGTAAAGACACTGAGCACATCACCCTCAGTCATCCTTTTCCGTCACATCAGTCGGAGCAGACAAGTCCCTTCCTTCTGAGTTTCCTTCCATGCGCTGTCAACAATGCCTTGAAGTTGGACCCTAAACTGCGCACAGAAAGATTTATGCTTTGGATGGCCTGTAACTTCAACCAAATTATTCCACCTCTCTGAGCTTCCTTTCTTCCTGTGGGGAAGGACTGGCGTATAATCTTCATGTGTTGGCCATTCTGTGATATTCTGCATGTGGAATTTTCAAATCCAAGTAAGTCCAGCCCATATTTACCATATTTCTTAGCATGGCTAGAATGAAAATTTTCTTCTTTCCCAGTATTTCCTGATACAATGATTTATTGATATCTTTAAGTGCCTGAAATATGTAATAAAATACAGCTCATAAATAAATGCAAGTTGTCCCTAGATGGAGTTCAGGGGAAGCACTCTGCTAGACAAAGATTGATGTGCAAGTGATCTATTAAGGAAGTATTCTGGGAATACAGTGGGAGAAAGGAACAGGTGATGGACAGAAGCCAAACAAAGGAGTCATTGATGCAGCTGGGGTTCCAGCCTTAGTGCAGGCTTCAGGAATCTCTGGAATGCATGTTGCACCTTGCAGTGTTAAAGCTGGGCTTTTGTGTTATGTATTCCTCCCCAGTTGCAGGCCTGGAGGATTAAAAGGCACCAGCACTTGCAGTTCTCAGTGAATGGGATGAAACAGCCCTGGGTAGTCTTTATAAAAAGGGTCACAGGTGTAGGCAGGGTCGGGAGGGGGAAGGAAGAAGGCAGCCACAAAGACCCAGTAGGGGAGCTGAACACTTCCATAGCTGAAGCCAAAAGCTATTCCTGAGCCTGAGAACATGGAACTTCTTGCTAACTGTTGCCTAGGTCATATGGCCACAGAAACGATTTTCATTTGAAAGGTCGTGGGGGTCCTTTCTGTTCCATCTTGGATGTGCTTTGTACATGGCTCTTGAATGGAATCCTTTTATTTAAGGCTTAGCAAGACTTGTGTTTTTAAATTTTAATTATTTATTATTTATTTATTTTGTAGCAACATTCTAGCCCTTGTCCCAAGAACCAACCTAATATTTAAAAAAGGAGTTTTTTAATTGGCCCTTCACAGGCAAGGCAGAGGATAGATATTTGGACCACAATACTTCATGCTAGAGCCATCAGAGCTATCACTAAGAGGCAGTGATTTGTCTCTAGCTGCATGCTGGATGTGGCTGTCCTCATGTACTACTCGATGAGCAAACAGTAGCTCAGTGAATGAACTGTGGTGTGCTTAAGCTATGATCAGGATAAGTGAGACAGGGTTCAGTTCTGTCTGCCCCTTTCTCCTAGTCAAATTAGTCTGCCATGCTTTGACTCGCAAGTAAACAATTGGGAACCACTGCAGAATACAAATTATAGCACTAAATACTCACTTAGCCAGATTTGCAAAATAGACAAAGAAACATTGGCATTTTTGAAAAGGAGACATTTAGTCATAATCAGTACTAGTTGTGGCTGACTGCCCTGTTGCAATTAAGGAATCCCAATGCTGGTTGCATTTAAATGTAGGGCCACCCATACTCAGCACCCTTACAGAACAAACCCAAACCAAAGCTACCTATCAGATATACCCATGACAGGGCTCATTTGAGAGGCAAACTTCCCTTCTCAGAAGAAAGGAGATCAGAATTGTGTTTAGATCAGGTATATGGATAGAATCCAAATCAGGAATGGCATGTAGTAGGATAGTCTGGGAAATAACCAAGCCAGACCTGAATAGGAAGTAGGTTTCTGAGGATGCTCAGGATGAGGGAAAGGGAGCATTTTGTGAGCTGGTTGAAGTATCTGTCACATGTGTTCATGGTACCAAATTGAAAAAAAAAGTTGAAAAATAAGGAGGCCACCACCTCAGGTCACATGTAACAACATGCTGGAGAACCACAGGCTTCCTAGATAATTTTATCTCAGGGCTACCAGAATGTCCCATTGGATGCTTACAGTTACTTTCAGCTACACACAGATGCTGTCATTCGCAGGTGATGGTGATGGCAGAGGTGAATAAGAAGAACTTATTGTTGTTGAAAATGCAGATTCTAGCCCCATCTCCACATATTGATTTCACTATTTAGTCTAACTGGAAATGTACAATTCAACAAGCTACTGCAAAAGGTTTTGAGGCCAGGAGCCCTCAGACCATGCTACTAAAGGTCCTGTTGTGAGCAGTTGTGACCTATCCTTTAACCAGATCATGCACATAAAATAGATGCATAATGGTTAATAACTTATTCATGAGCCATGTATTCATCATATCTGAGATACAGTCCTTTGATTTAACTAAGAAATGGATTGATACCAGCAGGACCCACTAGGAAAAAGAAAATTGAATTTCATTCACAAGAATGTTCAAAATCTATTCACAGAAACACAAATCAAGCCACACATTAAAATTTTTAAATCTTAGTTTCAGCAGATTTAAGAAATGTCCATTTTCTTTTATATGTATTTATTTATTTTTATTTTTGAGACAAGGTCTCACTATGTGGCCTTGATGGCCTACAACTCATTATGTAGACCAGGCTGGCCTAGAACTCAGAAAGATTCACCTGCCTCTGCCTCCTGAGTTTGGGGATTAAAGGTGTGTACCACCATACTCAAGAGAAATGGCCATTAAACATGCAATTGGCTTGCCTTAGTGCTGCAAGGATACTGGCTGAGGGTGACCTTACATTTAAATGTAACCAGCACTGGCATGTAAACGGAGAGTTGCCATTTGCTATTTGTCAAAAGTACTCTTTGCTCTGATTTTTGCTTTAGAATTAAAACATAAACCTCATTTAGCCATTTTCACATGACTAAAAGGACAATCACCAGACCATCCTTTGTCTCCGACATTAGAACACACAGTACTTTTGCCTTCTATTTTTTGTGGAAATGGACAGTACCAGGTGTGCTTCTTATTATCCATCTTGCCCTAGCTCTCCCAATGAAAGTTTTTCTTGTGGAAATTGGGCAGTTTGGCCCCTCTCAAAGGGCAGTGTGCAACTGGGGACCCTAAGAATTCTTTTCTGTAGACTTTTCAGTCCACTTGAAGCAAATGATGCTGGAAGTCTAGAGGCTATGAAAGTCGGGCAGCTCAAAAGAAGAGTGGTCTGATTTAGTCATTACACATTCCCCAATATGTCAGTGAAAGTAAAAACAAAATAGTATTCAGGCTTAAGTCAAAAGGAAAAATATCCATACAACTTGCTCTGAGAATAAACATTCTTTGAGAGAATTCATATTAAAAATGATCCATACTCTTGACTACATCTCAGCTGAGGGCCAGTCTTTCCTTTGAAGCCACAATGTGCTGGTCATACATGCATCATCATAAGGTTTGGGTGAGGTTTAAATAGACACAAATGAAAGAGTAGGCCTCTGTGAGTGTTGTCATGATTAAGGTTCCTTTGTTCTTCCTTCTGCTTTCTATTCATAAACTTACTGATTTTAAAAACGTAGCACCCTTGCAAACAAGAGGTCCTTCATTCAAGTGGCTAGCAGTGGGAGACATCAAATATGTGTTTTAGCTCTCTGTGGTGTTCAGATAGTAGGCATTGATTTATATAAATTTGTTGACTTGTCTTATTAATTAAAGGAGGAGACATAGGAAGAAACCACTTGCTAGCTCCTTACCTTGTCTGCAAGATGCTCTTGCCCCATGGCACAATGTTCATAGCATGATAGCCACACACCTGTTCACTTATAAATCAAGCCACAGACTCCAATATTCACACTCCCCTCTTCCTCCCTGACCCAGGATCTCCGAGAATAGACTCAGAGGTGGAAAGCAGTTTTATGCTACTCCACTTAACCAAGTCCTTTAACAGATGGGGAAGCTCTCCACAGGAAGCTCTAACACAGGACCTCTTGTGTTAGTGTACTACCACTGTGATAAAGTTCCTGAAACAATCAATTTAGAGAGATTTGTTTTGATTTTCAGTTTTGTAGATTTCTGCCCACAATTGGTTGGTCCTGTTGTTTGGGGATATAGTGAAGCAATACCTTATGTTGGGAGCACATAGCAGAAGAAGCTGTTTACCTCATGGAAGCTAGGAATCAAAAGGAGGGAGGGAAGGAGGAGATGGAGAGAGGGGAGGGGAGGGAGGGAGGAACCAGGGTCCCAGTATTCTCTTTATGTGCACATTCCCAGTGACCTAATTTCCTTCCTCTAGGCTCTACCTATTAAATGTCCCACCACATTCCAATTGTGCCAAGCTGAAGGCCAAACCTCTAACACACAGGCCTTTGAGGAGCATTCCAGATGCAAACTGTAGCACCCTCCCTCTCTCCTGATGAGTTCCACACATGCTTGTCTGTGGTAACAAATGGAGAACTTGGCAAATTACCCCTCACACCAAAGAATAACTACAGCAGCTTGCTAGCTTTGCCCCATGTACCAAAACAGTGGTAGGCCCTCAGAAGTGTCTGTTTCTGATATAAACAGCCCAGTAGTGCTGCTGAGGCTAGGAGCCTTTGTCTGCAGCTGACCATGGAAATTAGAATCTCTATGAGGTTGTGAAAGCACCCCATCACCTCACAATTAATTGCAAGTGTTAAATCAGATTTGCAATCCTAAAACTCTGTAGGCATAGTCAATCAAAGGCAAATTTGTTTTCATATTTTGTAGTATTGCTCCATGCATCATTCTTATTTTAGAATATGTTCCAAGAAACACCATGGGAAGCTTCATTGAATGGATGATGCATGCAAAATTGAACAGAAAAATAAATACCCTACACAGTGTTCAATTGTAGTAAATACACAATGCTCTGGAGATATTAGAGCCTGATAATGAACTTTTAAGGATTTCTGGTTTTGTTTGTTTGTATGTTTATTTGCTTGGATCCACAAATTTATTTGTTTATTTGTTTTTGCAGAGCCAGCTAGCAAATATGTTCAGCTTGGTGGGCCCCTGTGGCATAGAAGAAGCCACTGACAGTGAATCTAGGAAAACACAAACATGTGCTCAAATAAAATTTTATTTACAGACCCTGAAATTTAAATATTATAATTTTCATTTCACAATTTTTTCATCTCAAAACAGTTCAACCATTTAAAAATGGAGGCAGGACTTAACCTAAGTCCCATGCAAAAACAAACAGCAAGATGGTTTTGGTCCAGATGACTGTGAAGGAATGAGAATTCCTGGAAAGAAACTGTCTACACAGGCTGATTAACTGATTAAACTGTAAGGACTGTGGAGAGGCTGGAATGTTGTAGGTCCAGAGCCTAATTAAATTTCTCTCAACTCTCTTTATCCCCCTAAATAGCTATTTCTTGTTCACCTTCCTGTCAGATGTAACATCCTGATAAACAACAGATAGAAACCTTTGGAATGTATTAACTTAAGGAAACCCTATTCTCCACCGATCAGAGTTAAGGATGCTATCAGATATCATCTGAGGCCTATGGTTGAGATTCCTCCACCGGAATGTAACCACATCTCTGCTGTTTCCACCAAGAGATCTTAGAAATGCCTTGATATATAATGTTCTTTGTTCCAGTACCGTTAAAAACTTCCTGAAACTACATCCTCATTGGAACTGTGGATCCCACAGAAACGTAAGCCTATGTTCCTGGGCCACGGTCACTCAAATTTAGATCCAGAATCAGCTGTCTCTTATTCCCTTTGAGGTGAGAGCTGTGTTGCTGCAGAATCTTTGATTGGTTTATTCAGACAGTGTCCCATTTGTGTAACTACAAAGCCATTTCTTGACCCTATCTAGTGACACTTACTGATGCTGTAGCAGTAAGTAGGCCAGATGTGGTCTGCAGATCAGCAGTGTCCACACCTCCTGGGTGTTTGTAGAGACATAAAATCTAGGACTGCTTCTCAAACCTAGCAAACTGGAATCTCTGCAGTTTTCATGACTCAACTATCGTTTAAAAAACTTCCTGTGACACTGACCCCTGCAGGAGTTACAGAAGCATCGTCTCAAACTTTAAGCTGAAAAGTGCTGATTTGGGAAAGTTAAAGGGACTACCATGATAATACATTCATTCATCCCAAAATCAATTAACAAGAAGTGAATACCTAGTAAGGGCCAGACTCTGCATTGGTAATTTGAGATCATCAGCAAGGGTCTTTAATGACTAGGGGGTGTCTTACATCAGAGCTCAGGGGAAGCCTTTTGAGAGGCAATGTCCCTGTGTCCTCCCTTACTAGGTGAGATTTGTTCCTTTGGGCTACAGTTTAGGCAGTGAATGTGCAGGAATAACGCTTGTTCCATGCTACCTGGGTAATTTCATTTCATTATTAACATCCTCTCAGCCACTGAAATGACTTCTAGTTACCATGATGCCTGTGTCCTAGAATGCAATCACGCATGGGCTTGGGGATTGGAGGGACAATTTATCAAATAGTATCAGCAAACATCCCAGCAGGTGGCCTGTTGTCTGGCTGTTCTCAGGGTTCTCATCAGGAGGGCTGTCATTGCTCTCTCTGCTTTAAAACGCTGTGTATTTAAGAATCTGTCACTCACCATCCATGCATCCATCCATCCATCCAAGACACAGATAAGCATGCCTTTGAGAGTGAGACAAAGGTATGGGAACTCCTCATGGGGGGTGGAGGGTGGGGAGAGCATGAAAGCAAGGAATACAAGTGCATCTACCACATGGCTTCTCTGCCAGCCTGCCACCTGCCCATCAGCCTGCCCCTGGCAGGTTGCTGGCAGGCTGGAGCCAGGAGCATACAGCTGTTCTTCTCCTGCTGAGAATAGCAACTTTGAGAGATCACCAAGGTAACACTATAGACGGTGTGTGTGTGTGTGTGTGCATGCCAGAGAGGAGAGAGAGAGAGAGAGAGAGAGAGAGAGAGAGAGAGAGAGAGAGAGAGAGAAGGAGAGAGAGAGAGTAAAAACTTATTCACAACTGAGCCCAGAAGAGTGGGAAATGGCAGTTTACTGTAGATTTGAAAGCACATAGACCCTGCTTTCTAATACACTGCCCAACTAAGAGCAAAAGCCAGTAGCTTGTTGAAGGAGGAGATGACCCAAGAAAGAGCGAGCAGCACATCACAAAGACAGACAGCCCAGGTCCGGTGCTCCTCTGCTTGTTCTCTGGTGGCGATCCTGAGAGAGTTGCTGCTTGGAGACCAACACCTCCAACCTCGGCTGGTTTCCTTGGTTTCTGCTTCCACCCGCGCTCAGCTCCTCCGCAGCATGCCTGATACCAGCCATTACTAAAGAAAGGAGGGGTAACAGAACCTAGATTTGTTGTACTCTTAAGAAAGGGTATGAGGATATTTTGCACAAACAGGCTGTCTGAATATTAAGGCCCAGCAACGGTCAGAATTTTCTGTAACTGACACACCTATGACATAAAAGCTCAGAAATGAGCTTTATGAAATAAAGCTCAGGAAGGGTGATGGTCTTGCCCACAGCTACCCAATTTCTAGTTCTTCCTGTTTAAGGTTCCTCAATTAGACGACTTTCTTTACAAAGCTGGCTAATTCAGGGTGCTAATAATATGAACCACTTCTTAAGGCCCCAGAGGAATTCCATCTTAGCAGCTGAGAAAGTGGTATGACAGTGTCGTACGGATACAGTCACGTAGCTCATGAGATGTGCGTTGTTAACTATGGAATCACAGATGTTTCTGGTCAGGAGCCAGCTTTCTTCTCTTAGAGGATTCAGAGGACCCCGGTTCCTGCTATCCTGTGGCTCAGCCATCCTCTGTTGTCTTGCTTTTGCTGGCAGGAGAATGATGGGAGTTCAATATCAACTTCTGAAGACCTTCTGTCTGACAGGAACACATACCATCACCATTTAGGAACCATCTCTAGCTACATGGCCATCTCCTTGCAAATACTTGAATTGTAATTCCTAGCTAAGCACCCATTCTTCAGAGACCATGTTCTACTCTGCAAGAAAAAAGACAAATTCCACTGCATGCTTGACCATCTCAAATACAAGACACAATCCAAGGCCTTCATCAGGTGTGCTGCCCAAAAATGTTGGCATAACATCAAAGACTTCCTTCAAACTCTTCCTTAGGTCCCTTCTGGGGACCTTACTCCCTTAGAGGGACCAACTGTGTCCTCACAGGCACAATGCCTGACTCCTGTGTTCAGAATTCCTTCACTTGCTGTTCCTAATTAGACTGTAGTTCTGTGGAGGTGGTGAGTTCATCTTTCTTGTTTATCCCTGACACAATGATATCAGTAAGTCTTTGAGAATGGAGAAGGATAGGAAGTAAAGAATGGAAGAATCAGGATCCTCCTGCCCATATTTGTTTCATACTAGTAGTCACAAAGTGGGCTGGTCACATTTCAAGGCTCTGGATTCATACCACTTTGGAATAAGAGTTGTTTACCTGCTTACAATCTTGACAACCTCTAATAACAATGCTGGATGATTCTAAATACAATGGAATGCTACATACAAACAAATAGAAATGGTCTAGTAATTGTGCTATCATGTGGGTAAATTTCAAAATAATTATACCAAGTGAAAAACCCAGGCATTTCATTTATACATAAACCTAAGAAATACCAACTAAAGTGACAAAAAGGAGGTCAATAGCTTCCTGAACACAGAAGGGTGTGGAGAAGAGCAAGTAACAAAGGGTATACAGAAATTTGGGGGATTAATGGGCCTGCTCATTTTCTTTTTCAGAGCAATAGGTTACTGAGTGTGTTATATGTGACAAAAATTCTCAACCTATATAATTTAAAATGTGGAGTTGACAGTATATCAACTCATATCAACTGTGTCTCAATAAAAAAAACTGTCAAAATATAACTAAATAAATGTGAAATTAAAAAATATGCCAACAATGGCCTGTATCATCCTTCCCATCATTCCCAAGCCTTGTATGGTTTGCGTCTTTAAAAATACTTTAGATCAAACTGTATATGTTCTTGTAAACCTGTAATATTGGAACACTGGGAGGCTGAAACAGAGAGATGGTACAATGCAAGACTATCACAAAACATACGCAAATGTGTCTTTTCAGTGATGGGGTTGATAAAAGACTCATCCTTGGTACTTTTTGGAGAAACAACATGATTCTATTGATTCTTATCTGAATTTGCCTTGCATTTCAAGAAGTTTTCTGAACCCTCGGGACAGTGTGGCACTTAGATTTTCTGGTATGCACACATTCCTATTAGCTCTCATATTTTCCAATCTGCTTCTTCTCAGGTTCTGTAGCCAAAGCCATCGCTGAGTTGCTGGCCCAAGTGCCCAGCCACCCCCCACCAGTACCATGGCCGAAGACGCAGATATGCGTAATGAACTGGAGGAGATGCAGAGGAGGGCTGACCAGCTGGCTGATGAGGTAAGGGACAGAGACCCAGGAGGTAGCAAAAGACTGCAAGGTGGGTGATTTGAATTCACATTCTGAGAAAACACTTCTTCTACTGTCTCAATTTAAAACAAACAAAAAAAGTGAAAAGAGAACTTCCTTCTTCTTTAAGATGTCTGCAGGCTAGAAAAGGTTGATTACAACGCCCAAATAAAATTAATGTCTTAGCCCTGACTCTTGACTCCTAGACACTTGAGAGGGCAGAGTCCTCTAGGAAAAACTTTATCTTTGGATATCTTGCAGCGTGATATAGTTAACTCAGTAAGGAGAGTTAACACTTCAGGGAACTTTCCAAGTGGATTGCTAAGCATGGCTATTATTAAAATTGAAGTACATAATTTGAAAATTAGGTGGATTGTATCTATTTTTTTTTTTTTTTTTTTTTTTTTTTTTTGGTTTTTCGAGACAGGGTTTCTCTGTGTAGCTTTGCGCCTTTTCCTGGAACTCACTTGGTAGCCCAGGCTGGCCTCGAACTCACAGAGATCCGCCTGGCTCTGCCTCCCGAGTGCTGGGATTAAAGGCGTGCGCCACCACCGCCCGGCTTGATTGTATCTATTTTTAAAAAGCAATGGTACTATGTGTTCAAAGCTCATTGCTTCTAGTTAGTTTAGCACATTTTTTCTGCTATATGCACATACTCACTGTATGTAAGAAATGGAAAGCCCATAGAGCAGTGCTGATTTGTAGATCTCAATGGCAAGTTCAGTATACCACACTGCACTCAGAAATCAAATAGAAAGCAATTATTTAGAACCAATCATTCACAAACACTATCAGTCGTGGGTTGCTTTATTATTTTGTTGATTACCTATAGTTAAGACAGAAGGGAAAATATTAATAATCTAGATAAAAATTTTAAAGTATGCATGTCTGTAGTTACTACATTAAGAAAATAGTATATGAAGTTGGGGCGTAGGGAGATAGGGTTGATTCTTGGAGGACCTGGGGTAAGAGTGAAGAAGGTGAATATGATCGAAATATATTGTATGAAATTCTCAATAATAAAAATTTTTTTAAAATATAAAAAATTTGAGTGAGTCCTCCATTATTCAGAAAATTTTTTTTCAACAAAATCATCACCTTTTTTACTATGAGTCTAATTCTAACATAAGGTCTTCATTCCTTTATTTTCTTCTTATTTATGAACATAAGTGAAGCTATCCAGTTCCAGTGACCATGTTAGAATTACACGAATTCGTCATATGATGAGCCACAGTCTACATAAGAACTGACTGGAGTTTCTGTGAGATCAACCTGCTACACTGAATTTATAACCACACATGCCGTGTTGTATTATGTGTCAACTCTGTCCTCTTTGTGTTTCATATCAGGACAATAGACATGAATATACATAAATGTACTCACATTTTTCCAGTTAGTTGTTAAACATTTGGTAGCACCTCATTGCTAATGGCCATTTTATTACAAAAAGGAGTCCACTTAAGTACTTTGCAGCAAAAATTCACATCTTTGAAGTTCCTGCAGAAATATGTCCAACATAAGTTTGCTACTTAAAGGCATGGTTTTGAGAAATCACACTGGTTGCTGGGTTGGAACTATGTTAAAGGAACTGAGAACAAAGTGGCAATGCTGTGCCTGAGGGACCAGCCGCCAAGCTCCGAGTTTTCTTCATGCTTTTTCTTATCTAAGAATGAAGGTAATTATAATTGTCTCCTACGGGCTAGTTATTTCAAAGTTGCTTGATTTTTTTTTTCACCCTAAGGCGACAGCTAAATTTGGATTGATAACAACTTCCAGTTGTGTTTCTAGGAGCTTTAAAGGAAACTTGTTACACTCATCTCTACTCATGAAAAATCATGTTTGTGTTTAAAATTCAATATCCCTAGTCCAGAGAGGCCAAAGTAGTCCTTAGAGTATGTGAGATAGTTTTCCATCCATCCAGAGAATACAAAATGATTTTTCCAGATTACTTTGTCTTTGATATCAAGATCAGCCTCATATGGTTTTGGTTTTATGACGATAAGCTTTCACCTGATTGCTGCAGGAAATCTGATCGTGTAGAAAAGCCCAATAGGGAAGAGATTGAAACTGGAAAGACATCTTGTGTTTCGGTTGCAAAGCTGAAGTCATATATGACAGGGACCTTTGCATTTCTCAAGTGAAGAAAGTGTTTCTGACTTTCCTAGTGCCCTATTACTTACTGCCCTTAACAATGTTTATGTTTTTCCGTCTTAGTCCCTGGAAAGCACCCGTCGCATGCTGCAGCTGGTTGAAGAGGTAAGGAGTGGATTCTATTAACATAAACTAGGTCCCTATGTTGACATGTTCATTCTGAGCTCCTATTGCTTTTGCCCAAGTCAAAATTCTCTTGCTTCCATTGCTAACATAACCTATCAGAAAGCCAGAAAATACTGGAAATGTTGGCATAAGTTGTTAGTTATCAAGGTGACCTCACCACCCTCCAGCCCAGGCTACCTCTACAGTCCTTACTATAGAGAAATGTACTATTTCTGAGCTCCTATTCCCAACAGTCACAAAAGGAGGTCCCAGTAAGGAGAGTAATGCTTAATCTATGCAGGATTTACCTACATAAAATCTTCATTTGTAATGATTTTGTTGCAACAAATTACAGCTAATTTAAAATTCTTTTCTGACTCCAACTATATTTATAACATTGAAAAATATGTTTTTATGCAGGCATATCATCTTTTGAAATTTTTGTATTTAGTGTTGGACACTGAAAATTATGAAAAAAATAGGAAAAATCTTGAACAAAGAGAAAAATCTAGTCCAATTAAGTAAATACAAAAGTTCTTTTATATTACTCACTCTGGATTGCACATCCATTTGTAAAGCATTTGTAATTCATGGTTTAATGAATCCCAAAGTATTTTTAAATGGGTAAAATAGGGCAGATAGCAATAATGGAATCAAAAGAGCATTTGCAATAAAACCTACTCATTCCAATTTGGTAGAACAGCAGTCAACCAGGAAGAATAAATGGATTAATTGAACTTGCCCATTGGGAGAGATGGAGTAGAAAAAGAATGGGCTGGACTATATTTATCTTAACCTAATAAAACAAGCCTAATGGTTTTTATTCAGCAAGATGCTACTTCAGCCACGGTTTGAATGTGGCTGCTTATCAATGTATAAATTCATGTGTGATTATCTTTTCTAGAGATCTTGGGCTTTCTCTGGCAGAATGATTAAATGAGCCTATTCAGCCACCCTGTGCTACTATAAATTGCTTATGCAATGACATGAAAGGGAAGGAAAAAAAGAGATAAATTTTACAAAGGCTTAGAGGAAAAGCAGCTGCCTCTTACGCTATGGGTGCAAATGCTGTCTTCCTTTATTCCTGAAGCTGCAGCTCCTCAGCTAGGAGTAAAATGTGGCTAAAGGTGAATGACCACAGCAAGAGTGGGGAGAAGTAATGATGCGTTATTTGGGGGTAAAAATCTGTTATTTCCAAAATGACACACTGAGCTTGCAATGCAGCACAAATTGGACCCCACAGAGAGGCAGCCCTCCAGGTCCTCAACAGCATAGGAGAGCAGACTTCTACTCTAAATGAAGGGAAATGTCTGTTTTGCTCTGTTCTAGGGGCACTGCTCATGCAGAGATGCCTAAATGCCAAGAAGAAGGCAGATAGCCTCAATTCTGGAGTGTTGGCCATTTGGCATTAATGTATTATTTTCCAATTTGTTGCAAGCAAAACACAAAAAGAGCAAGAGCTTGGAACATTCTTACATGAGCTGAGGTTAATAGGAAGGGGACTCAATATTTAACTGCTATAATTACTTTATTGTATACTACAGTATTATTATCACAATACACTTCATGACCTACAACCAGAGCCACTTTTCACTTGCTTGTGTAAATACATGGACATACTATGTGCATTTCTCAAGCTGTCTCCAATTTGCTCAGTTGTGCAATGTTGAAACATTGCCCAGACTGTGGAAAGTAGTAGAATAAATGCATTGGAATGCACCCCTTTAAACTGGCCCTTTGTCCTTCAGTCTTGCGAACATGAACCCTTCTCTCTTGTGTCTTCTCAAAATGAAAGTAGTATCAGCTTGTCTTGCAAAAGTCTGCCTGCTCTAATTTATTCTAAGAATAAAAGCTCCATTGATTGAAGTAGGATTCTCAAATTATATGTTTTTGTTTCTCCTAAATTGTTTCTCAATCAAGCATGAAGTTGAATCTTAGATCAAGGAATGAAAGAGATGGGTGCAATCTTTTACATCTAATAAATGAGAGGAGGCTGTTAGATATTCCATCCTTAGGAAATTGTGAGCAGGGCATTATTAAAGTAGACTGCCTTGCTCTTACTTCCTCCTGGGTCATTGTATATTTATAGTGAAACATTCCTCATGTCTAGGGCATTGGCTATTCAGATGATGTTCTGATTTTCAATCAAAAAGGAAATTCTCTTTAAAGAGAATCAATATTAAATATTCATCAAGGGCAGAAATTATTTGGAAAATATGAGCTTTGAAATACCAGGATTTTACTCACAACCCCAAAGCCCATCAGTGCTACATAATTTGAATTGAACTGAATTTTTATTGAATTCAGTTTCAAAGACAGGAAAGGTTACTAGAATTGAGAAGTCTCCCTAAGGCAAATAATCCACTTCCCATGAAAGTACAGCTTTATGCTATCCCTAATAAACTCCAGAGTATAACAACAGAGGAGGCTGGGGACCTGACTTTTAAAAGAAGTCACCATCAGCATTTCAAGGATGATCTAAAGTTACTCAGAGGTCAGTGGGGGAAGTTTCAGAAAAGTTAATTATTATAGACAGGTACAAAGGTTATAGGCTTGGTGGCACTTGATTCACAACATGGAGCTGGGGACTTAATTCAGGTGGATACATTTCAACAAATATATATGTCTAATGTTGGAAATAGGAGAGAAGATACAAATTGTTTTACTGCAGGGAAACCAAGTAAATAGCTGTCCAAATTCAAGATCATACCTGCCTTAGGAGCATAAAAGAGAGAAGAATTAAATCTAGACAGAGAATCATTAGGATGTTCTCCAGGAGAAAATATTTGAAAGGAAAAAGGTTAATTCTGCTGATGCTAAATGCAGAAATGAAGTCTGCCTATCAGTGTCTTGGGCTATGAAACTTGAGCCAGAATAGGCCAGACTGCTTTAGGCAGGCAGGTTTGACAGCACCACAGAGCCCTGCATGAAATAGTTACTGAAAGCCTAATATTTCATGAATGTCTCAGTGTCATATCTCTTTCTAGACCAGCTTATCTTTCAAAATGTTTTGGCAATAAAAAGGAAAAAATTCTGAAAAAGCCACAGTTGTAAATGTGAGACTTTCAGTTCCAAATTTTATCAAATCAAGTTGGCAGTTCTTTTTATTAAGCAGATGTGACATCCTTCAGAGTTCAAGACAGTGCCCAGTTGTTCAGGCTTTAGGGGAGATGCCTTGGAGTTCAGGGAAAGCACCCCAAAAGGACAGCAACAAAGTATTCTGTAAACACTTGCTTAGTCTATTGGCTAAATAAATTAATCAATACCTTTTAAAAATAAAAATAGAAAAATAAATTTCACAAAAGAAATAAATGAAAAGAAACATTTCCAACTCCTTTTAGATGGGCTATTTCCTCCAGCAAATTCAAACACAAATGAAGAATTGAACTCAGGTAAAACTAGAGCCATTTCCTCTCACCCTCAATCTAAGTATTAAAGCACACAACTCTTTCACAAATTGGAGAGAGTAATAATTTGCTTCCTTTGCAGTATTTTTTTCCATCCCAGCCCCTCTGTCTTCTAGATCTCATAAGAACAATCCAGTCATTTTGATAAATCCACCATCAAAATAATAGAACCAAATTTAAGGTCAAGCCTCTATTGAGAACCTACCATGTGCCAGCTATTGAGCCTAGTGACATCATTATCACCATCGTAATCAAATATATGTTAGCTAGTTTAACACTTCAAGCCACATTTTACTACTGCCTTGATTTCCCTCTGTTTTGTTTTGTTTTGTTTTGTTTTGTTTTGTTTTGTTTTTCGAGACAGGGTTTCTCTGTGTAGCTTTGCACCTTTCCTGGATCTCGCTCTGTAGACCAGGCTGGCCTCGAACTCACAAAGATCTGCCTGCCTCTGCCTCCCAAGTGCTGGGATTAAAGGTGTGGGCCACCACCGCCCGGCTTTGATTTCCCTCTTTAACTCAGAGGACTTTGAGACATTTGGTGCTTAAGTGACTTGCTTGAGACACATAGCAGGAAATGGTAAACAATGATACTCATGAGCATGAAGCCCTATTTCAGAGTATGGATTCCCATATACAGCACTTCAGTTTCACTCTGCCATAATTTTCTTTTTCTTTGAGAATTCCACATAAAGCAAAATGTTCTAAGGGTAGTAGCTTGTCCTAAAAATTCTGAGATTCCCTTCACATCAAATCCAGAATTGGAATATATTCTCACTCAGTATCCATGAACTGAATTAACTTTGAGATGGCTATGTTATGCAGAGCTCATTTTATCCTTATTATTACAATGAGAAGTGGGAGAGCTCTTAGTGCCCCCATTTGGGCATAGGGTGAGCTGATACATAGAGCACTTGAGATTGGAACAGTAAGACTTCAAGAGAGATCTAGAATTTAGAATCATCTACTGAATCCAATTCCATTGACCAAGTTGTTTCTCACACTGAGAAATACAATTGAGAGAGCTATACATTTTTCTGTCCCTTATCCTTAATGTCTGGGACAGAGTAGCTATCCTGTACACATTTACTGAAGAAGTGAGTAAAAAAACACATAAATTAAATAATAGTGGATAGAAGGAAAGAGGATAGAAAGACGTGAATGAACCAATCTGTAAACCACACCCTCTTACATTGTGTCTCTTGCTCTACCTTCAATATGGGAAATAGTGAGACTGTGGAAGTCACTCAACCTTCTAGAACAACCCAACTTTTCTGACTCCCAGGCCAATACTTTCTGCTTATGTTCTCCCCAATTGGGACAATGTCAAACACTCTTGCTCTTTCCACCTACATCAGCTCTAGTTTTGAAACATGCAGCACCTAATTGGAAAAATGTAAAATTATACTTTTAGGGCATTTTAAAAATAAGTGATACTCACTATACATCACAGAATGTTATGATGTATTAATAGACAAGAACTGGGCTGATAAAAGTCACCAACTTTTCTCCAACTTCTGTCCCCAGCAGCATGGAATAGGATCTTTGAGCAGAAAATGTTCTCCAACATGTTTCTGCACTGTCAGATCCATATGCCTGAATAAGCCACCTGCAGAATTGGGCAAAGGAATAATTAAAATGTAGACTAGGGTAGATGGAAGTCCACTCACAATATACTTAAGAAAGACTTCAAGATGCCTTTTGTGGCCTCTAATCTCTCTGGTCAATGTATGTCCCCCTGTAGTATGCAATAGAGCAGGTTAGATTCCTAGACATGGACACTCCCAAATCAAATAAGACAGTATCTTCACCTCTTCCCCCACCCACTCCTAATCCTCTCCTTCCAGTAACTTAGGTAAGTCTTGGTTTGTGTGGATAAAAAACAGCAAGATGATGTGTGTTTCTGGAGATTGCTGCACAAAAGAACTGCAGTGACCCTGGACAGGAGTGACTTTCTTACATTGCATCATTGTACAGAACTGTCAATTTCAGAGAAAAATATTTTCTGATCTCACTCCGTCTTCCAGATTTTGAAGAACTACTCACCACAGAGAAAAATCAGAGTTAATTTCCTTTCGAGTTGTGCTTCTCAGCCTCTGTAAAGCCACACTCTCCTGTGATAAACCTAAGTACCAGGACTATAAGATCCTTATGTATCTTCCATGGGGCATCCCTCCCCTGGCCATTAAGGGGCATTTTTTTGGTCAAACTTTCCAGAGAAGAAAATGCAACCTAGAAGACTGTGAAAATGTTGTTTTCTGTGTTAGGAAAACTATAGGTATTTTTACTTTCCAGGCATAAAATGATTGTATGGTATTAAGTACATGCATTCCAGTGCACACTTACTGTATTGAAGGATGCAAGTCCACCCTGTGGAGGGTGTGCACATGTCTCTGCATGGCTCTGAGAGTCACTGATAAAGTCCACCTTTTACCCAGTTCCTTTTGGTCCCTACCCAGCCCCTTAATGCTCTTGTCATGCATCTTCCCTTTGTCTCCCTTTGGTCCTTCTTCATTTTCCATACTAAGGGATAGTTGTCTCCTTACTGATTTCTCTTTCTCTTTTCTCTCTCTAACTCCTTTTCAACCTTGCTACCATAATTGGAATATAGAGTAAAGATGCTGGTATCAGGACTTTGGTTATGTTGGATGAACAAGGAGGTAAGTTCAGATTTCTTCAGTAAGAACAATCCTTCATCTGAATAAAGTTGCAGTTTTGATTTTTTTTTGTGCACCCTCAGGTGGCCATTCTGTATGTGTTGCATGTGTATGCAAGTGTAAGAGTTTTATTAAGTTCAGCTTCCTCTGTTGAAAATATTGAATGTGGGGATGTCAAGACCTTCTTCATGACTGAAATAATGATACTCTTGTCTCTACTATGTACATTGAGATAACAGATTTTAAAAGCAAAATCTATGTATGTTTCCTAAAAGACAATATTTTAGACAGTGTTGAGAATTTTCTTACTCTTCTTACCACCAAATTTTCCCAATAAATTTGGTTTTCTTCCAATAATATCCAGGTTATGGGATATAGTATATGAGGTTATGCATTTCTCCCAACCAACCAAATTTAATGTCTGAAAGTTTTAGTTTTCAAGTCACTAAGAGATTCCTCTATAAACTAAAAATTATTTTTTCATGGTATGTCTCCAAAGTAGAAATTTTAACTAATTATGATATTAAAGATATTTTAAAAGCATTTTTGTAAAGGCTAGAAGTAACAAAATTCAGAGAGTCTGGATGTTAGTATATCATCTCTACACACTAAAGTAAAAACTATAAGGGCGAGTGTATATTTTCTTTTGACTCAAAATATCTAGCAATATGGTGATAATGTACATAATTCTAGCTACAAGCTCTTTACCTGTTTCCATTTTGAGTTCTTATTATAATGAGATATTTGAATATTTTCATACTTTGTAAAGGCATTAGAAAAAAATTATGATTGTGATTTTTTTCCAGTAGCAAATATAAGAATGTAAAACTCATTCCAGCAAGGCTGTGATAAACTCCAAGCACAAATTTCAAACTGAGAGGAAAATTGCCATGATGATAGCCTGGCATAAAACACTTTTCCTAAAATATAGAGAACATATGCATATCATCAAAGGGCAATAACTAAAAGAAAAATGGGAGTAAGATATAAATCTTCACTTTGCAAGTTGACATGTAAAATATTGTCTCAACTATCAGTGATAATAGCATGCCAGTTTTTAGCAAGTTGATACAAAATTTAAAAATTGATAATAATCAATGCCATAGTATGTTGGAAAAATAGAAACCCCTAATTTGCATAGGGGAGCTGTGAGCTGATACACATGTTATAAGGAACAATTCGATAATAATATCTTCAGTTTTGAAGTGCACCTATCTTTGATCAAAACATTCCATGCCTAGGACTTTGCATTGCAGTTAAACATTTACAATTATGTGTAGACAAATGAATATGCCTTACTTGTAGTTTTATTAGACTAGGAATGATCTAAATATTTGTCAGTGGAGAGATTAACTAAGTCAGCTATGATATGGCCATGAAGAGATGTTCTGCTGTCAATACAGTGCATAAATGTTTAATGACTTCTGGAGAGTTAGAGTTGGAGTAAGAAAAGAAGAGAGAAAGCCATAGCATTTGAAGTGTTCTGAGAAGCAATTAGAAGCATTTAAGATTTATTAGGGAATGCTATGATGGATGGACATAGATAGTAAGAGCCTATGTATGGTAGCTGGGTATAGTAGTAAGAGCCTACAGACTGTAATATGACTCTAACACCTGGAAAAGGAGCTGAAAAGAAAAGGACAGAGTGAGAGGACCACCAGACTGAAGAACTGTTCTGAGAAGGTCTCAGCTAGGTTAGTGGGAAGCCTGGGAGCTAAGATCACCACATACAAGTAGAGAAGAGAAGACCATATTGGGCAGAAATGCTACAAACCTGGCAGCCCACCATGCCTAGATATTAACTTGTAGCATCTTGAGAAAGCATGACCTTAGTATGAATGCCGTGCAACTCACAGATGCAAAGCTACACCCTACTTCTCTAACAGGTTCCTCCCTTTGCTGTCATAAAGGGGCTTTTGTTTTTATAATATTTATTGGTGTTAAACTTTTAAGAAAATATACATTAAATAATTGTAAAAATAGGAGGGAAAAAAACAATTGTATACCAACTCCATCACTTTTCTCCCACCGTTCAAATTAGTTTGTTGAAATCTCTAAAATTCAGAGTCTAGTTGAGTTCTGTTCTAAAGGTATTCCAACAGGGTCCGTCTTGATATTTGTTGCAATTACTTGCTGGTTTGATCTATGTGGCAACGTCTCAACTCTGAAATGTGGGGTGCAGCAAGTCATTGCTTGGAAGGTCGTGAAACAGAAGGTGCCCCCGCAGAAGAGTGACAAAGCACTCTTTCAGTTCGTAGTCCAGTGTGGGAAGTTTTACAGCAGCGGGAAGACTTGGGATACTGGCTTCTCCCTTCTCTGTAAGGTACTGACATAAAGACATGACACGGAAAACAGTAGACAGAGACAAGGTGCCCTGAGAGAGAAAGGCTGGGGGTGTAGTTCCATTGTAGAGCTACAGTGAGGTCCTTATGTCAGGCCCCAGCATTGCAAATGAAAAGAGAAGAAGAGAGGTAGAAAATGAACAGCCTGCTTACCTGAAGTGTAAATATCTTCGTACTTTGATGAAGAAAATCTAGAGTTACAATTGCTAAAACCCCCATACATATGCAGAAATTCATAATTCTTAAATAGGATAATTCCCACAAGCATCTAGATACTATTATCTCAAAAACAGAGAACAGATTTTTTTCCCCCCACAGGATAGTGAATGTTTTCAGATGAAACATTTTGGAGTCCTCTGGTAAGCATACTTCCCATGAGAGCTTGTGTTATAGCAGATGTGTAATGAACAGCTCACACTGACAAAAAAAATAAAAACTGCAATTGTAACTCTCCAAAAGTGGGTGATCTGGGGCTTGTTTTAAGGGACACATATTCCATTTTTACTAGTAATTTAGGGCCTTTGCAAGTGATGGATGAGTGTACCCCCCACTATCCGCCTTGCCTCTTAATAAACATATTTAATTGTTTGTGCAATGTTTACTTGTTTAGATCAGTAACTGCTTTTTGATTTCTCTTCAGTTTATGCTGTACTAATTTTGTCTATGCCTGACATCCAGAGTATTAACTATTTCTACCTCGCAGCTGCTCAAGAGATCACAAGCAACAACCACCCTCTTAGAGAACCTTTGTACCTACTGTGGAGGCAGGCCAGACTTCTGCAGGTTGTCCAACTGAACAATTGAACTGCGAAGTTCCTTATAGGATTCTTGTTTTAGACCCAGGTATCAGGGGACACCAAGGAGCACCAGGAATGACAGACAGCTCTGGAGACATACAGAGCCCTGGGACTTTTGTTCCCCTAAAAGTGATGTCTCCCAGGAAAATCCTCTGAATGGTTCTGTATTAACATGGATAATCTAACCTTTCATTTCCATTTCTCTTGTTTCTTTTTTTAGTCTTTTCTGGGTTGTTTGTTTTGATGACTCAGTCCAGGCTCTCTGAAAACATACCTGTGATGAGCTCTAAATTAAATAGTAAAATCTCTAACCACTGCTGGTAGAAAGAAAAAAAACACAAAATCAAGTCCAATCTAGAGTACCATCCAAGCATCTTAAAGTTAATGGCACTACAAAGCAGTGTTTGACAAAATACCCCACCCCCTTGCTAATGTTTAGTCACCAACCTCAGTTCAGAATGGTTCAGGCTGTTCAGTGTGGTAGCCATTGTGGATATGTGGTTATTTCACTTTGTTTCAATGAATTTCATAGTGTTCACCAATGCTTAGGAAAGTGGGAATCATACAGGCAGTGTCTTTTGACTGGGTATTAGTATGAAGGCTTGCATACCAGGTAAAACATTTAATATGTTTTACTTTAGGACCAGGCCAAGTATTCTAAGGGTCTATATTCCTCTACTTAGATGATGCTGGTAGAAAAGATGTCTAAACAAATCCCTAAGAATGTGTCTTCTACTAGTGAATCTATCAGCGACAATTAGTCACTCAAATACGGCAAACAAAAAGTGTTTCAATCTCTGCTAAAAACATGCAGTGCTGTCTACTAGAAGACCGAAAGATCCCTGTGATTAAAAAAAAAAATGTTCACATCTCAATCTCCAAGAAGAAACATAAAAGCTTAAGGAGAGAAGACATAGTCAACCCTGTGCTATTATGCTGTGAGAACCTCACAGATGGAGCTCTATATGGGAATGAAATGAAGACATGGATGTCCTCATGAACTTCTTGAGAAGTGCCTCACAGAAATTATTCTAAGGCAACCAAGTGTTAATGTGTCAAACATGTCCACAAACACAACTCAGCACAGTGAAGTTGATATTGTAGCTAGAATACCCAGATGAAATAGTTCTAGGCTTTTTTTTTTAAATCAAATTCGGCATCAAATTTTTCTCTTTCAGTCAAACCTTCACCAACAAAGCTGGAAATCCATGGCAGAATGAAGCTTTCAGAAGTGTGACTATAGATGTGCTCATTTTTATCTTTCAATTACCTAACTCATAGGTCCAACACTTAGGGGTCAGTTCACATATATACATTACCCACTATTCTCTAGGGGCACCAGGAATAAGGCTTCTGAAATCTTTCAGAGAGTCATGATTTTTGCAAAAACAAAAAAGTAGTAATTGTTTTCCAACTTAAGAGAAATGCATCCGGAAGTCCAAGCACCTGCAAATGCACCCCTTCTGGATGTGCGTTGTTGCCACTGTTTGTGCCCTGCAGTGAGTTTGCCCTTTGAGCCCAGGAACCTCCTTAAATCTATCTTACTACAGCACTCATCAAGCTATCAACAATTCTCTGATTTGAACCACCATCCTTATTTCTATTTGCATGCATGATGGTTCTTTGTTTAATGACATTCTGATAAAGGCATGAACCATGTCAACCAAGACCTGTAGGAGGCCAAGAAAAAATTTTAAAGTTTTAGGGAAACACTGTGTCCTTTCCCTTACATTTGATTAAATTTGATTCACAAACTGATTTATTATGTTCTTAAAAGGAAACTGGAGTTAAGTCATTAGTTTAAAAAAAAATCGAGTTTGGCATGGGTGTGCTTACAATCACGTCCTTAGGATGCTGGGCCACATAGGAGGATCCTGTGTCAAAAAGTCCAACCAACCAGGAAGGGAAGAAGGCAAGAGAAAGGAACGTTCCCTCAAATATGAGGAAGAAGGAAGGGAAAAAATTCTCCTTGCTCATAGAGATTTCCAGGACATCCCTGTCTCTGTGCACCCGACGGAAGAACGGCACCGCTGTCTCTCCATCACAGAAGAACGGCACTGCTGTCTCTCCATCACAGAAGAACGGCACTGCTGTCTCTCCATCACAGAAGAACGGCACTGCTGTCTCTCCATCACAGAAGAACGGCACCGCTGTCTCTCCATCACAGAAGAACGGCACCGCTGTCTCCCATCCTGAATAAGCACTGCTGTGTTTTCATCAGCTTCTGAAAAACATAGCAGAGGCAGCAGAGACCTCAGCAGTGACAACTTCTTCTCTAGCCTTACTGAAGAGAGCAAGAGTGATCTTTTACTATCCAGAATCCTGCTGTCCTTTCTTGGGTCACTAGTGAGCCTCGTTTAGGTCCTACAGTGACAATTTCCACATCATATGTGTATGTGAAGTGGTTTTCAGGTGATTGTTTAGGCCTTCAGGCGCTTATCGGTTTTACCCTAGGCATGCCTTTACTTCTAGAGGCGCACTCATCAATGCATGTATGGAAATACAGACAGAAAGAGGAGTAGGGTTGTAACTGGGTGTTATAGTTAGACAGCCAAAGCATCATATTGCACTTCTCCTCCAAGACATCATATTGCACTTCTCCTTTAATGGTCTTAAAAGCTACTTGACAAATCCCCTTCATTAAACTTGCAGTCACCCTAATGCGGTGACACTTTTGAGAAATTAATCCATTTGGTTTATGTAACCCTGGCAACCTAGAACTGATTCATTTTTATGAGTATTGAGCTGTGTTTCAGATGCACTGAGGTCAGCTTTCCTTGTAGCAATGGCCCAGTGCCATTTTTGTGTGGCAATCCATTGCTCCTCCTCCAACGAGACATACATGCTTCTTGTTCTCTGACCAGGTCAGTAGCTAGCAGGTCCACATGGTAGACCCTAGGGAACCAGGGCAGGAGAACAAGATGTCTTCTCCCCCAGTTCTTGTAGTAAGTCACTCTCATATGGTAAGAAATGAATTGACCTGTTTTGGTACTTACAGTATTGCTGTGCTGATGTTGCCTTCTTTTCCAGCTTCTGGGAATTAAACAAGGAAAACCAAGAACAGACCGCTGGCCACCTTTGGCTGTGCAGCCACTGCTGGGGGAAGAACAGAAACTCATAGCCATGTCTGTTCCTGCTTACTGTTCTGTTGTTTGCCATAAAGAAGAAAATACATTCTGTTTTCTCCTTTTATCTGGTCAGGGATACTTAAAAACCAAAAGACATAGATATTTTGAAATTGGAGCAGATAATCTTTCTGGAAGCATTGAATAGGAGCCCCTTAAACATAAATTAACAACCTGTTTTTCTTTCTCTTGGGTTTCACTGGTGTCTGAGTCAATACACTGCTGTTTCCCTGGATACACAAAATCAAACAGACCTTCTGATCCCATCCCATCATGTCTGAACTGCAAACTATTTTGAGCATCGTTCTTGTTCATTTCCTTCCACCATGTCTACTTAGGGCAGCAGCAGCCGTCTACAGCAATGCATCCTCTTGGATAATGCATTGTAATCTCAATTCTCTCTCTCTCTCTCTCTCTCTCTCTCTCTCTCTGCTGTCTCTCTCCCTCTCTTTCTCTCTAATTCTGTTTCACATAGTCATTTCTCATGTTCTGTTGGAAACCCAAAAAAAATTCATTCCACACTATCATCCCTTTGTCCTAACCAGAACAACTCGATCGTGTCGAAGAAGGCATGAACCATATCAACCAAGACATGAAGGAGGCCGAGAAAAATTTAAAAGATTTAGGGAAATGCTGTGGCCTTTTCATATGTCCTTGTAACAAGTAGGTACTGGGTACCAGCTCTAATCTGTGGCGTCCAGTTTTCTTTCTTTCTTTTCTTTTCTTTTTTTGTTTTTCTTTTTTAATGTCAAAGTGAATGTCTGAAGTTTTGTCTTTTTTTTCTTTGTCCTTTTCCATCTGCTTCATTCTGTGGGGATAAAATACTTGTGTTTAATCAGAACAACTGGAACGCATTGAGGAAGGGATGGACCAAATCAATAAGGACATGAAAGAAGCAGAAAAGAATTTGACGGACCTAGGAAAATTCTGCGGGCTTTGTGTGTGTCCCTGTAACAAGTAGGTGCTGCCTGCCTGCCTGAAGCTTTGGTTTTCCCAAGGCTCATCTCCAAGCCTTGACTAGCTCATTCCTGCAGGCTCATAGGCAGGATGAGCATGTGGCATGCAGAACAGATCAATACCGTCTCCAATGCATTCATCTCATAGCATAGATAATACTAGTGGGAGTTACTGTTGATGCATTAAAAATCAGGCATACTACAGTGGAAGCCTCACTGTCAGCAATTTTTATTGATGAACATTTCAACATTTTCCAGAAAGTGTACTTTTGAGACAGAGACATTCAGGACACATTGTTTTCCTCAGTCCCAAGAAAGAAAATGGTAGATTTAGAAAAGACTTTGGATAAATGTGGAAGATTAGAAATGCATGTATCAAGGTTTGATTTTTTTTCTTTCTCAGAAGTAAAAGAGACAGGCTAATTTGGCCCAGATAAGCCTCTGCAAGTTGGAGCATGTGGCAGATTCCCTCTCGACTGCCCACAAACTCCTGCAGTTGGTCATGAGGTACTATAGCCTCACCCAGTGCAAAGGTATCCTCTTCAGTAAGAAGTAGTACCCATCCCAAATTGGACTCAACTCCTCCAACTCTTCCTCTTGGAAGATCTGCCCGTACACTGGCTGAAATGTTGAAATGTGTAGATTTTGCATGCACGACATCACAAAACATTTAACTGTTCTCAAGGTTCCGCAACGCTTTTTTTGGAATGTAGCAGAAATGTGACATGTGGTTATAAAGGTTTGCAACAGAAAGAACCCAAAAACTCGAGGGTTCTAGAAGATAGTCTCATTTGGCTAGCAGTGGGGGGAAATGCATGAGTGGATTGCCCAACATGCATTTGGAAAATTAAACGCGGTACCTGATCTCCCTCCCCCCTCCCCCTTTCCCTCTTAAAAGAAGACGTTTACCCAAAAGCTCTCCTGATCCTAGCTTTTAGAATAGAAATTGATGTCATTTTGAGTAGATTATATGACCATTCACATCCTTTAAACTTTGAGGCTGATTTGAAATATCCCACTTCCTGTTTAGGAGGGGGAGGGGCTCATTTTACCAATAAATAAAAAGCATGGTTTTTTTTTTAGAAAAAAAAAAAAAGGATGCTCTACGGTAAAGCCTGGCTAACTGGAATTCAGCTAACTGTAACCTTCAGCTGCACAATACTTTTGCCCCCTTTCTGTTTTTAGCCAAAAGAAAAGTGGGGCAGGGGTATTGGAAGGAGGCAGTCATCCAATATTTGAAATGTATTGTTTTTCAGGACATCTAGATAATTTGCCATGTCTCACATAGTCTCTATTCTACAGCCTCTGCCTATGAAGAAATAAATAAGTGATAAGTTAGAGCAGATTTTAAAAGGTCATCAGACACATAAATATAAGCCATAGCTGTGGAAGACTTGATTGTGCTCATACCCAAAGACTCGTGAACAGAAAATTAGCTCAAAAATTTGAGAAAGATATTTACTAATTACCCTTAAAACACAATTTTCCTGCAGTATCTACTGTTCATTAGTAAAACCATAGAGTTCTCCCAAATGACTCACAGACAAGCATTCCAGTTAGTCAAGATTTGACTGTAAGCCCCTTTCAGAGCTAAGCTGCCTCACATTTGGAGTGAATTCCAGCAGATACCCACCCCCACCCCCTTCATCAATTGCGTGTGAAGAAAGGGTGGAAGTAGGGCTCTTTGAGGTGGATCCTCAGGTTTCTGAAGAAACATGACCCTGACTAAATCCATAGATAAGTGGTCCCTGACTCCTTGATTCTAAAGAGACCCTAATTGAGCTTCAAAGCTTGAGTGAAGTGTTCCCCAATGTGTGTAAATAACGCTTTAAAAACCATGTGTCACAACGCAGTGGCTGGTGGTGCCCTGGACTCTCTGGGGGCTTTGCCCTGTCTCGGCATGTTTCGAAGGACTATGGTAGATGTACGGCCGTGATGTGAGTCTGTGCAGCGTTGTGGGTGCAGTGGTTTGCCTTCTCTTTGGAAACGCATATTTCCCTTTCCTTTGACTTTGCCAAAGATGGTATACCAGACATTTTACATAGCAGAAAACATCACAAAGTCCAAACAGCTTCTTACAGCCAAAAAGAGAGAGAATGGGAGGTGGGGTGGAGACACAAACTCTCTCAGCTATGAAAATTTGTTTGGTGACCTTGTACCATTCATGGAGTGAACCAATGCCCTTGGGTGCAGTAGGTTGTGAAAGTCAATTGGAGGAGCTGCTGAAATCTCACTGGTGCATTTCCCAGTTTGTCACCATGGTTTCCTGGTCCTCAATCTGCAAGGATTAAAGCCAGTTTAAGAGATGGCTTTAGCCCTCTAGTGAGAGAAAAAAGGGGGAAAGGGAATTAAATCTTGATGCCTTAGAATAAAAACTGTGAAATGGGACCAAAGGATACATGTTGTTCTTGGACTCAAAAGCATGTGGTTTCTACTATGCAAAGAACCTAGAAACATCTTTGATTGCCTTAAATTACAACATACCCACCAAAATATGCTCTATATGTTTCTATTGGGCACAACAGGTATGCCTGGATTTTAAGTTTTGTTCCAAGGCAGGTCAGTGAAATGTAGCCCATGGAGACCACACTAGTTCCAGACCACTCTCCCCTGTCATAACACAGGCTAGTTTAAAGTAGGAATCTGAATGCACACTACCCTGCCCTTTGGCCCACCCAAGAAGCTAATGAACTGCGTTTCAAATCGTCACGAAGGCTATTACTGTCCTGCTAGTGCCTTTTTCGAGAATGGTCAACTTCTGGAGTAGTTTGGCTTAAATGAGAATGCTTCACTTTCTACTCATGCCTGTAGCTGGTGCATGAAGAAGACACAGGGTGGGGTGGGGGTGGGGTTCCTCTTTGGTGCTAGATGGCTTGTTCTCTCTTCTATTTTCCTGCATTCATTTCACTATGCTTCTTTTACTTTTTGTCTCTGTGGACAAAGGTTTGTACATCAACACTGGATGTATGGTTTGTTTGGAAGTACCGATATATTATCAATTTCAAACCACTATAGAGGCAACCCAAAGACCATCACCCTTGGCCAACCACCAATCCTTTGTGTCTTTCATGAGGCAATGGAAATATAGTTTCTACATTCATTGGGGGAAATATATTAAGTGGACATCGTTGCATGATAATGTGTTAAAAACTTGGTCAAGTATGTTTTTCTTCATAATTCTGTGTTACTGTGGTGTGATGTACACCCTCTACTTGGCAGTCTTGTTTTGTGTTTGTCTGCCAGTATGTTTTTTCTGTGTTTTGTGTCTCAAAATATAACCATGTCACTGAAATAGAACTGAATCTTCTCCAGCTATCTTAAGCCTTATCTTAAATCCAATTAAACCATGAAACAAACCAAAGATTATTCTTGACCATTGCAATTGGATCAATTAAAAATAAAATGCTGAATAGCTGAGGCATGGTGGTGGCCAACTGTTTGGGTCCAGATTATGATATATCGGTATTCTCTAATGCCTCAATTTAAAACTCATTCGCTTGGTTCGGTTCTTTGCTTAAAGAATTGGTATTTCTGAGAGCTTTCTGCTCCACCCTGTGCTCTGTCACTCACCCAATTTTTTGCATAGGCTTAAATCCAGTGATGCTTACAAAAAAGCCTGGGGCAATAATCAGGATGGAGTAGTGGCCAGCCAGCCTGCTCGTGTGGTGGATGAACGGGAGCAGATGGCCATCAGTGGTGGCTTCATCCGCAGGTGAGTTCCCTGTAGTTCTTTGCTGATGGATAACCAGCACTGAACTATTTTATCTTCTTCCATTAAAAAAAATTTTTTTAGCTCCCTCAAGGGGCTAGGACTAGATTCATGATAGCCTCACTCACTTATCTGGTTTTTGGCTGGGATTTCACTAGATGCACTTCTGTCCACCTCTGTGAGGTCTTCCATCCACCTCCATGAGGTCTTCCAACAAAGAGCTTAGGTTTCTTCATGGTTATGGTAGTGTGTCAAATGGACAAGACCCAAGGCAAAATGTCTTTCCAAATTATGCTTTGGGTGCTATTTGCCAGAGCATCTCTAGGCAAATCAAATCCCATGACCACATCCAGAATCAGAGTGGTTGTGGAAAGGCATTACACGGCATGGGTTTATTTTAGCCAAGCTTATTAAAGAGAGTTACTGTAACACAAATCTTAAAAGGTCTTATTAATAATAATAAAAAAAAAATCTGGAGCCAGACATTGAGGTGAAAGCTGTAAGATTAGAGAAACCGAACAAGCCACAGCCAACCTCACCTAGCCAACACCTCGGTCAATCCTGTTTCCACGAATCCTCAGACTGAAAGCCTCTGAGTCCTCATCCAGAGAGGATCTCAGCTGAACTGCTGCTAAAAAGCCTAAAAGCTAAAAAGTCTCTAGTTCCTGGTCCTCGTGCCTTATATACTTTTCTACTTCCTACCATCATTTCCTGGGATTAAAGGCATGTGTCCTTCCCAAGCAATTGCATGAGATTTCAAGTCCTGGAATTAAAGGTCTGTGCCACTATGCCTGGATCTGTTCCCAGTGCGGCCTTGAACTTCCAGAGATTCAGACAAATCTCTGCCTCCTGAGTGATGGGATTAAAGGTGTGTGCCACCACTGTCTGGCCACTATGTCTAATCTAGTGGCTGGCTCTGTCCTCTGAGCCCCAGATGAGTTTTATTTGTTAGAACACAAATGAAATATCATCACAGGTTGCAGAGGCATGTTCAACAGCATGAGTGATGTAGCATTTATAGTCTAGTAGTAGCAGAAGGCTGTTACCACTCAGTCTTCAGGAGATAGGAGCAATAACTGTTACCAGAACCTAACAATTATGACTACAAAGGGGCATTATGGTAGTGAAATGTGGTCATAGGCAGAGTTGGCTAGCATAGAAAGGGAAGGAAATGCCCTAAACCCTGCTTCCCTTGTCCTCCAGTCTCCATCAGGCCAAAGCCCATTGGAAGTCAGAGCAAGCACTCAAGTTACGTAAGTCAGCCGATACCTTGGCTCTGAGGAAACCACCAAGCAGAAAAACAGCCAGATATTTTCAATGAAAAGGGAAAGATTATAGTCCTTATATTTTTGGACCCCTATTCCCAGCTCATTTCACATTATCATCCCTTTGTCTTAACCAAAACAGCTTAATTTTGTCAAAGCATAAACTTATATATATAAAGTCTAAATACATATACATATATTTAGACTGGATATATATAGATCAGTAGTTCTCAACCTGTGGGTAGCAACTCCTTTGGCAAACCTCTCTCTCCAAAAAATTTACATTTTGATTTATAACAGTAGCAAAATTGTGGTTATGAGGTAGCAATGAAAATGATTTTACGGTTGGGGATCACCACAACATGAGGAACTGTATTAAAGGGTCACAGCATTAGGAAGGTTGAGAACCACTGGTTTAGACTGTTATACCAGGACTCAGCATAGGAGAGAGTATACATCCTCAATATTGTCTACCTTCAAGTCACTGTAGTTGTTGGCCAACCAATACTGCTGTGATTCAACTGTGCTTCATAAGGCATAGAGTCTAGATTTGCACCTGTAGCCTTACAGATGACAATTCTAATTCTGCCTCTAAATGATTTTCAAGTCAGTGCCTGTATTAGTATCAACTAGGGGATACAGAAGAAAGAAAGGGAAGGAGGAAAGATGGAGGAACTAGTGCCTATATTCAGTACACAGCAATTGAATCCAAACCTCTTGACATTGACACAAGCATCTATGATTTGTAAAGCTCGGGTGATTCCCCTGTGTATTAGGACTGGAAATGATTACATTACAGGAATTTGTTCAGTGTTGATGATAATTTAAATGAAATGTAAATGGTAGGAGGTTTTCTCTTAATTTTTAAATTTTCTCCAGCTCAGGCTAATATGTATTTTAGCGGAGTCAGGCATAATGGTATAAGACTGCAATCCCAGCATTCAGGAGGCCTGAATGCTCAAAGCCAGCTTAGGCTATATATGGATCAAGGTTTTAAGCAAAACAAAGTGAACAAAAGAAGAAAGTCATAATGGGCCAGTGTACTTTGGGAGCTGCCATGGGAAAAGGAGTTTAACCCTCCAGTGTTTGGCTTATTACTATAACTAGTAGGAAGATTCTGTAATTAGCGCCTTCTACTTACAGTAAGATGCCTGCTGTTTGCAATAGAGTGTCTTCTTAACCTTCAAGTTGGCCTTTGGAAATGTGTCAAAGTGCTTTGTGAGCCAGCTCCTGCCCTCCCTTTCCTACCCATTCAATGGAAAGCACCAGATACACATTTTTCTGCTCTGAAAGCACCTGTTTCAATGCCCCTACCAAACCTATGACATCAACATACGCGTGTATTAAGAATCACCCTGAAAAAAGCAGTTCCCTTTGAATCTCTTTGGAGTTCTCAGGATTAAGGGGCAGACAGGTTATCACTGATGTCCATACTGATGCACAGCCCAAGTCAGCAAAGTGATAAGCACTGAGATTCTCTGCGTCATTTTTTTCTTTCATCTACAAGTTGAATCTTAGAGATTTATGTTTCAGAGAAAACAAAACACAGTCTCTGTATAATTCTGCCTCTATCCTCTGACCTGGAGTCTCTCAGAATAAATGATTTTATCTTCATAAGAATAAAATTAGAGTATAGAGTGGCTCAGAAGTGGCTCTTGCCACTCAAGTGAGTTCAGATGCCCAGGTGCTTTGTGAAAATCAGATGTAGCAGTGCACATCTATCATTCTAGTGTACCTGTTGTGACATGGGAAGTGGGCAGGAGAAATCCCAAAAACTCATACATAACATACATGGTGATGAGCAGGATGCTCTAGTAAACGTGTTAGAAAGTGAGGACCTACACCTGAGGCTATCCTCTGATGTTTACATGGATAAGACGGGACACACCAGGACTCACACATGAACACACACATACAGATCACACACATACACATATACCACAAACATACATACACACATTAAAAATAAGTAAAATAGGCTGAGTGATGGTGGTTCATGCCTTTAATCCCAGTACTCAGGAGGCAGAGTCAGGCAGATCTCTGAGTTTGAGGCCAGCCTGGTCTACAGAGTGAGCTCTGGGACAGCCAGGCATACATAGAGAGACCCTGTCTTGAAAAACAAAAAGTAAATAAATAAATAAATAAAATAATAACTAAAATACACATGTAAGAATGAGTAAATGATGTATGTAGTTTGAGAAATCATGGAAGTAAATTAAATTGATATATGCCTTCTTTAGAACTACAAAGTCAAAGCAGATGTAGTGGTATATACCTGCAAGATTAACACTGGACAGGATGAGGAGAGTGAATCGAGATCTCCACCAGCCTTGGCTTCATAGCCAAACCTTATCAGAGAAAGATACATAGAGAGAATTCAAGGCTCCCAAATACAGTTTTTGCATAAACACACAAGTACTTTACTATTAAGCTACACCTTGAGCTCAAAACACTGATTTTAAAACTACATTTGAAACAGACAGATGTTAAGGCATGTTGGTATATTGACTAAGAATAAGGTAGATCCCTAGGTGTCTGTAAACTTCCTACAAACTCTACTTCTTGATACCAACTTTCTTCTCACACTCTGTCATCCAAAATTGCTCTTTGGCTCCCAGGGTAACAAATGATGCCCGGGAAAATGAAATGGATGAGAACCTGGAGCAGGTGAGCGGCATCATTGGCAACCTCCGTCATATGGCCCTAGACATGGGCAATGAGATCGATACCCAGAATCGCCAGATCGACAGGATCATGGAGAAGGTGAGCCCACAGCTATCAGGTGGTGACCACTGGTTGCCACTAGGAAGGGGACATGGCATCCAGGCACAGTAGTTGCTGGATATTTTACTCTTAATACTTGAAGACAAAAACGTGGGATTCAGCAACAGAGCTGGAAAGAAGATTAGAATGTAGTTTGGATTTTGATTTATTGTGGGTGCTGGTGATTGAGCACAGGGCCTTGGGTGTGCTAGAAAAGTGTTCCACCAATGAACTATACCTTGAACCCCAGAGTATACAATTAAATGTAGTCAGTATTTTTTCTCAATTTCTCCCATGCCAAGCATGTGCTAGGCACTTAGAACACATGAAAATGAGACAAATTATATTTCCGCTGCCAAGAAAGTTGTATCAGGACACTAAAACCATGAAACCACTCACCATACAAATCAGACATTAGTTCTCCTTCCCTTCATTTTCCTCAGTCCTAATAGTAGCATGTTGAATATTAATTATAATATTTTAACTGTCCAAATACCAACAGAGGGAGAAAGGTGCATTAAGTGTTTAATAGTGATTTTATATATGTAATTTCTGTCTAGTTCCTCTTATGCTGTGTGTTTATTATCTATGAGACACTGAACTTCTTAATCTGAGATCTTGAACCTCTTTATAATATCTTTTTCATTGCAAGGAGCAAAGTGGGTTAATTTTTAAATCACAAAGCTAAGTAGTGGTTTCTTGGTCCCCAAGCATCCTTCAAAGCCTTGAAGGGATGAAAAGATAATATTGTGTCAAAAGTCCTCCAGATAAACAATATCTGGTCACATAATATTCTGCCTGACCAGTATACTAAGGTCTACACAAATGTCAGAGCTGGCTGACAAAATGCTTGGGCTTTGCTTTTATCTGCAAGTTACAACATGCTTGTCATAGCTAAGCAGCTTTTGAAACTATGATAAAGCTTTTAACGCTGTGAGAGCCAATGGATTTTTAGAATCGTATTGAAAGGTTTAAAAAGTGCTGGAGCCAATGCAGCCTGGCCTAAGCCATTATAGCCCTAAAGGAAAAATTGAGCAAAGAAATAATTGCTGAATTGTTTTCCAGAAGGAAAAACAATCTGAGAAAACAGGAAGTGCTTGTTTTCTATCAGTGGACCAAGCAGTTAACCTCAACAAAGCCAGGCAGGGTTCCGGAGAAGAGAGTTTTGCTCACATAACCGGGTCAACCTTTGAGTTACTGGAACTTGAAAAAAAAGAAAATATTTATTGCTCCTGAAAAGGCAGCAGAGACCACATTCTGCTACCTCTGCAAGTGTAGTTCTCTGGTATGGCAAGAACCTTCTGTACTAAGCTGCACACATAAAGGCATACACAGGGTTAAAGGTTTAAGGAAAAGCCAGGCAACTTGATGGGAAATAGCTGCCATCAACCCTAGACTGCTGAGTCACCAAGGTAAGGGGAAGGGGTATAATTGCCTTTTAATAATTAGTTTAGCCTGGTTAACATTTGAAATAGAAATTGCTCCTTTTCCCCCTCAAAATCACAATCTGGACACAGTTTAAACAGAGCCCCTTTGAATCCAGCCAATCATGTTGCCAAGCTGCACCCTTATTAGCAGACTCTCCCTTTCTCAAGGAAGCTCTGGTCTCTGTGAACTGTATTCAAAAGTCTCTGCGTGTATAGGATTGAGTTAAAACCACACAGTAGGCAAAGCAAAGCAAATTTCTTCTCTCCTGACCTCATCAGTGATCTTCATCCCACGTCCACACCATCATGATCTTTTCTTATCAGCATTTAGGTTGATAGTGAAGTCTGGGAAATTCAAAACAATGAGAGTTTTCATATATTCGTGTGGATTTTTAAGAAATTACTTCATGTTTTTGCTTATGGGTGTTTTTATGTACAGTCTTCCAAAGCTACAATCACCCAGTTCTTCCAGAAAACTGGAAATTGGAAGTAAGTTTCCATCCCAAGCTTTATACAAACTGGCAGTAAGGAAACAATGGAGATGTTTAAACTTCAAGGTGAAGCCAGTGGAAGTAGATGTGTGATATGCAAGCTGGGCAGTCCTTGAGGTCTTCTGTCAGTGGGAAACACACAGCCCGAGAACTAAGGCGATTACTGCTAAAAGGGATTTGCTGTTCAGCAGCTCTGCAACCTGAAAGATTGGAGAACAGTTTAAGCCTGGAATCTGAAAAGGCTGGTGTACGGCATAGTAAGCACACCGTTCTAGATGTCTGATCTGGGCCAGTACACCATCTGCCATGAAGTTGAGGGCTCAGACACATGGGTTCAGTAGCTCCTTCTAACAATGTCTGGGCTCCCTGATGGATACTGTAGCCTATCATAAAAGGAAGTCATGTAGCACATATTGGAAACGTCAGCAAGCTTAGGATCCTCTAAAATCAAACATGAAAAATGGAGTGGGGTAGCTGCCTTTATTAAAACAAAACAAAAAAATTCTCAACACATAAATATGATGAGCATAGAAGCATTTTCCAAGGGACATACCTGAAGGGAGATTCTGTTTTGTTGTTGTTGTTGTTGTTTGTTTGGTTTGGTTTGGTTTGGGTTTCTAAAAGGTGCTATTTATTTTGTATAACATAGAAAGTACTTTTATGTCATGTATTATGGGTCCGGAATTTGAGTGTGCTTCTGAGAGAACTTGAGGCAAAATGACAGGCACCCATTGAACGAAGGTGTTCCAGGTCCACCCTGTCCTTTGAGACTATCCCAAGAATAGCTTCTGTTCTACTTAGAAATCCCTGGAACCGCCTTGGGAAGGCCAGCAGTGCATTCATCAACAAGATGGTCTCTATTTGCCTTTAGAAATGACATTTATTTTAAAGTGGATTATTTTCTCACTCAGCTTTTCTGCGCTCAGTCTAGAAACAGTATGATTCAATCCATAGGAACATTTCAAATTGGTCTGAGCTAGAAATTTTCCTTTGTACCAAAGTATGATTATGCCTGATACAGTTTGTAGGTACAGAAGAATTTGGGAACTAAACAAAATTAGGGGGTGGGGATTATCCATTTTACAAATGAGAATCCTGGGAGTCTAATATATGTGTCTATAGTTCAGGACAATCAGGACAAATCAATGTTCTCTCTTATGATGTAAATATTCATTTTGAAGCCAATTTCTGATTAACCAAACAGATGGTAGAGAACCATGGCCAGATAATTCAGTTGTGAATAATCTAGAAATATGTTCAACTTTGCAACTCTGAATATGGATGACTCCAGTGTCCTAGGAATTCACAAATTCAAACTGAATATAGAACACCCTACCCAGTGGAGATTGGAAATGGGGAAGTAGGTGCAGCACCTGTGATCAGTGAGTGATAATGGCTCAGCAGAGAACTAACTGGGCTCTTCTGGACCACCTAGTGGCTCTCTCCTCTGCGAGGCTATGGAGTTGTAAACACCATTATGACATGTGACAGGAAAGAGCAACTGCCTCTACTTGCTGACTTACCTTTCTCCATGGTCATGGGAACAGTTAATTCCCTGGTGGATAAAGGTCTAACCTTGTGGCATTCCTGGGTTTCATGCTGTGTATACAGCAAGATGTGACTCAAAGAGTGAATAAGTCAACATGAGGCTGAGGGAAACGAGGCACAAAATTATAGCAATTGTGCTTTTGTTAAAGATAAGCTGGTTACCAGACTCATGGAAGTGAGTCTTCAAAATGGGCACTTAAACATTGCTGTCTTTAATGACAGCATGCTCCTATGTAGGGATGCCCCAACAAGAACACCAAGGAAATATTGAATCCATTTGCTTGAATTAGAAAAAAAAAAAAAAAAAAAGGAAAATAGGGTTTAAAGGCCAGTAAATAACCTGAAGCATACCAAACTTCAACTCAGTAACAATAACTATAAGATAAGACACAATAAGCACTTACTCAGGACAGACATTTTTAATGTCCATTATATATGTATGCTCAATTAATGCATCACAGGAAACCTCTATAGCAGAGTGAGTAATAGTGTGTTTTCTGAATCCAGGCTGCTTGCAAATTGACTTTCCCTCAATTACTAAGACTCTAGAGAATTGCCTGTATTCCTATCTGCTTTGTTTCTCTCCTTGGAAAAAGTAGCAAATAACTATGTACACCCAATGATTAATGTCATCCAGGTTTAATGAGTAGAACACTGTTGATGTCATACACATTAGCACTATTCTTTACCTGCCCTTCTTATAAACAAGAAAGTTGAGATCTAAGATGTAATTGGTCCAAACAGACACTGCTGAATAAGTGAGCCAAGAAGGATCTAACAAGTGGTGACAGTTCAGTTCAGCTGAACAGATAGCCTTGCTTCCACAGAAGTCATTGAGTACTGAGTACTTTTCCAGCATAGAAAGATAAATGATATAACCCTGTCCTCAAAAAACAGATGCTATCCAGTGAGGGAAGTAGTTAAAAATCCAAGTCAAGTTTCTGTGACCTTGTCCGCTTAAGGCCATAGCAATGGTCCTAGGGAGAAAAAGAAAAAGTGGTGGTTCTGAATGGGGAAGTTTCAAGGTTGAGTGGACCCAGAGGGTGAATGGGACTTTAAGGAGTAATCTAAGACCTCTCTTGTGGTCTCTTTTCTAGGCTGATTCCAACAAAACCAGAATCGATGAAGCCAACCAACGCGCGACAAAGATGCTCGGAAGTGGTTAAATTTGCCCTTCTGCTTTGCTCTCCTCCAAATATTGTTGGACAAGAGAGCTCCTTCATGCTTTTCTCATGGTATTACCTAGTAGGTCTTGCACACACACACACACACACACACACACACACACACACACACACACACAGTCGCCCCCCATTGTAAGTGTCCTGTGTGGTCTGTCAGATTCCCAGTGATACTATGTGTCTTTTGTTCTCTCTGGCTCTCTTTCTTTCCAAAGGTTGTACATAGTAGTCATCTGGTGGCTCCAATTCCTAACCTAAGATGTCTTGGGTCTCATTTTTTTCTTTTCTCAGTGGCGTTTGCTGAATGACAACAATTTAGGAATGCTCAATGTGCTGTTGATTCTCTCAATACACAGTATTGTTCTCGTAAAACTGTGACATTCCACAGAGCTACTGCCACAGTCCTTTCTTCGGGTGTCAGGCTCTGACTCTCTCCAAATGTGCTGTCTTTGGTTCCTCATGGCTATTATCTGTCTTTATGATTTCATGATTAGACAATGTGAAATTACATAACAGGCATTGCACTAAAAAGTGATGTGATTGATGCATTTATGCATGAGAACTAAATAGATTTTTAGATTATTCCTACTTAAACAAAAACCTTCCATGACAGTAGCATCCTGACAAGAAAACACACACAACAGCAACAATAACAAAACAACAACGCATGCTCAGTATTGGGACACTGTCGAGATTAAGTCATACCAGCAAAACCTGCAGCTGTGTCTCTTGTTTTCTGTCAACATACAGACTTACTGGTCATAGCCATCCCTTCTTTTTTTTTTCTTTTTATTTTTAAACAACAACAACAAAAAATGGAGTTGACACACCATTTAATCATTTCTAGCAAAATATGTTTGGCTGAAACTATGTGAGATGGATGTAATATAGGGTCTGTTTGCTGCTTTTGAAAGCTATGTTTTGGAGACAACTCTTGCTGTGGAAGATGCGAAGATGTAGATCTTTGAAGTCTGACTCTTGTTGATCACTATTTCCCTGTGGTTTGTCATCAGTACAATTCCTTGTTGCTTAATCTAGAGCTATGCACACCAAATTGCTGAGATGTTTAGTAGCTGATAAAGAAACCTTTAAAAAATTATATAAATGAATGAAATATAGATAAATTGTGAGATAAATATCATTACAGCATGTATATTAAATCCCTCCTGTCTCCTCTGTTGGTTTGTGAAGTGATTGACATTTTGTAGCTAGTTTAAAATTATTAAAAATTATAGACCCCGGCTACCGGCTCTTGTCTGATGTTATACTTATACCGGAAGACAAAGCCTACATACGTTACTCAGTTGGTTCTAAGAAGCTGGTTGTATTTAACAAGGACCCTGGGTATGAAATCAAAGATGTTCCATTTCAACACAATCCCAATGAGAAGAGACAACTTGTCTTCGTTCTGATAACCTGTTCTAGATATATTTACATGTTCTTCAGTTAGAGAACACCTAGGTTATATCTCCTTTGGTCTATTATGGCCAATCGTGCTTTGAACATTTGTAGACAAGTTCTTATAAGAAGCTGTCCTTAATTCTCACATAACCACTCACTTGTGACTATTGTGGCTTCTGACACCACCACCTCCCCTAACACTACTTGTCCTACTGCCTGTATCACTTCATTATCTGAACTGGCATTTCTATCCTCTCCATCTTCATCATCACTTTATTACACACACACACACACACACACACACACACACACACACACACACATACACACACACTATAATCACCTCCACTGCCAACACCTCTGTCACCATAAAGCAGCCACCACCTGCATCACTGTACCATCTCTCCACCATCTCCTATCATTTCCTCTACATCACTTCTTCTCTCCATAACCCATAGTAGTAATGCAAGTGCATTTATCTTGGTTGGTGGTGGTGGGTGGATCATTTTACTCAGGAATCTCTCCAGGGGTTTGACAAGGGCAGTGGAGAAGCAGGAAGACCACTGATAAGTCCTTGTCAGAAAGCAATTGCAGGATTTTTTACCCTCTTACAAAGGAGCAACAGCAAGAACACATCTATTTCATAAAATCATGGTAATATAGAGGGTGCTAAAAAACAGAAGAGGTGATTATGTACTGCATATGTCAGAACTGATGGGGGGGGGGTCAATATTCAGGCTGTGCAGAATGTACCAAACTCCATCTGTTCTCAGCCAAAGTGAGTGGGTTTTCACAGGAAAGATGAGTGCAGGCAGTTTGCTTTCAGATGCTCTGGGCAGCATATTTGCTTTGACAATTACATTTGTCCAGGCTTAGCTTTCATGCATTCATCTACTTCTGGCTAATTGAAGGTGGATGTCCCAGAAATGACGCTTTGCAGATAATATAGCAACCCAAGAAATGCATTAGTAATGTAACAACAGAACACTGGAAAGGCTAAATCTCCTTTCTCCATTCAGGCACTGGCAAAAGACCCTCCTACACAAAATCAAAGGTTGCCCCATGTCTTCTTGGAAGGAGGCTTTCTTCTTGATCTCCTGTGCATTTCTATCTTTCATCCCTCTTTTAAAATTATTTTAGTGTATGTGTGTTTTGCCTCCACAAATGTCTATACATTATGTGTATGACTGTTGTCCACAGAAAAGGGTGTTGCATCCCCTAAGACTAGAGTTATAGATGGTTGTGAGTTACAATGTGGGAGTGAGGGATAGAACACACATTCTCTGGGAGAACAGACAGTGCTCTTAACTGTAACACAAATTGCTAAACGGTCTTATTACTAATAAAAAAAAAACCAGGAGCCAGATATTGGGGTGAAAGCTGAAAGATCAGAGAAACAGAACAACCTATAGCCACGTTCTTACCTCTACAAAATCCTCAGCCTCAAGAGAAAGACCTCCTGTATACTCACACCTTATATACCTTTCTTGGCCCTGTCATCTTCCTTCCTTCTTAGTGCTGGGATTAAAGGCATGTGTGCTTCACAAGCAAACACATGAGATCTCAAGTGTTGGCATGTGCCACAACACCTGCCTCTGTTCCCAGTGTGGCCTTGAACTCATGGACATCCAGAACCATCTGTCTCTCCCAAGTGATAGGATTAAGGGTGTGTGCCAACACTATCTAGCCTCTATGTCTAATCTAGTGGCTGGATCACTCTGCTGATCCACAGATAAGTATTATTGGGATGCACAATATATCGCCACAGTGTCCCATGATTAATCAAATGTGATTTATTTCTCATTCTATTGATGATGAGCACAGAAGTTTTACTTTGGCTATTGTGATGAACACTTTATTTGTATGTATGATAGAAATGTGCATGGGCATATTGTGTTTGGGTGAGACCAGAGAGGGATGTCAGATGTCCTGCTCTATTACACACTAGGTTATTCCCTTGATAAAGGATCTATCACTGAACCTGAAACTCCATTTTAGCTAGGTGCCTAACCAGCATGATCCCAGCATACGCTTGTATCCAACCTTCAATGCTGGGGTAAAAGGCATGAGAGGCCTTGCCTGGCTTTTATATGTGTGCTGAGGATTGGAACTCAGATCTTTGTGTTTGCTCAGCAAAAGCTATTACTCACTGAACCATCTCGCCAGGCTCTGCTATGAAGATTGTTTCCTACAACTATGCTAATACATGTCTCTTGGTGAATAAAAAGTATAGATTTCTAGCATGCAGATACCTACAAATGATATTACTGAGTCATTGGGTATGGACATGTTTAGCTTTATTAGATCTTCCTAGTTTACTAAAGTGATTGTGCCAATTTGTACTGCTTCTGCTGAACATCAGAGTTTTAATGTGTTTCATTCTTATGAGAAAGGTATAACCCATGCTGCCCTTGAATTTCCCACTTTCTTTCCCAGTCTCTTGAATACTAGAATGACAGCTGTGTACTACCACACTCAGTAGTCCATATATTTTTAATGTCAATAGTCCACGATTTTCCTGGTGTCCTCCAGAACATGTAACACAAATTGTAAATGGTCTTACTAATAAAAAAAAAAGAAAAAAAAAAAAAAAAAACAAGAGCCAGATATTGGGGTGAAAGCTGAAAGATCAGAGAAACAGAACAAGCCATAGCCAACTCCTGAGCCAATCCTGTTTCTGTGAATCCTCACACTGAAAGCCTCTGAGTCCTCACCCCTGAGGGTCTCAGTTGAACTGCTCTTTAGTTCCTGTCTCCTCATGCCTCAGGTACTGTTTCTATCCCCTGCCATCTTCCTTCCTTTCTCTGCCCAGCTCTATCACTTCCTGTCTGTCTGTATAGACCTGTAGACCTCTATGGTTAACTAGTGCTGGGATGAAAGGTGTGTGACACCACACCTGGCTCTGTTCCCAGTGTGGCCTTGAACTCACAGAGATCTGGATGAATCTCTGCCTCCCCAATGGTAGGATTAAAGGCATGTGCTACCACTGCCTGATTTCTATGTTTCATATAGTGGATGGCTTTTTTTCCTTTGAACCTCAGGCAAGCTTTATTTATCAGAGCACAAATAAAACACCGCCATACGAACCTGGGCACAAAAGGGACCAGACAGAGAACTACTGATCTAGAGTTCAGGTTTTTCACTTCAGGGCTGAAGACAGAAAATTGAAGATACTCTTTATTTTTCATTTAATAATATTTTAATATTTAATAACAATAAATGAGGTAACATTACATTAAGAAATACTTAAAAACACTGAAGTACTTGGATTACATCTTCCAAGGATCACATGGGGCCAGTGGAGAAAAAAGGCCTGACAGAGGGATTGAAGGTGCCAGGAGGATACTTGTATATAAGGGAACTCTTGGCAACATTCAGGAAACTTAAACATACCTCTCCACAATCGAGGAACACATCAGTCTGGCCCAGTGGCTTCTCTATATAGTTCAGGAATATTGGGCAAGTGGTGAGGAGACTGTAATGATCACCCTCCTTCACACACACAAGAAGAAATGCACCCTCAGATTCATTGAGCTGGTTTCTGTTGCTTAACCAGGAATCCTTACAGACCTCCACAGCCCAGTCCAAAGAATTGTTCAAATCCAGCTCCTAGTAATATTTCCCTGAGATGAAGCTCCATGATCCCCAGGAAGCCAAATAGGATCTACCAGAATCCACAGATCTATCCTCACCATGAGGTCTGAAGCTGCATCTCCTCATGACGTTAAAGAGCTTCACGTTGTCATGGCATATGCTTGTAAATTCAAAGACAATGTTCACTTGGAAGTGGCTGTACCTTTCAGTTAGTCCACTGATGGGTAGAGAACTAAGCTCTAGATCCAGAGTCTGGGGCATGCTCAGCTCCTGCATTGACTCACTCCTCCTGAACATGTCATCCAAACCCTGGAGCAGTAGCTCATGTGGCTCCTGGGACATTGCCATCAGCTCCTGATACATTCCTCTTAGCTGTTGGCTCTTTTGGACCATCATGGCTTCCCTTCTCCTGAGCTTCTCTAAAACACGTTGGCCTTCGTTTTGCATACACTCAATATGTTGCTCTTCCTCTTGACCCCGCACCGGACACAGTCTCCTATACTCTGCTCTGACCATTTGCTTCCACAGTGTCAAGTAGTCCGTCCACAGAGTTGTCGTTCTGTTCTCTGCCTCTATATTCCATTTATTTTCTTGGATCTTCTCCCTCAAAGATGACATTTGCTGTAAAAGTCTTTCCATTTGCCCCTCAGCAGCTACTTCGATGGGACTGTGTTGGTGACCTCTGTGCTCATAGAAGTCAGAGCAGAGCTGACAGAGGTAGATCCTGTTCTCAACACAGAAGATCCTCTTTGTCTCCTTGTGGGTCACACATTTATGCTCCTCAGAGCTCAGGTACTTCATGAGGCTGGCTTGTCTGGCAATGGACACCAGCTTCTTCAGAACAGTGTTGGTTCTGAAGTCCTTCTCCTCGGATGGTTCCCTACACATAGGGCAATGGACAGGAAGCTGGATGTCTTCCCAAGAAAGGTGGAGGCAGGCTCGACAGAAGCTGTGGCCACAGCTTATGGTGACTGTGTCTGTAAGGTAGTTCAGGCAGATGAAGCAGGTGAGTACTTCCTGGAAGGCTTGTGAGATGTCTGACTCCATTTCTCCACAGACTTGTGTCTGGCCTCAGCAATATTGAGTCAGGACAGAATAATATCAGTTCAGCTCTAGGGTCCAATCCTCAAAGTGTGGATAGATCTAGCAGACTCTGGAGCCAGAATGTTTGGAAACACACTCTGTCTGGTCTGGTGAGGAATGAACCTGGCTGGCTCTTGGAGTGTCCTGTTATAGTCTCCAAAGACCACGCCCACTTCTTCCCAAGTTGCTTTCCGTTGGTGACTTCCTGTAGATATATTCTAAATGGATGGAAGACTGAATTAACTCTCAGGCCAAGTTCCACAAGCAAATCTCCACAAGATTTCTGGAGTCACTGCTTAGCTGGATGTGGTAGCTCACACCTTTAATCCAAGAATCCTAGGGAATGGCCTGCTGAATTGGGAGGAGTTTTAGTTCGAGGCCTGCCTAGCCTAGACAGTGAGAACTTGTCTAAACAAAAATAATGAGTAATTTTGCTACAATATTTTACTGTTTCTAAATATTTTATGATGTGATTAGCCTCTATGTGTAAACTAGTGGCTGGCTCTGTCCTCTGATCTCCAAATAAGCTTTAATGAGGTGCAAAATATATCACCTCACCTTTCTTTATTGACTGCTGTTTTTTTGTCTCTTTCCCACAACCCTGCTCATATGAACTGCCTGCCATAATCCTCTGTCTGGGCATCCCTGTCTAAGAAGGTTCCAACTAAGACAACCCCTTCCTGAAATTTGTACCATTCCCCAAGCTTCTTCCCTAAACCCTGCCCTGGAGAAATGTGCTACCTGTAACCTACTTCATGTTCTTTCAGTCCATCCTTCTTCTGTGACATGTACCCTTAGCACTAAAACCCTGGCTTTCCTCAAGGAAGAGCAAGATAACACATGTCAAGTTGTAAGACTGCTGAAGTGTATTGCTTTCCTGAGGGAACTCCAGTCTTACCTACCTTCACCCTCATCCACAACTATATTTTCCCACAAACAAAATTTTTTTTTTTGCAGAAGACATTATATTTCCTACTACCCAGTAGTAAGTTGTGAATGAACAATTAAGCAACATAAGACTTCTCTGAACTCTAGTTTCATGTGTTAAAGCAATATAGCTACAATAAATAATACTCTTGCTTCCTATTTCATAAGGTAGGTAGGAAAATATAAAGGGATAAGAACCATTAAAATGCCTTGTAAAGCTATGTGCCACCAGGTAGACACAGATACAGGAAACACAATTAGTAACACTGGGCATAGAACAGGTCTTTCTGCTCACTTTTAATCAGAGAACGTACTCATCATTTATATGGGCACATGATATTTGCACAAGATTTCATTTAGCTGTAGTAAGTTAGTTTTGTATCTAAGATATTCTATGCCCTTATCAGCTCTACCAGAACAGCCCACTGATTTCCTAATTGGTAGTCAATGTGCTACATTTTCACCAGGAAAGTTTAGTCAGTCTCACCAGGCGGTGGTGGCACACGCCTTTAATCCCAGCAATCGGGAGGCAGAGGCAGACAGATCTCTGTGAGTTCAAAGCCAGCCTGGTCTACAAAGCGAGTTCCAGGAAAGGCACAAAGCTACACAGAGAAACCCTGTCTCGAAAAACAAACAAACAAACAAACAAAAAGTTTAGTCAGTCTCTTATAGTCACCCAAATGTCATTAAAGTCAAGTACTGCTTTTTCCATCATTTGTGTTCCCAAACCAGGAGCAACATGTTATGTGCTACTGTGAGAAACAAATGGTGCTATCCTATAATTGTTTCCAAACACAGACTAGAATCCTTACTTTTGCCAATACTATTAATGATACAAGAAACCTGATCTGAGGCAATGTGATCTGAGGAATATAGTGAAGGCTAAGAATTCTTAGCAATTGCTATATAACATATTGTACCTTAAAATAGGAAATAATTTACTTAACTCACAATTCTTTGGTGTGGCATTTGAGTTAAGCCTGGCAGAGTTCTAATCTTGGCTGGTCTATGATTGTGTCAACTGTGGACCCACTGGGTAGCAACTGACCATCTATTGCTGAGGCTTCCTCTGGTTCCATATGGCCTTCCCTTCTACAGCAAGCTGTTTAGAGTTTGTTGACATCCTCTTGAGACCCAGACTTCTCACTTCCACCACATGATATTGGCCAACATAACTCTCATATCAGTCCAGTCCATAGCCAAGAGATAAGGAAATAGATTCAATCTCTTGGGAAAGCTTCCAGGTCCTTTAAAAAAGATTGTACATGCTGTGTGCTGAATGGGAAGGCTAACTTCACAATCATTCTGACATTCTTAGAGTGATATAGAGTTCTTTCTCTCTTCTATGTCGTTAGAGTCTAGTAGAAAGAAAGGCTAAGGGTGAGTCGTCTTTGTCTTAGAGCAGATCTCTGAGGATATTCCACAGAAGCCCAAAGAGGTTTTGAAGATCAGAAGTAGGGTGCTAGTAGATCGGGGAGTGGTGTAGACAGAATGTGGCAGCCTGTTGATAAAACTGACCTTAATCTTGAAATATCAAAATTAATCCCACTTCTCCCAAGCAGGAGGATTGCAGCCACTACCCTTAACCCTTAACTGCCCAGAACTTGGAAGAAAGCATCTTCAAATACCCAATGGGATTGGATCCTCAGCCAGCACTTGATAAATACCCCTTGTCTGAAACTCCTGGGCTTTCCTTCCCCATCTTCTATTTGTTGCTATTTGTACAGATTTACACTAGATTTTACTTTTTTGTGGGAGTCTTTATTTTGCTTTTCTTACCAATCTTTTATGTTCAAAAATACACTGTTCTCTTTGCTAAAGGGGCAAACAAGACTGATTAGTCAAGAATGAAAAAGTAATTATGTATGTCAGAGACAGCTTAAGTACACACAAGATGTTTCCTGGGCGTGTGGAGGCGTAGGGCGTAGGAGGTGACTGCTGTCTTCCATGGTATCGGCTTGCTTCTTAAAGGAACCACGACAATTACCAGTTTAGAAAGGATGAGGCAAGTACCCATGGTGTGTGTTCTTAAACTGCCTGAGGCTGTGGAGATAGAAAGCCCTAGCCACCTAAATCTGATCATTCATTTGTTGTTAAAGGCAAAACTCCAAACTAGGACAAATACATTCTCTAAGAAGTTTCATATTTTATACCTTTACCAAAAAAATCTTTGTTTTTCATGTCCATACCCTACTTGAAGTTCTATACTTTGAAATTTTATTTAAGCACCTTAAGTGCAAGTAGTCTGCTCGGCCCTTAGACTAATTAGCAGTTCTTAGGTAGATATACCTCAGCCAGCTGTCTTAGCCTCATTTTATTCCAGAGCAATGATTGAAAACCAAGAAAAATCTTTGGAGTGCCTTAGAAAAGCTTTTCCTAAGTTAGAGGATATCATAGACTCCTTCCTCAAAAATAAATACATAAATAAAGCCTCAATGAAGCACATCTGGGAGTGTGAGTCCAGAAGGCAGGGAAGAGGGAGGGGAGAGTGAGAAGATGCTTTGGAAAGTGATACATTATGCAGTTGAGTCAGTGTCATTAGGTACCTGGGTATTTGAGCCTAAGGGAAAGCAGAGAACCCGGTAGAATACAGATTGAGGCCATTTTCCTAGGGAAAGATATAGAGGTGCATGTCCTTTGGCCATGGATTGTCATGAGTGGCATTGACACCTTCTGCTTGGGTGTCACATTTGAAAGCCCAAAGGGGTTCTGTACCAACAGGACCAACATGACAGGTGAAGTTAAGGTGTAAAGGGTCAACTCATCCTTCTGCAAGGCTGTTGACGGCTGTATGAAACTGATTGTCAGCCCTGTGGCTGGTATAGAAATCAGAGCAAGAGAGTTTGAAGGTGCATATAAGAAACATTGGCTGTAAGAGAAACATGAAGGAGCAATCAAGCCAACAAGGTCCCACTTTATACCATAACATTCAGATATTAAGGTTGCTTATGGCTCAACCTTAGAGGGACCAACCATACTAAAAATAGTTGCACAATTACCTGTTCCACTGACAGGGTTTTAACTGAGATTTTATTTAAAAGAGCTTCTACTAATAAAACAGAAAATGCAAAAAGAAGGGGAGAACTTTTTATTGTTATTTTGGGAGTATTTGTCTGTTTTGAGGCAGAATCTTTATTTTCCAGGCTATACAGAAACTCATTGTATGATCCAGGCTGGCCTCCTAATAATAACCCTGCCTCCTGCCAATGCTGGGATTATATCCCCTACTCCAGGGCAATCTGGAAGACAGATGTCATTAGTGGATTAAGCGACGGATGACCACAGAAAAGCAAGAGGAGAGGCATTTGATTGTGTTTTACTTGAATTCTGAAAGCTCAAGAGGCTAGAGAACGTATGTACAATGGAAGACAAGGAAGGGATAGACAGAGGCCAACATTAAACAATCATGGTAGAAGATAGCGCAGGATGACTGGACACACGCAGTAAAATGCAAAATCAAAGCAAGGGTGGTCAAGAAATAACGGTGGTGATAGACTCACTACCTGACACAGGTAGGCAGGATAGGCAGCTATTTATAAAGCAGACATGTGGGGCTTTTATTTACTTAACAAGCATGCACATACATCATTAAGAAATACTTTCCTGAGCATGCTCAGTTTATGTTCGTAACTCATAATAAAAAATGGAAGGCACATTTGGGAGCCTGTGTAGGTCAAAGGATGGAGCATATGTTTGAAAGGTTAGAATAATTGACCTGCTTGGCTTGAGTCATAAAGTTTTGCCTGAAAAAGAAGATGAAAAAGGAAAGGATATTTAGAAGTTGTTGTTTGGCATACGACATAGGTAAAACTGACCTAACTAGTTGAGAAAGCCCAAGAAAGAAGGCTGGGAGTAGAGCTCAGTGGTAGAGAGTTTGCCTAACCATGTATAGGGTTCTAGGTTCATCCTTAACACTATCAGAATGTTTTTAAGCAGGGATAGAATTAGATCAAAGGGACATATGAAATAACAATAGAGAAGGATTGCAAGACAAAGACTGCTTTTCAACTCAGCTTCTTGTTATGACTACTAGGCTATTTCTAGTTTGTCTTCCCAAAATAAACTGTTTCTTTGTCCATTCTATTCCTTCATTTTTCCCCAGTCATCACCAAGGTGACCTTGACTATAGTCCTGTGACACATTGCTCTCATCTTGAGTCTCTATATCATAACACTTCTTCAAAATAAATAGCTCTCAATTACATATGCATTATCCTCTAATTGAAATATCTCACTCTTTCATTTTCTTATAACTCTACACTTGCCCTCCAAATGTACATAGTAGTCCAGTACTTCCTTGTACATTTGTTCTCAATAAGTCTAATTTCCCAACCCACCAAGAGCCCCAGAGCAAGACACTAGCCCCTCTTATAAAAACATCCAAATAAAAAAATGGGGTACAGATCTAAACAGAATTCTCAACAGAAGAATCTCAAAAGATTGAAAGACATTTAAAGAATTGCTCAACATCCTTGCCATCAGGGAAATGCAAATCAAAATGACCCTGAGATAGCATCTTATACCTGTTAGAATGGCTAAGATCAAAAACACTTATGACAGCTTATGTTGGAAACGATGTGGAGTAAGGAGAACACCCCTCCACTGCAGGTGGGAGTGCAAACTTGTACAGCCAATTTGGATATCAGTACGGCAGCTTCTCAGGTAATTGGGAATCAATCTACCTCAAGACTCAGCAATATCATTCTTGAGCATTTACCCAAAAGATGTTCAATCACACCATTAAGATATTTGCTCAACTATGTTCACAGCAGCTTTATTTGTAATAGCCAGAACCTGAAAAACAACCTAGATGCCACTCAACCAAAGAATGGATAGTGAAAATGTGGTAATTTACACAATGAAGTATTACTCAGTGGTTAAAAACAAAATGACATCATAAAATCTGCAGACAAGTGAATGGAACTAGAAAAAAAAAACCTGTGTGAGGTAACACAGAAACAGAAAGGCAAACATGGTGTGTACTTACTCATAGTAGATATTACATGTAAAGCAAAGGATAATCAGGCCATAATCCACAATCCCAGAGAAGCTAGGTAACAAGGAGGACCCTAAAAGGAACATGCATGGATCACCTTACAAAGGAAAAATAGATAAAATTCCCTGAGTAAATTGAGAGGGGGAAGAGAAAGAGGAAGGAGAACGTGAGGGAACGGGATTGTCAAGTTGGGGGAGAAACAGAGAGGGAGAGCAAGGAAAGAGATATCTTGAGAGAGAGAGAGTGAGAGAGAGAGAGAGAGAGAGAGAGAGAGAGAGAGAGCCATTATGGGGTTAGGGAGAACCTGATGCGAGGGAAATTACCAGGAATCCACAAAGAGGACCCCAGATAAGACTCCAAGCAATAGTGAAGAGGGTCCCTGAACTGGCCTTCCCCTGTAATCAGATTGGTGACTACCCTAATTGTCATAAGAGAGCCTTCATCCAGTAACTGATGGAAGCAGGTGCAGAGATCTACAGCCAAGCACTAGGCCAAGCTCCTGGAGTTCAGTTGAAGTGAGGGGGAAGGATTATATGAGCAAGGGGGATGAAGATCATGAATGGGAAAACCACAGAGACAGCTGAACAGAACCAGTGGGAGCCTCTGGACTGACAGCTGTGGAACCTGCATGGGACCAAACTAGGCCCTCTGAATGTGAGTGACAGTTATGTGGCTTGATCTGTTTGTGGGGCCCTTGGCAGTGGTACCAAGATTTATTCCTGGTGCATGAACTGGATGTTTTTAGAGCCCTATGGTGGGACACCTTGCTCAGCCCAAATGCAGGGAGGAGGGATAGGTCCTGCCTCAACATGCTGTGTCAGACTTTGTTGACTCCACAAGATAGGCCTTTTGCTCTCTGAGGACTAGATGGGAATTGGGGGGAGGTGGTAGGAAGAGAGAGAAGGGGAGAGAGGGGAAACTGATTGGTTTGTAAAATGAAAACAATTTTAAATTAAAAAAAAAACAAGAAATGAAAAAAGGAAAAAGAAGCAATAAGCCATATAAGCAGATACTCACACAATATCACAATGAAGAATGCAAAAATCAAGAGATTCTAGGGATCTGAAATCCATCAGATGTATCTGTATCCTAGCTCCAGCATCACTGGCAGCAGATATATTGTGGAAGAGGAGTTAGAAAGATAGCAAGAGCCAGAATACTAGGAAATCTGCTGAGAAACAGTCTCTCCTAGGAATGGTTACATAAACAAGACTAGAAAAATGAATGTTGATATGGATGTGAAACAGTTTGAAAGAGTCCCACCCCTAGACAAAGAATTAGCCTCTATTAGAAATGACCTTCCTAACTGATCATTCAACACAAGGTGGTCATCCTTTGTAATGGCTATTCCTGGTTGTAAATGTAACTACATATGGAATTAACTAATACCCAAGAGATAAGTGTGGTAACTACTCTGAATCTAGAAGAACAAAACTAAATGACTACTCAGGCACAAACATAGAGAGGTGTGTGTGTGAGAGAGACAGAGAGAGACAGCGAGAGAGAGACAGAGAGACAGAGAGACAGAGACAGACAGACACAGAGAGACACAGACAGAGAGACAGAAAGAGAGAGAGACAGAAAGAGAGAGACAGAGAGAGTGACAAAGAGACATAGAGAGAGAGAGAGAGAAAGAGAGAGAGACAGAGACAGAGATAGAGAGACAGAGAGTGAGAAAGAGAGAGTGAGACAGAGAGAGAGCGAGACAGAAAGAGAAAGACATAGAGAGAGACAATTTGTTTAGTGTACAAGGCTGGATGTCTCAGGCAGTCTTCAGTGTACTTTGGAATCCCCACCACCAAAAAAGGCTCTTATACCAGTGAAGGGATGAACTGGCCAGTGAGAGCGAGGGCAAGTTAACAAAAAGCAAACCCTTTATAGAGGCTGACACCAGAAGATGCAGCTAAGATGTAAGGTGTATTCTCACACCTCAAAACATCTGAGTTTAGGTGGGGCTTCCTACTTCAAATGATTCTATCAAGAAAATTCCCTCACGAGAAAAATCTCAGCATCTTGGGTTTTAGTTAATTCTACATTTCTTTTGTTTGTTTTTTGAAACAGGGTTTCTCTGTGTAGCTTTGGAGCTTGTCTTGGAACTAACTCTGTATACTAGGCTAGCCTTGACCTCACAGACATCAGTATGCCTCTGCCTCCAGAGTGCTGGGGATAAAGGCATGAGCCACAGCCACCTGCATCCCCTTGTATTCTTTAAAAACAGAAAAAAAGAAAACAGAAAGTTGAGTGGGTAGAGAAAGGGGATGAATCTCAAAGACGTTGCAGTTGAAGTGACTATGATAAAAATAAGTGAAACAAAATTATCAAAGAAATAATAAGGATCTTCAAATGTTGATATTTGCTAAAAATCACAGAATGATATAATTACCTGTTAAATTGTAAAAAAAAAAATCAAAAATATAAGCACACCACAAAATATCTAGAAACAGTAAAATATTGTAGCAAAATTACTCATTTTTTTAGACAAGTTTTCACTGTCTAGGCTAGGCAGGCCTTGAACCAGAACTCCTCCCAATTCAGAAGGCCGTTCCCTAGGATTCTTGGATTAAAGGTGTGAGTGACCACACCCAGCTAAGCAGTGACTAGGGAAACCTTGTTGTGACTTGCTTGTGGAGACTGGCCTCAGAGTTAATTCAATCTTCCAATGGAAAGCAACTTGGGAAGAAGTGGGTGTGGTCTTTAGAGACTATAAAAGGACACTCCTAAGCAGCTCTTTGGCAGCCTGGCTCCATCTCTCCATCCTGGGGTGGCATCCTTCCAGGGACAGGAGTTGGAATTCCAGTATGGCCGAAGAAAAGAAGCTGAAACTCAGCAATACTGTGTTGCCCTCTGAGTCCATGAAGGTGGTAGCAGAGTCCATGGGCATTGCTCAGATTCAGGAGGAGACTTGCCAACTCCTGACAGATGAGGTCAGCTACTGCATCAAGGAGATTGCCCAGGATACTTTGAAGTTCATGCACATGGGAAAGCAGAAGAAACTCACTACCAGTGACATTGACTAAGCATTGAAGCTAAAGAACGTGGAGCCACTGTATGGCTTCCATGCTCAGGAATTCATCCCTTTCCGGTCAGCCTCTGGTGGGGGCCGGGAGCTTTACTTCTATGAGGAGAAGGAAGTGGACCTGAGCGATATCATCAACACCCCTCTGCCTCAGGTGCCTCTGGATGTCTGCCTCAAAGCACATTGGCTGAGCATTGAAGGCTGCCAGCCAGCTATACCAGAGAATCCACCCCCAGTACACAAAGAGCAGCAGAAGGATGAGGCCACGGGACCCCTGAAGTCAGCAAAGCCAGGCCAAGAAGAAGATGGACCCCTGAAAGGCAAAGGTCAAGGGGCAGCTGCAGCTGATGGCAAAGGAGAAGAGAAGAAAGCACCTCTTTTCCTGGAGGGAGCCCCTTTGCGCCTGAAGCCCCGCAGCATCCATAAGCTGTCAGCGGAACAGCAGCTGTATTACAAAGCAATCACAGAAGCCTGTGTAGGATCCTGTGAGGCCAAGAGAGCTGAAGCTCTGCAAAGCATTGCCACTGACCCCGGGGCTCTATGACATGCTACCATGGTTCAGTATCTTCATCTCTGAGGGGGTCCGTGTAAACGTGGTTCAGAATAACCTGGCCTTGCTCATCTATCTGATGCGCATGGTGAAGGCCCTGATGGACAATCCCACGCTCTATCTAGAGAAATACGTCCATGAGCTGATTCCAGCAGTCATGACCTGCATTGTGTGCAGACAGCTGTGCCTGCGGCCGGATGTGGACAATCACTGGGCCCTCCGGGATTTTGCTGCCCGTCTAGTGGCTCAGATCTGTAAGCATTTCAGCACAACCACCAACAACATCCAGTCCCGGATCACCAAGACCTTTACTAAGTGCTGGGTAGATGAGAAGACTCCGTGGACAACTCGATATGGCTCCATTGCAGGCCTGGCAGAGCTGGGACACAATGTGATTAAGACGCTGATTCTGCCAAGGCTGCAGCAGGAAGGGGAACGGATCCGCTGTGTCCTGGATGGGCCTGTGCTGAGCAACATTGACCGTATAGCAGCAGACCATGTGCAGAGCCTTCTCCTGAAACACTGTGCCCCGGTACTGGCGAAGCTGCGCCCTCCACCTGACGATCAGGATGCCTACCTGTTGGTGAAATTATTAAGGCCACTCCACCTAGTTAAAAGGAGAATTATTTAATGGCGTAACTTACAAATTAAGGGATAGGTAGGTTGCGGGGTCTGGGAAAGGTGAATCGCAGTCCAGCCGTGTTCTCTGGAGCTCTGCTTGGCCCACCTCCACAGTCCAGGGTTCCAGAACAGAGAGAGAGCGCTGGCCCATCCAGATCATGGGTCTCCAGGCGCCTCCCTTGGCCCGCCTTGTAGGCGTGACAGTTGCCAAAGTCTCAGTGGGGGTTGGAACTTCCAGATCAAAGCTGGAATGGCTACCCACTACATCTCCCCCTTTTTGTCTAAATAAGAAAGTTCTAACCTAATACCAGACTATATACAAAGGAATGGTTATCAAATATTGTCCAGGAATAATGAGGAATAATGACCCAGATAAGATGGAACTACAACCAATGCAAACAATATCAAGCAAGAAACACATACTAAAATCCAGAGAAGTATAGAGCATAGGTAAATGGCATGTTACAAAGATCATTCCAAAAGGTGTCCTATCCTAAAGAACCTGAATCTAATACTTAATATGTTCTATCTACTAAGTTGTAACTATAACTGCTAGTCTTCAATGCCATCAAAGACCTGAGAAGGAATATAATGGTACCTGAGAAATGGTAGATGGATGCAAGCAACTTTCGAAAATCTTGCAAGAGTAGACCGAGACAGCTGGCAGCCTGGACAGTCACTTAATGTTTCTCAGCATTGTTGGTGCATTCAAATTGGCTACAGGCCTAAAGTATCTGACAGACCATTTTCAGAAGCAGGAATTCTAAAAGACCATCTTACCCTGTCTTGGCAGAGTACAGTGGTTGCTTTCCTTGTGTCCCGCTTGTCTAGAAAGGACAGCATTGCATTTGTACTGTCAGCCGTCAAGGCAAGGGCAGTTCTTTGCCCAGTAGGCCATTTTGTGCCAAGAAGACAAACTTCCAAAGGAAATGTCTTAGAAGTCCAACATTCTCTTGGGATCAAATTGGTGCAGGCAGGAGCAATTTTGTTTCATGTCAGTCGGTAGAGCATGGGACTCTTAATCCCAGGGTCGTAGAATTGTGCCCCACGTTGGGTGCCAGGTGTTGGTGAAATTATTAAGGTCACTCCACGTAGTTAAAAGGAGATTTATTTAATGGCGTAACATACAAATTAAGGGATAGGTAGGTCGCGGGGTGTGGGGAAGGTGTATCACAGTCCAACGGTGTTCTCTGGAGCTCTGCTTCGCCCACCTCCACCGTCCAGCATCCCAGAACAGAAAGAGCCTCATCCATCCAGGTCTCCAGTCTCCAGGCGCCTCCCTTGGCCCCGCCTTGTAGACGTGACAGTTGCCGAAGTCTCAATGGGGATTGGAACTTCCAGATCAAAGCTGGAATGGCTACCCACTACACCTACCGGGGAGAATTTGGGTCCCTTGGGCCCCTTCTCTGCTCCCATGTCATGAAGGCCAGGGCCCAGGCTGCTCTACAAACTCAGCAGGTCAACAGGACCACACTCACCATCACACAGCCTCGGCTCACACTGACCCTCTCACAGGCCCCTCAGCCAAGCCCTTGGACCCCTGGCTTAGTGAAGGTTCCTGGTTCCACTGCCTTGCCTGTCCAGACACTGGTGTCTGCTAGAGCTGCTGCCCCTCCTCAGCCTTCTCCTCCTCCAACCAAGTTTATCGTAATGTCCTCATCTTCCTGTGCCTCATCGACCCAGCGGGGCTTGTCCCTGGGCACCTCAGCTCCTGGCTCAGGCTCTACCACTACCTCTCCTGTCACCATCACGGTTCCCAGGGTGCAGCCCATCATCAGAGTGGTCCTTAAGGCCACCACCGGATCCCCAAGCACAGCCCCTGCTGGCTCTGGCTGTGTTCAGAAATACATTGTGGTCTCCCTTTCCCAACAGGGGAAGGCAAAGGAGGCCCTCCTTCTCATCCTTCTCCAGTTCTCACCCATCATCTTCGCCATCCCCACTTGGGGGCAGTGCCCTCTGTGGGGCAGAAGCAGGAAGCTGGGGACAGTCCAACTCCAGCTCCAGGTACTCCTAAGGCTAATGGCTCCCAGCGAATTGAACCTGGCTCCCCTCAGCCTGCTCTGTGGTAGCATCACATCTGCTGACCTCCTCTTGTGCAGATTCCTCCACACACATAGAAAGCGGGAGGTAGGAGGTTGTTTCACCAGTGACTTTCTCTTTTGATACTGTACAATTGAGTTTCAGAATAAAAAAAAAAAAAAAGCACACTCCAAGTGCCAGCCAAGTTCACTCTTCACCAGACCATACAGAGTGTGTTTCTAAACATTCTGGCTCCAGACACTGTTAGATCTATCCACACTTTCAGGATTGGACCCCAGAGTTGAACTGATATTATTCTGTCTTGACTCAATATTGCTGAGGCCAGAGACAAGTCTGTGGAGAAATGGAGTCAGACATCTCACAAGCCTTCCAGGAAGAACTCACCTGCTTCATCTGCCTGAACTGCCTTACAGACACAGTCACCATAAGTTGTGGCCACAGCCTCTGTCAAGCCTGCCTCCACCTTTCTTGGGAAGACATCCAGCTTCCTGTCCATTGCCCTACATGTAGGGAACCATCCGAGCAGAAGGACTTCAGAACCAACACTGTTCTGAAGAAGCTGGTGTCCATTGCCAGATAAGCCAGCCTCATGAAGTACCTAAGCTCTGAGGAGCATAAATGTGTGACCCACAAGGAGACAAAGAGGATCTTCTGTGTTGAGAACAGGATCTATCTCTGTCAGCTCTGCTCTGATTCCCATGAGCACAGAGGTCACCAACACAGTCCCATTGAAGTGGCTGCTGAGGGGCAAATGGAAAGACTTTTACAGCAAATGGCGTCTTTGAGGGAGAAGATCCAAGAAAATAAAGGGAATATAGAGGCAGAGAACAGAATGACAACTCTGTGGATGGACTACTGGACACTGCAAAAGCAAATGGTCAGGGCAGATTATAGGACACTGTATCTGGTCTGGGGTCAAAAGGAACAGCAGCATATTGAGTGTATGAAAAATGAAAGCCAATGTGTTTTAGAGAGGCTTGCCTAGCCTATACAGTGAGAACTTGTCTAAAAAAAAATGAGTAATTTTGTTACAATATTTTAGTGCTTCTAAATATTTTGTGGTGAGCTTATAATTTTGCTTTTCTTTTTACAATGTAACAGATAATGATATCAATCTGTGATTTTAGCAAATATTGACATTAAAAGATTATCAGTTCTTTGATAATTTTGTTCAAAGTATTTTTATCATATTCGCTTCAACTGCAATTTCTTTGAGATTCACCCCCTTTCTCTACCCACTCAACTTTCTGTTCTTTTCTTTTTTTCTTTTTTTAAAAATACATGTTTGGGGTGCCAGGTGGTCCCAGACTCTGGAGGCAGAGGCAGGCTGATGTCTGTGAGGCCTTGGCCAACCTGCTCTACAGAGTGAGTTCCAAGACAGGCTCCAAAGCTACACAGAGAAACCCTGTCTCAAAAACAAAAACCAAAAACTAAAAAACACCATGTAGAATTAACTAAACCCAAGAGGCTGAGATGTTTCTCTCATGAGGGAATTTTCTTGATTGAATATCATTTGAAGTAAGAAAGTTCCACATAAACTCACACATTTTGAGGTGTGTGAATACACCTGAAATCTTAGCTGCATCTTCTGGTGAAAGCCTCTATAAAGGACATGGAAGAAGGAAACTCTTTCATCTTTTCTATTTGTTATCTTACCTTTGCTCTCACTAGCAAGTTCATCCCTTAACTGCTATAAGAGCCGTTTTTCGGGGTGTGGATTCCAAAGTACCCTGAAGACCAGCCTAGACAGCCTAGACATAGACATCCAGCCTTGCAGACTGAACAAATGCTCGCTCTCTCTCTCTCTCTCTCTCTCTCTCTCTCTCTCTCTCTCTCTCTCTCTCTCTCTCTCTCCACCAACTCTCTGTATGTGTGTGCCTGAGTAATCATTTACTTTTTTTCCTCTAGGTTCAGGGTAGTACCCACACATATCTCTTGAGTTTTACTTAATTCCACATGTGGTCAATTTGACAACCAGGAACAGCCATCACTATTCCTCAAACTTTCCCACATCCATATCAACATATTGATTGTTCTAGTCTTGTCTATGTAACCATTTCTTGCAGAGACTGCTTCACAGCAGACTTCCTAGTATTCTGACTCTTACTATCTTCTGACACCTCTTCCACATTATTTCTAGAGCCATAGCAAATATTGTGAACAGTACAGCAAAAGAATCATAAAATTAGGATAAATGATTTATTCATTGAAGTAGTTTTATGCCTTCAGATAGAGACTGTCAGAAAGAATGGGTGGGGATGGGTGAATAGACAGCTCCACTCTCTTGTTTGGATTCTATGTTGTCTTCCAGAATTCTTCAGCTGGATCAATCTCTAGTTGTTCATATGGTGGTTGATATGATACTGATCCCTTTATGTAACATAAACCTTAAAAAGTCTTATTAACAAAAAACCCAGAGCTGGACATTGGGGTGAAAACTGAAAGCTCAGAGAAGCAGAGCAAGCCAACTACAAATTCTATCCTCTTTGAAATCTTCAGTCTCAAGATAGTGAGTTCCTGTTTCCTGATGCCTTACATAACTTTTTCTGCCCTGCCATCTTACTTCCTGGGATTAAAGGTGTGTGTGCTTCCCAAGCAAAGGCATGCAATCTCAAGTGTTGGGATTAAAGGTGTGTGCCATCTTGCCTGGCTCTGTTCTCAATTTGGCCTTGAACTTACAGATATCTCTGTTTTCAGAATGATAGGATTAAGGGTTTGTGCCATCACTATCTAGCCTGATGTCTAATCTACTGACTGGCTAGGTCCTCTAATACCCAGATAAGTTTCATTGGAGTGCCAAATATATCACCACAGTGTCCCATGTTTAGTCAACTGTAATTTATTTCCCATTCTATTAATGATGAGCACTGAAGTTGTACTTTGGCTATTGTGATGAACACTTTAGGTGTATGTATGGTACAAATGTTCATGGGTAAATGTGTGTTTGGGTGAGGCCAGAGAAGGATGTCAGATGTCCTGCTCTATTACACACCAGGTTTTTCCCTTAATAAAGAGACTCTCATGGAACCTGAAACTCCATTTTAGCTAGGTGCCTAACCAGCATGATCCAAGGACATGCTTGTATCCAACCCTCAAAGCTGGGGTAAAAGGCATGAGAGGAATTGCCTGGCTTTTATATGGGTGCTGAGGATTTGAACTCAGATCTTTGTGTTTGATCAGCAAATGCTCTTACTCACTGAGCCATCTCCCCAGGTACTGCTATGAACAATTTTTCCTCCGACTAAGCTAATACATGTCTCTTGGTGAATAAAAGTACATATTTCTAGCATGCAGATACCTACAAATGGCACTACTGAGTCATCTTGTGTGGACATGTTTCGATTTATTAGATCATGCTAGTTTACTAAAGTGATTGTGCCAATTTGTACTGCTTCTGCTGAACATCAGAGTTTTAATGAGCTTCATTCTTATGAGAAAGGTATAACCCATGCTGCCCTTGAATTTCTCACTTTTTTTCCCAGTCTCTGGAGTACTAGGATGACAGCAGTGTACTATAACACTCAAGTAGTCCATATATTTTTTATGTCAATAGTCCATGATTTTCCTGGTGTTCTCCAGAACATGTAACACAAATATTAAATGGTCTTATTAACAGAAGAAAAAAAAAAACCCAAGAACCAGATATTGAGGTGAAAGCTGAAAGATCTGAAAAACAGAACAAGCCATAGGCAACTCCTGAGCCAATCCTGTTTCCATGAAATTCAGACCGAAAGCCTCTGAGTCCTCACTGCTGAGGGTCTCAGTTGAATTGCTCTTTAGTTCCTGTCTCCTCATGCCTCAAATACCATTTCTGTGCCCTGACATTTTTCTTCCTCTCTCTGCCCAGCTACATCACTTCCTGTCTGTCTGTATAGACCTGCAGACCTCTATGGTTCACTAGTGCTGGGATTAAAGGATACCTGCCACCACACCAGGCTCAGTGCCCAGTGTGGCCTTGAACTCACAGAGATATGGATGATCTCTCCTGAATTGCTAAGATTAAAGGCATGTGCTACCACTGCCTGACTTCTATGTTTAAAAAAGTGGCTGACTTTTTTCCTTTGATGGATCCCCAGGCAAGTTTTCTTTATCATAGCACAAATAAAACACTGCCCAAAGAACACTGGAACAAAAGGGAACAGACAGAGAACTACTGATCTAGAGTTCAGGTTCTTCACTCCAGGGCTGAGGACAGAAAATTGAAGATGCTCTTTATTTTTCATTTAATAATATTTTAATATTTAATAACAATAAATGAGGTAACATTACATTAAGAAATACTTAAAAACACTGATATACCGGGATTACATCTTCCGAGGATCACATGGGGCCAGTGGAGAAGAATGGTCTGACAGAGGGATTGAAGGTGCCAGAAGGATACTTGTATATGAGAGAACTCTATGCAACATTCAGGAAACTTAAACATCCCTCCCCACAATCGAGGAACACACCAATCTGGCCCAGTGGTCTCTCTATATAGTGCTGGAATACTGGGCATGTGGTGAGGAGACTGTAATGATCACCCTCCTTGACACACACAAGAAGAAGTGCACCCTCAGATTCAATGAGCTGGTTTCTGTTGCTTAACCAGGAATCCTTACAGACCCCCACAGCCCAGTCCTAGGAACTGTTCAAATCCAGCTCCCAGTAATATTTTCCTGAGATGAAGCACTCTGCTTTCCAGGAAGCCAAATAGGTTCCAGCAGAATCCAAAGGTGTATTCTCACCGTGAGGTCTGAAGCTGCATCTCCTCATGACGTTAAAGAGCTTCACGTTGTCATGGCATATGCTTGTAAATTCGAAGACAATGTTCACTTGGAAGTGGCTGTACCTTTCAGTCAGTCCACTGATGGGTAGAGAGCTGAGCTCTAGATCCAGAGTCTGGGGCATGCTCAGCTGCTGCTGCATTGACTCACTCCTCCTGAACATGTCATCCAAACCCTGGAGCAGTAGCTCATTTGGCTGCTGGGACATTGCCATCAGCTCCTCATACATTCCTCTTAGCTGTTGGCTCTTTTGAACCATCATGGCTTCCCTTCTCCTGAGCTTCTTTAAAACACGTTGGCCTTCATTTTGCATACACTCAATATGTTGCTCTTCCTCTTGACCCCGCACCGGACACAGTCTCCTATACTCTGCTCTGATCATTTGCTCCCGCAGTGTCAGGTAGTCCGTCCACAGAGTTGTCATTCTGTTCTCTGCCTCTATATTCCCTTTATTTTCTTGGATCTTCTCCTTCAAAGACGCCATTTGCTGTAAAAGTCTTTCCATTTGCCCCTCAGCAGCCACTTCGATGGGACCGTGTTGGTGACTTCTGTGCTCATGGGAGTCAGAGCAGAGCTGACAGAGATAGATCCTGTTCTCAACACAGAAGATCTTCTTTGTCTCCTTGTGGGTCACACATTTATGTTCCTCAGAGCTCAGGTACTTCATGAGCCTGGCTTGTCTGGCAATGGACACCAGCTTCTTCAGAACAGTGTTGGTTCTGAAGTCCTTCTGCTCCGATGGTTCCCTACACGTAGGGCAATGGACAGGAAGCTGGATGTCTTCCCAAGAAAGGTGGAGGCAGGCTTGACAGAAGCTGTGGCCACAGCTTATGGTGACTATGTCTGTAAGGCAGTTCAGGCAGATGAAGCAGGTGAGTTCTTCCTGGAAGGCTTGTGAGATGTCTGACTCCATTTCTCCACAGACTTGTCTCTGGCCTCAGCAATACTGAGTCAGGACAGAACAATATTAGTTCAACTCCGGGGTCCAATCCTCCATGTTTGCATAGAACTAGCAGTCTCTGGAGCCAGAATGGTTAGAAACATGCTCTGTCTTGTCTGGTGAAGAATGAACTTGGCTGGCTCTCGGAGTGTCCTTTTTTCTTTTTTTTTTTTTTTTTTTTTTTTTTTTTTTACAAATCCAACTTTTTTATTCTGAAACTTAACTGTACAGTCTCTAAAAGAAAGTCACCCGGGAAACAACCTCCTACCTCCTGCTTTCTATGTGCGTGGAGGAATCTGCACAAGAGGAGGTCAGCAGATGTGATGCTACCACAGAGCAGGCTGAGGGGAGCCAGGTTCAATTCGCTGGGAGCCATTAGCCTTAGGAGTACCTGGAGCTGGAGTTGGGCTGTCCTCAGCTTCCTGCTTCTGCCCCACAGAGGGCACTGCCCCCAAGTGGGGATGGCGAAGATGATGGGGGAGGGACTGGAGAAGGATGAGAAGGAGGGCCTCCTTTGCCTTCCCCTGTTGGGGGAAGGGAGACCACAATGTATTTCTGAACATGGCCAGGGCCAGCAGGGGCTGTGCTTGGCTGTCCGGTGTTGGCCTTAGAGACCAGCTTGATGATGGGCTGCACCCTGGGAACCGTGGTGGTGACAGGAGAGGTCGTGGTAGAGCCTGAGCCAGGAGCTGAGGTGCCCAGGGACAAGCCCCGCTGGGTTGATGAGGCACTGGAAGATGAGGACTTTACGATAAACTTGGTTGGAGGAGGAGAAGGCTGAGGAGGGGCAGCAGCTCTAGCAGACACCAGTGTCTGGACAGGCAAGGCAGTGGAACCAGGAACCTTCACTAAGCCAGGGGCCCGAGGGCCTGGCTGAGGGGCCTGCGAGAGGGTCAGTGTGGGCCGAGGCTGTGTGATGGTGAGTGTGGTCCTGTTGACCTGCTGAGTTTGTAGAGCAGCCTGGGCCCTGGCCTTCACGACATGGGAGCAGAGAAGAGGCCCAAGGGACCCAAATTCTCCCCGGTAGGCATCCTGATCGTCAGGTGGAGGGCGCAGCTTCGCCAGTACCGGGGCACAGTGTTTCAGGAGAAGGCTCTGCACACGGTCTGCTGCTATACGGTCAATGTTGCTCAGCACAGGCCCATCCAGGACACAGCGGATCCGTTCCCCTTCCTGCTGCAGCCTTGGCAGAATCAGCGTCTTAATCACATTGTGTCCCAGCTCTGCCAGGCCTGCAATGGAGCCATATCGAGTTGTCCACGGAGTCTTCTCATCTACCCAGCACTTAGTAAAGGTCTTGGTGATCCGGGACTGGATGTTGTTGGTGGTTGTGCTGAAATGTTTACAGATCTGGGCCACTAGACGGGCAGCAAAATCCCGGAGGGCCCAGTGATTGTCCACATCCGGCCGCAGGCACAGCTGTCTGCACACAATGCAGGTCATGACTGCAGGAATCAGCTCGTGCACATATTTCTCTAGATAGAGCGTGGGATTGTCCATCAGGGCCTTCACCATGCGCATCAGATAGATGAGCAAGGCCAGGTTATTCTGAACCACGTTTACACGGACCCCCTCAGAGATGAAGATACTGAACCATGGTAGCACGTCATAGAGCCCCGGGTCGGTGGCAATGCTTTGCAGAGCTTCAGCTCTCTTGGCCTCACAGGATCCTACACAGGCTTCTGTGATCGCTTTGTAATACAGCTGCTGTTCCGCTGACAGCTTATGGATGCAGCGGGGCTTCAGGCGCAAAGGGGCTCCCTCCAGGAAAAGAGGTGCTTTCTTCTCTTCTCCTTTGCCATCAGCTGCAGCTGCCCCTTGACCTTTGCCTTTCAGGGGTCCATCTTCTTCTTGGCCTGGCTTTGCTGACTTCAGGGGTCCCGTGGCCTCATCCTTCTGCTGCTCTTTGTGTACTGGGGGTGGATTCTCTGGTATAGCTGGCTGGCAGCCTTCAATGCTCAGCCAATGTGCTTTGAGGCAGACATCCAGAGGCACCTGAGGCAGAGGGGTGTTGATGATATCGCTCAGGTCCACTTCCTTCTCCTCACAGAAGTAAAGCTCCCGGCCCCCACCAGAGGCTGACCGGAAAGGGATGAATTCCTGAGCATGGAAGCCATACAGTGGCTCCACGTTCTTTAGCTTCAATGCATAGTCAATGTCACTGGTAGTGAGTTTCCTCTGCTTTCCCATGTGCATGAACTTCAAAGCATCCTGGGCAATCTCCTTGATGCGGTAGCTGACCTCATCTGTCAGGAGTTGGCAAGTCTCCTCCTGAATCTGAGCAATGCCCATGGACTCTGCTACCACCTTCATGGACTCAGGGGGCAACACAGTATTGCTGAGTTTCAGCTTCTTTTCTTCGGCCATACTGGAATTCCAACTCCTGTCCCTGGAAGGATGCCACCCCAGGGTGGAGAGATGGAGCCAGGCTGCCAAAGAGCTGCTTAGGAGTGTCCTTTTATAGTCTCTACAGACCACGCCCACTTCTTCCCAAGTCGCTTTCCATTGGAAGATTGAATTAATTCTGAGGCCAGTCTCCACAAGCAAATCTCCACAAGATTTCCAAAGTCACTGCTTAGCTGGGTGTGGTCGCTCACACCTTTAATCCAAGAATCCTAGGGAACGGCCTTCTGAATTGGGAGGAGTTCTGGTTCAAGGCCTGCCTAGCCTAGACAGTGAAAACTTGTCTAAAAAAAATGAGTAATTTTGCTACAATATTTTACTGTTTCTAGGTATTTTGTGGTATGCTTATATTTTTGATTTTCTTTTTACAATGTAACAGATAATGATATCAATCTGTGATTTTTAGGAAATATCAACATTAAAAGATCCCTATCAGTTCTTTGATAATTATGTTCCACTTATTTTTATCATATTCACTTCAACTGCAACTTCTTTGAGATTCATCCCCTCTGTCTACCCACTCAACTCTCTGTTCTTTTCTTTTTTCTTTTTTCTTTTTTTTTTTTAAATACACAGGGAAGCCGGGTGGTGGTGGCTCATGCCTTTAATCCCAGCACTCTGGAGGCAGAGGCAGGCTGATGTCTGTGAGGTCCAGGCCAGCCTGCTCTACAGAGTGAGTTCCAACACAGGCTCCATGCTACACAGAGAAACCCTGTCTCAAAATCAAAAAACAAAAATACTAAACAAACAAATAACAACAACAAAAATCATCATGTAGATTTAACTAAAACTCAAGAAGCTGAGATGTTTGTCTCGTGAGGGAAATTTCTTGATTGAATATCATTTGAAGTAGGAAAGCTCCACCTAAATCACATATTTTGAGGCGTGAGAATATACCTTACATCTTAGTTGCATCTATGGTGGAAGCCTCTACAAAGGACATGGAGGAAGGAAACTCATCTTTTCTATTTGTTATCTTGCTTTTGCTTTCATTGGTAAATTCATCCCATCACTGGTATAAGAGCCTTTTTTGGGGGTGGGGATTTCAAAGTACACTGAAGACCAGCTGAGACATCCAGCCTTGTAGACTGAACATATCTGCTTGCTCTCTCTTTGTCTCTCTCTCTCTCTCTCTCTCTCTCTCTCTCTCTCTCTCTCTCTCTCTCTCTCTCTGTCTCTCTCTCTCTCTCCCTCTCCCACCCCCAGTCTGTCTCTGTGTGTGTGCCTGAGTATTCATTTAGTTTTGTTCCCCTAGATTCAGAGTGGTTCCCACACATATCTCTTGAATTTTAGTTAATTCCACATGTGGTCAATTTAACAACCACATATAGCCATCATTATTCCTTCAAATTTTCCCACATCCATATCAATATATACATTGCTCTAGTCTTGTCTGTGTAACTTTTTCTAGGAGAGACTGCTTCACAGCACATTTCCTAGTATTCTGACTCTTACTATCTTTTCTGACACCTCTTCAACACTATTTCTAGAGCCATTGCAAATATTGTGAATAGAACAGCAAGGGAAACATAAAATTAGGAAAAATTATTTATTCATTGAAGTAGTTTCATGCCTTCAGATAGAGACTGTAAGAAAGAATGGGTGGGGATGGGTGAATAGACAGCTCCACTCTCTTGTTTGGATTCTATGTTGTCTTCCAGAATTCTTCAGCTGGATCAATCTCTAGTTGTTCATATGGTGGTTTATATGATACTGATCCCTTTATGTAACACACATCTTAAAAAGTCTTATTAACAAAAAAACCAGAGGCAGACATTGGGGTGAAAACTGAAAGCTCAAAGAAGCAGAGCAAGCCAACTACAAATTCTAACCTCTATGAAATATTCACTCTCAAGACATCGAGATCCTCTTTCCTCATGCCTTATAGAACTTTTTTGCCCTACTATCTTATTCCTGGGATTAAAGGTATGTGTACTTCCCAAGCAAAGGCATGCATTCTCAAGTGTTGGGATTAAAGGTGTGTGCCATCTCACCCAGCTCTGTTCTCAATGTGGCCTTGAACTCACAGGGATCTGTTTCCCAAATGATAGGATTAAGGGTGTGTACCAACACTATCTAGCCTCTATGTCTAATAAAGTGGCTGGCTCTGTCCTCTAATCCCCAGATAAGTTTTATTGGGGTGCAAAATGTATCACCACTTTGTCCCATGTTTAATCAACTGTAATTTATTTCTCTTTCTATTGATGATGAGCACTGAAGTTGTACTTTGGCTGTTGTGATGAATACTTTATTTGTAGGTATGGTACAAATGTTTTTGGGTATATGTGTGTTTGGGTGAGGCCAGAGAAGCATGTCAGATGTCCTGCTGTATTACACACCAGGTTATTCCCTTGATTCAGGGTCTCTGACTGAACCTGAAACTCCATTTTAGCTAGGTGCCTAACCAGCATGATCCAAGGACATGCTTGCATCCAACCCTCAATGCTGAGGACAATTTCAACAACCATGCCGTATTGCCTGCCTGAGTTAAGTTTCTGTTGTCCAGTATTGAGCCACTAACCAGAAACTTTTGACATGCCTGAACAAGTCCTGAGTTACTAGAAAATAACTTAACATTTCCTTATCTTTCTGCTACAGTGACCATTAGTAGCAATGTTTTGTGGTTAGGTTGCTTGATTGGGTTGCTTGGCAACTCAACACTCCCCTGATCTGTTCCCAAAGAAAGTTTCCTGGTCTGCTTACTATAAAACCCACCTGAGAAAAATAAAATTTTGCAGCTTGATCAGAATACCGTCTTGCTGTCAATTCTGTGTGTCTCTTGTACCTTCATTTGCCATGCCCCCTTCTAGAGTCTCTGCTGAAGATCCCGCTGGCTGGGACAACTGGCGCCCAATGTGAGGCTCTAGGACACAGAGGAGTGGTGAACGTCATCACACACCAAGGCAGGCCTGCCTAAGATTTGGACCACCATGGAAGACGGCTCCACGATTGAAGGTCTGGTCAGTGATTGCCACGGAAACCCTTGGGCCGTGAGTCAGATCCGGAGGAGTTTTAATGTGATGACGCAAGGTAAGTTTACCATGTGACATGCATTTAATAAACAGGATTTGTTTATTTTGGGACTGAAACAGTCTCTCAAGACACGAGAAATTACGGTTCAAAAGAAAGACTTAAAAAAATTTCTTGACTATATTGGAGATGTCTGTCCTTGGCTTCCCCAAGAAGGAACCATAGATGAAAAACGCTGGAGATGGGTTGGTGATTGTTTAAATGGTTTTTACCAGACCTTTGGTCCTGAAAAGATGCCCGTCCAAACCTTTTCCTACTAGAATTTAATTAATGATGTCTTAAAAACTTATAATCATTCTCCTAATGTTCAAAAATTAATTAAGGAGGGAGAAAAAGCCCTGAAAGAGTACTCCCATCCACTCTCTGTCATTCTGTCAGCATTAATATTCCTCAACCCCCTACGTCTAGTCCTCTGGCAACAAATAACTATCAGAGAAGAAAAAAGAGGGAATCCCTTACTCTGGGTCCACCTACCCACCTCTCCCTCAAAGGTGCTGGCCATTTATCCATCTTTAATGGCCAAGCTAATTATTAAGGGCAGAGAAACAAGTCGCCAATACTTTGGAAAAGATCCTGACTCCATAGTTGTCCCCTATAGGCAAGAACAATTAGATCGGCTGCTTCAAACAAATGATGAATGGCCCATTGCCTGCTCCTCCTTCCTTGGTACTATCGATAACCATTATCCTAGTGATCCCTTGTTACAGTTTTCCAGAATTCATTCCTTTGTTTTCCCTAAATTAACTGCCTCACAACCTATAAGGGAGGCTCCCCTGGTATTTACAGATGGCTCAGCCAATGGAGTTGCTGCCTATGTTATGGATGGAAAGGCTACCTCCTGCCTCTCCCCATATTCCTCAGCACAGCTTGTTGAACTTTATGCAGTCATTCAAGTTTTTCCAATTATTTCATTCTCAACCCTTTAATTTGTATACTGATAGTGCTTATGTTGCCCATTCTGTTCCCTTATTGGAAACTGTTCCCTTTATTAAACCCTCTACCAATGCAGCTCCAATCTTTCTTCAGCTGAACCCCTTGATTATGGCTACACAGTGCTCCTTTTTTATTGGCCATCTACGGGCCCATTTAAAATTGCCTGGTCCTCTATCTGAAGGAAATGCCTTGGCTGATGCCGCCACACAATTAGTTTTTCATGTTCTTACAGGATCCCTTTCTCAGGCTGCTCAAGCACACTCTCTTCACCATTTAAACCCTCATTCCCTTCGTTTGTTGTTTAAGCTTACCTGAGAACAGGCAGGAGAAATTGTTAAAAATTGCACTGACTGTGCTGTCTCCCTCCCGGTTCAACATCTGGGAGTTAACTGCTGGGGCTTGGTTCCCAGTGAAATTTGGTAAATGGATGTTACTCATTTAATTGAATTTGGCAAACTTAAATACATACATGTTACAGTTGATACCTTTAGTGGTTTTATATTTGCCTTTCTCCTGGCTGGAGAGGCCTCCAAAAATGTTATTTCCCATAATTTACAATGCTTTTCTGTCCTAGGAAAGCCTAAAATTATAAAAACTGATAATGGCCCAGGCTATACTGGAAAAAATTTTCAATCTTTTTGCCAACAACATCAGATTAAGCATGTCACTGACATTCCTTATAACCCCCAGGCCAGGGCATCGTTGAACGTGCTCATCAGACTCATCAAAATCCATACTTCATAAATTAAAGAAGGGAAGCCTGTATGATACGTGAGGCAACCCCAAAATCTTTTACATCATGCTCTTTTTGTCCTTAATTTTCTTACCTTGGACAAGAATGAAAAGTCTGCAGCGAATCACATTTGGCATCCAGAAACTCAAAGCCACCAAGCATTGGTCATGTGGCGAGACCCCTTAACTGCCCAGTGGAAAGGGCCCAACCCAGTCCTGATTTGGGGTCAAGGGTCAGCATGCATCTATGACCAAACAGAGGGAGGTCCTCGTTGGCTCCCTGAGAGATTAGTTAAACAAATCAACTCTAACCAATCACCCAGGGAAAAGGATAGCCCCTGAGGTCGTTTTCCCTTTCCTTCTCCTTCTTTACAGATGCTGATGAAGAAAAAACTGGGAGAATTCCCCTGGATATTCTGGATCTTGCTGCTGCCTGTACCTTCTTATCAAGACCAGAGACCGGTCAACACATCCCCATTTGCATGGCGTTTTTATTTGACTGAAAATTATACTAATTATGCTAAAATACAGACCTTTGGTCACCTATTGGCTACCACTGATTGCCCCTTGCAAGGATGTCAGAATCCCATTTTACTCAACTTTACTGATTTCCATAATTCCCCTGGCAAGGTGGCTCCTGCTATCTGTTTTTTGTATAATCAGACTGTTCACAATTGCAAAACTTATTTGAAAGAGAAAAGCGTAGGATGCCCCTATTCTTACTGCAAAATTCATGATGCCATTCCTCCTGCTAAGGGACAGGTAATTGGGAGAGAATGGAATGGCCCTAAATTTTATAAGACATCTACAGGATATTCCCTAGTGGTTTGGGACCCGTGGGACTCACGATGGACTAGTCCAGTAGAAAGAGCCATGTATACGGCCCGAATTGCCACATGGCCTAGCTCCAGACTTTACATTTGGCACTCTTATGTACAAGTACAATCTACGGTCCATCATAATATCCTTATACAAGAAAAAAATTTAATGACACAACTGTGATCCCCCTCCTCTCCATTTTTTTGGCTTTCCCTTCTCCGAGAAGGTCTTATATTTGCCAATGTTACTGGCATTGAGAATCTCTCATCATGCTTCCTATGTGCAGCCTTGGGAAATCCTCCCCTGATAGCAGTACCCCTGCCTCAGGTCCTTAATTGCACCAACACTGATAATTCCCATGGCTTCTGCCCCATCCCTGAAGTACCCTTGTTTCATGACCCAGGCCACTCCAAGTTTGATTTTTGCTTTTCTCGTGTTTCCCTTCCCTTTTGCAACCAGACTGTATTACCCAATCATCCTTTTGCCCCCCCCCCCACCGGATTTTTCTTTTGGTACAATGGCACTCTATCAAAAAATTTGACCATCCCTATCCCACAGGACTTGCTCTGCCTACCTGTCACTATGGTCCCACAACTTATGCTCAGGACCCCTGCGGAGTTCTTGGGATGGGACTCCCCCCACCCCAAGCAAAAAAGAGCTGTCTTCTTGTCCCTTGTGGCTGGAATTTCCCTTGCCACCTCTCTGGTCTCTACAGGCTTGGCAGGAGGAGTTCTGGGTCATTTCCTCATAACAACCGCTCACCTATCCAAGCAACTTCAAGTAGTAGCAATTGAGGCTTCTGCAACATCCTTATCCTCCCTCCAGAGGCAGTGAACCTCTCTTGCACAGGTTGCCCTACAAAAATGACAGGCCTTGGACCTACTGACAGCAGAAAAGGGTGGTACATGCCTTTTTCTGAGGGAAGAATGTTGTTATTATATTGATGAGTCTGGAATGGTAGAAACCCAGATACACAAGCTACATAAACTTAGCCTAGAGCTACATAAGCAGCAATTCTCTGCCACAGCAGATGACTGGTGGAAATTATCCGTGTTCTCCCTTTTAATGCCTCTCACATGACCATTAGTCAGCCTTTTGTTATTTGTAACTTTGGGTCCCTTTATAATTGGCAGGCTACTCTGACTCATCAAAAAACAAATAGACTCCCTGGCATCAAAAGCTATACAGGTTCATTACCATCGGCTCGAAAGGCTGGATCGAGGATGTGGTCCCTGTGATATTTCTCAGTCCTCTTCTCCTTTAGGAGCAGCATAAAGTCTGAACCTATGCTTATTGGCATCAGCCAGTATGGACACCACAAGGGTGCAAGGCCAAGCACTGCACGGGAAGGCTAATTTAATAGTCCGTGGTTCGGATTCCCTGAGAGACAAACCTGACTTGCATAGAAGTTGGTATCTAGAGGCACCAAAATGCCTAAGCCCTCTCCTCCCCAAAAGGTATCCTTTTTCTCAAGCCTGCAGTGGCTCTAGGAGGAGTCAGATCAATGTCTCCCCAAGCTGGTTAAGGTCCACCACCTTTCAGGTGGGCACACTCCCTCATAAAACAAGATGAAGGGAGGAGATGGCGAGGACAATTTCAAGAGCCATGCCATATTGCCTGCCTGAGTTAAGTTTCTGTTGTCCAGTATTGAGCCACTAACCAGAAACTTTTGACATGCCTGAACAAGTCCTGAGTTACTAGAAAATAACTTAACATTTCCTTATCTTTCTGCTACAGTGACCATTAGTAGCAATGTTTTGTGGTTAGGTTGCTTGATTGGGTTGCTTGGCAACTCAACACTCCCCTGATCTGTTCCCAAAGAAAGTTTCCTGGTCTGCTTACTATAAAACCCACCTGAGAAAATAAAATTTTGCAGCTTGATCAGAATACTGTCTTGCTGTCAATTCTTTGTGTCTCTTGTCCCTTCATTCACCAATCAAGCAACCTAACCACAAAACATTGCTACTAATGGTCACTGTAGCAGAAAGATAAGGAAATGTTAAGTTATTTTCTAGTAACTCAGGACTTGTCCAGGCATGTCAAAAGTTTCTGGTTAGTGGCTCAATACTGGACAACAGAAACTTAACTCAGGCAGGCAATATGGCATGGCTGTTGAAATTGTCCTCAGCATTGAGGGTTGGATGCAAGAATGTCCTTGGATCATGCTGGTTAAGCACCTAGCTAAAATGGAGTTTCAGGTTCAGTCAGAGACCCTGAATCAAGGGAATAACCTGGTGTGTAATACAGCAGGACATCTGACATGCTTCTCTGGCCTCACCCAAACACACATATACCCAAAAACATTTGTACCATACCTACAAATAAAGTATTCATCACAACAGCCAAAGTACAACTTCAGTGCTCATCATCAATAGAAAGAGAAGTAAATTACAGTTGATTAAACATGGGATAAAGTGGTGATACATTTTGCACCCCAATAAAACTTATCTGGGGATTAGAGGACAGAGCCAGCCACTTTATTAGACATAGAGGCTAGATAGTGTTGGTACACACCCTTAATACTATCATTTGGAAAATAGATCCCTGTGAGTTCAAGGCCACATTGAGAACAGAGCTGGGGGAGGTGGCACACACCTTTAATCCCAACACTTGAGAATGCATGCCTTTGCTTGGGAAGTACACACAACTTTAATCCCAGGAATAAGATAGCAGGGCAGAAAAAGTTCTATAAGGCATGAGGAAACAGGATCTCACTGTCTTGAGAGTGAATAATTCATAGAGGTTAGAATTTGTAGTTGGTTTGCTCTGCTTCTCTGAGCTTTCAGTTTTCACCCCAATGTCTGCCTCTGGGTTTTTTGTTAATAAGATTTTTTAAGATGTGTGTTACATAAAGGGATCAGTATCATATAAACCACCATATGAACAACTAGAGATTGATCCAGCTGAAGAATTCTGGAAGACAACATAGAATCCAAACAAGAGAGTGGAGCTGTCTATTCACCCATCGCCACCCATTCTTTCTTACAGTCTCTATCTGAAGGCATGAAACTACTTCAATAAATAAATTTTTTTTATGTTTCCCTTGCTGTTCTATTCACAATATTTGCAATGGCTCTAGAAATATTGTTGAAGAGGTGTCAGAAAAGATGTAAGAGTCAGAATACTAGGAAATGTGCTGTGAAGCAGTCTCTCCTAGAAATGGTTACATAGACAAGACTAGAACTATGAATATGTTGATATGGATGTGGGAAAGTTTGAAGGAATAGTGATGGCTATCCCTGGTTGTCAACTTGACCACATGTGGAATTAAGTAAAACCCAAGAGATAAGTGTGGTAACCCCTCTGAATCTAGAGGAACAAAACTAAATGAATACTCAGGCACACACATACAGAGAAATGGGGGGGGGGAGAAAGAGAGAGAGACAGAGAGACAGAAAGAGCATTTGTTCAGTCTGCAAGGCTGGATGTCTCAACTGGTCTTCAGTATACTTTGGAATCCCCAACCCCCAAAAAGGCTCTTATACCAGTGAAGGGATGAACTGGCCAGTGAGAGTGAGGGCAAGTTAACAAAAAGCAAACCCTTTATAGGCTGCCAACAGAAGATGCAGCTAAGATGTAAGGTGTATTCTCACACCTCAAAATGTGTGAGTTTAGGTGGAGCTTTCCTACTTGAAATGATATTCAATCAAGAAACTTCCCTCACGAGACAAATATCTCAGCCTCTTGGGTTTTAGTTAATTCTAATTAGTGTTTTTTGTTGTTGTTTGTTTGTTTTCATTTTGTTTTTGTTTTTGAGACAGGGTTTCTCTATGTAGCTTTGGAGCTTGTCTTGGAACTCATTCTGTAGAGCAGGCTGGCCTCGACCTCACAGACATCCACCTGCCTCTACCTCCAGAGTGCTGGGATTAAAGGCATGAGCCACCACCACCCGGCTTCCCAAACATGTATTTTTAAAAAAAGACAAAAGAAAAGAACAGGGCCGGGCGGTGGTGGCGCACACCTTTAATCCCAGCACTTATGAGGCAGAGCCAGGTGGATCTCTGTGAGTTCGAGGCCAGCCTGGACTACCAAGTGAGTTCCAGGAAAGGTGCAAAGCTACACAGAGAAACCCTGTCTCAAAAAAACGAAAACAAAAAAAAAAGAAAGAAAAGAACAGAAAGTTGAGTGGGTAGAGAAAGGAGATGAATCTCAAAGAAGTTTCAGTTGAAGTAAATATGATAAAAATAAGTTGACCAAAACTATCAAAGAACTAATAAGAATCTTTTAATGTCGATATTTGCTAAAATCACAGGTTGATATCATTATCTGTTAAATTGTAAAAGGAAAAGTAAAAATATAAGCACACCACAAATTTTTAGAAAGAGTAAATATTGTAGGAAAATTACTCATTATTTTTGTTTAGACAAGTTCTCACTGTCTAGGCTTGGCAGGCCTTGAACTAAACCTCCTCCCAATTCAGCAGGCCATTCCCTAGGATACTTGGATTAAAGGTGTGAGTGACCACACCCAGCGAAGCAAGCAGTGACTCTGGAAATCTTGTGGAGATTTGCTTGTGGAGATTTGTTTGTGGAGCTTGGCCTCAGAGTTAAATCAATCTTCCATCCATTTAATATATATCTACAGGAACTCACCAATGGAAAGCGAATTGGGAAGAAGTGGGCGTGGTCTTTGGAGACTATAAGAGGACACTCCAAGAGCCAGCCAGGTTCACTCTTCACCAGACCACACAGAGTGTGTTTCCAAACATTCTGGCTCCAGAGACTGCTAGATCTATCTACACATTGAGGATTGGACCCCAGAGCTGAACTGATATTATTCTGTCTTGACTCAATATTGCTGAGGCCAGAGACAAGTCTGTGGAGAAATGGAGTCAGACATCTCACAAGCCTTCCAGGAAGAACTCACCTGCTTCATCTGCCTGAACTGCCTTACAGACCCAGTCACCATAAGCTGTGGCCACAGCTTCTGTCAAGCCTGCCTCCACCTTTCTTGGGAAGACATCCAGCTTCCTGTCCATTGCCCTATGTGTAGGGAACCATCCGAGGAAAAGGACTTCAGAACCAACAGTGTTCTGAAGAAGCTGGTGTCCATTGCCAGACAAGCCAGCCTCATGAAGTACCTGAGCTCTGAGGAGCATAAATGTGTGACCCACAAGGAGACAAAGAAGATCTTCTGTGTTGAGAACAGGATCTACCTCTGTCAGCACTGCTCTGACTCCCATGAGCACAGAGGTCACCAACACGGTCCCATCGAAGTGGCTGCTGAGGGGCAAATGGAAAGACTTTTACAGCAAATGGCGTCTTTGTGGGAGAAGATCCAAGAAAATAAAGGGAATATAGAGGCAGAGAACAGAATGACAACTCTGTGGACGGACTCCTTGACACTGCGGGAGCAAATGGTCAGAGCAGAGTACAGGAGACTGTGTCCGGTGCGGGGTCAAGAGGAAAAGCAACATATTGAGTGTATGCAAAACGAAGGCCAACGTGTTTTAGAGAAGCTCAGGAGAAGGGAAGCCATGATGGTCCAAAAGAGCCAACAGCTAAGAGAAATGTATGAGGAGCTGATGGCAATGTCCCAGGAGCCACATGAGCTACTGCTCCAGGGTTTGGATGACATGTTCAGGAGGAGTGAGTCAATGCAGCAGCAGCTGAGCATGCCCCAGACTCTGGATCTAGAGCTCAGCTCTCTACCCATCAGTGGACTGACTGAAAGGTACAGCCACTTCCAAGTGAACATTGTCTTCGAATTTACAAGCATATGCCCTAACAATGTGAAACTCTTTAACATCATGAAAAGATGCAGCTTCAGACCTCAAGGTGAGAATACACCTTTGGATTCTGCTGGAACCTATTCGGCTTCCTGGAAAGCAGAGTGCTTCATCTCAGGAAAATATTACTGGGAGCTGGATTTGAACAATTCCTCAGACTGGGCTGTAGGGGTCTGTAAGGATTCCTGGTTAAGCAACAGAAACCAGCTCATTGAATCTGAGGGTGCATTTCTTCTTGTGTGTGTCAAGGAGGGTGATCATTACAGTCTCCTCACCACATGCCCAGTATTCCAGCACTATATAGAGAGACCACTGGGCCAGATTGGTGTGTTCCTCGATTGTGAGGAGGGATGTTTAAGTTTCCTGAATGTTGCCAAGAGTTCTCTCATATACAAGTATCCTTCTGGCACCTTTAATACCTCTGTCAGGCCTTTCTTCTCCACTGGCCCCATGTGATCCTCGGAAGATGTAATCCCAGTACTTTAGTGTTTTTATGTATTCCTTACTGTATTGTAACCTCATTTATGTTTATTACATATTATAATACTATTAAATGACAAAAAGTGTTCTCAGTGTTTGTGCTACTGATGTGATATTTAGGAAGTGGTCTTCTGTGCCAGTGCATCAAGACCACTTCCTACTTTCTCATCTAACAAGTTCAGTGTAACTGGATTTATGTTGAGGTCTCTGAACTACTTGGACTTGAGTTTTATGCATGGTGACAAATCATGGATCTATTTGCAATCTTCTGCATATTGAGATCCAGTCATGCTAGCACCACTTTTCTGACTGGTCTACTCTGTCACTGTCTAGTGAATACTCTAGTTCTCATCACAGAGCCTTCATACAGTGACTGATGGAAGCAGGTGCAGAGATCGACGGCCAGGCGCCAGGCTGAACTCTGGGCATCTAATCAATGAGAGAGAGGAGGGGTTCTGTGGGCAGCGGATGTCAAGGGGAAAACGTGCAGAGAAGACCAGCCACACTAGTGGAAACCCATGATCTGTGGACTAATAGCTGTGCCACCCACATAGAATTAGACTAGGCCTTCTGGATATGGGAGGCAGTTGTTTAGTGTGAACTGTTTGGGGGGCCCCCAGGTAGGGGGATCGAGATCTGTCCCTGGTGCATGGGTGGACTTTTTGGAGCCCAGCGCCTAGGGTGTGACACCTTTCACAGCCTTGGTGCAGCGGGGAGTGTCTTGGCCCTGCCTCAGCTGAGTGTGCCAGGCTCTGCTGAGTCCCCATGGGATACCTTGATTGGGAAAATGTGGGGATGGGGGTGGGTTGTGGCGGAAGGCTTTGGGCTGTGAAGAGGGCATAGGAGGAATCTGTGATTGGTATGTAAAGTGAATAGATTTTTCATAATTAAAAAAAAGTGTATGGCAAAACTTAAAAGAACAACAACAAGCAAACAAACAAACAAAACAACAACCTTCCATTTTCTGTCCTTAGTCCCGGAGTACAAAACCTAAACCTGATCAGTAGTTTTCTGTCTGGTCCCTTTTGTGCCAGGGTTCTTGTGGTGATATTTTATTGGTGCTCTAACAAATAAAACTTGCCTGGGGATCCATCAAAGGAAAACAGACAGCCACTATATTAAACATAGAAGTCAGGCAGTGGTAGCACATGCCTTTAATCATAGCGTTCGGGAAGCAAAGATTCATCCAGTTCTCTGTGAGTTCCAGGCCCCACTGGGAACAGAGCAAGGTGTGGTGGCACACGCCTTTAATCCCAATACTAGTTAACCATACAGGTCTGGAGGTCAATACAGACAGACAGGAAGTAATAGTGATAGAGCTGGGCAGAAAGAGGAAGTGATGTAGCTGGGCAGAGAGAGGAAGAAAGATGGCAGGGCACAGAACGGTATAAAGGGCAGGAGGGGACAGGAACTAAAGAGCAGTTCAACTGAGACCCTCAGGGGCTTTCAGTCTGAGGATTCATGGAAACAGGATTGCCTCAGGAGTTGGCTATGGCTTGTTCTGTTTCTCTGATCTTTCAGCTTTCACCCCAATATCTGTCTCTGTGTTTTTTCTATTTATAAGACCATTTAAGATTTGTGTTACATGTTCTGGAGAACACCAGGAAAATCATGGACGTTTGACATTAAAAATAAATAGACTGCTTGAGTGTGGTAGTGCACAGCTGTCATCCTACTACTCCAGAGACTGGGGAAAAAATAGGGAAATTCCAGGGCAGCATGGGTTATACCTTTCTCATAAGAATGAAACACATTAAAACTCTGATGTTTAGCAGAAGCAGTACAAACTGGCACAATCACTTTAGTAAACTAGCAAGATCTAAGAGAGCTAAACATGTCTACCCCCGATGACTCAGTAATGTCATTTGTAGGTATCTGCATGCAAGAAATCTATACTTTTATTCACCAAGAGACATGTATTAGAATAGTCATAGGAAAGAATGTCCATAGCAGTACCTGGGGAGATGGCTCAGTGAGTAAGAGCATTTGCTGATCAAACACAAAGATCTGAGTTCAAATCCTCAGCACCCATATAAAAGCCAGGCAAGGCCTCTCATGTCTTTTACCCTAGCTTTGAGGGTTGGATACAAGCATATCCTTGGATCATGCTGGTTAGGCACCTAGCTAAAATGGAGTTTCAGGTTCCGTGAGTCTCTTTATCAAGGGAATAACCTGGTGTGTAATAGAGCAGGACATCTGACATCCGTCTCTGGCCTCACCCAAACACACATTTACCCATGGGCATATGTTCCATACATACAAATAAAGTGTTCATCACAATAGCCAAAGTACAACTTCAGTGCTCATCATCAATAGAATGAGAACTAAATGACAGCTGATTAAACATGGGACACTGTGGTGGAATATTTTGCACCCCAACAAAACTCATCTGGGAATTAGAGAACAGAGCCAGCCGCTTTATTAGACATAGAGGCTAGATAGTGTTGGCACACACCCTTAATCCTGTCATTCTGAAAACAGAGATCCCTGTGAGTTCAAGGCCACATTGAGAACAGAGCTGGGCGAGATGGCACACACCTTTAATCCCATCAATTGAGAATGCATGCTTTGCTTGAGAAGCACACACATCTTTAATCCCAGGAAGTAAGATGGCAGGGCAGAAAAAGTTCTATAAGGCATGAGGAAACAGGAACTCACTGTCTTGAGACTGAACATTTCAAAGAGGTTAGAATTTTAGTTGGCTTGCTCTGCTTCTCTGAGCTTTACTTTTGACCCCAATGTCCGGCTCTGGGTTTTTTGCTAATAAGACTTTTTAAGGTTTATGTTACATAAAGGGATCAGTATTATATCAACCACCATATGAACAACTAGAGATTGATCCAGCTGAAGAATTCTGGAAGACCACATAGAATCCAAACAAGAGAGTGGAGCTGTCTATTCACCCATCGCCACCCATTCTTTCTTACAGTCTCTATCTGAAGGCATGAAACTACTTCAATAAACAAATAATTTTTCCCAATTTTATGTTTCCCTTGCTGTTCTATTCACAATATTTGCAATGGCTCTAGAAATATTGTTGAAGAGGTGTCAGAAAAGATGTAAGAGTCAGAATACTAGGAAATGTGCTGTGAAGCAGTCTCTCCTAGAAATGGTTACATAGACAAGACTAGAACTATGAATATGTTGATATGGATGTGGGAAAGTTTGAAGGAATAGTGATGGCTATTCCTGGTTGTCAAACTGACCACATGTGGAATTAAGTAAAACCCAAGAGATTTGTGTGGGAACCACTCTGAATCTAGAAGAACAAAAATAAATGAATACTCAGGCATACACATACAGAGAGATGGTGGAGGGAGAGAGACAGAGAGAGAGAGAGAGAGAGAGAGAGAGAGAGAGAGAGAGAGAGAGAGAGAGAGAATATTTGTTCAGTCTGCAAGGATGGATGTCTCAGCTGGTCTTCAGTTTACTTTGGAATCCCCACCCCCAAAAAAGGCTCTTATACCAGTGATGGGATGAATTTACCAATGAAAGCAAAGGCAAGATAACAAATAGAAAAGATGAGTTTCCTTCTTCCATGTCCTTTATAGAGGCTTCCACCAGAAGATGCAGCTAAGATGTAAGTTGTATTCTCACACCTCAAAATATGTGATTTTATTTGGAGCTTTTCTACTTCAAATGATATTCAATCAAGAAAATTCCCTCACGAGACAAACATCTCAGCTTCTTGAGTTTTAGTTAATTCTACATGATGTTTTTTTTTTGTTGTTGTTTGTTTGTTTGATATTTTTGTTTTTTGATTTTGAGACAGGGTTTCTCTGTGTAGCTTTGGAGCCTGTGTTGGAACTTACTCTATAGAGCAGGCTGGCCTCGACCTCACCGACATCAGCCTGCCTCTGCCTCCAGAGTGCTGGGATTAAAGGCATGAGCCACCACCACTGGCGTTCCCTGTGTATTTAAAAAAAAAAAAAAAGAAAAAAGAAAAGAACAGAGAGTTGAGTGGGTAGAGAAAGGGGTTGAATTTCAAAGAAGTTGTAGTTGAAGTGAATATGATTAAACTAAGTTGAACAAAATTATCAATGAACTGATAAGGATCTTTTAATTTTGATATTTGCTAAAAATCACAGGTTGATATCATTATCTGTTAAATTGTAAAAAGAAACTCAAAAATATAAGCAAACCACAAAATATCTAGAAACAGTAAAATATTGTAGCAAAATTACTCATTTTTTTTAGACAAGTTTTCACTGTCTAGGCTAGGCAGGCCTTGAACCAGAACTCCTCCCAATTCAGAAGGCCGTTCCCTAGGATTCTTGGATTAAAGGTGTGAGCGACCACACCCAGCTAAGCAGTGACTTTGGAAATCTTGTGGAGATTTGCTTGTGGAGACTGGCCTCAGAGTTAATTCAATCTTCCAATGGAAAGCAACTTGGGAAGAAGTGGGTGTGGTCTTTAGAGACTATAAAAGGACACTCCTAAGCAGCTCTTTGGCAGCCTGGCTCCATCTCTCCACCCTGGGGTGGCATCCTTCCAGGGACAGGAGTTGGAATTCCAGTATGGCCGAAGAAAAGAAGCTGAAACTCAGCAATACTGTGTTGCCCTCTGAGTCAATGAAGGTGGTGGCAGAGTCCATTGGCATTGCTCAGATTCAGGAGGAGTCTTGCCAACTCCTGACAGATGAGATCAGCTACCACATCAAGGAGATTTCCCAGGATGCTTTGAAGTTCATGCACATGGGAAAGTGGAAGAAACTCACTACCAGTGACATTGACTCTGCATTGAAGCTAAGGAATGTGAAGCCACTATATGGCTTCCATGCTCAGGAATTCATCCCTTTCCGGTCAGCCTCTGGTGGGGGCCGGGAGCTTTACTTCTATGAGGAGAAGGAAGTGGACCTGAGCGATATCATCAACACCCCTCTGCCTCAGGTGCCTCTGGATGTCTGCCTCAAAGCACATTGGCTGAGCATTGAAGGCTGCCAGCCAGCTATACCAGAGAATCCACCCCCAGCACACAAAGAGCAGCAGAAGGATGAGGCCACGGGACTCCTGAAGTCAGCAAAGCCAGGCCAAGAAGAAGATGGACCCCTGAAAGGCAAAGGTCAAGGGGCAGCTGCAGCTGATGGCAAAGGAGAAGAGAAGAAAGCACCTCTTTTCCTGGAGGGAGCCCCTTTGTGCCTGAAGCCCCGCTGCATCCATAAGCTGTCAGCGGAACAGCAGCTGTATTACAAAGCGATCACAGAAGCCTGTGTAGGATCCTGTGAGGCCAAGAGAGCTGAAGCTCTGCAAAGCATTGCCACCGACCCGGGGCTCTATGACATGCTACCATGGTTCAGTATCTTCATCTCTGAGGGGGTCCGTGTAAACGTGGTTCAGAATAACCTGGCCTTGCTCATCTATCTGATGCGCATGGTGAAGGCCCTGATGGACAATCCCACGCTCTATCTAGAGAAATATGTGCACGAGCTGATTCCTGCAGTCATGACCTGCATTGTGTGCAGACAGCTGTGCCTGCGGCCGGATGTGGACAATCACTGGGCCCTCTGGGATTTTGTTGCCCGTCTAGTGGCCCAGATCTGTAAACATTTCAGCACAACCACCAATAACATCCAGTCCCGGATCACCAAGACATTGCTGGGTAGATGAGAAGACTCCGTGGACAACTCGATATGGCTCCATTGCAGGCCTGGCAGAGCTGGGACACAATGTGATTAAGACGCTGATTCTGCCAAGGCTGCAGCAGGAAGGGGAACGGATCCGCTGTGTCCTGGATGGGCCTGTGCTGAGCAACATTGACCGTATCGCAGCAGACTGTGTGCGGAGCCTTCTCCTGAAACACTGTGCCCCGGTACTGGCGAAGCTGCGCCCTCCACCTGACGATCAGGATGCCTACCGGGGAGAATTTGGGTCCCTTGGGCCTCTTCTCTGCTCCCATGTCGTGAAGGCCAGGGCCCAGGCTGCTCTACAAGCTCAGCAGGTCAACAGGACCACACCCACCATCACACAGCTTGGGCCCACACTGACCCTCTCGCAGGCCCCTCAGCCAGGCCCTCGGACCCCTGGCTTAGTGAAGGTTCCTGGTTCCACTGCCTTGCCTGTCCAGACACTGGTGTCTGCTAGAGCTGCTGCCCCTCCTCAGCCTTCTCCTCCTCCAACCAAGTTTATTGTAATGTCCTCATCTTCCAGTGCCTCATCGACCCAGCAGGGCTTGTCCCTTGGCACCTCAGCTCCTGGCTCAGGCTCTACCACGACCTCTCCTGTCACCACCACGGTTCCCAGCGTGCAGCCCATCATCAAGCTGGTCTCTAAGGCCACCACCGGACAGCCAAGCACAGCCCCTGCTGGCCCTGGTCGTGTTCAGAAATACATTGTGGTCTCCCTTCCCTAACAGGGGAAGGCAAAGGAGGCCCTCCTTCTCATCCTTCTCCAGTCCCTCCCCCATCATCTTCGCCATCCCCACTTGGGGGCAGTGCCCTCTGTGGGGCAGAAGCAGGAAGCTGAGGACAGCCCACCTCCAGCTCCAGATACTCCTAAGGCTAATGGCTCCCAGCGAATTGAACCTGGCTCCCCTCAGCCTGCTCTGTGGTAGCATCACATCTGCTGACCTCCTCTTGTGCAGATTCCTCCACGCACAAACATCGCGGGAGGGAGGAGGTTGTTCCCCCAGTGACTTTTTTTTTAGATACAGTAAAGTAAATTCCTCAGAATAAAATTTGGATTTGTTAAAAAAAAAAAAAATCACTCTCCAAGTGCCAGCCAGGTTCACTCTTCACCAGACCAGACAGAGTGTGATTTCAAACATTCTGGCTCCAGAGACTGCTAGATCTATCCACATGTTGAGGATTGGACCCCAGAGATTAACTAATATTTTTCTGTCCTGACTCAATATTGCTGAGGCCAGAGACAAGTCTGTGGAGAAATGGAGTCAGACATCTCACAAGCCTTCCAGGAAGAACTCACCTGCTTCATCTGCCTGAACTGCCTTACAGACCCAGTCACCATAAGCTGTGGCCACAGCTTTTGTGGAGCCTGCCTCCACCTTTCTTGGGAAGACATCCAGCTTCCTGTCCATTGCCCTACGTGTAGGGAACCATCCGAGGAAAAGGACTTCAGAACCAACACTGTTCTGAAGAAGCTGGTGTCCATTGCCAGACAAGCCAGCCTCATGAAGTACCTGAGCTCTGAGGAGCATAAATGTGTGACCCACAAGGAGACAAAGAGGATCTTCTGTGTTGAGAACAGGATCTACCTCTGTCAGCTCTGCTCTGACTCCCATGAGCACAGAGGTTGTAGTTGGTAGCCATTCCAGGTTTGATCTGGAAGTTCCAACCCCCATTGAGACTTTGGCAACTGTCATGCTTACAAGATGGGGCCAAGGGAGGTGCCTGGAGACCCGAGATCTGGATGGGCCAGTGCTCTCTCTCTGTTCCAGGACCCTGGATGGTGGAGGTGGGCCAAGCAGAGCTCCAGAGAACACCTCTGGACTGTGATACACCTTCCCCATACCCCGCGACCTACCTATCCCTTAATTTGTAAGTTACTCCATTAAATACATCTCCTTTTAACTACGTGGAGTGGCCTTAATAATTTCACCAATATCTGGTGTTCAAGTGGGGCAAATTCCAAAGGCCTGGGTGGTTCCCACCCTCAGCCTCCTCCCAGGCTAGCGGGTAAGTAAACCTGCCTGCAAAGTTCCATATAACCAAGGAATGCCTACAGGGTTCTTAGCCCTAGACCAGTGAAAGAGGCACTCCCCTGCTTCCTGTGTGTCGGCTCTGGCTCCCGCCATCTCGACTCCAGGGAGTTGCAGTCAGCCAAGATCACCAGCAGGCCCTGCTTTGGAGCTGTACCAATGCCACCTGCTGACTGAAAAGTGCTACTACAACCCCCCCCCAAAAAAAAAACCACGAAAAGGTAAGCATATTGTTTCAAGTAAAAGTACTTGATAATTTTCCACCTTAAAATTGACTAACAAATTTTGAGTAATTCTTGTAATATGGCCGACAACATTACCTCACAAGAATTTGAAAACCTTTTTGCCTGTATGATGAATGACATCTTCCTGGAAATATATGACCTTCCTAAGGCATATCCGGCCTGTACCATTTTGGCATTCATCGTAATAATTCACACAGTGTTCAAACACTGGTTTAATAACAAGAACAAAGATGAGTCATTATTGGGACTGATACAGGCTTTAAAAAATAGCAATGAAGGCTTACAGAAAAAGATTCTTTCTCTGGAATCTGCTGATCAGGATTTACAAAACAGGCTTGTACCGAAAATTGATCTTATTGATAATAAATGTGAATATTTAATGGACAGAACACTAACTCTCCAGACACTATATAAGGAAGAAAAATTATCATTAATTGGTAAGATAAGGGCCATGGAATCATGTGTTTCTGAGGAACATAAAAACTTCTATGATTCCATGAGAAATCTGGAGTCCCTTGCCAGAGAGGAGGTTCACTCCCTAGAAGAGACCCTAGGTGCTCATTTGCAAGCCTTAGAAGAAACTCTCAGTAAACATGACAAGGGACCTAATAAGCAGAAGGGCAAGACCATAGAGGTTGTAACATCTCAAAATGGCTCTCATACAATGGCTTATCCTGTTATCATCCATGAGAAGCCAGCAGATGACACACCCCGAGCCATATAATACATATACATTACAACCAATTTCAACAAGGGACTTTAAAAATATAAAGGAAGCAATAGTTATGTATGGGATACACTTCACACAAGTAAGACACATGTTAAATTCGTGGTCTACCTTACATAGAATCATCCCAGATGACTGGCATCAGTTAATTTCAGCTGTTCTAGAATATAGCCAGCAGCTACAGTGGAAAAGCTGGTTGAGAGAATAGGCAAAAAATTTAGAACAACAAGGTAAACTCAGAGGTTTTGTGATCTCCCAAGGTCAAATACTTGGTGAGGGATGTTTCACTGACAGGAATGTACAAGCCACTTATGATGAGCATACAATATCCCTATGCTGTACAGCAGCTCTAAATGCTTGGGGAAAAATTCCACAACCTGGAAAACCAACTGAGGTATACACAAAAATATATCAGGGACCACACAAACCCTTCACTGATTTTTTAAAAAGGCTGAACACAGCTATAACAAAAGCTGTATCAGATAAAGAATTAAGAAAAGTACTAATTGAGTCCTTGGTGTTCGACAATGCTAATGCAGAATGCAGAAGAATATTTACACCATTAAAGATCAGATCAGCTCCTTTGGAAGAATGGATTCAGTATACTAATGGTGTTGAGTCTCATAACTACAGTAATGGGGCTTGGATAGGAGAGACAAATCCCAGAGGTGAAAGAAGACCCCGTGTTACCAAATGTTTTAAATGTGGTACACCAGGTCATATAAGTAAAAACTGTACGTAGGGTACTTCTAGAAGTAATACTCCTTTTAGGAATAGCCTAAACAGGAGATCCAAACCACCTCCCAGATTATGTAGAAGGTGTGGCAAAGGCTGAAATTGGACCAGTGAGTGCAGATCAAAAATAGATATATGAGGCAACCCTTTACTGGTGGGAAACACCTCAGGGGGCCTCTTGCAGGCCCCCAAATCAAATGTAGTATGAACATTCCCAGCCACTGTAGAAAAATTCCTCTCCAGGACAACTGAATAAACCAATGCCTAATGTAAAAACCAATACTGCAATGGATGATAAAACAGCTCTGATAGGTGAATCACAGTTTACAAAGAACACTATAAAACAAATATTTTGGCAGACTTCCATAAATGAACAAAGACCAAAGCTTAGAATTTGAATTAATGGCCTGGTTATGGAGGGCCTAGTAGCACAGGTGCAGATGTGACTATAATTACACCAAAATCATGGCATTCGAATTGGCCTCTTCAAGAGGTAGATGTCCAACTTTTAGGGATTGGCACCCTATCTCAGATAAAACAGAGTTTGAGATGGGTTGAATGCATAGGGCCAGAAGGACAGAGAGGAAGGCTGAAGCCATATGTAGCAAATGCAGCAGTAAATCTTTGGGGCCGAGATCTGTTACAACAATGGAATACCCAGATTAAAATTCCTACACTTTCAGAAAAGGAATACAGACCAATGCATGTTTCTAGGAATAATATCATGACATGTTATAAAAATCAGCCACCAACCATTCAGGCTGTTCACAAACAGAGCACGACTGCTGTTGAACTCTCAGAAGTACCAACTGCCTTACCTTTAAAATGGCTAACTAATAAACCTGTCTGGGTTGGACAATGGCCTTTGACAAAAGAGAAGCTACAAGCTTTAGAACAGCTGGTTCAAGAGCAGTTGAATGCTCAACACATTGAAGAATCTACCAATCCTTGGAATTCTCCTGTATTTGTTATTTAAAAAAAGTCTGGCAATCGGAGAATGCTGACAGATCTGAGAGCTATTAGTAAAGTAATTCAGCCAATGGGCTCCCTACAGACTGGGATGCCCTTGCCCTCTCTGCTACCAAAGAAGGGCCTATAATAGTTATTGACTTAAAAGACTGTTTCTTTACCATACCCTTACAAGAAAATGATAGAGAAAAATTTGCCTTCACAGTACCTAATTATAACAATTCTCAGCCAGTCAAGAGATATCAATGGAAGGTCCTCCCATAGGGAATGTTAAACAGCCTTACTTTGTGCCAATACTTTGTGCAGAAACCATTGGAGATAATTCGTGTAGTTTCCACAATCCATAATTTATCACTATATGGATGATATCCTATTAGCTGATCCAAAGTTAGATACATTAGAAAGCATGTTTGAAGAAGTAAAAAAAGGTTTGCCTCACTGGGCACTGCAAATTGCTCCTGAAAAAATACAAAGAGGAGATTCTATTAATTACTTAGGATATAAGATATAGCTACAAAAAATTAGACCCCAAAAGGTACAACTAAGGAGAAATCGATTGAAGACTCTTAATGATTTTCACAATTTATTAGGAAGCATTTCCAACTTACTGGGTATCATGGGAATACCCAAAGATGGACTACAAAATTTGGCTAATACTCTAGAAGGGGACAAAGAATTAAATAGTCCAAGAGAATTATCAGCCAAAGCTGAGAAGGAATTGGCTCTAGTAGAAAAGACAATTCGAGAAGCACATGTGGATCATGTGGATCCAGAACTTAAATGCATTCTTGTCATATTCCCCTCCAGACATTCCCCAACAGGTATTTTGATGCAGAGGGAAAATATTATATTGGAATGGATATTCCTACCATATAAACCAAATAAGAAATTAAAGACTTATATAGAAAAGATCTCTGATTTGATTCAAAAAGGTAAACTAAGACTTTGCCAGTTGACAGGAATGGACCCAGCAGAAATTGTAGTACCTTGAACTAATGAGGAAATTTCATCACTATGGAAAGATAATGAATACTGGCAGAGAGCCTGTAGTAACTTTTTGGGAGAGATTAACAACCACTATCCCAAAAGCAAGAGAATAGAATAGAATTCATAAAGAAGACTGAATGGGTCCTTCCTCACATTGTATGACAAAAGCCAATTTCTGGAGTCCTCACATTCTATACTGATGCAAATAAATCAGGGAAAGCAGGATATGAATCAGGAGACTTAAGTAAAGTGGTACAAAGTCCATACAGCTCTGTACAAAAGGCAGAACTGTATGCCATTCTTATGGTACTGATGGACTTCATAGAACCCCTTAATATAGTCACTGACTCTCAATATGTAGAGAGAGTTGTTTTACGTATTGAAACTGCTGACTTTATTCCTGATAATACAGAATTAACTTCATTATTCATACAATTGCAGGAAATCACCAGAAAAAGGGAACATCATATATATATATATATATAACACATATCAGATCCCATACAGGTTTGCCAGGACCTCTAGCACAAGGTAATGATGAGATTGATCAGTTACTAATAGGTAATGTGCTAGAAGCTTCAGAATTTCATAAGAAATACCATGTAAATAGCAAAGGTTTGAAGAAGGATTTCTCCATCACTTGGCAACAGGCTACAGATATTGTGAAAAAATGTCCTACTTGTTCCATCTATAACCAAATTCCATTACCTGCAGGGAGCAATCCAAAAGGTATACAAAGAAATGAAATTTGGCAGATGGATGTGTTTTATTTTGCAGACTTTGGAAGATTAAAGTATGTACATCATACCATTGACACCTATTCAGGATTTCAATGGGCAACTCCTATGAGTTCTGAAAAGGCTGATTCTGTGATTACACACCTATTAGAAGTTATGGCCATCATGGAAATACCTGTACAAATTAAGACAGACAATGCCCCAGCATATGTCTCCAATAAAATGAGACAATTCTTTGCTTATTACAATATAAAGCATGTTACAGGTATACCACATAATCCCACAGGCCAAGCAGTCACAGAAAGATCCAATCAAACTTTAAAGGATATGCTAAATGAACAGCAACAGGTAACAATGACTCCTAGAAATAGATTGCATAGTGCTTTATTAACCTTGAATTTTCTCAATGCTGATGAGAAAAGAACAACAGCTGCAGAGAGACATTGGATGACAGACAAAACTCCTGAGCTAAACCAACTGGTTTATTTCAAGGATGTGCTGACCTCAGAATGGAAACCTGGATATGTTCTACGTTGGGGAAGGGGTTTTGCCTTTGTTTCTGCAGGAGAAGAAAAGCTATGGATACCAACAAAATTAATAAAAATTCGATTCGAACAGGAAAAACCCCTTGATGAGGAGAAGTAAAAGATCATCCACCAATGTGACATCTCTACAAGTTGTAAGAAAAATTTAACAAGCAAAGGTTGGGGTAGGGTTCTGTTTTTGTCTTCCCAGGATAATGGAAATACCCATCTTCCAAAAATCATAAGGCCTTGGATATCTGGATGTTTACAGCAGAAAGAAAGAATCTATTGGTACCAATCTACACATGGTAAAATCTCACTGTCTAACATCTATCTCTCTATCAATCTAGAAAAGTTGTGGTTTCAATTTAATTATAAGCCAAGCTGGCTTTGGAGATGGAATTGGCTCACTCCTTCTCTAAACCCAAGCATATTGCTAAAAGAAAAGTTTGAGAGATTCTTCAGTCCCATATCAGAAGAGCCCTCTGCTGTGGGACAGAAGGAAACCAATAAAAAGGGACCATTGTCTTCTAGATTCTAATTCTCTCCATGCTTACTCTTGATTTCTCAGAATCCTTTCTTACATGCTATGTCCTCTTTAAATCCAAACCTTCCATTTTGATAACAAGTAAGTTTTTCCAATAGCAATCTCAGAAGTCTCCAAAAGGAAGATGGAGCCCCAACAACAACAACTCTACCCAATCCAGAATGATGCCATGGTAATCATCATCATAATACACTTCTTGCCAGAATTTCAGACAATCTTACCCATTACTCTAAGACTTGCTGCAGAACCTACAGTTAGTCTGAGATTTAACTATCTGAGCTTTCTCACAGTACCCAACAGAGATAATATTACCCCCTAAGCAGCAGGAAGCAATTCTAAGAAAACGACACCCCTTCTCCCTTAGGTTTCATAATTCTCAGGGTTATGGATGATGGTTATAGGGTTGGGGGGTAGGAGAAAATATTAGACTCAGTATTCTCAAAAAAAGAGAAAAAAGGAAAAAGAAGAAATGGAATGGATAGGTATAAGATATTATGGTAGATTATTATATGTACTAGTAAACAAATTTAGTAAAATACCAGCCTTAGATAATTTGCACTGTAATTTGCACTGTTATGGATTCTTATATGTTGATACAAATGTAAACTATTTTTATATTCCTATTTAAGATAATTTATATATTGATACAAATACAGAACTATATTTGTTATAATGTACATATATTTCTACTCTTATTTGGAATATTTGTATATTGATACAAATGTAAATTTATATCTGTCATACTTTATGTTCTACTTCTGTTTAGGATATTTGGTATATTGATATATATTTAAGATTATTGTCATATTGCATATCGCACTATATATTCCTGCCTCTATTATAAATATCTTGTGTATTGTCACAATTTTGAAGTCATCATTCTTTACCACACATTTGCTTATAGACTGTTTACTTTGTTTACATGAAGCCTTAGTTCTTAGCTTATTTCGGTACATAAGACTTATAGATTTATAGTCACCTATGCTTGTCAATTCTATAGTTACGTTAGTTAGGTTATCCAGATTTACAGATAATCAGATGGACAGGTAATCTTCAAACACTTCATAGACCTAGAGAATATGGCATTTAAATAACTTAGAATTCTGTTGATGTGAGACACAATTGCTCCTGGCTGCAAAAATTTGATCCCGAGAGAATGTTGGGCTTCTAAGACATTTCCATTTAGAAATTTGTCTTCTTGGCACAAAATGGCCTACTGGGCAAAGAACTGCCCTTGCCTCGACAGCTGACAGTACAAATGCAATGCTGTCCTTTCTGGACAAGCAGGACACAAGGAAAGCGACCACTGTACTCTGCTAAGACAGGGTAAGATGGTCTTTCAGAATTCCTGCTTCTGGCCGGGCGGTGGTGGCGCACGCCTTTAATCCCAGCACTCGGGAGGCAGAGCCGGGTGGATCTCTGTGAGTTCGAGGCCAGCCTGGGCTACCAAGTGAGTTCCAGGAGAGGCACAAAGCTACACAGAGAAACCCTGTCTTGAAAAACCAAAAAAAAAAAAAAAGAATTCCTGCTTCTGAAAATGGTCTGTCAGATACTTTAGGCCTAGAGACAATTTGAATGCACCAACAATGCTGAGAAACATTAGGTGACTGTCCAGGCTGCCAGCTGTCTAGGTCTACTCTTGTAAGATTCCCGAAAGTTGCTTGCATCCATCTACCATTTCTAAGGTACCATTATATTCCTTCTCAGGTCTTTGATGGGATTGAAGACCAGCAGTTATAGTTACAACTTAGTAGATAGAACCTATTAAGTATTAGATTCAGGTTCTTTAGGATAGGACACCTTTTGGAATGATCTTTGTAACATGCCATTTACCTATGCTCTATACTTCTCTGGATTTTAGTATGTGTTTCTTGCTTGATATTGTTTGCATTGGTTGTAGTTCCATCTTATCTGGGTCATTATCCCTCATTATTCTTGGACAATATTTGATAACCATTCCTTTGCATATAGTCTTGTATTAGGTTAGAACCTTCTTATTTAGACAAAAAGAGGAAGATGTAGTGGGTAGCTATTCCAGCTTTGATCTGGAAGTTCCAAACCCCATTGAGACTTTGGCAACTGTCATGCCTACAAGGCAGGGCCAAAGGAGGCACCTGGAGACCCGAGATCTGGATGGGCCAGTGCTCTCTCTCTGTTCCGGGATCCTGCACTGTAGAGGTGGGCCAAGCAGAGCTCCAGAGAACACCGCTGGACTGCGGATACACCTTCCCCAGATCCCGCAACCTACCAATCCCTTAATTTGTATGTTATGGCATTAAATAAATCTCCTTTTAACTACGTGGAGTGGCCTTAATAATTTCACCAATAGAGGTCACCAACACAGTTCCATTGAAGTAGCTGCTGAGGGGCAAATGAAAAGAATTTATGGCAAATGGCATCATTGAGGGAGAAGATCCAAGAAAATAAAGGGAATATAGAGGCAGAGAACAGAATGACAACTCTGTGGACGGACTACTTGACACTGCGGGAGCAAATGGTCAGGGCAGAGTATAGGAGACTGTGTCCGGTGCGGGATCAAGAAGAAGAGCAACATGTTGAGTGTATGAAAAATGAAGGCCAAAGCGTTTTAGAGAGGCCTGTGTAGCCTATATAGTGAAAACTTGTCTAAACAAAAATAATGAGTAATTTTGCTACAATATTTTACTGTTTCTAAATATTTTGTGGTTTGCTTACATTTTTGCTTTTCTTTTTACAATGTAACAGATAATGATATCAATCTGATTTTAGCAAATATCGACATTAAAAGATTCTTATTAGTTCTTAGATAATTTTGGTCAAATTATTTAATCATATTCACTTCAACTGCAACTTCTTTGAGATTCATCCCCTTTCTCTACCCACTCAACTTTTTGTTCTTTTCTTTTGTCTTTTAAACAAATACATGTTTGGGAAGCCAGGTGGCGGTGGCTCATGCCTTTAATCCCAGCATTCTGGAGGTAGAGGCAGGCTGATGTCTCCTGCGAAGTCGAGGCCAGCCTGCTCTACAGAGTGAGTTCCAAGACAAGCTCTAAAGCTACACAGAGAAAACCTGTCTCAAAAACTAAAAACAAAAACTAAAAACATGTAGAATTAACTAAAACCCAAGAGGATGAGATGTTTGTCTCGTGAGGGAAATTTCTTGATTGAATATCGTTTGAAGTAGGAAAGCTCCACCTAATCTCACACATTTTGAGGTGTGAGAATACACCTCACATCTTAGCTGCATCTTCTGGTGGCAGCCTCTATAAAGGACATGGAAGAAGGAAAGTCTTTCATCTTATCTGTTATCTTGCCCTCGCTCTCACTGGCCAGTTCATCCCTTCCCTGGTATAAGAGCTTTCTTTGAGGGTGGGGATTCCAAAGTATACTGAAGACCAGTTGAGACATCCAGCCCTGCAGACTGAACAAATGCTCTCCCTTTCTGTCTCTGTCTCTCTGTCTCCGTCCCTCTGTCTCTGTCTCTGTCTCTCTCTCAGTCTCTATCTCTGTCACCGTTTCTCCCTCTCTCCCTTTCTCTGTCTTTCTCCCACCCTCATCTCTCTGTATGTGTGTGTTTGAGTATTCATTTAGTTTTGTTCTAGATTCAGAGGGGTTACCACACTTATTTCTTGAGTTTTACTTAATTCCACATGTGGTCAAATTGACAACCAGGAATAGCCATCACTATTCCTTCAAACTTTCCCACATCCATATCAACATATTCATTGTTCTAGTCTTGTCTATGTAACCATTTCTAGGAGAGACTGCTTCACAGCACATTTCCTAGTATTCTGACTCTTGCTATCTTTTCTGACACCTCTTCAACAATATTTCTAGAGCCATTGCAAATATTGTGAATAGAACAGCAAGGGAAACATAAAATTAGGAAAAATTATTTATTTATTGAAGTAGTTTCATGCCTTCAGATAGAGACTGTAAGAAAGAATGGGTGGCGATGGGTGAATAGACAGCTCCACTCTCTTGTTTGGATTCTATGTGGTCTTCCAGAATTCTTCAGCTGGATCAATCTCTAGTTGTTCATATGGTGGTTGATATGATACTGATCCCTTTATGTAACATAAACCTTAAAAAGTCTTATTAGCAAAAAACCCAGAGCCGGACTTTGGGGTCAAAACTGAAAGCTCAGAGAAGCAGAGCAAGCCAACTAAAATTCTAACCTCTTTGAAATGTTCAGTCTCAAGACAGTGAGTTCCTGTTTCCTCATGCCTTATAGAACTTTTTCTGCCCTGCCATCTTACTTCCTGGGATTAAAGTTGTGTGTGCTTCCCAAGCAAAGGCATGCAATCTCAAGTGTTGGGATTAAAGGTGTGTGCCATCTCCCCCAGCTCTGTTCTCAATGTGGCCTTGAACTCACAGGGATCTCTGTTTCCCGAATGATAGGATTAAGGGTGTGTGCCAACACTATCTAGCCTCTATGTCTAATAAAGTGGCTGGCTCTGTTCTCTAATCCCCAGATAAGTTTTGTTGGAGTGCACAATATTCCACCACAGTGTCCCATGTTTAATCAGCTGTCATTTAGTTCTCATTCTATTGATGATGAGCACTGAAGTTGTACTTTGGCTATTGTGATGAACACTTTATTTATATGTATGGTACATATGCCCATGAGTAAATGTGTGTTTGGGTGAGGCCAGAGAAGGATGTCAGATGTCCTGCTCTATTACACACCAGGTTATTCCCTTGATAAAGAGACTCTCACAGAACCTGAAACTCCATTTTAGCTAGGTGCCTAACCAGCATGATCCAAGGATATGCTTGTATCCAACCCTCAAAGCTGGGGTAAAAGGCATGAGAGGCCTTGCCTGGCTTTTATATGGGTGCTGAGGATTAGAACTCAGATCTTTGTGTTTGCTCAGCAAATGCTCTTACTCACTGAGCCATCTCCCCAGGTACTGCTATGAACATTTTTCCTATGACTATTCTAATACATGTCTCTTGGTGAATAAAAGTATAGATTTCTAGCATGCAGATACCTACAAATGACATTACTGAGTCATCTGGGGTGGACATGTTTAGCTCTCTTAGATCTTGCTAGTTTACTAAAGTGATTGTGCCAGTTTGTACTGCTTCTGCTAAACATCAGAGTTTTAATGTGCTTCATTCTTATGAGAAAGGTATAACCCATGCTACCCCTGGAATTTCCCTATTTTTTCCCCAGTCTCTGGAGTAGTAGGATGACAGCTGTGCACTACCACACTCAAGCAGTCTATTTATTTTTAATGTCAAACGTCCATGATTTTCCTGGTGTTCTCCAGAACATGTAACACAAATCTTAAATGGTCTTATTAATAGAAAAAACAGAGACAGATATTGGGGTGAAAGCTGAAAGATCAGAGAAACAGAACAAGCCATAGTCAACTCCTGAGGCAATCCTGTTTCCATGAATCCTCAGACTGAAAGCCCCTGAGGGTCTCAGTTGAACTGCTCTTTAGTTCCTGTCCCCTCCTGCCCTTTATACCGTTCTGTGCCCTGCCATCTTTCTTCCTCTCTCTGCCCAGCTACATCACTTCCTCTTTCTGCCCAGCTCTATCACTATTACTTCCTGTCTGTATTGACCTCCAGACCTCTATGGTTAACTAGTATTGGGATTAAAGGCATGTGCCACCACACCTGGCTCTGTTCCCAGTGGGGCCTGGAACTCAAAGATCTGGATGAATCTCTGCCTCCCGAACGCTATGATTAAAGGCATGTGCTACCACTGCCTGACTTCTATGTTTAATATAGTGGCTGGCTTTTTTCCTTTGATGGGTCCCCAGGCAAGTATTATTTGTTAGAGCACCAATAAAATATCACCACAAGAACCCTGGCACAAAAGGGACCAGACAGAGAACTACTGATCAGGTACAGGTTTTGCACTCCGGGACTAAGGACAGAAAATGGAAGGTTGTTTTGTTTGTTTGTTTGCTTCTTGTTGTTCTTTTAAGTTTTGCCATACACTTTTTTTTAATTAAGAAATTTTCTATTCACTTTACATACCAGTCACAGATTCCTCCTATTCCCTCTTCACAGCCCAAAGCCTTCCACCACAACCCACCCCCGTCCCCACATTTTCCCAATCAAGGTATCCCATGGGGACTCAGCAGAGACTGGCACACTCAGCTGAGGCAGGTCCAAGACTCTCCCCCCTGCACCAAGGCTGTGCAAGGTGTCACATCCTAGGCGCTGGGCTCCAAAAAGTCCACCCATGCACCAGGGACAGATCTCGATCCCCCTACCTGGGGGCCCCCCAAACAGTTCACACTAAACAACTGCCTCCCATATCCAGAAGGCCTAGTCTAATTCTATGTGGGTGGCACAGCTATTAGTCCACAGATCATGGGTTTCCACTAGTGTGGCTGGTCTTCTCTGCACGTTTTCCCCTTGACATCCGCTGCCCACAGAACCCCTCCTCTCTCTCATTGATTAGATGCCCAGAGTTCAGCCTGGCGCCTGGCCGTCGATCTCTGCATCTGCTTCCATCAGTCACTGTATGAAGGCTCTGTGATGAGAGCTAGAGTATTCACTAGACAGTGACAGAGTAGACCAGTCAGAAAAGTGGTGCTAGCATGACTGGATCTCAATATGCAGAAGATTGCAAATAGATCCATGATTTGTCACCATGCATAAAACTCAAGTCCAAGTAGTTGAGAGACCTCAACATAAATCCAGTTACACTGAACTTGTTAGATGAGAAAGTAGGAAGTGGTCTTGAACGCACTGGCACAGAAGACCACTTCCTAAATATCACATCAGTAGCACAAACACTGAGAACACTTTTTGTCATTTAATAGTATTATAATATGTAATAAACATAAATGAGGTTACAATACAGTAAGGAATACATAAAAACACTAAAGTACTGGGATTACATCTTCCAAGGATCACATGGGGCCAGTGGAGAAGAAAGGCCTGACAGAGGGATTGAAGGTGCCAGGAGGATACTTGTATATGAGGGAACTCTTGGCAACATTCAGGAAACTTAAACATCCCTCCCCACAATCGAGGAACACACCAATCTGGCCCAGTGGTCTCTCTATATAGTGCTGGAATACTGGGCATGTGGTGAGGAGACTGTAATGATCACCCTCCTTGACACACACAAGAAGAAATACACCCTCAGATTCAATGAGTTGGTTTCTGTTGCTTAACCAGGAATCCTTACAGACCCCTACAGCCCAGTCTGAGAAATTGTTCAAATCCAGCTCCCAGTAATATTTTCCTGAGATGAAGCACTCTGCATTCCAGGAAGCCAAATAGGATCTACCAGAATCCACAGATATATCCTCACCGTGAGGTCTGAAGCTGCATCTTCTCATGACGTTAAAGAGCTTCATGTTGTCATGGCATATGCTTGTAAATTCAAAAACAATGTTCACTTGGAAGTGGCTGTACCTTTCAGTCAGTCCACTGATGGGTAGAGAGCTGAGCTCTAGATCCAGAGTCTGGGGCATGCTCAGCTGCTGCTGCATTGACTCACTCCTCCTGAACATGTCATCCAAACCCTGGAGCAGTAGCTCATGTGGCTCCTGGGACATTGCCATCAGCTCCTCATACATTTCTCTTAGCTGTTGGCTCTTTTGGACCATCATGGCTTCCCTTCTCCTGAGCTTCTATAAAACAGGTTGGCCTTCATTTTGCATACACTCAATATGTTGCTCTTCCTCTTGACCCCGCACCGGACACAGTCTCCTATACTCTGCTCTGACCATTTGCTCCCGCCGTGTCAAGTAGTCCGTCCACAGAGTTGTCATTCTGTTCTCTGCCTCTATATTCCATTTATTTTCTTGGATCTTCTCCCACAAAGATGCCATTTGCTGTAAAAGTCTTTCCATTTGCCCCTCAGCAGCCACTTCGATGGGACCGTGTTGGTGACCTCTGTGCTCATGGGAGTCAGAGCAGAGCTGACAGAGGTAGATCCTGTTCTCAACACAGAAGATCCTCTTTGTCTCCTTGTGGGTCACACATTTATGCTCCTCAGAGCTCAGGTACTTCATGAGCCTGGCTTGTCTGGCAATGGACACCAGCTTCTTCAGAACAGTGTTGGTTCTGAAGTCCTTCTGCTCGGATGGTTCCCTACACATAGGTCATCGGACAGGAAGCTGGATGTCTTCCCAAGAAAGGTGGAGGCAGGCTTGACAGAAGCTGTGGCCACAGCTTATGGTGACTGGGTCTGTAAGGCAGTTCAGGCAGATGAAGCAGGTGAGTTCTTCCTGGAAGGCTTGTGAGATGTCTGACTCCATTTCTCCACAGACTTGTCTCTGGCCTCAGCAATATTGAGTCAGGACAGAAAAATATCAGTTCAGCTCTGGGGTCCAATCCTCAAAGTGTGGATAGATCTAGCAGTGTCTGGAGCCAGAATGTTTGGAAATACACTCTGTCTGGTCTGGTGAAGAGTGAACCTGGTTGGCTCTTGGTGTGTCCCGTTATAGTCTCCAAAGACCATGTCCACTTCTTCCCAATTCGTTTTCCATTGGTGACTTCCTGTAGATATATTCTAAATGGATGGAAGATTGATTTAACTCTGAGGCCAAGTTCCACAAGCAAATCTCCACAAGATTTCTGGAGTCACTGCTTAGCTGGGTGTAGTAGCTCACACCTTTAATCCAAGAATCCTAGGGAATGGCCTGCTGAATTGGGAGGAGTTTTAGTTCAAGGCCTGCCTAGCCTAGACAGAACTTGTCTAAACAAAAATAATGAGTAATTTTGCTACAATATTTTACTGTTTCTAAATATTTTGTGATGTGCTTATATTTTTGCTTTTCCTTTTACAATTTAACAGATAATGATATCAACCTGTGATTTTAGCAAATATCGACATTGTAAGATTCTTATTTGTTCTTTGATAGTTTTGGTCAACTTATTTTTATCATAGTCACTTCAACTGAAACTTCTTTGAGATCCATCCCCTTTCACTACCCACTCAACTTTCTGTTCTTCTCTTTTCTTTTTTTAAAAATACATGTTTGGGAAGCTGGGTGGCATTGACTCATGCCTTTAATCCCAGCACCCTGGTGGTAGAGGCAGGCTGATGTCTGTGAGGTCAAGGCCAGCCTGCTCTACAGAGTGAGTTCCAAGACAAGCTCCAAAGCTACACAGAGAAACCCTGCCTCAAAAACAAAAACAAAATGGAAATAAACAGCAACAACAACAAAAACCACCATGTAGAATTAACTAAAACCCAAGAGGCTGAGATGTTTGTCTTGTGAGGGAAATTTCTTGATTGAATATCATTTGAAGTAGGAAAGCTCCACCTAATCTCACACATTGAGGTGTGAGAATACACCTTATACCTTAGCTGCATCTTCTGGTGGCAGCCTCTATAAAGGACATGGAAGAAGAAAACTCTTTCATCTTTTCTATGTTATCTTGCCCTCGCTCTCACTGGCCAGTTCATCCCCATGTTTTCCCAAACAAGGTTTCTCATGGGGAGTCAGCAGAGCCTGGCCCACTCAGCTGAGGCAGGTCCAAGACTCACACCCTAGGCGCTGGGCTCCAAAAAGTCCACCCATGCACCAGGGACAGATCCGGATCCCCCTACCTCGGGGCCCCCAAACAGTTCACACTAAACAACTGCCTCCCATATCCAGAGGGCCTAGTCTAGTCCTGTGTGGGCTGCACAGCTATTAGTCCACAGATCATGGGTTTCCACTAGTGTGGCTGGTCCTCTGCACATTTTCCCCTCGACATCCCCTGCCCACAGAAACCCTCCTCTCTCTCATTGATTAGGTGCCCAGAGTTCTGCCTGGTGCCTGGTCTTGCATCTCTGCATCTGCTTCCATCAGTCACTGTATGAAGGCTCTGTGATGACAGAGATTCACTACACAGTCGACATAGTAGACCAGTCAGAAAAGTGGTGCTAGAATGACTGAATGTCAACATGCAGAAGATTGCAAACAGATCCATGATTCGGCACCATGCATAAAACTCAAGTCCAAGTGGATCAGAGACCTCAACATAAATTTAGTTACACTGAACTTGTTAGAAGTGAAAGTAGGAAGTGGTCTTTAACGCACTGTCACAGAAGACCACTTCCTAAATATCACACCAGCAGCACAAACACTGAACACTTTTTGTCATTTAATAGTATTATAATATTTAATAAACATAAATGATGTAACAATACAATAAGAAATACATAAAAACACTAAAGTACTGGAATTACATCTTCCGAGGATCACATGGGGCCAGTGGAGAAGAATGGCCTGACAGAGGGATTGAAGTTGCCAGGAGGATACTTGTATATGAGAGTACTCTTGGCAACGTTCAGGATACTTAAACATCCCTCCCCACAATCGAGGAACACACCAATCTGGCCCAGTGGCTTCTCTACACAGTGCTGGAATACTGGACATGTGGTGAGGAGACTGTAATGATCACCCTCCTTGACACACACAAGAAATGCACCCTCAGATTCAATGAGCTCTCTAGGATTATATAGCAGGTCATTTCCTAGGATTCTTGGATTAAAGGTGTGATCTACCACACCCAGCTACGCAGTGACTTGGGAAACCTTGTGGAGATTTGCTTGTGGAGCTTGGCCTCAAAGTTCATTCAGTCTTCCATCCATTTAGAACGTATTTACAGAAACTCACCAATTGAAAGTGGGCATGATCTTTAGAGACTTTAAAAGGACACTCCAAGTGCCAGACAGACAGATTGTGATTCCAAACATTCTGGCTCCATAGACTGCTAGATCTATCCTCACATTGAGGATTGTACCCCAGAGCTAAACTAGTATTGTTCTGTCCTGACTCAATATTGCTGAGGCCAGAGACAAGTCTGTGGAGAAATGGAGTCAGACATCTCACAAGCCTTCCAGGAAGAACTCACCTGCTTCATCTGCCTGAACTGCCTTACAGACCCAGTCACCATAAGCTGTGGCCACGGCTTCTGTCAAGCCTGCCTCCACCTTTCTTGGGAAGACATCCAGCTTCCTGTCCATTGCCCTACATGTAGGGAACCATCCGAGCAGAAGGACTTCAGAACCAACACTGTTCTGAAGAAGTTGGTGTCCATTGCCAGACAAGCCAGGCTCATGAAGTACCTGAGCTCTGAGGAACATAAATGTGTGACCCACAAGGAGACAAAGAGGATCTTCTGTGTTGAGAACAGGATCTACCTCTGTCAGCTCTGCTCTGACTCCCATGAGCACAGAGGTCACCAACACGGTCCCATCGAAGTGGCTGCTGAGGGGCAAATGGAAAGACTTTTACAGCAAATGGCGTCTTTGAGGGAGAAGATCCAAGAAAATAAATGGAATATAGAGGCAGAGAACAGAATGACGACTCTGTGGACGGACTACTTGACACTGCGGGAGCAAATGGTCAGAGCAGAGTATAGGAGACTGTGTCCGGTGCGGGGTCAAGAGGAAGAGCAACATATTGAGTGTATGCAAAATGAAGGCCAACCTGTTTTATAGAAGCTCAGGAGAAGGGAAGCCATGATGGTCCAAAAGAGCCAACAGCTAAGAGGAATGTATGAGGAGCTGATGGCAATGTCCCAGGAGCCACATGAGCTACTGCTCCAGGGTTTGGATGACATGTTCAGGAGGAGTGAGTCAATGCAGCAGCAGCTGAGCATGCCCCAGACTCTGGATCTAGAGCTCAGCTCTCTACCCATCAGTGGACTGACTGAAAGGTACAGCCACTTCCAAGTGAACATTGTCTTTGAATTTACAAGTATATGCCATGACAACGTGAAGCTCTTTAACGTCATGAGAAGATGCAGCTTCAGACCTCACGGTGAGGATATATCTGTGGACTCTGGTAGATCCTATTTGGCTTCCTGGAATGCAGAGTGCTTCATCTCAGGGAAGTATTACTGGGAGCTGGATTTGAACAATTCCTCGGACTGGGCTGTGGGGGTCTGTAAGGATTCCTGGTTAAGCAACAGAAACCAGCTCATTGAATCTGATAATGCATTTCTTCTTGTGTGTGTCAAGGAGGGTGATCATTACAGTCTCCTCACCACATGCCCAGTATTCCAGCACTATATATAGAGAGAGACCACTGGGCCGGATTGGTGTGTTCCTCGATTATGGGGAGGGATGTTTAAGTATCCTGAATGTTACCAAGAGTTCTCTCATACACAAGCATCCTCCTGGCACCTTCAATCCCTCTGTCAGACCATTCTTCTCCACTGGCCCCATGTGATCATTGGAAGATGTAATCCAGCATTTCAGTGTTTTTAAATATTTCTTAATGTAATGTTACCTCATTTATTGTTATTAAATATTAAAATATTATTAAATGAAAAATAAAGTGTATCTTCAATTTTCTGTCCTCAGCCCTGGAGTGAAGAACCTGAACTCTAGATCAGTAGTTCTCTGTCTGGTCCCTTTCATGTCAGGGTTCTTGTGGTGGTGTTTTATTTGTGCTCTGATAAATAAAGCTTGCCTGAGGATAAAAGGAAAAAGCCATCCACTATATGAAACAGAAATCAGGCAGTGGTAGCACATGCCTTTAATCCTAGCATTTGGGAGGCAGAGATTCATCCAGATCTGTGAGTTCTAGGCCACACTGGGAACAGAGCCAGGTGTGGTGTCACACACCTTTCATCCCAACACTAGTTAACCATAGAGGTCTGCAGGTCAATACAGACAGACAGGAAGTGATAGAGCTGGGCAGAGAGAGGAAGAAAGATGGCAGGACACAGAAACGGTATATAAGGCATGAGGAGACAGGAACTAAAGAGCTGTTCAGCTGAGACCCTCAGGGGTGAGGACTCAGGCTTTCAGTCTGAGGATTCATGGAAACAGGATCGGCTGAGGAGTTGGCTAGGGGAGGTTGCTATGTCTTAGGATGTAACTCCAGGCGTAAAACAGTTAATGATAGAAAGGGAAAACAACAATAAAAGCCAAGATAAGTGTTGTTACCATTCTAGGTAATGGAGCTCAGATCACCTTGACTGATGAGACATTTGCAGATTATCCTAAAAGCTTCACCTGGGAAATTGTAGGCAAGAATATTTATTCATCAGCTCCATATCCCTGCATAAAAGTTTGTGCAAGAATATTATTCTCCTACACTGCCAATCTTATGTCCCCAAGCACCTTTCCCTGCACATGACATTGGAGAAGCCCCAAGACTGAAGGAGACGCTGAAAGCACCCAATCCCAGTAAGTTTCTGATAGCTTGAAGTGAGTTAACACCTGCTGAGAACTGCTCAAGGCAGACTTAAGACCAAGAGACCTTGGATAGTTCTACTGCTGAGCTCTCCCTGGCAACCAAATTCAGGCACTACCTTTAAAAGTTGGAACCTGGGCTGGGTATGTAGTTCAATAGGTTAATACCTGCCCATCATGCATAGGGCTTTGGGTTTGATTCCTAGCACTACAAAAAATAATAATAATTAAGGATAATGTAAAGTCTAACTCTCTTTCCTCTAAGTGTGGTCTTGTTGTCAAATTTCCAATTATTGCCTCTTCTTGCTGAGCTGTCATTTTTTTTAAATCCACTCTGTCTCTCATTCCTCCTAACCTGTGATAAAAATCCTTGGAACTTTTGTAGCTTTTGAGTATAGAGTGAGCAAACAAGATGGTAAATCTTCAGCTACTCTAGCCTCTCTGGGATATTTGATATCATTAACCTCTGACTTCAAAGTATTTCTTGTCTTGTGAAAGATGTCTTCACTCTGACTGCTCCTTCTCAATCTTTGGGTTCTTTGTTAACTCATCATTTAGCTGTTGCTGTGTTCCTACATGACTAAATTTAGGCAACTTCTCAAATGCAGTGCATATAAACCTAGGCCTGTGGTTTTTCAGCTACTGCTTTTAGGCAGAAGAATCCTAAAACTAGGCACATATGGCAAGTTTCTCTTCTAAGGGCAAGCCACATCTCTGCCTGCCCACTACATAGTCTTCCAGATCACCGACAGGCACTTGCAAGTCATCAAGACCTACAATGAAGTGTTCATCACCTCCCCCTTGTAAACTTCTCAGCCTTGGCACTGAAACCAGATACCACCCCCTCATTATATCAAGTCTTGTCAGCACCATCTCTGAATAGCTCTCCTCTGCTTCCTGCTTTATCCTTGGCCATATCTGGAAGCACACACACTCAGGACAAGCTTTCTTGGTTCTTCCCTGATCCAGCCTGTTTCCTCACCACTCCCGGATAAGTTTAAATGCAGTATATAAGTTTAAATGCAGTATCTACTCATTAAATGCTTCCTCAGTCCTTCAAAGGGTTTCTTCAAATAAAGCACAAACTCCACTTGAAGCAGTCCCAGTCCCAAGGTAATTGGTGACTGGGGCCTGAATTAGTTTGGGTTTTGATCTGTTTTTGTTTTCACATTACTATGGGAAAATGTCTGACAAAAGTGAAGGAAGGAAGGAAGGAAGGAAGGAAGGACGGACGAGTTTATTTGGACCCACAGTTTGAGGGTCCAGTCCATCATGGCAGGAAAGATGTGGTGGTGAGCGTCTTAGCTATGGCTGCAGGTCTATGAGGCAGCTGGTCACACTGTATGTAAAGTCAAGAAACAAGGGAAGTGAACGCTGGCTGGTGTCTGCTGGTCCACTGCTTTCTACTTTCAATTTTTTAAAACTTAATTCTTTGAGAATTTTATACAATGTATTTTGATCATATCCATCCCCTTTCCCCAACTCCTCCCAGATCTACCCCCACGTCCCTAGTTAGGACATGGAATGATGCCACCCAAATTCAGTGTGAGTGTAGGTCTTCAATTAAACCTCTGCAGACACCCAGATACATCTAGAGGTGTGTCTAAGTGATCCGAAATCCTACCAAGTTCATCATCAAAAGTAGCCATCATAGCTCTGCCTCCATCAACTTGACTTCTAAATCATAACATTCCACCTCTGTTCCCCAGTGTCTCATGTTTACTTCATGACACAAATGTATGCATCCCATCTATGAAGATCCTGAAGTCATAACAGTCCAACACTACTTAAGAGTTCAAAGTCTTGTGAAATTCAAGATAACCTATTATGGTAAACCCGTATAAAATCAGACTTTCAGGTTCCATACTTCCAATACATAACAGCACAAAGTAAACAACCTCCTTCCAAAAGGAAGGAACAGGGGCATGACAAGGAATGCTCAAGCTAAAGTAAGACAAACTCAGCAGAGTGTGGTGATATATTGTGTACCCCAATATATTGTGTACCCTAATAAACTTATCTGAGTATCAGAGGACAGAACCAGTCACTAGATTGATTAGACATAGAGGCCAGACAGTGGTGGCACACACCCTTAATCCTATCACTTGGGAGGTAGAGATCCATCTGGATCTCGTGAGTTCAAGGCCACCCTGGGAATAGAGTCAGGCAGTGGTGGCACATGCCTTTAATCCCAGCACTTGAGATCTCATGCCTTTGCTTGGAAAGCACATATACCTTTAATCCTAGGAAGTGACATGGCTGGGTGGAGAGCGGTATATAAGGCACGAGGAGACAGGAACTAAGCAGCAGTTCAACTGAGACCCTCGGGTGAGGACTGGAGGTTTTCAGTCTAGGGATTTGTGGAAACAGGATCGGCTGAGGAGTTGGCGAGGTGAGGTTGGCTGTAACTCGTTCTGCTTTTCTGATCTTTCAGCTTTCACCCAAATATCTGAGTTGGAGGTTTTTTTTTTTAATTAATAAGACCATTTAAGATTTGTGTTACAGGAGGGCAAATGTCAAATCCTACAGCTCCATGTCCAGTATCTGGAGCTGGTGATGGGATTGGCTAAACTTAATAGCCTTGGGCAGCTCTACCCCTATAACTTTGCTACCTGCAGCATATGTGACATCTCTTGGGCTAGCTCCAGCAGACTTTCTTGGGAATGTCCTACAGTCCTTGCATCTTCAATATCTTCAAGTCCCATTACAAGGCTTTGCCTTCTGATTCATGCAATGGCCTCTCAGGGCCACCTTGCAGGGAATCCAGCACTTGCTACGTATTTTCTGATCTCAATATTTTTCTGGACTCTTGATGCAAGCCTACATGACCCCAGGACTCTTGCATGTCACACACCTCGTGAAAACCCGCATTGCGAGGTCAGAACTGCCCATTTCTGCTTCTAGCTTGAGATGCAACTGACCCTCCTTGGGCCACCATTGGGGCAATAACTGGGTATCTTCAAGGCTGGCCCTAGGGAAACATTTTTCTAGGCAGCCATTTTGTAGTGGGAAACCACTGTGGCAGTGTTCTGAATCTAGGCTTCCTCTGAAACAAATACACATTTTCATAAGTCAGAGCAAAACGCTCACCTCATGACATGGAAGTAAAAGACAGACAGGGAGAGACTAGGGTCCCATGTCCCCTTCAAGGCCATGCCACAAGTGTCTTCCTACTGGGATGTTCTCCAGTTTCCACTGCCTCTCAGGAGGGTCATCCTGGGTCCTCTCAATGTACAGGCTTCAGAAGGACACTAAAGATCCAAACTATAGCGATAATTAATTCCATTATTTTGTGAATGAATTACTTAGCTCTCCCCTCAGATTTCATAATTACAATATTACAGTTGCTTCATAAAGAGTACAAAATATGTCACTTTTGCCACATCTTGGAATCCCTGCAACTTTGGGGTTTAAAAGAGAAAAATAAAACAATAACAATTATCTATCTTCTTTAAGGCTAAAAAGAAACTGTCAGGTTTTAGGGAAGAATCTAAAATTTGACTGTGTATTTGGTCCAGGAATCATGCATTGGTATGCTTGTTTGCAGGGCAAGAACTGGCAGAGGATACTTTAAGACCATCCCTTTGACTGGAACCCAATCCCTCATGGTCAAATTCTATGCTCAGCTGCCTCCTCCTCGGGGAGAAGAGATGACTGAAACAATAGCATACCCTCAATATATTAAAATGTCACTTGGTTTGCACTCTGAAGGTTGGCCTTGGAAATAACAGCCTATCAGCTAACTATGGTCTAGGCCAGAGGCAATAATGAGAAAAATCATGTGGCACCTAAAAATAATGAGAAAAGAGCAGCGCTTGAGAGTGTGAGTCACTGCTGTTTGGGAGGCAGGAAAAGGAGATCTGAGAAGGAAGGAGAATATAAAAAGCCAGGGTGGAAATAAACTCTAGTTCTGTGAATAAGAAGCTAAAGGGATGACCCTAGGCCGCAGGCCTCTGGAAACTCCAGAGCTGAGGTGAAGGAGTGATAGGCAATGAAAAATCCTGCACTCACTTGACTCATCCAGAGAGTTATGTCACCCTTGTGGTCTACACTGGCCACCAGTCCACAGCATCAACCTCCCTTTCAGAGCAGGAAACATGCACTTGTGGCCATGTTTAATGGGCACTGTGACAAACCCAGGAGGTTGAAAAATGCAAATGGCCCCCAGGAACTTAAAATTTTAAAAGGAGACTGATCTAGAAGCGGTCATATAGAAAGGAATGCATGATAAACACATCCATGACTATAACAGAGCACTTTGTTCAAGGACTCAAGGCAGACCAAGGTCATCTTTCTGTTCAAACTGGAACCTAGAGGTAGGAGGACGAATCTCAGAAGCTCCCTGAAAGAGGCAACATGTAAGCTGCAGACATAGGAGTCATCTTGTTAGAGTCCTAGGATGGGGCAAGTGAGCCAGACAGCACAACTGTGTGAGTTACCTACTGCTGTGTAATGCATTACTAACTAGGTTCCTCAAGGCCACATACATGCGTTCTTTCAGTGCTCTAGAGCCTGGAACTGTAAAGTCTGGGTGTTGGCAAAACCACACTCTTGAAGGAAGCTCTCCGAGCTTCCTCCAGTTTTTGACAGTTGTTAGAATCCTATGGCTTGGGGCAACATCACTCTAAGTCTACCTATTCATCATCTTCTCTGCGTGTCAGATTCTCCCCGGTCGAAGATTACAGATGTTTCTGACCACATAATTGGATTATATTTAGGGCTCACATAAATTATCCCAGACAATCTCTCCATCTTAAGATAGTAATTACATCCTCAGAGATCCTCTTTCCCTATAACAGTAACAGTTTCCAGTGATTAGATCTGGTATCTTCAGGCAGCCCTTCTCAACCCACTTTAACTACCTGAGACCTGGGCATGCAAATGCCCTAGAGAGTGGACATTTCAGCACTCCCCAAGCTAAGAAGAGGTAAGAAGTGACCTAAGCAGACATCAGAGCATGAAATACGTTACAGACCAGGACAAGAAATTTAGACTTGCCCAGATAAGCATCCTTGAAGGATTTGAGTGAGGCGACCAGATTTTCTTTCCTGGGAGTTATCCTAAGTTTAAATAGCATAGGGTAAGAGATGGCAAAACTAAGGCAAAGCCCTATGTGGTGATATTGTGTTCCCCAATATATTGTACACCCTAATAAACTTATCTGGGGTCAGAGAACAGAACAGCCACTAGATATAGAGGCCAGAAAATGGTGGCACACACACCTTTAATCCTAGCATTCCAAAGGCAGAGATCCACCTGGATCTCTGAGTTCAAAGCCACACTGGAAACTGCCAGGCATGGTGACACATGCCTTTAATCCCAGGAAGTGATGGCAGGAAGCAGAAAGGTATATGAGGCATGAGGACCAGGAACTAGAGCCTGGTTAAGCGTTTAGGCTTTTGAGCAGCAGTTTAGCCGAGATTCTTTCTGGATGAAGACTCAGAGGCTTCCAGTCTGAGGAAACAGGATCAGCTGGGGAATTGGTGAGGTTAGCTGTGGCTGGTTCTGTGTCTCTGATCTTCCAGCGTTCACCCTAATACCTGGCTCCGGGTTTGTTTTTATTAATAAGACCTTCTAACAATTCATGCTACAGCATTAAATCTTATAGCAGTTGTCCCTATATAGTCAAAGAGGTAAAGTACAGGTCAGCAGGCTGAGGTTTGAACACAAGATCCATAAGTTCTAAGAGAAAGTTAATTCTCCACATACCAATGGGGGAAAGATTTTAGCAACAAAACTGATATTCAGTGGAGACACCAAAAGCCTCAAGTCTCCACTAAGCACAGCATTTGTTTTCCCATACCCCACATGGTGTTACTTTTCCTTTCCAAGATGCTTTTCACTACAGCTAACATTCAATAGAATCTCAACACAGGCTGACAGCTCACATGCTTCTGCGTTTATATGGGCTCTGGAGTTTACAAAGGATTGTACATATTGCAAGCATGGTCCACAGACTGGTAGCATCTTGTCATCTGAGAACTTAATGAGAAATGCTGAATTCCAGGTGTGCTTAAGATCTGCTAAGTGAGAATGCATGGCATAACATCAGCATCCAGTGTTTTAACAAAATCTTAGGGTTATTCTATGAACATGAGTACATATCTCCTGATTGAGAGTTGGAGTGATTCAAAAGGATAGCCAACGTGAAATTACAGGCAAAAAATGCAAAAGCATCAGGTACCAAGCACTAATATACTCATGGGCACATACACACACACACGTGTGTGTGTGTGTGTGTGTGTGTGTGTGTGTGTGTGTGTGTGTGTACACGCGCTTACCCCACAAACTTGTCTCTGGCCTGTTTGCATGCTATAGGAGTACAAGGTTAGGCCTCAGCTGAGACTCTGACACCCGGTTTGTTCAAGTTAGCTAGTGATGGACCATTTATCTCCTTCAGCCTCTGTTTCTTCATCAATAAAATGGAAACACCAGTACTGATTGATACTAACTTTATAAATGAGTCCACTCAGCAGCAGGCTATACAGTATCACAGATAGGTAGGCTTATATCTGAAGACCTTCTGCAAAACACTCTTATTTAAACATTCTGTTACTTACTGCCATTTGTCTAGAAGTTTGGGAAATATTGATCCCTTTTTGTCTCAAATAATGATAAAACTTACTGTGTCAGTGGGCCACTTAGGAATGTAGGGAAAAATAGGAAAACTAAGGCTTATCTGAGAGAGCACATCAGAATACGATCGTGGATTAAAATACAAGTGTTGGAGTGGGAAGCAGCTAACTGTGTGTGTTAGCCTTTGCTCTCCTGAGATATATGGGCTAACTCCACTGTGTTGCAGGTGTCTCCTGTCCTCAGGCAGGAGAGCCGGGAACTTGTTCCTATCAACAGCGGGCATACACACCACAGAGGCAATGAACAAGCTCTCATCCTAGTTTCCAGGTCAATTGTGTCTACTGCCATCCCATGGTAAACCACACAGGAAGGACCAAAGGACAAAAGGATGGGCTTTCTCCAATGGTTGGAAGCTCCTCAGTAACAACCAAGGACAGGATGAGGATACAACTGAATGTTGAAAATAGTGCCTATCACTGTCAGCTAAGGAAGCCAAGGATGGAAATGATGAATAAATGCTAGACCGTGCATTGGTTTAGGGCCTAGAGGTATGCAAGATGAAAGATCCTCTGCTTTCTGGGCAGTTTTGCTTTATCATGATGAAATTAGTTTTAGGACAGCATGAGACAGACAATAAATGATTTCATTGTCTGTTAGTTCCTCTCAAATGCAATTACAGGTACTTCCAGGTAACTAGTTACATGGTTCCTGCGTAGGCTGCCTTCAGAAGAATAGAGGATTTCTTAGACAAGCAGACTGTCAATATCCTATATAAACCATCCAGCCACTGTAGCCCCCAAAGTTTCTACTCTGGGGCTTTAGATCTTTTTTGCGTCATAATATAAATTTTGGATCCTTGATGATATCAATATAATATTTAATCTCATTTAGGACAAAGGATAAGCATCTTCATAATTTCTAAAAAGATAAATAGCAAGGAACAAGGTGTTTAAACAAGTGAAGCCTTTAGCAGAAGTTGGCAGATGTTGCCTGGTTCTTTCCATCACTGGAGTCTGAGGCCTGCCTCTGGGATGATGCAGGCAGCCTTGACACAGCTTCCTCAATAACAGCAGATGAAAGTCATGGTCAGGCAATCCCATCTGCTTCCCTCAAGGAAGAAACCTTACAAAGTAGTAATGTCCAAGCATCAAGAAATGTAATTTCCCAAGGGTCTCTAGCTTAACTCAAGCAGTATGTTCTCCATGTGATCTGGGAGCTGTTATGGGGGCGGTGATGGCAGCTGCACGGCCCGCCTATGCTGGCGAATCGTGGAAATGGAAAGGTACCATCTGTGCCACTACTGCTGATGGAGAGTGACAATGCAGAGCTGTGAGTTTCCAAATGTTCCATCTGGGTGGAACTGAATTCCTCCTTAAAATAAAAGAGGAAAAGCGCGTTTGACATCTACCCTTCAGTGTGACCATCTCGACAACCGTTTCTTCATTTTTACAGCATTGACTTCATGAGAAGCATGGCATCCATGACCCAAAGCTAGAAGCAAAGGTTGGGGAGAGTTCATCTTTTTGTTGCTCTAGCTGACTTAGTCTTAATTTTCTAATGAATTGAAAAGAAATTCTGTAAAAACAGTTTTCATATACAAAATCCTGTCTCACTCATGTTGAGAGAAAAATATTCTGAATAGATCGCTAAATAGACAGGTAGAAAGGGAGTGCCTTACATTCACACTCTGAGAAAACATGAATTGGCAAGAATTGTCTGGTGCCCCTATTTCCAAGTTTGAAAGACATGGAATTAATCTTCTTTCCTACAAATTATTTTGGTCCTGGAGAGCATTCTAAGCATAATAAGGGCAATTAGAAGCACAACTTGAATTGAGAGCGACTTGCTTCTAAAGCATTGAAAGAATAAGAGGGAACAATACTCATGGAGGATACTAGCATGCCTCTCCGAGTACAATTATAGATTTGAGATCTCTTGCTATCTTACCATGGCAACCTTATGACTTAATTTCTTAAGCATTTGAAACTTTGTCATTCTGTTCCTGTAGGGGAGCCTTTCAACTGCTTCCCCTGGATTCAGCTCACATCATTTCCTTCAGTTCATTCCTTAAAACACATGCCACGAACTCACATCCCCAAACCAAGAATTACAGCAAAAACTGGGGAGAATTGGCTCTGCCCTCAGCAGCTCACTTAGATATATTCTTTCTAGTTAATGGAAAAAATGTGAACCTAAAGGGTCAGTGCCAAATTCAAAAGCAACCTTTCAGACCCCTGCACTATTCAATTTTAATAATAGTTGCTAAATATATATATTCTGCTGGGAACTTCAAGGCATATAAAGACTGAAGAAAACGGTTTTTTAATGTTGAGAAGTTCACAATGGAGAGAAAATAAAATCCAAGTTACTGTAAAGTAGTTCTAACTGTATTCACCAAACCAACAGCACCAGCAACCTCCTGGGACCTTATCAATCAGAATCAGCAGCAGCTCTGGGGGTGGAGGTGAGGCAGAACTCTGTGCTTGTTTGCTTGATGGATGGTACAATTTTTCCAGGTGCTTTTGATGCTCCATGTTTTTATTGCTGTGAAGAGACACCATGGCCAGCAATTCTTATAAAAACATTTAATTGTGGAGGCTTACATTTTCACAGGTTTAGTCCATTATCATTGTGGTGGGAAGCAAGGCAAAACATAGGCAGACATGGTGCTGGAGAAGGAGCTGAGAGTTCTTACATCATGACCCACAGGCAACAGGAAGGGGTCTGAGACATTGGACATATCTTGAGCATAGGAGACCTCAAAGCCCACCCCCACAATGACACACTTCCTCCAACAAGGCCACACCTACTCCAACAAAGCCATACTTCGTAATAGCGCCACTCTTTAGGCTTATGTGGGCCAATTACATTCAAGCTGCCACATTCCCTATGGTTTGAGAATCAGCATTATAAAATGATATAGCACAAAGGAGTAAAAGAAAAAAAGCTGAAAGGAAAATAACTACTTTTAGTAGGGGCTCATGAGCCCTTCCCCATTTCGTGTGCTGACTGAAAAAGGGCTTCCTGGACTACCAATGTGTACATGAAGCTTTGAATGCTAGCTTGTGGGGCGTTTACCCAACCACCCCCACAGTTCCCCAGAGTTTTCTTGAGTGCGAGCAGCAGGAAATATTAGATAGAAGGATTTATTGCAGAGAATATCACGGAGATAAACAGAAAATAAAGGATAGCCTCGAGAGGGCCTGGAACCTATTCCAACGGGCCCCGACTGTCTCTGCCCCAGGGTTTTTATAGAGACACCAAGGGGTGGAGCAAAAGACCTCCCCCCCCAGCACAGCCAAGTGCAGACCATCCCAGACACCTGCACTTAGGCCCGTGGTCTAATCATCCTCTATACGGACCTGCTGGGTAAAGCCACGAGGAACCCGAGAACGGGCTCCCACAGGTCCCCCTTTCTTAATATATAAAAAATAACTATAATGGCTTACAGCAATCTCCATAGCTGTTACACCTCCCAGTATGGGAGTAGAGGATGATATAGATGGCATTTCTCTTTTGAATTAGGTCCAAGGTGACTACAGCAGTCTTAGCTGCCTCAAGCCCTTTCTAAGCCAAAAACTCTTAAGGCGACTACAAACTTAAAGAATCCCTTAGCTTCATCATTACCATTAACAGGTTAACATAAATATTGCTATACATAGTCAATTCTCTCAATCTTACAACTCAAAGCAAATTCTTAACAGAACCATTTGAATTAGCATATATGGTGCTAAATATAGTTAACAATTTTCTCCGTCTTACAACTTTAACTCAATCATTTGAATTTTCTTGCTAACAGAACATAGGAAAAACTTCGATGTATTCATATCAAACTTAAATATTCCTTAACTCCACAAAACCAGGGTGCATTAATATCAATAGGGTAAATATAATTTCTGCAAACATAATTCAACCTCATAACTCCTCCTTTTCTTTATAATTTTTTAAAGAAAACCTCAAACCTAGTTAGAAGAAACTCATACAATTCCTACAAACCCATATTGAAAAGCAGTCTTCTCAATCTAACCATTAACACTTTGAAAACTTAGCAAAACATCCAAAAGCAGTTTCTTAATAAAACTCTTTATACTTTAAAAGTAGTCTCTTAATATACCCCATTTGCATTTCTTACTAACAATAACATGACATTAATCCACTCAAACAATTTTTGAAATTAGACTAAGGAATATTAACTCTCCCCCTTTTCTTTATAATTTAAGCAAAATCTCAAGCCTAGTTAGAAAACCCAAACTTCTGTTTAAACAGTTCCGTTTGTAACACAAACCAGTTCCATAAGTAATTCCATTTTACATAAACAGTTCCACAAAACAATTCATGAATCACCAGTTAATAAAGCATATATGCATACACAAAACTGCATCTTGATTCTAGGTAGAAATAAATTTCTTCATTTAAACAGTTCCATTTTTAACCCAATTCCAGCAAACAGTTCTAGGTCATTACTATGAATAAACTCAAAATTGTCCCATTGCAATGAAATCTCTACTGTTCATTTCATTTCTTAAGTCCCAAAATTCACATGATAAATTCTGGTACGAGCCTTCCAAATATGAAGAAATCCATAACCAAAATCTTTGTAGTTTTATCTCATTTTAAGTTCAAAAAGTTCAAACAAGAAATAAATTCTAGTATCAGGCTTTCACTTCCAAATATGAAGAGATAGTTTTCAACCAAAACTTTTTGCCGTTAACAATTTTACTTCAAACAAGCGTCTCTGCAACTTTTGTTCTCACAGACAGACCTTTTTAGGTACAGTAGTATTCTAAACCGCACCGTTTGATGTTAGCTCAGGTTTTTCTGTGTTGCGTTGATTTTCCATGAATCTCAGCTGCGGATGCCTTGTGCTAGTTCTGGCGTCCGCCATTCTTAGCTTCTTAGTGGCTTCTGGAGCTTTTGAAAAACCGCTCAGACTGCCTGCTTTGCAGTCTGCTAGGACACTAACTTCTGTATGTCTCAGGTTCTTTCACCATATACATTAAGAATAGACTCACACTTAACATTTACACTTTACAAACTCACATATAACCTTTTGCCTTGCAAAGCATTTAGACTCACATTCAACATCTACATTTTACAAACTCACATATAACGTATTAACATCTACTTATTTATACTCCTTAAGGAAACTATAGAACTACTTTAGCAAATATATTTCTTATTACTTATATATTTCTTATATTCATTCCATCTTATTCTTATTTAAACTTACATTTACAGCTAACATCTTTACTTCTTACAAGCTTATCACTACATGTCTTAAGACTACCTTAGATACTTCTTGCAAGCTTATATTCTTAAAGGATCTATGGATCTATTTTACAAACTTATATAGGGCTACCATTAGCATATATTTAACTTAGCAAACACCTAAAGATTTTTTAACACAGATCTAACAAGAGAATTTTTATAAACTTACATATTTTTTTTTTTTTTGGTTTTTCGAGACAGGGTTTCTCTGTGTAGCTTTGCTCCTCTCCTGGAACTCACTTGGTAGCCCAGGCTGGCCTCGAACTCACAGAAATCCACCTGGCTCTGCCTCCCGAGTGCTGGGATTAAAGGCGTGTGCCACCACCGCCCTGCTTAAACTTACATATCTTATTTTCATCTTTTTCTATTTCTTACTCTTAATTATTATCACTATCTCTATTAGAAAGATTCTTAACTAGACAGGAAGTACGTACATCATTGCTAACGTTTAGAGTTTATAGTCAGCTTTGTTATAAAACACTGGGATTTAGTGAGTGTTGTTATAGAATTGTGATAGTTGTTGCTAGGGGACTGTAACCTTCCCAGGATGATGCCACACTCCAAAGTTGCCAGTTCTCTCAGCCAATCCGGACCGGCAGAGATGCACTGTCAGCGGTAAACGGTTTTTAACTAGAGGCTGTCCCTTCACCCAAATTCATAATAGTTCCCCTAAGTACTTCAATTCAGACAAATGTTTCTATTACAGCAGTACTCTTGGTTTGTTCTACGGAAAAACTTCACTTCACACTGAGGGTGAAATTACCGTATTTAGCTGCTGTATGGTCTTTGCCAAATACCGCACAGCTATTAGGAGCTAGTAAAGCCAAAAGCGGCACAGCTCCGAACTCTGTTTCCTCACTGTTAGCATTAACCAGTGACAAAACCTCAGAAACATTGATCGAGCCACTTTCATTCTGGTTCCTTTATAGAAAGGTCATTGGAGCTGACCTTCCTTAGTTCCACGCTCCTTAGGAAACGCTCCGGTAACCACCGAGCTTCATTCTCCTCTTGTGAAAAAACACAAACATGTCCTCGACCCCATATTAACACAGGATCGGGGCCCTTCCATAATCCCGAGCAGGGATCTTTCCATTTCTCATTACCCTCAGCTAAAGGACCAGGAAGATTGGAGTGAGCTCTAATATGGCCCACAAAGCATGGCAGCTTTCTTTTGTGAATAGCGTCTTCAATTTGTTGAAACCTTTTGACTTGGTTGTTGTTAGTTCCAATATTTTCACCAAAACTTTTACTATTCAAAGTAGTCAAGAACATAGATGTTCTTTCATGAAACATATCCTTCATTAGCTTACTTTGAGAAAAAGCATTTTCAGGATTTAGTATTTTTACTTCATTAGCTTTAACTCCTGATATTAGCACCTGTGATATTTAGCATTGATTTCTTATAAAGAACTTTCAGGTGAAGCAACTCTTTTGTAAGACAGCTTTTCTGAAGTTTGTTTCCATCTATAAAGCAGTCATTTCTTTGAATGCCTGTTTCTTATCCCCTTAATTAGATTTGCAAAGGAATCACTCATTGCAGGCAGTTTGTTCAAAAGAAAAAGAACTTTTTTAATTTCAACATAAGTTTTTTCATATCTAAGACAATGTTCAGTGTATAAACTGCTCTCTCTTGCTGTCTTAAGGATTTTAAAGTGGCTTGTTTGCTCTTAAAGGTAGCTTTCTGTCATTCAACTACCGTAAAAACTTTGCACAGCTATTCACAGCTATTAGGGTAAATAAGTCATTTTACCAACCCCCAAACCGCGAAGTGCCTAGTTCCATATCCTTTCAATGTTTCATTGGAACTGACACTTAAAACTCTTAGATGATTTTCCTCCTTATTCTTTTAAAAGCTGTATTTTAAAGTTTACCATGAATGTATTTTCGAGCTGACAAAAGTGTTTCAGGGCAATGTCGCCATCTTTAGCAGAAAAACTACCTTTCCCAGAATGCATTTCCCTTATATCAGTCCATAATAGTATCAGTCCCTTAAATCAGGCCTTTATATCATTTCCCTTATATCAGTCATTTCCCATAGTTCTTTTTGGGTCTGAGAGTCAACTTTTAAGTTCTTTTTTACCAGACTTGCTTACAAATTCTTGCCCGGGAGGTTTGAACAAAGTTTTTTGCTTTTGCAACGGGAGATTTGAACAAGCATTTTACATTTTCAGTTATGGCACGTTGGGAGATTTCTATTCTCGCCTCAACTGGCTTTAACAGGTGTTTCTCCTTCATCCGACACCGGCCCCAAATCAGAACCACACCTGCCTCGTTAGCCGGCATTGAGGCTGGCATTTCTGATAGCAACTTTCCTAGGGGCTTGTGTTTTAGCCAGTCAGTGAAAAAGATCACGTACAACAGCTTTTCCATAGCTCCTTCAGAGAAATTTTCTCCCACTGATCTATCTCGTTTTGCTTGTTCCTTTCCCCCCAGATGCAGAGTTTCAGGTATCTATCTGCAGCTCTGTACCTCTGCTAGCTGCCCTTGGAAGTAGGGGCTTTTTTTCTCCCCCCCGAATCTGCCTCAAATTCTAGCAGCTTTTTCAGGTCACATTTTCTGGGGAGGATTATGTCCCTTCTCTGTTTCTTCAGAGTCTTTCTCCCAGACAGTTCCCAGTTTGGTCTCAGTTTATCCCCTCTACCCCAGAAACAGTTTCCGACACTACAGTGGCGGCTTTCCCTGCTACTGAAGGTAGGAGTTTTTTGTCTGTTTCTGTTTTAAGGGTCTGTGTGGTTTGCGTACAGACTGAAAGTCTAAAAAGGGAGGTTTTTGCCATTTCTAAACTCCCATTAGGACAGGCGTTTTACTTCATCAGGCCTTCACCTGACCCAGTCCCCCAGTGGGTTGCATTTGCTTGTCTGGGTGCTCAAGGACAGAGCTTATGCCAGAGGCAATCACCCCTCAGGGCTACACTCCCTCATCTCATGGGAGTCAGTTGAAACAAAGCTTTTCTCTAAGAGGTGCTTTCTGACAGAAAAGAAAACTTTACTCCTGGATAGTTCTGTTCTGCCCTGGCTGGGCTCTTTCCCCAGACAGCGTTCTGACTCAGCAGCACAACTGCTTCAGACACAGTTCAGCTTTACTGTTTTCCCAGAAAGGTCCTTACTCTGATAGGAAAGCTTTTCTCAGATTTCTTTTTGCAGCTGTGGACCTATTAACCCGGGACTTGTAGGAAAGTGGACAACTGTGCTGTTCCCACTGGCTTTAGCTTTGGTTGTTCATTAGCAACCTTCCCCTGGGTCCTGCACCTTCCTGCCTCAGCTCTGTGCTCCAGGAAGTTTGCAACTGCAGGAACCCTAGTATCCCTGAAATGCACTCCAACTCAGAGAAGCTGGCCAGTCCCTCTGGGTTTTTGCTCAGAAGAGAGGATACAAAGCTAACAGTTTGCATTGCTTCAGGGGATCTTTGCATTAGGACCATTAGGAGCACCTTTTCATTCTGAAATGCTCAACTCAGAAACAAAACCCTTGATGCCTCAGCTCGGTTGTAACTGAAAAGCTTGGCTTTTTTGATTTTCTCAGGTAAAGTTTCTGGCCCTTTTGGGCTCTCTGTAGCTCTTTACCCACACTCTCCCAAGCGTTTCCCTCAGGGTATTCTGACCCACTGTCTTTTACTTGCTTGAAGAGAGAGCTTAGAAGAGGTTTTTAGGAACTTGTCCCTGCCTCCTGCATTGCAGGGACAATTTTTAAGGCTTGAAAAACAGAACTTAGAGGTTTTGCTGTCTTAAGAGGTTTGTTGTTTTTCCCTTAGAGCTAATCACAGGTGGTCCTCATACTAATCTTCAGGTGATTCTAATTTTTGTCCTGAGAGAAAGTTAAAGGCTTTAGTTTTTAAGTTTGAGAGCTTTTGAGAAAGATGAAGGCTTTAGAGTTTTTTCCCCAAAATTTTCCAAGAAAAGCTTTAAGAGGAAGGTTTTTCCCCCCCAAGAGAAAGAGCAACTTTTCCCAAAACTTCCCAACTTTAAACTTTTTGGCTTTTTACATCCCCATTTTTGCCTCAGGGAGAAATCACTTTCTCCTGCCGCTTGGACTTAGCATGTCAGCTGCCCCAGGTCAAAAGCTTCCATAGGAAACCTATTCTTCCCCATAAGCTTGAAGAAGAGCTTTTTTACTACCCAAATAGCCCAAAGAACGATTTTTTCCCCCAGTTTGCATACAGAGCCCCCAAGTTAGAAAATTGAAGAGTTTTTCTGTCTAGTTGCCTTACTTATTTTTTCCTACACAATCTTACACTTCTAAGTTTTTCCTACACTATTTTACTATCCTATGCCTTATACTTATTTTTCACAGATAGAAATTGAGAAAGGGATAGAAGATAAAAAATTTTGACAAAAGAATTTCGCTGCAGCATCGGACATCCTTCCAGTCCGCTTTCCTTTTCTCTCGAGGATAAAACCCCTGCCTCTCAAAAAAATATAAAATATATATTTTCCATAACACCGGCATGCCTCATCCACTGGCAGGGCTGAACTCAGCACTTTCGCCAAAAACTCTGTAATAAAACTATTATTTTCCTTTATCTTTAGTCCCTATTACTTTGTCTTTAGTCCCTGTTCATTTGTCTTTAGTCCCCCCTTTTTTAGTCCCCCTTTTCTTTAGTCCCTTTTTTCTTTTTTCTTTGGTCCCTGTTCATGGCGCCATTCTGTGGGGCATTTACCCAACCACCCCCACAGTTCCCCAGAGTTTTCTTGAGTGCGAGCAGCAGGAAATATTAGATAGAAGGATTTATTGCGGAGAATATCGCGGAGATAAACAGATAGAAAATAAAGGATAGCCTCGAGAGGGCCTGGAACCTATTCCAACGGGCCCTGACTGTCTCTGCCCCAGGGTTTTTATAGAGATGCCAAGGGGTGGAGCAAAAGACCTCCTCCCCCAGCACAGCCAAGTGCAGACCATCCCAGACACCTGCACTCAGGCCCGTGGTCTAATCATCCTCTATGAGGACCTGCTGGGTAAAGCCACAAGGAACCCGAGAACGGGCTCCCACACTAGCTGAAATATTTAAATGCAGGGAGTAGATGGAGTATGAAGGCATTCCAAGTGAGTGAAATGAAAGTCACAGATTTAAATATATATATATATATATACACACACACATATATATACATATACATGTACATATACATATAATGAATTGAGACTTTCATACATACAGTGTAATCAATCTTAGCCACCTCTCAGTTCCTCCCCCTAACTCTTCCTAGATCTACCTTACCCTTCCTAACTTTGGGTCCTCTCTCTGTTTTGGGTTTTTGTTGTTTGTTTTATATATTGAGCCCAATCTGTGCTTCCCACACACCCCTGAGTGTGAAATCATCCTGTGGAATGTAGTTGATATTCATTGTTGCCTCTGATGATCCAGCCATCAAATAGCTGGAAATGTGGCAACTGGTATTTTGAGAGAACATAAAAATTTTTAAAAAATGGAAATCTGGGGAAAACAATCCTAGCAATGACACAAAAGGCCTAAAAGATGCAGCACCAAAAGAGACAAAAAACTCCCAGGATCATACCTGCAAACGGCAAAGAAAATACAAAGCTTCAAAACGGAAGGTGCACTAAGCAAGGCATGTCTAATTGCACAATCTGTTGGGACTCAAAAGCATTTATGGGATTAGAGGATGTCAGGTCCTTGGTGACCTTCCAAAGATGTCGTTTAAGTGTTCTATGACCGGATTCTTACAGCTAAAAGAATGTGAAATGGAATATTGGTGGAGCTATCACTTCTCTTCTGTGAACTTTGGCCTTGCAGGGAAAGAAGGAAATGGTGGTGGTAACTGTTCAGTACATTCACATAATGTTTTCGTAGATGAGAAAAGCTGAACATAATTTCCACTTAAGACATCAGGTCTCCCCGGAGACTGGATTTCAATGCTTGAATACATGGGATGGGTAACAAAGCATTTCTTGGTGGGCATCCCGAGTCCGGTTCCTCTAGCAGAGCAAGCACTGGCTGACAGTCCATGAGGGCTGATACTACATTTTTAAAGGCAGTCTGATAAGCTTAATTCATTTCTGGCTTTCCTTCCAAAGGCTAGATGGCTGGTCCTCTAGTTCTGGCTGAGGATCCTCAAGAAAAATCATATTGCAGAAGTAAAGATGTTACATTCACCTTCACAGGCCCCCAAGGACAAAAAGCTCTCTGGGTTCTTTGCAAGGCTGCAGAATCTGAAAGCAGAGGGTTGCAGCTCCATTTCAGCAAAAACAAGTATCAGATTACAGCACTTTGTTTTTGTTGTAGTTCTGGCAAGACCAAGAACTGTCTGCATCATTCCTTTATGACGCCATTTTCTCCCCTCAAGATAGGAAGTCCCAGAGGAATTTGTACTTCCAACATATGCCTAGTACTTTTTTTTTTTTTTTTTTTTGCTGTACTCAGCATGCCTGACTTGATTTTAAGGCTATTAAAAATAAAGATAATTTGTTGGACCAGTTCTCAGTCCATTTATTCTTTCCTCCTTAATTTCCCACTCCCACATTGCCTTTATATTTCAAAATTAAGGGGGAAAAAGTGAAACCACAGCATGCCTTTGCATTTTTAATTTTTAACCTGATTCTACTGAGCCATGGCAACTCAGAAGCTTAAATCTTCTAGCTGTAAAATAGCAGCACATCTTTTAGCAGTTTAGCTGTTTTGAGGTAGATTTTCACACACACGCATGCTTGTTGAAATAAAGTGCATTTCATTTTTACCTTTTTTCCCCCTCCTGGGGAATAGAAAGCTTGAGGGATATGTACTTTCTACATCCAAACAAATAAATTTGAATGTGTAAGCTAAGTAGTAAGTTACTGATATCTATCTGCATTGATTGATTAGGCCTGACCCTGCTTTAGCAAGTAGAGGTATTTAGATCCTAGAGTTATCCCATTTGAGCCAACCTTTTAGTATGCAGAATTGAGCATACCCCCTTTATTTTTTTAATGTGTGTGTGTTATTCTCGACCAGTGGGATTAACAAGACAACTACCACAGTTTAAAGCCAAATTTGAGGCAAGCTTTAATTAAATACTGGCCAGGTTGGTGGACTCTGGCCAGGTCCATTCCAGGGTTCCTAGGAAATAGCCACGAGTCACACCTTGCAGAGGCTTAAAAGGGCAACTCCACAAGGCCATATTTCCCATCAGGTCCAATCCAGGGTAAGCATATATCCTGACCTATTTCCTGCTGATGTAACTGCCCTCCCGCCTACAACCAATCAGGGGCAAGCATACATCCTGACGTATTTCCTGCCCACACACCTCCCACCCACGTGTGACTGAGCACATCTAGTTCAGGTACAGGTGGGTCAAACAAATTGGTCTAGGGGAGTGAAAACAAACAGCTTCTGGAATTCAACTTTGGGCCTCAGTGTGTGTGTAAGTTAGAGACCAACCATAGCAGTTACCTCTCTCCCTCCACCATGTAGGTCCTAAATATCTAGAGCTCAGGTCATCAGGGTTGGTGGCAGATGCCACCTGTTGAGCCTTTCCTTGGCCCAGGTTAGTGCTTATCTGAGTACTTCAGACCAGATTTCATTTTTGGTGGAGGTCGGATTTGGGAACATTTGTGATGTTACTGAGGTATCTTGACAATGGGATACAAGTCTAAACAGCAACTTCATACTTCATATACAGCTTACACAGGCTAAAGGAGATTTTTATAGTACAAGATTCTCTGAATGTACCTGTTTTGACTGTGACTTATCCTAGGAGATCATGTATGGAACCACTTAGGAATCATGTTGGTACTCAGTGTTTCAGTTTGAACATTTCAGATTTTGAATGTTTAGATTATGGATGCTCAGCATGCACCAGTGCTGTAAGTTGTCTTCATTTGGGTTCCCCCAGAAGCGACCCTGCCCCCACAGCTGAACCTCTGAGTATACATAGTTCATTTGGGAGGTAATTCTGCAAGACATTGAAAGAATAGAGAAGTGAGCCAAGCAGGGAAGAGAACTAGTAAAGGTTGTCTTAAGACATTGCTCCCCTGCTGATTGGTCTTATTGGAAACCTCTGGGAGAGATCATACAAAAACACGTCCCACCTGAGGGCTGCAGAAGCTCCAGCAAAGGTCGGTCAGTTCAGTCCCTAGTTGAAGCTCTCTCTGGCCAGAGACGTCAAATCTTTTCAACATTGTCTATAGATTCAATGCCATCACAATGAAAATCCCAATGATTCTTTTGGAGATACCAATGAACCAGTTTTGAAGTGAATAGAGAAAAGACCTGTACCAGTTAACAATACTGAAGAGAACTAAGTCTGAGGACATAAACTACTCAATTTTAATATTTAATATAATACTACAATAACCAAGGAAATGTATGTGAGGAAAAAAGACACATAGATCAGTGGGAAAAAATAAGTCTGTAAATAGACTGACAAACACATTACCAAGTTATCTGTCACAAAACCTCGAGGACTGCTTAATGGGGAAAGGCTGGCTTTTCAAAAAGATAGTGCTAGGACCTCTTGACAGATCTTATTATTTTTAGTTTTTATGAAAAGAGTAAGTCTAAATGCTTAAAGTATAAAACAAAATCTACAGGAAGATGTAAGAAAGTATTTCTAAATAAATCTGACTCAAAAACAGCAGTTAGATTATAATCTTTGTTTGAAGGTATTTTTAATTGTTTGAAAGCTTCATATAGCATATCTGTTTTCATCAGACCTACTGTCACTCCATCCTACTATCACTCCCTCCCATCCAATTCCTTCTTTTCGCCACTTTTCCTCTTGACTTCGTGAGCTTTGTTTTTAAAGCCCACTGACTCCCCTTAGTGCTGCCCGTATGTACATTCACTGGGGTTGGGTAGCCTCTTGGGAGTCACAACCCTGAAGAGAACGGATTCTCTATACCAGTCAACCAAGCGCCAGTAACTCCTTAGCTACAAGTGAACTTCAAGAGCTCCCCGCCATCCATGGTGATATTCTGACTTACTCAGTATTGTGCAAGCTGTCTCACTGCTGTAAGTTACTGTGTATAACCACACTATCATGTCCAGAACACAATGTTTTGGTACAGACGTCCAGTGCCTCTGGCTCTTACAATCTTTCCTGTTCCATGATGATCCTGGAGTTCAGCGAGCAGGGTTGTGATAAACATTCCACAGTCACTTGAATGCTGACCAGTTGTGAGCCTCTGTACTGAGTCTTGCTTTTGAAAAATAGTAATAGAAAATATGTTTTCAAAAGCCAAGTCTTTTATTCTCACTTCATTCCAAACTATACTCATTTCCTCTCTTAACTCTAGATGTTTTTAAACTTGAGCAAAAGGAATTAGCCTATAGGTGGTAATTATATAAGGAAGAGAGTGGCAGGCAGATGAAGGCATGAGATATCCCTCCTCTCCAGCCCTCATTTGTTATTTTTGATCCTAAGACCATAGCCTTAATGCTAATAAAGATATAATCTCCTGACAGCATTGCCAAGGTCAGAAATGGACTTAATTTTAAGAAAATATTCATGACATTTCTTGTACAATTGAATTCATGAAGTCATACTCTGAGTGCACTGAATATTGTGCACCCTCAGATATTGGAATCTTAACTCTTAATAGTTTGATATTAGTAGGTGAGGCCTATGAGAAATAGTTAGGTTATGATGTGGATGGGACCATAAATGTGAAGACTAGGGGAAAGGCCAGGATGTAGGCCTTAGCTACATATAGAGTATGCCAGCTCCTTACATTCCTCAGCCTCCAGAAGTACAGGAACAGAGGTTCCTGCTTAATTTTAGACGAAGTGGACAAAGAGACTTATCGGTAAATATGAATAACATTTTTATGTATCTTAAAGATATTTTGCTTATATTATGGTTTCTGATTGTGTTCATATGGGTTTCTGTGTGCAAATGTATGTGTCTTGGTGCCTGTATGTGTTTCTAGTGCATTTTCTTTGCCCCCCTCATTTCCTGGTTTGTTTGTTTTTCCCTTTACTGGTTTGTTTGTTTTTCTTATATCTTATTTTATTTTATTATTATTTTTAAAGATACCTGTTTGTACTCTAATAAGAGAGAGAAAGAGTATGGACTTAGTTGGGTGGGAAGGAAGGAGGATCTAGAAGGAGCTGGGGGAAGGAAACTATTCAGAACATACTGTATGAAAAAAATCCATTTTCAATTTAAAAAAGAAAGAAGACAATTGTAAGGGTATCTGTCAAAAAGACTTATAGGCAGCTAACTTTGAGTAATGAAATTGTAGATTTTAGTTTCTTTATATGTGCTTTTGAATTCCTACACACTGAGAATGTTTTACTTACATAAAAAGTGGGGACAGAGACACGCAGTCTCACTGGGATGAGGAACCTGGGTTTTAGAGCAAGGCAATCATGGCTCTGAATAACCAGCTCTTTATTTATCAACTGCATGGATTAAGAAGACGATTTACACTTCTGAGGCTCATAACCTCAGCAATGAATGCTAATATCCACTTTGTGGAGTTATTACAGAGATTGTAATTAATATATACACAGAGTATAAAATACTTTTATAAGATGGGTGTGCTGGCACATGTCTTTAATCCTAGCACTCAGGAGGCAGAGGCAAGCATATCTCCATGAGTTCAAGGACACCTATACTACAGAGTGAGTTCCACAATAGCTGGGGCTACACATGGAAAACCTATCTCAAAAATAAATAAATACTGCTCTGTATACAGTTGTACATAAATACTTAAAATTATTGTATACAATGTGTACATGTGTGGGGTAGGGATTGAACTCAGAGTCTTTAGGCAAGTGTATATTAGCAAGTGCTGTACCACTGAGCTACACCCAATCTCCTGATTCTTAGGCATTGTGAACTCATGGATTTTTATGATCTATAAGTTATATTTCTATGAAGATGTGAGAAAGCACACAAATGTGCTATCATATATCTTAGCAATTGAGCATGCCTAGAATTCCCAGGCCTTGGGTTTGCCCTCCAGCAATGTAAAAAAGCAAGCAAGCGAACAAACAAACAAAAAAACCCACCAAGTATACATATGGATGATTGAGGTATTTTTATATGAATATTTAGAGCAACTGTGGTTACCTAGAAACATAGGAAACTATTAAGGATGTGTCTAGAATTTATCTTTAGAGACAAATAAAATCATTGCTTTCTTTAGTATTGTTCTAATATGCCGAACTCTGAAACTACAGAAGGTCTGCACTAGAACAACTTTTTTTTTCTAAATTTGTTTGTAGGGATCCATAGGGCAGAGTATCGATTAGAGGGGCTAGCTGCTTTCCTAGGCAGACAGTTCAGAAGTTTTTTAATCCCTGGGGGCTTGTTATCCTTCTTGTAAAGTGACGAGGACTTTGCTTGTTAAGAGACAATGTGAGTCCCTGCAAAATCCACAAATTGAAGTCTTGACTCCCTGGACCTGAGCATGTGACTTTATTTGGATACTGGGTGTTGAAGAGATAGCCATTGACTTAGTTAGGGTTATTATTTCTGTGATGAACACCATGATCAAAGCAACTTGGGGAGGAAAGGGTTCATTTGGCTTATATTTCCATATCACCCATCAAAGGAAGTCAGGCCAGGAACTCAAGCAGGGCAGAAAAAGAACTGATGCAGAGGCCATAGAGAGATTCTGCTTACTGGCTTGCTCCTCATGGCTTGCTCATTCTGCTTTCTTAGAGAACCCAGAACCACAAGCCCAAGAATGGCACCACCCACAATGGGCTGGGCCCTTTGTGGGGCGTTTACCCACCAACCCCACAGCTCCCCAGAGTTTTCTTGAGTGTGAGCAGCAGGAAATTAGGATTTAGATTGTGTAGATAAACAGAAAATAAAGGATAGCCTCAAGAGGGCCTGGAACCTATTCCAATGGGCCCTGACTATCTCTGCCTCAGGGTATTTATAGAGACGCCAAGGGGTGGAGCAAAAGACCTCCTCCCCCAGCACAGCCAAGTGCAGACCATTTCAGACACCTGCACTCAGGCCTGTGGCCCTAATCATCCTCTATGCGAACCTGCTGGGTAAAGCCACGAGGAACCTGAAAACGGGCTCCCACAGGTCCCCCTTTTTTAATATATAAAAAAAGAACTCAATAGCTTACAGCAATCTCCATAGCTGTTATACCTCCCAGTATGGGAATAGAGGATGATAAAGATGGCATTTCTCTTTTGGATTAGGTCCAAGGTGACTACAGCAGTCTTAGCTGCCTCTAGCCCTTTCTAAACCAAAAACTTAATGCAATCGCAAACTTAAAGAATCCCTTAGCTTCATCATTACCATTAACAGGTTAACATAAATATTACTATACATAGTCACAATTCTCCTAATTTTACAACTCAAAGCAAACTCTTAACAGAACCATTTGAATTAGCATATATGGTGCTATATATAGTTAACAATTTTCTCAGTCTTACAACTTTAACTCTTTATCATTTGAATTTTCTTGCTAACAGAACATAGGAAAAACTTCTGATATATTCACAAATTTAAATTATTTCCTTAACTCCACAAAACCAGGGTGCATTAATACCAATAGGTTAAACATAATTTCTGCAAACATAATTCAACCTTAATTCACTTATAACTCTTCTTTATAATTTTTTAAACAAAATCTCAAACCTAGTTAGAAAAAACCCAAACTTATACAATTCCTACAAACTCATATTGAAAAGCAATATTCTCAGTTTAACCATTAACACTTTGAAAACTTTCAGCAAAACATCCAAAAGCAGTTTAACAAAACTCTTTACACTTTAAAAGTAGTCTCTTAATATACTCCATTTGCATTTCTTACTAACAAAACATGACATTAATCCACTCAAACAAGAAAATATTTTTTAAACTAAATAGACTAAGGAATATTAACTCTCCCTTTTCTTTATAGTTTAAGCAAAGTCTCAAGCCTAGTAAGAAAACGCAAACTTTTCTGTTTAAACAGTTCCATTTGTAACACAAATAACTCTAGAAAACAGTTCCCAGGTCATTACTATAAGTAAATTCAAAATTATCCCATTGCAATGAAATCACTATTGTTCATTTCATTTCTTAAGTTCTAAAATTCAAATGATAAATTCTGGTACTAGCCTTCCAAATATGAAGAAATCCATAACCAAAATTTTTATAGTTTTATCTCATTTTAAGTTCAAAACGTAAATTCTGGTATCAGGCTTTCACTTCCAAATATGAAGAGACATTTTACAACCAAAACTTTTTGCAGTTAACAATTTTAGTTCAAACAAGCATCTCTAAAACTTTTGTTCTCACAGATATCTTTTTAGTTATAGTATTCTAAACCGCACTGTTTATGTTAGCTCAGGTTTTTCTGTGTTGCGTTGATTTTCCATGGATCTCAGCTGCAGATGCCTTGTTGTGCTGGTTCTGGCATCCGCCATTCTTAGCGGCTTCTGGAGCTTTTGAAACCATTCAGACTGCCTGCTTTGCAGTCTACTAGGACACTACCTTCTGTGTCTCAGGTTCTTTCACCATATACATTAATAGACTCACACTTAACATTTACACTTTTTTACAAACACACATATAACATTTTGCCTTGCAAAGCATTTAGACTCACATTCAACATTTACACTTTTTTTTACAAACTCACATATAACGTATTAACATCTACTTATTTATACTCCTTAAGGAAAATATAGAACTACTTTAGCAAATATATTTCTTATTACCTATATAAATATGTTCATTCCATCTTATTTCTTATTTAAACTTACATTTACAACTAGCATCTTTACTTCTTACAAGCTTATCACTACATGTCTTAAGACTACCTTAGATACTTCTTGCAAGCTTATATTCTTAAAGGAACTCTATGGATCTGTTTTACAAACTTATATAGGGTTAACATTAGCATATATTTAACTTAGCAAACACCTAAAGATTTCTTAACACAGATCTAACAAGACAGAATTTCTACAAACTCACATCTTATTTTCATTTTTTTCTACTTCTTACTCTTAATTATCACGATCTCTATTAGAAAGACTCTCTTAACTAGACAGGAAGTACATACATCATTTCTAAAGTTTAGAATTTATAGTCAGCTTTGCTATACAACACTGGGATTCAGTGAGTGTTTGTCGTTATAGAGTTGTGATACTTGTTGCTAGGGGACTGTAACCTTCCCAGGATGAAGCCGTACCCCACCCATAGTTGCTGAGTTCTCTCAGCCTTTCCAGAACCGGCAGAGATGCACTGTCAGCGATAAATGGTTTTTAACTAGAGGCTGTCCCTTCACCCAAATTCATAATAGCTCCCCTAAGTGCTTCAATTCAGACAAACATTTCTATTACAGCAGTACTTTTGGTTTGCTCTATCGAAAAACTTCACTTCACGCTGAGGTGAAATTACCGTATTTAGCTGCTGTAAAGCTCTTCGCAAAACAGCACAGCTATTAGGTGATATAAAGTATTTTTCTAAAGAAGCTAGTAAAGCCCAAAGGGGCACAGCTCCGAACTCTATTTCCAGTGACAAAACCTCAGAAACACTAATTGAGCCACTTTCATTCTGGTTCCTTTATAGGAACGTCATTAGAGCTGACCTTTCTTAGTTCCACACTCCTTACTAGACGCTCCGGTAACCACCGAGCTTCATTCTCCTCTTGTGAAAACACACAAACGTGTCCTTGACCCCATATTAAAACAAGATCGGGACCCTTCCATAATCTCGAGCAGGGATCTTTCCATTTCACTTGAGCAAAAGTCACTTGGATGCCACTGTGCCAAAATCTATCTGCAGCAGACTGTTCACAGACATCCATATTCAAAAAGTTCAGAATGAAAAGAGCATGATTTAATGTATTATGTGGAGATTGAGGGTAAATTCCTTCCTTTTTTATTTTTATTTTTTGAAGTTGTATTTTAAGACTGCTCTGAGCCCTTTCTACAATACCTTGTCCCTGAGGAGTATAAGGAATACCTGTTTTATGTACGATTTCCCATTGGGTACAAAATTGTTGAAATGCCTTACTACTATCTCCAGAACCATTATCAGTTTTAATAATTTGTTATACCCATATACGAAAAACACTTCAAGCAGTGCATAATTACATGTTTTGTAGCTTCCCCAGATTGTGCACTAGCCATTAAAAATCCTGAAGTGTCAGTGGTCACATGTACATATTTTAATTTGCCAAATTCTGCAATATGAGTAACATCCATTTGCCATAGATGATTAGGAAGAAGACCTCAAGGGTTTACCCCTAGGTGAGGGACAGGAAAATATTTTGGACATATCCCACATTGTTTAACTATTTGATGAGCTGCTTCTTTGGTAATATTGAATTGCTTTCTGAAGCTTTTGCTATTTTGATGATGAAGAGTATGTGAGTGTTGAGCCATTTCCACTTGGGATAATGCTACTATCTTTGTTAACTTATCAGCCATTGCATTATCCTCAGCTAAAGGACCAGGAAGAATGGAGTGAGCTCTAATATGGCCCACAAAGCATGGCAGCTTTCTTTTGTGGAATAGCGTCTTGAATTAGCTTACTCTGAGAAAAAGCATTTTCAGGATTTAGTATTTTCACTTCATTAGCTTTAATTCCTGATATTAGCAGCTGTGATATTTAGCGTTGATTTCTTACAAGGAACTTTCAGGTGAAGCAACTATTTTTTTAAAGACAGCTAGATTTTCTGGTTTGTTCCCATCTATAAAGCAGTCATTTCCTTTTGAATGGCTGTTTCCTTGTCTACTTATTAGATTTGCAAAGTAATCATTCATTGCCGGCTGTTTGTTCAAAAGACAAAGAAATTTTTCCATAAGTTTCTTCATATCTAAAACAATGTTCAGTGTATAAACTGCTTTCTCTTGCTTTCTTAATGATTTTAAAGTGGCTTATTTGCTCTTATAGGTAGCTTTTTGTCTGATCTAAGTTCTCAAGAGGTAAGATTAAGCTTTCTAGCATTGCTTTGAGAAGAAACTTGATTCTGAGATGAAAAGTTATTGGACAGTATCGTCAACTTTAGCTGAAAAAACTACATTTCCCAGAATGCATTTCTTTTCATCAGCTCACTGTTAAGAGCTAGCTTTTGGACTCCATTTCCCATAGGTCTTTTTGAGTCTGGGAGTCAACCTCCAGTTCTCTCTTACCGAGCTTACTTTCAAATTCTTGCCTGGGAACCAAGCTTGAGTTTTCAATTATGGGACATTGGGAGATTTCTGTTCTCTCCTCAGCTAGCTTCAACAGGTGTCTCTGCTTTATCGGACGCCAGCCCTGAATCAGAACTGCACCTGCCTTGTTAGCAAACATTGAGGCGGGCATTCCTGATAGCAACTTTCCTCAGGACTTGTGTTTGCCTTAGCCAGTCAGTGAAAAGCAAACATTTACCACAGAGCTTTTCCATGGCTCCTTCGGAGAGATTTTTCCCCCACTGATTTTCTCATTTTGCTTGTTCCTTTCCCCCAGATGCAGAGCTTCAGATATCTCAGGCTGCTCTGTGCCTCTGCTAGCTGCCTTTGGAGGTAGACACCCCACCCCACCACCCCACCCCACCTCCCCACAAATCTGCCTCAAACTCTAGCAGCTTTGTCAGGTCATGCATTTTCTGGGGAGGAATCTGTCCCTTCTCCATTTCTTCAGAGTCAGTTCCCAGTTTGGTCTCAGTTTATCCCCTGTGCTCCAGAAACAGTTTCCGACACTACAGTGGTGGCTTTCCCTGCTACTGAAGGTAGGGGCTTTTTGTCCGTTTCTGTTTTCGGGGTCTGTGTGGTTTGCGTACAGACTGAAAATCTAACAAGGGAGGTTTTTGCCATTTCTAAACTCCCATTAGGACAGGTGTTTTGCCTCATCAGGCCTTCACCTAGCCCAGTCCCCCAGTGGGTTGTGTTTGTCCATGTGCTCAAGGACAGAGCTTATGCCAGAGGCAATCACCCCTCAGGGATATACTCCCTCATCTCACCAGGAGTCAGTTGAAACAAAGCTTTTCTCAAAGAGATGCTTTCTCTGACAGAAAAGAAAGTTTTACTCCTGGATAGTTCTGTTTTGCCCTGGCTGGGCTCTTTCCCCAGACAGCGTTCTGACTCAGCATCACAACTGCTTCAGACACAGTTCAGCTTTACTGTTTTCCCAGAAATGTCCTTTCTCTGCTAGGAAAGCTTTTCCTCAGATTTCTTTTTGCAGCTGTAGACCTATCAACCCGGGACTTGTAGGAAAGCAGACAACTGTGCCCTTCCCACTGGCTTTAGCTTTGTTCAACAGCAATCTTCCCCTGGGTCCTGCATCTTCTTGCCTCAGCTCTGTGCTCCAGGAAGTTTACAACTGCAGGAACCCTAGTATCCCCGAAAGGCACTCCAACTCAGAGATGCTGGCCAGTTGCCTCTGGGTTTTTGCTCAGAAGAGAGGATATAATGCTAACAGTTTGCATGCTTCAGGGGATCTTTGTGTAGAACGATTAGGAGCACCTCTTCATTCTGAAACGCTCAAACAAAACCCTTGATGCCTCAGCTCAACTGTAACTGAAAAGCTTGGCTTTTTTGCTTTTCTCAGGTAAAGTTTCCCGCCCTTTTGGGCTTCTGTAGCTCTTTACCCACACTCTCCCAAGCGTTTCCCTCAGGGGACTTTGACCCACTGCCTTTTACTAGCTTGAGACAGCTTAGAAGAGAGGTTTTTAGGAACTCCATCCCTGCCTCCTGTATTGCAGGGAGGATTTTTAAAGCTTGAAAGAATTTAGAGAGGTTTTGCTGTCTTAGGTTTGTTGTTTTCCCTTGGAGCTAATCACAGGTGATTCCCATACTAATATCTTCAGGTGATTCTAATTTTTCGTTTTGAGAAAGTTAAAGGCTTTAGTTTTTAAGTTTAAGAGAGCTTTTGAGAAAGATTAAGGCTTTTTAGAGAGATTTTTTCCCCCAAGTTTTCCAAGAAAAGCTTTAGTTTAAGATAAAGATTTTTTTCCCAACAGAAAAAGACCAGCTTTCCCCAAGACTTTTGAACTTTAAACTTTGACTTCTTACACCCACATTTTTGCCTCAGAGAGAAATCACTTTCTCCTGCAGCTTGGACTTAGCATTTCAGCTGTCCCCAGGACAAAAGCTTCCATGGGAAACTTTTTCTTCCCCATAAGCTCAAAGAGCTTTTTTACTACCCATAAAGCTCAAAGAAAGGTTTTTTCCCCGTTTGCGTTCATAGGCCCCAAAGTTAGAAAATTGAAGAGTTTTTCTGTCTAATTGCCTTACTTTTTTCTACACAATCTTACACTTCTAAGTTTTCCCTACACTATGTTACTACCCTATACCTTATACTTATTTTTCCCAGATAGAAATTGAGAAAGGGATAGAAGATAGAAAATTTTGACAGAAGAGAATTTTGCGCTGCAGCATTGGACATCCTTCCAGTCCGTTTTTTCCTTTTCTCTTGAGGATAAAACCCCTGCACCTCAATTATATATATATTCCATAACACTGGCATGCCACTTTCCACTGGCAGGGCTGTAGACTCAGCACTTTCGCCAAAAACTCTAATAAGACTATTTTCCTTTTTAGTCCCCCTTTGTCCTTAGTCCCCCTTTTTTTGTCCTTAGTCCCCCTTTTTTGTCCTTAGTCCCCCTTTTTTGTCCTTAGTCCCCCCTTTTTTGTCCTTAGTCCCCCTTTTTTGTCCTTAGTCCCCCCTTTTTTTTCTTTAGCCCCTGTTCATGGCGCCATTCTGTGTGGCATTTACCCACCAACCCCACAGCTCCCCAAAGTTTTCTTGAGTGTGAGCAGCAGGAAATACTAGAAGGATTTAGATTGTGGAGATAAACAGAAAATAAAGGATAGCCTCAAGAGGGCCTGGAACCTATTCCAATGGTCCTGACTGTCTCTGCCCCAGGGTATTTATAGAGACGCCAAGGGGTGGAGCAAAAGACCTCCTCCCCCAGCACAGCCAAGTGCAGACCATTTCAGATACCTGCACTCAGGCCCATAGCCCTAATCATCCTCTATGTGGACCTGCTGGGTAAAGCCACGAGGAACCTGAAAACGGGCTCCCACAGCCCTCCCCCATCAATCACTGATTAAGTAAATGCCCTGCAGCCAGATCTTACGAACACATTTTCTCAATTGAGGTTCCCTCCTTTCATACAACCCTAGCTTGGGCCAAGTTGACATAAAACTAATCAGCACTGGCATATTAAAATAAGTTTGATAAGGAAGCCCCAATCCAATATGACTGGTAGCCTTATTTGTAGTTGATGTTAGGACACAGCCCCATATAGGGAGAAGGCTGCCACTCACAAGTCAGGGAAAGGATGACAATGTTGTCAACTCTTTAACTCAGACTCCTAGCCTCCAAAGCCATTCCATGTGGGAGTATTGAGTAGAAAACATGAAACTCCTTTCTTACAATCACTGAAAAAAAATCAATAAACTACAGGGCATGGCAACTTCCTGAAGTTAAAGTTATAGTAACTCCTTCTCCTTTTCTCCTTCTCTTATTCTCCTTCTCCTTTTCTCCTCATTCTTTTTGTCTTCTGAAACACAGTTGGGCAGGGCCTAACCATGTAGCCCAGACTGATGTGGAACTCCTAATCTTCCTGCCCCAGCATCTCTTGAGTCTGTGATTACAGGATTAGCCATCATACTCAGCCATGTGGCTAGTACTATTTCAAGGTAGGTAGCAAAGACATGCAATTGTTTGGTTTTAGATAAAATGAAGCATGAGAGAAGATACCAGATTACGAGTTTTTATTCGGTCTTTCTATGGCCATCTGTTTGTTGACTGGTTAAAATTCTTAGTGGAAGGAAGACTTGAAGAAACTGAGAAGGTGGAATTAATGCTCATGAAAACAAAGAGAAAATATGGAATGAGCAGGGAGATGAGCCACCCCATTGCAGACACTGAGAGAACTGAGGAGCAAGAAAAGATCCTGGAACCATTATTAGAAGTAGACTTGGGGGTGGGGGGTAATAGCAAGTGGGATCATAGGAAGCATGCTGGGTGGAACAGTGTGGTGTCTGCTCCTACTTCCATGGAACCCGGTCGGGTCTTCTTTACACCAGCCTCCATCACTTCGCTTCATGACATTCTTGCTGACATTCTAAAATGCTGAAAAGGTTGTAAAATTTTAAAAAGGAGCATACAACAGTTCAGTCCATTTAGTAATTATCCCTCAACATTTTCCACAATGTGGACTACAGCATAATAAGCTGTAAGGACAGTGAGTAAGCAAAGGGTCTTTTAAAGCATAGTCTTCCTTCCATTTAATTTCCCTGGCTTTAGAGTGTCTGCTGCGCAGCCCATCTGTTGTTCTATTTTTTCATTGTTTTTGGCAAACAGATGCAGGAGAAGAACACTGTCGCCTTTTCTGTTTTATATAACCCTAGAGATACAATCAGAATGTTAGTCAGGTTTTTTTCCTTCAGTAGAAAAAAAAAAGAAGAAGAAAACTGCAAAGGACTTAAAACACCAAAAAAGTATTGGCTCTTGTCAATGGAAAACCAGGCATTCTCTGACACAACCTTCCAGGGTATGTGAATTTATGGGGTCATAACCTTTCATTCTATTTGAGCCCTTTACAGTTCTGCAAGCTGTAAACAACTGAAAAGATGAAAATGATTCAAAATTATGCAACTTTCACTATTAAGTCCAGAACATTTTCACCTCTTCAAGTGAAATACTGCTTCATCAGCAATCACCAGTCTTTCCACTTTCCTTGTCAACCTCTGATCTACTTTCGGGCCTATGGTCTGCCTACTATGGACAGTTTGCATAATGGGACCATGGAATACATAACCTTCTGCATCTTGCTCCTTTTATAGAGGATAATATTTTCAAAGTTCACCCATATTATAGTGAGACTAGATGCATGTCCCCCATTCAAGGTAAGATGGTGTCCTATCTTGGGATGTGCCACATTTTGTTTGCCACATTAATCAGTTGGTTAACATTTTGGTGGCTTCTATATTTTGAGTATTATGAATGATTTTGCTATGTTAAAAATTGGAATGATTCTTGTCTACAAAGATATAAATAAACCTGAAGATTCAATGGATTCTCTTCTCCTTTGTAGCTTCATTTCAGCATTCCTAGTAGCCTGCATGTGTGTCTTCTTTTTAGATTAATTAATGAGCTAAATTAAATCTTTGACATGGATCTGCTTTTATATGTATGCAAGCACCAAGGGTTTATCTTTTCCTTAATAATTCATTTAATACTTTTGTAAAGTGGCTTTCTTTAAGCTTGCATGAGCCTGGTTGTATATTAGTCTGACTGGAGTTTCTACTGAACATGAAAAATGTAAATTACTCTCAGAGTGAGGAATAGCAGGGGATGGTTGGGGAATGGCAGATCTGAACTGACCTCTCCATACCTTGTACAAAAGTCTCAACTGTGTACATCTCCTACAAAACCAAAGCAACCTAGCTATGATCTGCATGACATTTTTATCTCTGACAATCAGCTGGACTTTCAAGTATGACACAGGACGATGAAAACAACATGAGCAATATTTTTCAGCTTGGCACTATCGCAGGAACTACTCTAAAGTGAAAGAAAATGCATCTCAGTTTGCTACTGCCTGCTGTTTGGCATGAACTCAACAGTTGTTCAAAGGTTCAGCCTCTGCTGGTTGTAGCAGAACACACCTGTGTTCTCACCAGTCAGGGGTAGAGGCAGGAGGACCTCAGGTTCAAGACTAGTCTAGGCTATATAGCCAGAGTGTTTCTCCAAAGAAGAACAACCAAGTACACATACAAAAAAAAAAAATCTTAAGTGAACATTTTTCCTTTCCTGTTCATAAAATTGAAGAACAAGAACACGGGATCAAATTTGGTAAATATCTTTTATTTTTGTCTTCTGTGTGTAGCTTATGTGTGCATGCATGTTTTTACATGTATGTGGGTATGTGTGTGTTAATGCATGTGGAGGCATAGTCTCTCAGTCAGAACTATAGATAGCCTTGTTAGCCAGCATGTCTTGGGAACTCTGTCTCTACCTGTGGAGGCTGAAATTACCAAAAAGCCAACACATCCATGCAGTGTTTACATGGGTTTCAGGTGATCTGAACTGTCCTCATCTTATATGACAAGCGTTCTAACAACTAAGCCATCTCCTCAGCACCTAGGAAAGTATCTTAATAGATAATACTGAAAGCATAATTTTCAAAATGTTTAAAAGTCAATAATTTTAAAATACACTCAAAATGGGTGGAAAACAAGTTTTTATTAAAGTCATTAACAAGTAGATGTTATTTTGTAGCCAACAGAGTTGATTACACAGTCAAGTTAGGATTAGAAGGTATTGTCTGTCTGTAGAGTTAGGGAACTGAGGATTCCCAAACCTGTTGAAAATCCAGGTGTGGTGCTACCCACATGTAATCTCAGCACTAGGAGACTGAGACAGAAAAATCATGAGGTTGAAGCCAGTTTGGGCCATATAGCAAGTTCAAAGCCAGCCTCAGCTACTTAGGAAAACTCCATCTTTAAAAAAGGAAGAAGAGGAGAAGGATGGCTAGAAGGAGAAGAAAGGGGAGGAATAGGAGGACAAGAAGGAAGGAGAGGAAGTGAGAGGAAAAAATAGAGAGCCTCTATGGATTGTGGGTCATTTAAAAAAATATTATAGTATTCATTCTTTGAAAATTTTATATATACATACACTGTACTTGGACCATGTTCACCTCCAATTCATCCCCTCCAACTTCTCCCAGATTCCACCGGTCCATGACCTTCATGTCCCTCTCAACTTTATAAACTTTTCTTTAAATGACTCATTGAGTCTGGCTAGTGCTGACAATATGTATATAGATTTGGGGCCATCTACTGGAACATAGTTAGCCTACCACGGATCACAACCTTAAGAAAACTGACTCTCAGGCCAGGCCTAGTGAGGTATGCCTTTAATCCCAGCACTTGGAAGGCAGAGGCAGGTGGAGCTCTATGAGTTCGAGGCTAGCCTAGTCTATAAAGCAAGTTCCAAGACAGCCAGGGCCATTACACAGAGAAACCCTGTCTGGAAATGGCTCCTACCAAAAAGGAAAAACTGACTCTCTCCCTCCCTTAGCAGTCATCAATTGTCAATAGCTCCACTCATGTGCCCCCCTCCATTCCATGTTGCAATGCTGTCTGTCTTGACTTGATACGAATTGGCTTACTAACTGGTAGATTTCCATAAAGTATTTTCATGTAGCCTAAATTTGACTAACCCGTCCACTACTCTATCCTTTCTCCAATCCCTTCACCTCATCTCCAATTAACCCTTCAAGCCCAAGTATTTCCCTCTCTTCCATAGCACATGCATTCTACATACCTCCAATTATATTTTTTACTTGGGTTATGAGATAGTAAGCTTCCAAATGGCCTTCCATATGCCTTTCTTTTGTATTACACCCTCTCTTCCAATTTTCTCCACAGTCTCTTACTCCTCCCTGCTTAAGCTTTTCAATCCTTAGTATTCTGCCTGTCTACTTTCATTTACCTGTAAACTAGTATCTCTGACTCTTACTGTATTACCCAAAGGCCCCTTTCTAGTCTCCTGGATTCTACTTGTACTCAAGCTAAACACAAAAAGCAAGAGATTCGAAACTGGGATGTCCACATAAGAGAGAAAATGTGGAATTTATCTTTCTGAGCCTGAATTACCCTGTGGTGGTTTGAAAGAAAATGGCCCCCATAGGGAATGGCACTATTAGGAGGTAGAGCCTTGTTGGAGAAGGTATGTCGCTGTGGAGGTGGGCTTTGAGGTATCATATATGCTCAAGCCACACCCAGTGAGACAGACTACTTCCTGTTGCTTACATGTCAAAATGTCAAACTGTCAGCTCCTTCTCCAGCACCATGTCTGCCTGCATGCTGCCATGTCCTACCATGATGATTATGAACTGAACCTCTGTACTATAACAGTTGCTGTGGTCATGGTGTCTCTTCACAGCAATGGAAACCCTAACTAAGACATACTCCATTCTATATACTTTGTTCCAACTTCATCCATTTACCTGCAAATTTATTGAATTTATTTTTCAATACGGCTGAATAATATTTCGTAGTGTGTATATATTGCATTTTTGTTATCCATTCATCTGTAGAAGTACTTTTAGGCTGGTTCCCTTTCCCATATGTTGTTGAGCATCTGTGACTAGGGATGTATAGGTATCTCTACAGTAGGATTTAAAGTCTTCAGGGGTATATGTCCAGGAGTGTCAAAGCTTCATCACATGGTAGTTCTAGTTCTAGTTTTTTGGGAAACCTCCAGTGCGATTTCAAAAGTGGCTGCACTAGTCTACACTCCTAACAACAGTATAGAAGAGCTTCTCTTTCACCTTCAGCATTTGTTGTCCTCCTGATGATGGCAATCTGACAGGGGAGAAATGGACTTTTAAAGTAGGTTCAATTTCCATTTCCCTGATGACTAAAGACATTGAGCATTTTTCAAGTGTTTCCTAGCCTTTTCTTCTTTTGCATGTGCATGTGAGTACATGTGCATACACACACACACACACACACACACACACACACACACACACACACACAAATAATAAGTAAATGAAATGCAAAATTCTTTTAAGCAGACTCTCACTATGTAGCCCAGATTGTCTTGAAACTCACTATGTAGACCAGACTTGGAAGCCTCGGCCTTCTAGTGTTCATGTACAGCCACACCTGACCCAATGTGAAAAACATTTAAAGAACAAGCATGGGGAAAGCTTCCTTGATCTCCCCCCACCAAAACTGGAATCCTTTTCTGTTTTGCAGAATACTTGGGGCTGCTCATAGATCAGTATTTGTTTAGAGCCAAGGACATGATTTCAGTCTTTCCCAAGAGTTCAATACTAACCTAAAGGTCATAAAATGCTGAATACCTTCCTCCTGTTGTAATATTCTATGTTGGGATTCAGAAGTGTACCGCCTTACTTGGTACTCTCTGGTCTTCTTATAAAGGACATTTGTTGTTGGATTTAGAGTTCACAAGGTCAATCCAGGGAGATTTAATCTTGAGATCAGCCACTCATCTACAAAAATACTCTTTCCAAATAGGAACATATTCATGAGTGTCCTGAGCTAAAACTTTGAATATATATGTTTGGTGTCAATAATTTCATCCACCAAAAACACTTTTCACCAATTTTAAGTCTAATCACTCAACACACATATGTTCCAGACCCCAAATAATGAGGGGACAAACAGTATAATATGGCTGGACACTGGCCTTCCATAGCAGATGATACTTATCATATAGTTTAGTTTGAACTCCTTGGTCATAAATAAATAGATAATATATACTAACCTCACAAAAGAAGCTGTCTTATCTACTCTGAAACCTCTCCATGTTAATTATTTTGGTAAATTCTAATAAACAATGTTGTCACTGATATCGATTTTTAATTGCCCCATCATTCAATGGATCTCAAGTATTTAGTTCAAGGTCATTCTTTTCAAAAAGTCTCATGACATGAAACGATTTTAATTAGTTTCAATGTGTTTTCTTTCACTAGAAATCAGAATTGTGTAGGAGCATTGAGTTCAGTGAGAACCAATTTCTTCCAGTGACAGCAGCATCCATCTGCCTAATGCTAACAGTACTTTTTTTTAGCCTGGTTTTCCTGCAGAGCATAGCCTGAGAAATGCAGGCTACTTATTAGAGAAATAACCTTTAGAGATTAGAGAAGGGCAGCAGGGCAAGAGGGAAAACAAAACAGGGATGTATTGCTGACTGAGCCAGTAAAATCAGCAACTGGCATCTTATTAAGCACATCTCAGGAACAAAGGAGGAAAGCATTTACTCCCACACTGGCTTCCATCTCTCACAGCCAAGGGTTCCCTGCACTCATCTGCAATGCACCTGTGCAGATGCTGAGCAGCTCCCAAATGTGTTTCAACAAATTGGACATGGATGATCTAAGTGAGATAGATCTCCTCAGAACTGGTCAAGGCATGTCCTAGACTTGTTACTCTAGTGGCAGAGAGAGTATGGGGTAGGACAAAAATGTTTGGTAGCTGAGCACAAGAGCTGGTCAATATACTTCTACTTCTTCACTGAGTCTCTGAGACTTCTCCTTACTAAGTTGGTTACCTTTAGCTAAAGAAACTACAGATTTGAGAACACTGTGACAGCATCAATCAGAAAACTGGACTTTGACCTCAAGAAATCAGGCCTTTTTCCTTAGGGAAGTCCTAACCTATATAAACGGAAAATAGTAACTAGACTTATGAATAGATGTGAGGATGAAATGAGAAACTATAAAACTCTCAGGTTAGCCAGGTGGTGGTGGCACACACCTTTAATCCCTGCACTTGGAAGGCAGAGGCTGGTGGGTCTCAGTGAGTTCAAGGCCAGCCTGGTCTACAAAATAAGTTCCAGGACAGCCAGCACTGTTACAAAGAGAAACCCTGTCTCAAAAAAAAAAAAAAAAAAAAAAAAAAAAAAAAAAAAAAAAACAAAAAAAAACCTCTCAGGCTAGGTGTCTTAGTTAAGGTTTCTATTGCTGTGATGAAACACCAAAAATCAAGTTGAAGAGAAAAGGGTTTACTTGGTTTACACTTTTACATTGCAGTCCATCATTGAAGGAAGCCAGGACAGGAACTCAAACAGGGCAGGAACCTGGAGGCAAGAGCTGATGCAGAAGCTATGGAAGGATGCTCCCAATGCCTTGCTCAGTCTTCTTTCTTATAGAATTCAGGACCATCTGCCCAGGGGTGGCACCACCTACAATGGGCTGGACCCTCCATGTCAGTCAACAATCACTAATTTTAAAAAATGCCCTACAAGCCTGCCTGTAGCCCAATTTCACTGAGGCACTTTTTTCAATTGAGGCTCCTTCCTCTCCAGTGACTCCAGCTTGTGTCAAGTTGACATAAACTAGCCAGCATGCTAGCGGATTAAATTAAAATCAGCCTTTTTATACATTTGGTGAATGGCCCCAAACTCAATCTGATTCTGACTCTAGCTACTTGAAGTTAGCACAAACACCACAGCTTAAGTTGCTCTCTCTCCCTCAAGACTGTCTTTCACTCTGGACACTAGCTTCAAATCTCCTATGATCCACAATCCACCAGCACTTTTGTTAAGCAGCCTAAAATTTCGGGGCTTCCTATATGCCCCCAAGTTCAGTAGTTGGCTAGAATGACTCACAGAACTCAGGCAAACGCAATTACCAAACAATAACAACAACATCAAAAAACCAAAACAACAACAGGAAAAAAAACCCCAAAGATGTGAAAGTGGAAGGAGACTTGGTGAAAGAAGATGATAAACAAGAGTGGGATCGGGGTCAGAGAAGGTTATAGGGGACAAAAAGAACCAAAATACACTATATACATGCATGAAATTTGCAGAGGTCTCTGTAACCTCCACGGCCAGCAGAGTATCTGAGGAAGACCAGAAGGCAATTTGGTTCAAAATGGCTAAAGTGCCAGTGTTGGTTCAAACTTTGGAAGTTTGACCCCAAGTGGTTTATTTTAGACACATTTAAGCATAGCACAATTTAGTGAAAACTTTTCTGATGAGTTTCAACTCAATCCTGTGTGCAGAATAAAGCATTTATAAATAACTTTGAGGAACAAAGTAAGCTAAAGATTGAACATGATCACATCAAAAGTCTTTGTAAAGTACACATTATACCTTCCACAAGGATAGGGTCTATAGATTGACTGATTAAAAACAAGCTTTTGATAAGGGTCTGGGGGAGCATCTAGTGTGGTCTTTGGCCACACAGATAGGACAAAGGTCATCAGGCTATAATTCACACCCCCTTCTAGCCTTCTGGGCAGATAACAGATATTATATTCCTTTCTTTGGAAGAACAACCCTGCCATGCTAACATTCCAGGTTCCCCTAGTGCTTATCTGGGAGCACAAAGACCTCCATGCCTCTTACAGAAATTGTCAAGCATTTTTTGTTTTTGTTTTTTTATTTATTTATTTATTTTTGGTTTTTCGAGACAGGGTTTCTCTGTGTAGCTTTGCTCCTTTCCTGGAACTCACTTGGTAGCCCAGGCTGGCCTCGAACTCACAGAGATCCGCCTGTCTCTGCCTCCCGAGTGCTGGGATTAAAGGCGTGCGCCACCACTGCCCGGCTTGTGTTTTTTTTTTTTTTAAATAAAAGGACGAATTTATTATAAACAACAACTTCCACCACTGAGGACATTCTAAACTCTGCCAGGAACTACAGACAAAGACCAAACACATTTTTAAAAATTATTCAACATTGTGATACATAGAGATACTGACTGCAACAATCATTGTTCTCAAGCTGGAGAAGCTCTTCCACATATTTCCATCCCTCTACCCCCTATACTGTTCTTCTATTAGTTTTTCTTTTTTTATTTAAAGAGTTAATATGGGGTTAGACATCACAGTGCACCCACATAATCTTTGCAAGGGGAGACTGAGGCAGGATGATTGGGAGTATCTTTGCAAGGGGAGACTGAGGCAGGATGATTGGGAGTTTGAGGTCAGCTGAAGATATACAGTAAGATCCTGTCTCAGTAATTTTTTTAAAAGGGCAAACTGTAAGAACTTTTAGTATCATAGAAAGAGTTGGAAGTAAAGAAGCAACAGTTCAATTTAATTTTTCTTGACAAATGCACAAAGTGTTTCGATTTTACTGATGTTTGAAATACAAAATATAAGCAGTCATGCCTTAGAATGTTCTAAATTGAATCACTGGACTAAATAAAATGAGGTTATCTAGGTCTAGATATGCCATCAACAGTTCTTGCTCTCAAGACATTAAAATTCTAGTCAGAGACATGACATTAACATAACACTCGCCAGAAGGAAAGATAAATAAATGTTCCAAAGAGCAGGCCAAGTCATATTGTGAGGAAGTTCCTGAGTAAGTTAACAAATGAATTCAATAAATAATAAATTCCAGTGAATAATAAACCCTGGATTCAGAGATTTAAGGAAGTGTTTACAAGCAAGCTTCACTCTCATGGTTAGAAGGATTTAAACCTTTCTTGGGAGGATAAGACATTTAAACCAATAGACCATCAGTAACCCATCTCTGGAGGTGAGAGTTAAAAGGGTGGTCCAAGAACAATTCATCTTTGCTGGACAGCACACGCACAGCAGCACAATCAAGTTTATGAGGGTCTTGTGTTAGACTGTGTTCTGCTCAGTAGCGATGAGTTATGGAGATCTGTTGAAGAGTGTATTGTATTAAAGGAAGGAAGGAAAGATCCCAAAGTCAGCATACAAAGGTGGAATGTGAAGTTGGTAAACTAATGAGGATTGATTCAGGTCATCAAAACCTTCTGTAGAAATAGGTAAAATAAAGAGGAAAAGGTGAAAATTATGTACATTTTTTTTTTATTTTTTTTTTATTTTTTGTTTTTCGAGACAGGGTTTCTCCGTGTAGCTTTGCGCCTTTCCTGGAACTCACTTGGTAGCCCAGGCTGGCCTCGAACTCACAGAGATCTGCCTGGCTCTGCCTCCCGAGTGCTGGGATTAAAGGCGTGCGCCACCACCGCCTGGCTTATTATATACATTTTTGAAATCACAAAAGTGAAGAGGGCCAAGAAGATAGTTGGAATGAAAACCAACTGGGCTCTGAAGCAAACAGAAGCTAACTACATTAATCTTCACTCGGGGTTTCTCCTTAAGAACATGCCTTGCCATTCTGCTAATAAGTAAAAAATCAGACCCAAGTGAAGTGAAGAGTTATTAGAGGTGGAGCTAGTGGTGTTTACAGCAGATCTACCTTAGGACTTCAAATGGTGAGGAAAGCACCTACTAAATTCTTAATAAAAATGCTTAAATCAAACGTCCTGTTCACAGTTTCTGGGCTCCAGTGAGATTTCTTTCTCTGATTGTCTTTAATAAATTAGCTGGTGGCTTGTCCACATGGGCATGGGCCATGTCTCTCCTACAGGTATCACTATGTAAAAGAAGCCTCAGGCAGGAAGAACAAGCCTCTCCTCCGAGAAGGCTGAAGGATTCAGAAGGCTGGCCCAGAATTTCAGCACTGATTGCAACCTGTGCACCTGACCCTCACTCAAGAAGCTTGGGTCTGACTAGGCAGAGTGTAAGAATAGCACAAAACTAAAATTCATTTGCAGCATTTCATTTGACCTTTACACCTCAAGAGATTTTTTTTTAAGACTTCATTGTTATTGTTCTACATTTGAGAAAATAGAGTAAGACTGGGCTTGGGGGGGGCGTGTGCGCATGTGCATTTTTGTTGAAACATGGTTACTTGGTTATCTTCCAACTTGCAGCCCTCCTGCCTCCTTTCCAGGCTGTGATGACAATCTTGGACCACTACATGGGGATTAAGATGGAAAAACTTTAATGCCGTTAACTCTTCTAACTGTTCTGAGTGGGAGAAGCAATGCTGTGAGCTCTTTCTGAACTAATGTTTTCCTATCTAGTGCATTAATAAGTCATTCACATGATATATTTACTGAGTCTACTTTCTGCTGTGGAATAATCCTTCTGTACACTGTGAATATGTATTATGCTCATTGGTTAATAAAGAAGCTGATTAGCCTATAGCAAGACAGGATAAAGTTAGGCAGGACAATCAAACTTAGGATACTGGGATGAAGTGAGAAAGTGGCCAAGAGGGACAGCGGGAGCAAGACATGCTGGAGAACAGGTAAAGCCGGATGGCAGTGGTGCCGCACAACTTTAATCCCAGCACTCGGGAGGCAGAGCCAGGTGGAGCTCTGTGAGTTTGAGGCCAGCCTGGGCTACCAAGTGAGTCCCAGGAAAGGTGCAAAGCTACACAGAGACACCCTGTCTCAAAATAAAATAAAATAAAATAAAATAAATAAAAGAACATGTAAAGCCATGAGTCACATGGCAATACATAGATTAATAAAAATGAGTTAATTTAAGTTGAAAGAGCTAGTAATAAGCCTGAGATATTGGCCAAACATTTATAATTTATATTAAATCTCCAATTCAAGTATTTGGGAAGCAGCTGGTCAGGACAGGAAAACTCTTCATACAAGTTTCTACATTTAATACATTTAGTGCTTGAACAAAAGTACAATCATTTTTACTAGAAATAGCACCATATTTTCCAGGCCCTTAAGTAATATTTCATTTTGTTTTGATTGATCACTTATTATTTCTAATTAAACAAAGTATAACTCCTCTAGGACAATGGAAAGTCTCTATCAATGGTAACAGACTTTATGGGGAGAGAGTCCTTAGAGGGGTACAAAGTTATGAAACTACTTTGTGAAAGATGGGGTTTTAAATCATTATGGAAAAATGGTTGAAAGGTTTACATAATTGATATAACTACCAATAAAGAGGAACCATAGCAACACATAGGTGGCGCCAATAGCAGTAGTGTGAACTGGAGTTTGCTCTGTACTGTTCCTTGCAGCAGCCTAGGTTCATTCAGAGATCCCACTCAGATCAAGCAAGGTTTTCTGACTGTCTTACAGAGAAGAACGTCAGGAAAAAGCATCATTAAGCAGACTTGGAGTTTATCACAAAGGGGTTTTAACACAGATTTAAGTATGGTGGTCACTAGAGAGGCACCCAGGGAAAGGATAGTATACAACCCAAAGACAAATGTGGGTTTTACAGGAGAATTGCATTTAAAAGTGTCTAGTGTTTCTACTGCTGTGACAACACACCATGACCAAAAAGCAAGGTGGGGAGAAAAGGGTTTATTTGGCTTATACTTCCATATTGCTGCTCATCATCAAAGGAAGTCAGGACAGGAACTCAAAGAGGGAATAAACCTGGAGGCAGGAGTTGAGACAGAAGCCATGGAAGGGTACTGCTTTCTGACTTGCTTCACTTGGCTTGCTCAGTCTACTTAATTATAGAAACCAGAACTACCATCTTAGGGATGGTACCCAACCCACAGCACGAGCTAGACCTTTCTTACCTCTACAAAATCCTTAGCCTCAAGAGCAACACCTCCTGTTTACTCTAGTCTTATATACCTTTCTGCTTTGCCGTCTTACTTCCTGGATTAAAGATGTGTGTGCTTCCCAGGCAAAGGCATGAGATCTCAAGTGCTGGGATTAAAGGTGTGTGCCATTATGCCTGGCTCTGTTCCCAGTGTGGCCTTGAACTCATGGAGGTCCAACCTATCTCTGTCGCACAAGTGATAGGATTAAGGGTGTGGGCCATCACTATCTTGCCTCTATGTCTAATAAAGTACCTGGCTCTGTTCTCTAATTCCCAGATGAGTTTTGTTGGGTTGCAAAAAATACCACCACCATGTCCCATGTTTAATCAGCTGTCATTTAGTTCTCATTCTATTGATGATGAGCAGTGAAGTTGTACTTTGGCTATTGTGATGAACACTTTATTTGTATGTATGGTACATATGCCCATGGGTAAATGTGTGTTTGGGTGAGGCCAGAGACGGATGTCAGATGTCCTGCTCTATTACACACCAGGTTATTCCCTTGATAAAGAGACTCTCATGGAACCTGAAACTCCATTTTAGCTAGGTGCCTAACCAGCATGATCCAAGGATATGCTTGTATCCAACCCTCAAAGCTAGGGTAAAAGACATGAGAGGCCTTGCCTGGCTTTTATATGGGTGCTGAGGATTTGAACTCAGATCTTTGTGTTTGCTCAGCAAATGCTCTTACTCACTGAGCCATCTCCCCAGGTACTGCTATGGACATTCTTTCCTATGACTATTCTAATACATGTCTCTTGGTGAATAAAAGTATAGATTTCTTGCATGCAGATACCTACAAATGACATTACTGAGTCATCGGGGGTAGACATGTTTAGCTCTCTTAGATCTTGCTATTTTACTAAAGTGATTGTGCCAGTTTGTACTGCTTCTGCTAAACATCAGAGTTTTAATGTGTTTCATTCTTATGAGAAAGGTATAACCCATGCTGCCCTGGAATTTCCCTATTTTTTCCCCAGTCTCTGGAGTAGTAGGATGACAGCTGTGCACTACCACACTCAAGCAGTCTATTTATTTTTAATGTCAAACGTCCATGATTTTCCTGGTGTTCTCCAGAACATGTAACACAAATCTTAAATGGTCTTATAAATAGAAAAAACACAGAGACAGATATTGGGGTGAAAGTTGAAAGATCAGAGAAACAGAACAAGCCATAGCCAACTCCTGAGGCAATCCTGTTTCCATGAATCCTCAGACTGAAAGCCCCTGAGGGTCTCAGTTGAACTGCTCTTTAGTTCCTGTCCCCTCCTGCCCTTTATACCTTTCTGTGCCCTGCCATCTTTCTTCCTCTCTCTGCCCAGCTACATCACTTCCTCTTTCTGCCCAGCTCTATCACTATCACTTCCTGTCTGTCTGTATTGACCTCCAGACCTGTATGGTTAACTAGTATTACTAGTATTGGGATTAAAGGCGTGTGCCACCACACCTTGCTCTGTTCCCAATGGGGCCTGGAACTCACAGAGATCTGGATGAATCTCTGCCTCCCGAACGAACGCTAGGATTAAAGGCATGTGCTACCACTGCCTGACTTCTATGTTTAATATAGTGGCTGTCTGTTTTCCTTTGATGGATCCCCAGGCAAGTTTTATTTGTTAGAGCACCAATAAAATATCACCACAAGAACCCTGGCACAAAAGGGACCAGACAGAGAACTACTGATCAGGTTTAGGTTTTGTACTCTGGGACTAAGGACAGAAAATGGAAGGTTGTTGTTTTGTTTGTTTGTTTGCTTGTTGTTGTTCTTTTAAGTTTTGCCATACACTTTTTTTTAATTAAGAAAAATCTATTCACTTTACATACCAATCACAGATTCCTCCTATTCCCTCTTCACAGCCCAAAGCCTTCCACCACAACCCACCCCCATCCCCACATTTTCCCAATCAAGGTGTCCCATGGGGACTCAGCGGAGCCTGGCACACTCAGCTGAGGCAGGGCCAAGACACTCCCCGCTGCACCAAGGCTGTGAAAGGTGTCACACCCTGGGCGCTGGGCTCCAAAAAGTCCACCAATGCACCAGGGACAGATCCCGATCCCCCTACCTGGGGGCCCCCCAAACAGTTCACACTAAACAACGGCCTCCCATATCCAGAAGGCCTAGTCTAATTCTATGTGGGCGGCACAGCTATTAGTCCACAGATCATGGATTTCCACTAGTGTGGCTGGTCTTCTCTGCACGTTTTCCCCTCGACATCCGCTGCCCACAGAACCCCTCCTCTCTCTCATTGATTAGATGCCCAGAGTTCAGCCTGGCGCCCGGCCGTGGATCTCTGCATCTGCTTCCATCAGTCACTGTATGAAGGCTCTGTGATGAGAGTTAGAGTATTCACTAGACTGTCGACAGAATAGACCAGTTAGAAAATTGGAGCTAGCATGACTGGATGTCAACATGCAGAAGATTGCAAACAGATCCATGATTTGTCACCATGCATAAAACTCAAGTCCAAGTGGATCAGAGACCTCAACATAAATCCAGTTACACTGAACTTGTCAGATGAGAAAGTAGGAAGTGGTCTTGAACGCACTGTCACAGAAGACCACTTCCTAAATATCACATCAGTAGCACAAACACTGAGAACACTTTTTGTCACTTAATAGTTTTATAATATTTAATAAACATAAATGAGGTTACAATACAGTAAGGAATACATAAAAACACTAAAGTACTGGGATTACATCTTCCGAGGATCACATGGGGCCAGTGGAGAAGAAAGGCCTGACAGAGGTATTGAAGGTGCCAGAAGGATACTTGTATATGAGAGAACTCTTGGCAACGTTCAGGAAACTTAAACATCCCTCCCCACAATCGAGGAACACACCAATCAGGCCCAGTGGTCTCTCTATATAGTGCTGGAATACTGGGCATGTGGTGAGGAGACTGTAATGATCACCCTCCTTGACACACACAAGAAGAAATGCACCCTCAGATTCAATGAGCTGGTTTCTGTTGCGTAACCAGGAATCCTTACAGACCCCTACAGCCCAGTCTGAGGAATTGTTCAAATCCAGCTCCCAGTAATATTTTCCTGAGATGAAGCACTCTGCTTTCCAGGAAGCCGAATAGGTTCCAGCAGAATCCAAAGGTGTATTCTCACCGTGAGGTCTGAAGCTGCATCTTCTCATGACGTTAAAGAGTTTCACATTGTTAGGGCATATGCTTGTAAATTCGAAGACAATGTTCACTTGGAAGTGGCTGTACCTTTCAGTTAGTCCACTGATGGGTAGAGAGCTGAGCTCTAGATCCAGAGTCTGGGGCACGCTCAGCTGCTGCTGCATTGACTCACTCCTCCTGAACATGTCATCCAAACCCTGGAGCAGTAGCTCATGTGGCTCCTGGGACATTGCCATCAGCTCCTGATACATTTCTCTTAGCTGTTGGCTCTTTTGGACCATCATGGCTTCCCTTCTCCTGAGCTTCTCTAAAACACGTTGGCCTTCGTTTTGCATACACTCAATATGTTGCTCTTCCTCTTGACCCCGCACCGGACACAGTCTCCTATACTCTGCTCTGACCATTTGCTCCCGCAGTGTCAAATAGTCCGTCCACAGAGTCGTCATTCTGTTCTCTGCCTCTATATTCCCTTTATTTTCTTGGATCTTCTCCCTCAAATACACCATTTGCTGTAAAAGTCTTTCCATTTGCCACTCAGCAGCCACTTCGATGGGACCGTGTTCGTGACCTCTGTGCTCATGGGAGTCAGAGCAGAGCTGACAGAGATAGATCCTGTTCTCAACACAGAAGATCTTCTTTGTCTCCTTGTGGGTCACACATTTATGCTCCTCAGAGCTCAGGTACTTCATGAGGCTGGCTTGTCTGGCAATGGACACCAGCTTCTTCAGAACAGTGTTGGTTCTGAAGTCCTTTTCCTCGGTTGGTTCCCTACACATAGGGCAATGGACAGGAAGCTGGATGTCTTCCCAAGAAAGGTGGAGGCAGGCTCGACAGAAGCTGTGGCCACAGCTTATGGTGACTGGGTCTGTAAGGCAGTTCAGGCAGATGAAGCAGGTGAGTTCTTCCTGGAAGGCTTGTGAGATGTCTGACTCCATTTCTCCACAGACTTGTCTCTGGCCTCAGCAATATTGAGTCAAGACAGAATAATATCAGTTCAGCTCTGGGGTCCAATCCTCAATGTGTAGATAGATCTAGCAGTCTCTGGAGCCAGAATGTTTGGAAACAGACTCTGTGTGGTCTGGTGAAGAATGAACCTGGCTGGCTCTTGGAGTGTCCTCTTATAGTCTCCAAAGACCACGCCCACTTCTTCCCAATTCGCTTTCCATTGGTGAGTTCCTGTAGATATATTCTAAATGGATGGAAGATTGATTTAACTCTGAGGCCAAGCTCCACAAACAAATCTCCACAAGCAAATCTCCACAAGATTTCCAGAGTCACTGCTTGCTTAGCTGGGTGTGGTAGCTCACACCTTTAATCCAAGTATCCTAGGGAATGGCCTGCTGAATTGGGAGGAGGTTTAGTTCAAGGCCTGCCAAGCCTAGACAGTGAGAACTTGTCTAAACAAAAATAATGAGTAGTTTTGCTACAATATTTACTCTTTCTAAAAATTTGTGGTGTGCTTATAATTTTACTTTTCCTTTTACAATTTAACAGATAATGATATCAACCTGTGATTTTAGCAAATATCGACATTAAAAGATTCTTATTTGTTCTTTGGTAGTTTTGGTCAACTTATTTTTATCATATTTACTTCAACTGAAACTCTTTGAGATTCATCTCCTTTCTCTACCCACTCAACTTTCTTTTCTTTTCTTTTTTTTTTTTTTGTTTTTTTTTTTTCGGTTTTTTGAGACAGGGTTTCTCTGTGTAGCTTTGCGCCTTTCCTGGAACTCACTTGGTAGTCCAGGCTGGCCTCGAACTCACAGAGATCCACCTGGCTCTGCCTCCCGAGTGCTGGGATTAAAGGCGTGCGCCACCACCGCCCAGCCCTGTTCTTTTCTTTTGTCTTTTTTTAAAAATACATGTTTGGGAAGCCGGGTGGTGGTGGCTCATGCCTTTAATCTCAGCACTCTGGAGGTAGAGGCAGGCGGATGTCTGTGAGGTCGAGGCCAGCCTGCTCTACAGAATGAGTTCCAAGACAAGCTCCAAAGCTACATAGAGAAACCCTGTCTCAAAAACAAAAACAAAATGAAAACAAACAAACAACAACAAAAAACACTAATTAGAATTAACTAAAACCCAAGAGGCTGAGATATTTGTCTCGTGAGGGAAGTTTCTTGATTGAATATCATTTCAAGTAGGAAAGCTCCACCTAAACTCACACATTTTGAGGTGTGAGAATACACCTTACATCTTAGCTGCATCTTCTGTTGGCAGCCTTTAAAGGGTTTGCTTTTTGTTAACTTGCCCTTACTCTCACTGGCCAGTTCATCCTTTCACTGGTATAAGAGCCTTTTTGGTGGTTGGGGATTCCAAAGTATACTGAAGACCAGTTGAGACATCCAGCCTTGCAGACTGAACAAATGCTCTTTCTGTCTCTCTGTCTCTCTCTCTTTCTCCCCCCCCCCATTTCTCTGTATGTGTGTGCCTGAGTATTCATTTAGTTTTGTTCCTCTAGATTCAGAGGGGTTACCACACTTATCTCTTGGGTTTTACTTAATTCCACATGTGGTCAAGTTGACAACCAGGGATAGCCATCACTATTCCTTCAAACTTTCCCACATCCATATCAACATATTCATTGTTCTAGTCTTGTCTATGTAACCATTTCTAGGAGAGACTGCTTCACAGCACATTTCCTAGTATTCTGACTCTTACTATCTTTTCTGACACCTCTTCAACACTATTTCTAGAGCCATTGCAAATATTGTGAATAGAACAGCAAGGGAAACATAAAATTAGGAAAAATTAATTATTCGTTGAAGTAGTTTCATGCCTTCAGATAGAGACTGTAAGAAAGAATGGGTGGGGATGGGTGAATAGACAGCTCCACTCTCTTGTTTGGATTCTATGTTGTCTTCCAGAATTCTTCAGCTGGATCAATCTCTAGTTGTTCATATGGTGGTTTATATGATACTGATCCCTTTATGTAACACACATCTTAAAAAGTCTTATTAACAAAAAACCCAGAGGCAGACATTGGGGTGAAAACTGAAAGCTCAGAGAAGCAGAGCAAGCCAACTACAAATTCTAACCTCTATGAAATATTCACTCTCAAGACAGCGAGATCCTCTTTCCTCATGCCTTATAGAACTTTTTCTGCCCTGCTATCTTATTCCTGGAATTAAAGTTGTGTGTACTTCCCAAGCAAAGGCATGCATTCTCAAGTGTTGGGATTAAAGGTGTGTGCCACCTCCCCCAGCTCTGTTCTCAATGTGGCCTTGAACTCACAGGGATCTGTTTCCCAAATGATAGGATTAAGGGTGTGTACCAACACTATCTAGTCTCTATGTCTAATAAAGTGGCTGGCTCTGTCCTCTAATCCCCAGATAAGTTTTATTGGGGTGCAAAATGTATCACCACTTTGTCCCATGTTTAATCAACTGTAATTTATTTCTCTTTCTATTGATGATGAGCACTGAAGTTGTACTTTGGCTATTGTGATGAATACTTTATTTGTAGGTATGGTACAAATGTTTTTGGGTATATGTGTGTTTGGGTGAGGCCAGAGAAGCATGTCAGATGTCCTGCTGTATTACACACCAGGTTATTCCCTTGATTCAGGGTCTCTGACTGAACCTGAAACTCCATTTTAGCTAGGTGCCTAACCAGCATGATCCAAGGACATGCTTGCATCCAACCCTCAATGCTGAGGACAATTTCAACAGCCATGCCATATTGCCTGCCTGAGTTAAGTTTCTGTTGTCCAGTATTGAGCCACTAACCAGAAACTTTTGACATGCCTGGACAAGTCCTGAGTTACTAGAAAATAACTTAACATTTCCTTATCTTTCTGCTACAGTGACCATTAGTAGCAATGTTTTGTGGTTAGGTTGCTTGATTGGTGAATGAAGGGACAAGAGACACAAAGAATTGACAGCAAGACAGTATTCTGATCAAGCTGCAAAATTTTATTTTCTCAGGTGGGTTTTATAGTAAGCAGACCAGGAAACTTTCTTTGGGAAAAGATCAGGGGACTGTTGAGTTGCCAAGCAACCCAATCGAGCAACCTAACCACAAAACATTGCTACTAATGGTCACTGTAGCAGAAAGATAAGGAAATGTTAAGTTATTTTCTAGTAACTCAGGACTTGTCCTGGCATGTCAAAAGTTTCTGGTTAGTGGCTCAATACTGGACAACAGAAACTTAACTCAGGCAGGCAATATGGCATGGCTCTTGAAATTGTCCTCGCCATCTCCTCCCTTCATCTTGTTTTATGAGGGAGTGTGCCCACCTGAAAGATGGTGGACCTTAACCAGCTTGGGGAGACATTGATCTGACTCCTCCTAGAGCCGCTGCAGGCTTGAGAAAAAGGATACTTTTAGGGGAGGAGAGGGCTTAGGCATTTTGGTGCCTCTAGATACCAACTTCTATGCAAGTCAGGTTTGTCTCTCAGGGAATCCGAACCACGGGCTATTAAATTAGCCTTCCCGTGCAGTGCTTGGCCTTGCACCCTTGCAGTGTCCATACTGGCTGATGCCAATAAGCATAGGTTCAGACTTTATGCTGCTCCTAAAGGAGAAGAGGACTGAGAAATATCACAGGGACCACATCCTCGATCCAGCCTTTCGAGCCGATGGTAATGAACCTGTATAGCTTTTGATGACAGGGAGTCTATTTGTTTTTTGATGAGTCAGATTAGCCTGCCAATTATAAAGGGACCCAAAGTTACAAATAACAAAAGGCTGACTAATGGTCATGTGAGAGGCATTAAAAGGGAGAACACGGATAATTTCCACCAGTCATCTGCTGTGGCAGAGAATTGCTGCTTATGTAGCTCTAGGCTAAGTTTATGTAGCTTATTTATCTGGGTTTCTACCATTCCAGACTCATTAATAATATAATAACAACATTCTTCCCTCAGAAAAAGGCATGTACCACCCTTTTCTGCTGTCAGTAGGTCCAAGGCCTGTCATTTTTGTAGGGCAACCTGTGCAAGAGAGGTTCACTGCCTCTGGAGGGAGGATAAGGATGCTGCAGAAGCCTCAATTGCTACTACTTGAAGTTGCTTGGATAGGTGAGCGGTTGTTATGAGGAAATGACCCAGAACTCCTCCTGCCAAGCCTGTAGAGACCAGAGAGGTGGCAAGGGAAATTCCAGCCACAAGGGGCAAGAAGACAGCTCTTTTTTGCTTGGGGTGGGGGGAGTCCCATCCCAAGAACTCCGCAGGGGTCCTGAGCATAAGTTGTGGGATCAGAGTGACAGGTAGGCAGAGCAAGTCCTGTGGGATAGGGATGGTCAAATTTTTTGATAGAGTGCCATTGTACCAAAAGAAAAATCCGGTGGTGGTGGGGGGGGGGGGCAAAAGGATGATTGGGTAATACAGTCTGGTTGCAAAAGGGAAGGGAAACACTAGAAAAGCAAAAATCAAACTTGGAGTGGCCTGGGTCATGAAACAAGGGTACTTCAGGGATGGGGCAGAAGCCATGGGAATTATCAGTGTTGGTGCAATTAAGGACCTGAAGCAGGGGTACTGCTATCAGGGGAGGATTTCCCAAGGCTGCACATAGGAAGCATGATGAGAGATTCTCAATGCCAGTAACATTGGCAAATATAAGACCTTCTCGGAGAAGGGAAAGCCAAGAAAATGGAGAGGAGGGGGATCACAGTTGTGTCATTAAATTTTTTTCTTGTATAAGGATATTATGATGGACCGTAGATTGTACTTGTACATAAGAGCGCCAAATGTAAAGTCTGGAGCTAGGTCATGTGGCAGTTCGGGCCGTATACATGGCTCCTTCTACTGGACTAGTCCATCGTGAGTCCCACGGGTCCCAAACCACTAGGGAATATCCTGTAGATGTCTTATAAAATTTAGGGCCATTCCATTCTCTCCCAATTACCTGTCCCTTAGCAGGAGGAATGGCATCATGAATTTTGCAGTAAGCATAGGGGCATCCTATGCTTTTCTCTTTCAAATAAGTTTTGCAATTGTGAACAGTCTGATTATACAAAAAACAGATAGCAGGAGCCACCTTGCCGGGGGAATTATGGAAATCAGTAAAGTTGAGTAAAATGGGATTCTGACATCCTTGCAAGGGGCAATCAGTGGTAGCCAATAGGTGACCAAAGGTCTGTGTTTTAGCATAATTAGTATAATTTTCAGTCAAATAAAAACACCATGCAAATGGGGATGTGTTGACCTGTCTCTGGTCTTGATAAGAAGGTACAGGCAGCAGCAAGATCCAGAATATCCAGGGGAATTCTCCCAGTTTTTTCTTCATCAGCATCTGTAAAGAAGGAGAAGGAAAGGGAAAACGACCTCAGGGGCTATCCTTTTCCCTGGGTGATTGGTTAGAGTTGATTTGTTTAACTAATCTCTCAGGGAGCCAACGAGGACCTCCCTCTGTTTGGTCATAGATGCATGCTGACCCTCGACCCCAAATCAGGACTGGGTTGGGCCCTTTCCACTGGGCAGTTAAGGGGTCTCGCCACATGACCAATGCTTGGTGGCTTTGAGTTTCTGGATGCCAAATGTGATTCGCTGCAGACTTTTCATTCTTGTCCAAGGTAAGAAAATTAAGGACAAAAAGAGCATGATGTAAAAGATTTTGGGGATTGCCTCACGTATCATACAGGCTTCCCTTCTTTAATTTATGAAGTATGGATTTTGATGAGTCTGATGAGCACGTTCAACGATGCCCTGGCCTGGGGGTTATAAGGAATGTCAGTGACATGCTTAATCTGATGTTGTTGGCAAAAAGATTGAAAATTTTTTCCAGTATAGCCTGGGCCATTATCAGTTTTTATAATTTTAGGCTTTCCTAGGACAGAAAAGCATTGTAAATTATGGGAAATAACATTTTTGGAGGCCTCTCCAGCCAGGAGAAAGGCAAATATAAAACCACTAAAGGTATCAACTGTAACATGTATGTATTTAAGTTTGCCAAATTCAATTAAATGAGTAACATCCATTTACCAAATTTCACTGGGAACCAAGCCCCAGCAGTTAACTCCCAGATGTTGAACCGGGAGGGAGACAGCACAGTCAGTGCAATTTTTAACAATTTCTCCTGCCTGTTCTCAGGTAAGCTTAAACAACAAACGAAGGGAATGAGGGTTTAAATGGTGAAGAGAGTGTGCTTGAGCAGCCTGAGAAAGGGATCCTGTAAGAACATGAAAAACTAATTGTGTGGCGGCATCAGCCAAGGCATTTCCTTCAGATAGAGGACCAGGCAATTTTAAATGGGCCCGTAGATGGCCAATAAAAAAGGAGCACTGTGTAGCCATAATCAAGGGGTTCAGCTGAAGAAAGATTGGAGCTGCATTGGTAGAGGGTTTAATAAAGGGAACAGTTTCCAATAAGGGAACAGAATGGGCAACATAAGCACTATCAGTATACAAATTAAAGGGTTGAGAATGAAATAATTGGAAAAACTTGAATGACTGCATAAAGTTCAACAAGCTGTGCTGAGGAATATGGGGAGAGGCAGGAGGTAGCCTTTCCGTCCATAACATAGGCAGCAACTCCATTGGCTGAGCCATCTGTAAATACCAGGGGAGCCTCCCTTATAGGTTGTGAGGCAGTTAATTTAGGGAAAACAAAGGAATGAATTCTGGAAAACTGTAACAAGGGATCACTAGGATAATGGTTATCGATAGTACCAAGGAAGGAGGAGCAGGCAATGGGCCATTCATCATTTGTTTGAAGCAGCCGATCTAATTGTTCTTGCCTATAGGGGACAACTATGGAGTCAGGATCTTTTCCAAAGTATTGGCGACTTGTTTCTCTGCCCTTAATAATTAGCTTGGCCATTAAAGATGGATAAATGGCCAGCACCTTTGAGGGAGAGGTGGGTAGGTGGACCCAGAGTAAGGGATTTCCTCTTTTTTCTTCTCTGATAGTTATTTGATGCCAGAGGACTAGACGTAGTGGGTTGAGGAATATTAATGCTGACAGAATGACAGAGAGTGGATGGGAGTACTCATTCAGGGCTTTTTCTCCCTCCTTAATTAATTTTTGAACATTAGGAGAATGATTATAAGTTTTTAAGACATCATTAATTAAATTCTAGTAGGAAAAGGTTTGGACGGGCATCTTTTCAGGACCAAAGGTCTGGTAAAAACCATTTAAACAATCACCAACCCATCTCCAGCGTTTTTCATCTATGGTTCCTTCTTGGGGAAGCCAAGGACAGACATCTCCAATATAGTCAAGAAATTTTTTTAAGTCTTTCTTTTTAACCGTAATTTCTCGTGTCTTGAGAGACTGTTTCAGTCCCAAAATAAACAAATCCTGTTTATTAAATGCATGTCACATGGTAAACTTACCTTGCGTCATCACATTAAAACTCCTCCGGATCTGACTCACGGCCCAAGGGTTTCCGTGGCAATCACTGACCAGACCTTCAATCGTGGAGCCGTCTTCCATGGTGGTCCAAATCTTAGGCAGGCCTGCCTTGGTGTGTGATGACGTTCACCACTCCTCTGTGTCCTAGAGCCTCACATTGGGCGCCAGTTGTCCCAGCCAGCAGGATCTTCAGCAGAGACTCTAGAAGGGGACATGGCAAATGAAGGTACAAGAGACACACAGAATTGACAGCAAGACGGTATTCTGATCAAGCTGCAAAATTTTATTTTTCTCACATGGGTTTTATAGTAAGCAGACCAGGAAACTTTCTTTGGGAACAGATCAGGGGAGTGTTGAGTTGCCAAGCAACCCAATCAAGCAACCTAACCACAAAATATTGCTACTAATGGTCACTGTAGCAGAAAGATAAGGAAATGTTAAGTTATTTTCTAGTAACTCAGGACTTGTCCAGGCATGTCAAAAGTTTCTGGTTAGTGGCTCAATACTGGACAACAGAAACTTAACTCAGGCAGGCAATATGGCATGGCTGTTGAAATTGTCCTCAGCATTGAGGGTTGGATGCAAGCATGTCCTTGGATCATGCTGGTTAGGCACCTAGCTAAAATGGAGTTTCAGGTTCAGTCAAGACCCTGAATCAAGGGAATAACCTGGTGTGTAATACAGCAGGACATCTGACATGCTTCTCTGGCCTCACCCAAACACACATATACCCAAAAACATTTGTACCATACCTACAAATAAAGTATTCATCACAATAGCCAAAGTACAACTTCAGTGCTCATCATCAATAGAAAGAGAAATAAATTACAGTTGATTAAACATGGGACAAAGTGGTGATACATTTTGCACCCCAATAAAACTTATCTGGGGATTAGAGGACAGAGCCAGCCACTTTATTAGACATAGAGACTAGATAGTGTTGGTACACACCCTTAATCCTATCATTTGGGAAACAGATCCCTGTGAGTTCAAGGCCACATTGAGAACAGAGCTGGGGGAGGTGGCACACACCTTTAATCCCAACACTTGAGAATGCATGCCTTTGCTTGGGAAGTACACACAACTTTAATCCCAGGAATAAGATAGCAGGGCAAAAAAGTTCTATAAGGCATGAGGAAAGAGGATCTCGCTGTCTTGAGAGTGAATATTTCATAGAGGTTAGAATTTGTAGTTGGCTTGCTCTGCTTCTCTGAGCTTTCAGTTTTCACCCCAATGTCTGCCTCTGGGTTTTTTGTTAATAAGACTTTTTAAGATGTGTGTTACATAAAGGGATCAGTATCATATAAACCACCATATGAACAACTAGAGATTGATCCAGCTGAAGAATTCTGGAAGACAACATAGAATCCAAACAAGAGAGTGGAGCTGTCTATTCACCCATCCCCACCCATTTTTTCTTACAGTCTCTATCTGAAGGCATGAAACTACTTCAATGAATAAATAATTTTTCCTAATTTTATGTTTCCCTTGCTGTTCTATTCACAATATTTGCAATGGCTCTAGAAATAGTGTTGAAGAGGTGTCAGAAAAGATAGTAAGAGTCAGAATACTAGGAAATGTGCTGTGAAGCAGTCTCTCCTAGAAAAAGTTACACAGACAAGACTAGAGCAATGTATATATTGATATGGATGTGGGAAAATTTGAAGGAATAATGATGGCTATATGTGGTTGTTAAATTGACCACATGTGGAATTAACTAAAATTCAAGAGATATGTGTGGGAACCACTCTGAATCTAGGGGAACAAAACTAAATGAATACTCAGGCACACACACAGAGACAGACTGGGGGTGGGAGAGAGAGAGAGTGAGAGAGAGAGACAGAGAGAGAGAGAGAGACAGAGACAGAGAGACAGAGAGACAGAGACAGACAGAGACAGACAGAGAGACAGAGAGACAGAGAGACAAAGAGAGAGCAAGCAGATATGTTCAGTCTGCAAGGCTGGATGTCTCAGCTGGTCTTCAGTGTACTTTGAAATCCCCACCCCCAAAAAAGGCTCTTATACCAGTGATGGGATGAATTTACCAATGAAAGCAAAGGCAAGATAACAAATAGAAAAGATGAGTTTCCTTCCTCCATGTCCTTTGTAGAGGCTTCCACCATAGATGCAACTAAGATGTAAGGTATATTCTCACGCCTCAAAATATGTGATTTAGGTGGAGCTTTCCTACTTCAAATGATATTCAATCAAGAAAATTCCCTCACGAGACAAACATCTCAGCTTCTTGAGTTTTAGTTAAATCTACATGATGATTTTTGTTGTTGTTATTTGTTTGTTTAGTATTTTTGTTTTTTGATTTTGAGACAGGGTTTCTCTGTGTAGCATGGAGCCTGTGTTGGAACTCACTCTGTAGAGCAGGCTGGCCTGGACCTCACAGACATCAGCCTGCCTCTGCCTCCAGAGTGCTGGGATTAAAGGCATGAGCCACCACCACCCGGCTTCCCTGTGTATTTAAAAAAAAAAAAGAAAAAAGAAAAAAGAAAAGAACAGAGAGTTGAGTGGGTAGACAAAGGGGATGAATCTCAAAGAAGTTGCAGTTGAAGTGAATATGATAAAAATAAGTGGAACAAAATTATCAAAGAACTGATAGGGATCTTTTAATGTTGATATTTCCTAAAAATCACAGATTGATATCATTATCTGTTACATTGTAAAAAGAAAATCAAAAATATAAGCAAACCACAAAATATCTAGAAACAGTAAAATATTGTAGCAAAATTACTCATTTTTTTTAGACAAGTTTTCACTGTCTAGGCTAGGCAGGCCTTGAACCAGAACTCCTCCCAATTCAGAAGGCCGTTCCCTAGGATTCTTGGATTAAAGGTGTGAGCGACCACACCCAGCTAAGCAGTGACTTTGGAAATCTTGTGGAGATTTGCTTGTGGAGACTGGCCTCAGAGTTAATTCAATCTTCCAATGGAAAGCAACTTGGGAAGAAGTGGGCGTGGTCTTTAGAGACTATAAAAGGACACTCCTAAGCAGCTCTTTGGCAGCCTGGCTCCATATCTCTCCACCCTGGGGTGGCATCCTTCCAGGGACAGGAGTTGGAATTCCAGTATGGCCGAAGAAAAGAAGCTGAAACTCAGCAATACTGTGTTGCCCCCTGAGTCCATGAAGGTGGTAGCAGAGTCCATGGGCATTGCTCAGATTCAGGAGGAGACTTGCCAGCTCCTGACAGATGAGGTCAGCTACCGCATCAAGGAGATTGCCCAGGATGCTTTGAAGTTCATGCACATGGGAAAGCGGAGGAAACTCACTACCAGTGACATTGACTATGCATTGAAGCTAAAGAACGTGGAGCCACTGTATGGCTTCCATGCTCAGGAATTCATCCCTTTCCGGTCAGCCTCTGGTGGGGGCCGGGAGCTTTACTTCTATGAGGAGAAGGAAGTGGACCTGAGCGATATCATCAACACCCCTCTGCCTCAGGTGCCTCTGGATGTCTGCCTCAAAGCACATTGGCTGAGCATTGAAGGCTGCCAGCCAGCTATACCAGAGAATCCACCCCCAGCACACAAAGAGCAGCAGAAGGATGAGGCCACGGGACCCCTGAAGTCAGCAAAGCCAGGCCAAGAAGAAGATGGACCCCTGAAAGGCAAAGGTCAAGGGGCAGCTGCAGCTGATGGCAAAGGAGAAGAGAAGAAAGCACCTCTTTTCCTGGAGGGAGCCCCTTTGCGCCTGAAGCCCCGCAGCATCCATAAGCTGTCAGCGGAACAGCAGCTGTATTACAAAGCGATCACAGAAGCCTGTGTAGGATCCTGTGAGGCCAAGAGAGCTGAAGCTCTGCAAAGCATTGCCACCGACCCGGGGCTCTATGACGTGCTACCATGGTTCAGTATCTTCATCTCTGAGGGGGTCCGTGTAAACGTGGTTCAGAATAACCTGGCCTTGCTCATCTATCTGATGCGCATGGTGAAGGCCCTGATGGACAATCCCACGCTCTATCTAGAGAAATATGTGCACGAGCTGATTCCTGCAGTCATGACCTGCATTGTGTGCAGACGGCTGTGCCTGCGGCCGGATGTGGACAATCACTGGGCACTCCGGGATTTTGCTGCCCGTCTAGTGGCTCAGATCTGTAAGCATTTCAGCACAACCACCAACAACATCCAGTCCCGGATCACCAAGACCTTTACTAAGTGCTGGGTAGATGAGAAGACTCCGTGGACAACTCGATATGGCTCCATTGCAGGCCTGGCAGAGCTGGGACACAATGTGATTAAGACGCTGATTCTGCCCAGGCTGCAGCAGGAAGGGGAACGGATCCGCAGGGTCCTGGATGGGCCTGTGCTGAGCAACATTGACCGTATAGCAGCAGACCGTGTGCAGAGCCTTCTCCTGAAACACTGTGCCCCGGTACTGGCGAAGCTGCGCCCTCCACCTGACGATCAGGATGCCTACCGGGGAGAATTTGGGTCCCTTGGGCCTCTTCTCTGCTCCCATGTCGTGAAGGCTAGGGCCCAGGCTGCTCTACAAACTCAGCAGGTCAACAGGACCACACTCACCATCACACAGCCTCGGCCCACACTGACCCTCTCGCAGGCCCCTCAGCCAGGCCCTCGGGCCCCTGGCTTAGTGAAGGTTCCTGGTTCCACTGCCTTGCCTGTCCAGACACTGGTGTCTGCTAGAGCTGCTGCCCCTCCTCAGCCTTCTCCTCCTCCAACCAAGTTTATCGTAAAGTCCTCATCTTCCAGTGCCTCATCGACCCAGCGGGGCTTGTCCCTGGGCACCTCAGCTCCTGGCTCAGGCTCTACCACGACCTCTCCTGTCACCACCACGGTTCCCAGCGTGCAGCCTCTCATCAGAGTGGTCTCTAAGGCCACCACCGGACAGCCAAGCACAGCCCCTGCTGGCCCTGGCCATGTTCAGAAATACATTGTGGTCTCCCTTCCCCCAACAGGGGAAGGCAAAGGAGGCCCTCCTTCTCATCCTTCTCCAGTCCCTCCCCCATCATCTTCGCCATCCCCACTTGGGGGCAGTGCCCTCTGTGGGGCAGAAGCAGGAAGCTGAGGACAGCCCACCTCCAGCTCCAGGTACTCCTAAGGCTAATGGCTCCCAGCGAATTGAACCTGGCTCCCCTCAGCCTGCTCTGTGGTAGCATCACATCTGCTGACCTTTTCTTGTGCAGATTCCTCCACGCACATAGAAAGCAGGAGGTAGGAGGTTGTTTCCCGGGTGACTTTCTTTTAGAGACTGTACAGTTAAGTTTCAGAATAAAAGTTGGATTTTTTTTAAAAAAAAAAAAAAAAAAGAAAAAAGGACACTCCAAGAGCCAGCCAGGTTCATTCTTCACCAGACCAGACAGAGCATGTTTCTAACCATTCTGGCTCCAGAGACTGCTAGTTCTATCCAAACATTGAGGATTGGACCCCGGAGTTGAACTAATATTGTTCTGTCCTGACTCAGTATTGCTGAGGCCAGAGACAAGTCTGTGGAGAAATGGAGTCAGACATCTCACAAACCTTCCAGGAAGAACTCACCTGCTTCATCTGCCTGAACTGTCTTACAGACCCAGTCACCATAAGCTGTGGCCACAGCTTCTGTCAAGCCTGCCTCCACCTTTCTTGGGAAGACATCCAGCTTCCTGTCCATTGCCCTATGTTTAGGGAACCATCCGAGGAAAAGGACTTCAGAACCAACAGTGTTCTGAAGAAGCTGGTGTCCATTGCCAGACAAGCCAGCCTCATGAAGTACCTGAGCTCTGAGGAACATAAATGTGTGACCCACAAGGAGACAAAGAAGATCTTCTGTGTTGAGAACAGGATCTATCTCTGTCAGCTCTGCTCTGACTCCCATGAGCACAGAAGTCACCAACACGGTCCCATCAAAGTGGCTGCTGAGGGGCAAATGGAAAGACTTTTACAGCAAATGGCGTCTTTGAGGGAGAAGATCCAAGAAAATAAAGGGAATATAGAGGCAGAGAACAGAATGACGACTCTGTGGACAGACTACTTGACACTGCGGGAGCAAATGGTCAGAGCAGAGTATAGGAGACTGTGTCCGGTGCGGGGTCAAGAGGAAGAGCAACGCCGGGCGGTGGTGGCGCACGCCTTTAATCCCAGCACTCGGGAGGCAGAGCCAGGCGGATCTCTGTGAGTTCGAGGCCAGCCTGGGCTACCAAGTGAGTTCCAGGAGAGGCGCAAAGCTACACAGAGAAACCCTGTCTCGAAAAAACAAAAAAAACAAAACAAAAAAAAAAAAAAAAAAAAAAAAAGAGGAAGAGCAACATATTGAGTGTATGCAAAATGAAGGCCAACGTGTTTTAGAGAAGCTCAGGAGAAGGGAAGCCATGATGGTCCAAAAGAGCCAACAGCTAAGAGGAATGTATGAGGAGCTGATGGCAATGTCCCAGGAGCCACATGAGCTACTGCTCCAGGGTTTGGATGACATGTTCAGGAGGAGTGAGTCAATGCAGCAGCAGCTGAGCATGCCCCAGACTCGGGATCTAGAGCTCAGCTCTCTATCCATCAGTGGACTGACTGAAAGGTACAGCCACTTCCAAGTGAACATTGTCTTCGATTTACAAGCATATGCCATGACAACGTGAAGCTCTTTAACGTCATGAGGAGATGCAGCTTCAGACCTCATGGTGAGAATACACCTTTGGATTCTGTTGGAACCTATTCGGCTTCCTGGAAAGCAGAGTGCTTCAACTCAGGAAAATATTACTGGGAGCTGGATTTGAACAGTTCCTAGGACTGGGCTGTGGGGGTCTGCAAGGATTCCTGGTTAAGCAACAGAAACCAGCTCATTGAAACTGAGGGTGCACTTCTTCTTGTGTGTGTCAAGGAGGGTGATCATTACAGTCTCCTCACCACATGCCCAGTATTCCAGCACTATATAGAGAGACCACTGGGCCGGATTGGTGTGTTCCTCGATTGTGGGGAGGGATGTTTAAGTTTCCTGAATGTTGCATAGAGTTCTCTCATATACAAGTATCCTTCTGGCACCTTCAATCCCTCTGTCAGGCCTTTCTTCTCCACTGGCCCCATGTGATCCTCGGAAGATGTAATCCCAGTATATCAGTGTTTTTAAGTATTTCTTAATGTAATGTTACCTCATTTATTGTTATTAAATATTAAAATATTATTAAATGAAAAATAAAGAGCATCTTTAATTTTCTGTCCTCAGCCCTGGAGTGAAGAACCTGAACTCTAGATCAGTAGTTCTCTGTCTGTTCCCTTTTGTTCCAGTGTTCTTTGGGCAGTGTTTTATTTGTACTATGATAAAGAAAACTTGCCTGGGGATCCATCAAAGGAAAAAAGTCAGCCACTTTTTTAAACACAGAAATCAGGCAGTGGTAGCACATGCCTTTAATCTTAGCAATTCAGGAGAGATCATCCATATCTCTGTGAGTTCAAGGCCACACTGGAACAGAGCCTGGTGTGGTGGCAGGTATCCTTTAATCCCAGCACTAGTTAACCATAGAGGTCTGCAGGTCTATACAGACAGACAGGAAGTGATGTAGCTGGGCAGAGAGAGGAAGAAAAATGTCAGGGCAAAGAAATGGTATTTGAGGCATGAGGAGACAGGAACTAAAGAGCAATTCAACTGAGACCCTCAGCAGTGAGGACTCAGAGGCTTTCGGTCTGAATTTCATGGAAACAGGATTGGCTCAGGAGTTGGCTATGGCTTGTTCTGTTTTTCAGATCTTTCAGCTTTCACCTCAATATCTGGTTCTTGGGTTTTTTTTCTTCTGTTAATAAGACCATTTAATATTTGTGTTACATGTTCTGGAGAACACCAGGAAAATCATGGACTATTGACATAAAAAATATATGGACTACTTGAGTGTTATAGTACACTGCTGTCATCCTAGTACTCCAGAGACTGGGGAAAAAAGTGAGAAATTCAAGGGCAGCATGGGTTATACCTTTCTCATAAGAATGAAGCTCATTAAAACTCTGATGTTCAGCAGAAGCAGTACAAATTGGAACAATCACTTTAGTAAACTAGCATGATCTAATAAATCGAAACATGTCCACACAAGATGACTCAGTAGTGCCATTTGTAGGTATCTGCATGCTAGAAATATGTACTTTTATTCACCAAGAGACATGTATTAGCTTAGTCGGAGGAAAAATTGTTCATAGCAGTACCTGGGGAGATAGCTCAGTGAGTAAGAGCATTTGCTGATCAAACACAAAGATCTGAGTTCAAATCCTCAGCACCCATATAAAAGCCAGGCAAGGCCTCTCATGCCTTTTACCCCAGGTTTGAGGATTGGATACAAGCATGTCCTTGGATCATGCTGGTTAGGCACCTAGCTAAAATGGAGTTTCAGGTTCCATGAGAGTCTCTTTATTAAGGGAAAAACCTGGTGTGTAATAGAGCAGGACATCTGACATCTGTCTCTGGCCTCACCCAAACACACATTTACCCATGAACATTTGTACCATACATACACCTAAAGTGTTCATCACAATAGCCAAAGTACAACTTCAGTGCTCATCATCAATAGAATGGGAAATAAATTACAGTTGACTAAACATGGGACACTGTGGTGATATATTTGGCACTCCAATGAAACTTATCTGGGGATTAGAGGACCTAGCCAGTCAGTAGATTAGACATCAGGCTAGATAATGATGGCACACACCCTTAATCCTATCATTCTGAAAACAGAGATATCTGTGAGTTCAAGACAACATTGAGAACAGAGCCAGGCAAGAATGCACACACCTTTAATCCCAACACTTGAGATTGCATGCCTTTGCTTGGGAAGCACACACACCTTTAATCCCAGGAAGTAAGATGGCAGGGCAGAAAAAAATATGTAAGGCATCAGGAAGCAGGAACTCACTATCTTGAGACTGAAGATTTCAAAGAGGATAGAATTTTAGTTGGCTTGCTCTGCTTCTCTGAGCTTTCAGTTTTGACCCCAATGTCCAGCTCTGGGTTTTTTGTTAATAAGACTTTTTAAGGTTTATGTTACATAAAGGGATCAGTATCATATCAACCACCATATGAACAACTAGAGATTGATCCAGCTGAAGAATTCTGGAAGACAACTTAGAACCAAAACAAGAGAGTGGAGCTGTCTATTCACCCATCCCCACCCATTCTTTCTTACAGTCTCTATCTGAAGGCATGAAACTACTTCAATGAATAAATCATTTTTCCTAATTTTATGATTCTTTTGCTGTACTATTCACAATATTTGCTATGGCTCTAGAAATAATGTGGAAGAGGTGTCAGAAGATAGTAAGAGTCAGAATACTAGGAAGTCTGCTGTGAAGCAGTCTCTTTTAGAAATGGTTACATAGAAAGACTAGAACAATGAATATGTTGATATGGATGTGGGAAAGTTTGAGGAATAGTGATGGCTGTTCCTGGTTGTCAAACTGACCACATGTGGAATTAACTAAAACTCAAGAGATATGTGTGGGTACTACCCTGAACCTAGAGGAAAAAAAGTAAATGATTACTCAGGCACACACATACAGAGAGATGGTGGAGAGAGAGAGAGATAGACAGAGAGAGAGCAAGGCTGGATGTCTAGGCTGGTCTTCAGGGTACTTTGGAATCCACACCCCGAAAAACGGCTCTTCTACCAGTTAAGCGATGAAATTGCTAGTGAGAGCAAAGGTAATATAACAAATAGAAAAGATGAAAGAGTTTCCTTCTTCCATGTCCTTTATAGAGTCTTCCACCAGAAGATGCAGCTAAGATTTCAGGTGTATTCGCACACCTCAAAATGTGTGAGTTTATGTGGAACTTTCTTACTTCAAATGATATTCAATCAAGAAAATTCCCTCACGAGAGAAACATCTCAGCCTCTTGGATTTAGTTAACTCTACATGGTGTTTTTTAGTTTTTGGTTTTTGTTTTTGAGACAGGGTTTCTCTGTGTAGCTTTTGAGTCTGTCTTGGAACTCACTCTGTAGAGCAGGCAGGCCTCGACCTCACAGACATCAGCCTGCCTCTGCCTCCAGAGTCTGGGACCACCTGGCACCCCAAACATGTATTTTTCAAAAAAGAAAAAAGAAAAGAACAGAAAGTTGAGTGGGTAGAGAAAGGGAATGAATCTCAAAGAAATTGCAGTTGAAGCGAACATGATAAAAATACTTTGAACAAAATTATCAAAGAACTAATAATCTTTTAATGTCAATATTTGCTAAAATCACAGATTGATATCATTATCTGTTACATTGTAAAAAGAAAAGCAAAATTATAAGCTCACCACAAAATATTTAGAAACAGTAAAATATTGTAACAAAATTACTCATTTTTTTTAGACAAGTTCTCACTGTATAGGCTAGGCTGGCCTCTCTAAAACACATTAGCTTTCATTTTTCATACACTCAATATGCTGCTGTTCCTCTTGACCCCGGACCAGATACAGTGTCCTATACTCTGCCCTGACCATTTGCTTTTGCAGTGTCCAGTAGTCCATCCTCAGAGTTGTCGTTCTGTTCTCTGCCTCTATATTCCCTTTATTTTCTTGGATCTTCTCCCTCAAAGACGCCATTTGCTGTAAAAGTCTTTCCATTTGCCCCTCAGCAGCCACTTTGATGGGACCGTGTTGGTGACCTCGTTACTCATGGGAGTCAGAGCAGAGCTGACAGAGGTAGATCCTGTTCTCAACACAGAAGATCTTCTTTGTCTCCTTGTGGGTCACACATTTATGCTCCTCAGAGCTCAGGTACTTCATGAGGCTGGCTTGTCTGGCAATGGACACCAGCTTCTTCAGAACAGTGTTGGTTCTGAAGTCCTTCTGCTCGGATGGTTCCCTACACATAGGGCAATGGACAGGAAGCTGGATGTCTTCCCAAGAAAGGTGGAGGCAGGCTCGACAGAAGCTGTGGCCACAGCTTATGGTGACTGGGTCTGTAAGGCAGTTCAGGCAGATGAAGCAGGTGAGTTCTTCCTGGAAGGCTTGTGAGATGTCTGACTCCATTTCTCCACAGACTTGTCTCTGGCCTCAGCAATATTGAGTCAGGACAGAAAAATATTAGTTAATCTCTGGGGTCCAAGCCTCAACATGTGGATAGAACTAGCAGTCTCTGGAGCCAGAATGTTTGAAATCACACTCTGTGTTTTCTGGTGAAGAGTGAACGTCGCTGGCACTTGGAGAGTGATTTTTTTTTTTTTTAACAAATCCAAATTTTATTCTGAGGAACTTACTTTACTGTATCTAAAAAAAAAGTCACTGGGGGAACAACCTCCTCCCTCCCGCGATGTTTATGCGTGGAGGAATCTGCACAAGAGGAGGTCAGCAGATGTGATGCTACCACAGAGCAGGCTGAGGGGAGCCAGGTTCAATTCGCTGGGAGCCATTAGCCTTAGGAGTATCTGGAGCTGGAGGTGGGCTGTCCTCAGCTTCCTGCTTCTGCCCCACAGAGGGCACTGCCCCCAAGTGGGGATGGCAAAGATGATGGGGGAGGGACTGGAGAAGGATGAGAAGGAGGGCCTCCTTTGCCTGCCCCTGTTGGGGGAAGGGAGACCACAATGTATTTCTGAATATGGCCAGGGCCAGCAGGGGCTGTGCTTGGCTGTCCGGTGGTGGCCTTAGAGACCACTCTGATGAGAGGCTGCACGCTGGGAACCGTGGTGGTGACAGGAGAGGTCGTGGTAGAGCCTGAGCCAGGAGCTGAGGTGCCCAGGGACAAGCCCCGCTGGGTCGATGAGGCACTGGAAGATGAGGACTTTACGATAAACTTGGTTGGAGGAGGAGAAGGCTGAGGAGGGGCAGCAGCTCTAGCAGACACCAGTGACTTGACAGGCAAGGCAGTGGAACCAGGAACCTTCACTAAGCCAGGGGCCCGAGGGCCTGGCTGAGGGGCCTGCGAGAGGGTCAGTGTGGGCCGAGGCTGTGTGATGGTGAGTGTGGTCCTGTTGACCTGCTGAGTTTGTAGAGCAGCCTGGGCCCTAGCCTTCACGACATGGGAGCAGAGAAGAGGCCCAAGGGACCCAAATTCTCCCCGGTAGGCATCCTGATCGTCAGGTGGAGGGCGCAGCTTCGCCAGTACCGGGGCACAGTGTTTCAGGAGAAGGCTCTGCACACGGTCTGCTGCTATACGGTCAATGTTGCTCAGCGCAGGCCCATCCAGGACACAGCGGATCCGTTCCCCTTCCTGCTGCAGCCTTGGCAGAATCAGCGTCTTAATCACATTGTGTCCCAGCTCTGCCAGGCCTGCAATGGAGCCATATCGAGTTGTCCACGGAGTCTTCTCATCTACCCAGCACTTAGTAAAGGTCTTGGTGATCCGGGACTGGATGTTGGTGGTGGTTGTGCTGAAATGCTTACAGATCTGAGCCACTAGACGGGCAGCAAAATCCCGGAGTGCCCAGTGATTGTCCACATCCGGCCGCAGGCACAGCTGTCTGCACACAATGCAGGTCATGACTGCAGGAATCAGCTCGTGCACATATTTCTCTAGATAGAGCGTGGGATTGTCCATCAGGGCCTTCACCATGCGCATCAGATAGATGAGCAAGGCCAGGTTATTCTGAACCACGTTTACACGGACCCCCTCAGAGATGAAGATACTGAACCATGGTAGCATGTCATAGAGCCCCGGGTCGGTGGCAATGCTTTGCAGAGCTTCAGCTCTCTTGGCCTCACAGGATCCTACACAGGCTTCTGTGATTGCTTTGTAATACAGCTGCTGTTCCGCTGACAGCTTATGGATGCTGCGGGGCTTCAGGCGCAAAGGGGCTCCCTCCAGGAAAAGAGGTGCTTTCTTCTCTTCTCCTTTGCCATCAGCTGCAGCTGCCCCTTGACCTTTGCCTTTCAGGGCTCCATCTTCTTCTTGGCCTGGCTTTGCTGACTTCAGGGGTCCTGTGGCCTCATCCTTCTGCTGCTCTTTGTGTGCTGGGGGTGGATTCTCTGGTATAGCTGGCTGGCAGCCTTCAATGCTCAGCCAATGTGCTTTGAGGCAGACATCCAGAGGCACCTGAGGCAGAGGGGTGTTGATGATATCGCTCAGGTCCACTTCCTTCTCCTCACAGAAGTAAAGCTCCCGGCCCCCACCAGAGGCTGACCGGAAAGGGATGAATTCCTGAGCATGGAAGCCATATAGTGGCTCCACGTTCTTTAGCTTCAATGCATAGTCAATGTCACTGGTAGTGAGTTTCCTCCGCTTTCCCATGTGCATGAACTTCAAAGCATCCTGGGCAATCTCCTTGATGCGGTAGCTGACCTCATCTGTCGGAGTTGGCAAGTCTCCTCCTGAATCTGAGCAATGCCCATGGACTCTGCTACCACCTTCATGGACTCAGAGGGCAACACAGTATTGCTGAGTTTCAGCTTCTTTTCTTCGGCCATACTGGAATTCCAACTCCTGTCCCTGGAAGGATGCCACCCCAGGGTGGAGAGATATGGAGCCAGGCTGCCAAAGAGCTGCTTAGGAGTGTCCTTTTATAGTCTCTAAAGACCACGCCCACTTCTTCCCAAGTCGCTTTCCATTGGAAGATTGAATTAATTCTGAGGCCAGTCTCCACAAGCAAGTCACCACAAGGTTTCCCTAGTCACTGCTTAGCTGGGTGTGGTCGCTCACACCTTTAATCCAAGAATCCTAGGGAACGGCCTTCTGAATTGGGAGGAGTTCTGGTTCAAGGCCTGCCTAGCCTAGACAGTGAAAACTTGTCTAAAAAAAATGAGTAATTTTGCTACAATATTTTACTGTTTCTAGATATTTTGTGGTATGCTTATATTTTTGATTTTCTTTTTACAATGTAACAGATAATGATATCAATCTGTGATTTTTAGGAAATATCAACATTAAAAGATCCCTATCAGTTCTTTGATAATTTTGTTCCACTTGTTTTTATCATATTCACTTCAACTGCAACTTCTTTGAGATTCATCCCCTTTGTCTACCCACTCAACTCTCTGTTCTTTTCTTTTTTCTTTTTTCTTTTTTTTTTTTTAAATACACAGGGAAGCCGGGTGGTGGTGGCTCATGCCTTTAATCCCAGCACTCTGGAGGCAGAGGCAGGCTGATGTCTGTGAGGTCCAGGCCAGCCTGCTCTACAGAGTGAGTTCCAACACAGGCTCCATGCTACACAGAGAAACCCTGTCTCAAAATCAAAAAACAAAAATACTAAACAAACAAATAACAACAACAAAAATCATCATGTAGATTTAACTAAAACTCAAGAAGCTGAGATGTTTGTCTCGTGAGGGAATTTTCTTGATTGAATATCATTTGAAGTAGGAAAGCTCCACCTAAATCACATATTTTGAGGCGTGAGAATATACCTTACATCTTAGTTGCATCTATGGTGGAAGCCTCTACAAAGGACATGGAGGAAGGAAACTCATCTTTTCTATTTGTTATCTTGCCTTTGCTTTCATTGGTAAATTCATCCCATCACTGGTATAAGAGCCTTTTTTGGGGGTGGGGATTTCAAAGTACACTGAAGACCAGCTGAGACATCCAGCCTTGCAGACTGAACATATCTGCTTGCTCTCTCTTTGTCTCTCTGTCTCTTTGTCTCTCTGTCTGTCTCTGTCTCTGTCTCTCTCTGTCTCTCTGTCTCTGTCTCTCTGTCTCTCTGTCTCTCTGTCTCTCTCTCTCTCTCTCTCTCTCTCTCTCTCTCTCTCTCTCCCTCTCCCACCCCCAGTCTGTCTCTGTGTGTGTGCCTGAGTATTCATTTAGTTTTGTTCCCCTAGATTCAGAGTGGTTCCCACACATATCTCTTGAATTTTAGTTAATTCCACATGTGGTCAATTTAACAACCACGTATAGCCATCATTATTCCTTCAAATTATCCCACATCCATATCAATATATACATTGCTCTAGTCTTGTCTGTGTAACTTTTTCTAGGAGAGGCTGCTTCACAGCACATTTCCTAGTATTCTGACTCTTACTATCTTTTCTGACACCTCTTCAACACTATTTCTAGAGCCATTGCAAATATTGTGAATAGAACAGCAAGGGAAACATAAAATTAGGAAAAATTATTTATTCATTGAAGTAGTTTCATGCCTTCAGATAGAGACTGTAAGAAAGAATGGGTGGGGATGGGTGAATAGACAGCTCCACTCTCTTGTTTGGATTCTATGTGGTCTTCCAGAATTCTTCAGCTGGATCAATCTCTAGTTGTTCATATGGTGGTTGATATGATACTGATCCCTTTATGTAACATAAACCTTAAAAAGTCTTATTAACAAAAAACCCAGAGCTGGACATTGGGGTGAAAACTGAAAGCTCAGAGAAGCAGAGCAAGCCAACTACAAATTCTATCCTCTTTGAAATCTTCAGTCTCAAGATAGTGAGTTCCTGTTTCCTGATGCCTTACCTAACTTTTTCTGCCCTGCCATCCTACTTCCTGGGATTAAAGGTGTGTGTGCTTCCCAAGCAAAGGCATGCAATCTCAAGTGTTGGGATTAAAGGTGTGTGCCATCTTGCCTGGCTCTGTTCTCAATTTGGCCTTGAACTCACAGATAGCTCTGTTTTCAGAATGATAGGATTAAGGGTGTGTGCCATCACTATCTAGCCTGATGTCTAATCTACTGACTGGCTAGGTCCTCTAATCCCCAGATAAGTTTCATTGGAGCGCCAAATATATCACCACAGTGTCCCATGTTTAGTCAACTGTAATTTATTTCCCATTCTATTAATGATGAGCACTGAAGTTGTACTTTGGCTATTGTGATGAACACTTTAGGTGTATGTATGGTACAAATGTTCATGGGTAAATGTGTGTTTGGGTGAGGCCAGAGACGGATGTCAGATGTTCTGCTCTATTACACACCAGGTTTTTCCCTTAATAAAGAGACTCTCATGGAACCTGAAACTCCATTTTAGCTAGGTGCCTAACAAGCATGATCCAAGGACATGCTTGTATCCAACCCTCAAACCTGGGGTAAAAGGCATGAGAGGCCTTGCCTGGCTTTTATATGGGTGCTGAGGATTTGAACTCAGATCTTTGTGTTTGATCAGCAAATGCTCTTACTCACTGTGCCATCTCCCCAGGTATTGCTATGAACAGTTTTTCCTCCGACTAAGCTAATACATGTCTCTTGGTGAATAAAAGTACATATTTCTAGCATGCAGATACCTACAAATGGCACTACTGAGTCATCTTGTGTGGACATGTTTCGATTTATTAGATCATGCTAGTTTACTAAAGTGATTGTGCCAATTTGTACTGTTTCTGCTGAACATCAGAGTTTTAATGAGCTTCATTCTTATGAGAAAGGTATAACCCATGCTGCCCTTGAATTTCTCACTTTTTTTTCCCAGTCTCTGGAGTACTAGGATGACAGCAGTGTACTATAACACTCAAGTAGTCCATATATTTTTTATGTCAATAGTCCATGATTTTCCTGGTGTTCTCCAGAACATGTAACACAAATATTAAATGGTCTTATTAACAGAAGAAAAAAAAAACCCAAGAACCAGATATTGAGGTGAAAGCTGAAAGATCTGAAAAACAGAACAAGCCATAGGCAACTCCTGAGCCAATCCTGTTTCCATGAAATTCAGACCGAAAGCCTCTGAGTCCTCACTGCTGAGGGTCTCAGTTGAATTGCTCTTTAGTTCCTGTCTCCTCATGCCTCAAATACCATTTCTGTGCCCTGACATTTTTCTTCCTCTCTCTGCCCAGCTACATCACTTCCTGTCTGTCTGTATAGACCTGCAGACCTCTATGGTTAACTAGTGCTGGGATTAAAGGATACCTGCCACCACACCAGGCTCTGTTCCCAGTGTGGCCTTGAACTCACAGAGATATGGATGATCTCTCCTGAATTGCTAAGATTAAAGGCATGTGCTACCACTGCCTGATTTCTGTGTTTAAAAAAGTGGCTGACTTTTTTCCTTTGATGGATCCCCAGGCAAGTTTTCTTTATCATAGCACAAATAAAACACTGCCCAAAGAACACTGGAACAAAAGGGAACAGACAGAGAACTACTGATCTAGAGTTCAGGTTCTTCACTCCAGGGCTGAGGACAGAAAATTGAAGATGCTCTTTATTTTTCACTTAATAATATTTTAATATTTAATAACAATAAATGAGGTAACATTACATTAAGAAATACTTAAAAACACTGATATACTGGGATTACATCTTCCGAGGATCACGTGGGGCCAGTGGAGAAGAAAGGCCTGACAGAGGGATTGAAGGTGCCAGAAGGATACTTGTATATGAGAGAACTCTATGCAACATTCAGGAAACTTAAACATCCCTCCCCACAATCGAGGAACACACCAATCTGGCCCAGTGGTCTCTCTATATAGTGCTGGAATACTGGGCATGTGGTGAGGAGACTGTAATGATCACCCTCCTTGACACACACAAGAAGAAGTGCACCCTCAGATTCAAGGAGCTGGTTTCTGTTGCTTAACCAGGAATCCTTACAGACCCCCACAGCCCAGTCCTAGGAACTGTTCAAATCCAGCTCCCAGTAATATTTCCCTGAGATGAAGCACTCTGCTTTCCAGGAAGCCAAATAGGTTTCAGCAGAATCCAAAGGTGTATTCTCACCATGAGGTCTGAAGCTGCATCTCCTCATGACGTTAAAGAGCTTCACATTGTCAGGGCATATGCTTGTAAATTCGAAGACAATGTTCACTTGGAAGTGGCTGTACCTTTCAGTCAGTCCACTGATGGGTAGAGAGCTGAGCTCTAGATCCAGAGTCTGGGGCATGCTCAGCTGCTGCTGCATTGACTCACTCCTTCTGAACATGTCATCCAAACCCTGGAGCAGTAGCTCATGTGGCTCCTGGGACATTGCCATCAGCTCCTCATACATTCCTCTTAGCTGTTGGCTCTTTTGGACCATCATGGCTTCCCTTCTCCTGAGCTTCTGTAAAACACGTTGGCCTTCGTTTTGCATACACTCAATGTGATGCTCTTCCTCTTGACCCCGCACCGGACACAGTCTCCTATACTCTGCTCTGACCATTTGCTCCCGCAGTGTCAAGTAGTCCGTCCACAGAGTCGTCATTCTGTTCTCTGCCTCTATATTCCCTTTATTTTCTTGGATCTTCTCCCTCAAAGACGCCATTTGCTGTAAAAGTCTTTCCATTTGCCCCTCAGCAGCCACTTTGATGGGACCGTGTTGGTGACTTCTGTGCTCATGGGAGTCAGAGCAGAGCTGACAGAGATAGATCCTGTTCTCAACACAGAAGATCCTCTTTGTCTCCTTGTGGGTCACACATTTATGCTCCTCAGAGCTCAGGTACTTCATGAGGCTGGCTTGTCTGGCAATGGACACCAGCTTCTTCAGAACAGTGTTGGTTCTGAAGTCCTTCTGCTCGGATGGTTCCCTACACGTAGGGCAATGGACAGGAAGCTGGATGTCTTCCCAAGAAAGGTGGAGGCAGGCTTGACAGAAGCTGTGGCCACAGCTTATGGTGACTATGTCTGTAAGGCAGTTCAGGCAGATGAAGCAGGTGAGTTCTTCCTGGAAGGCTTGTGAGATGTCTGACTCCATTTCTCCACAGACTTGTCTCTGGCCTCAGCAATACTGAGTCAGGACAGAACAATATTAGTTCAACTCCGGGGTCCAATCCTCAATGTTTGGATAGAACTAGCAGTCTCTGGAGCCAGAATGGTTAGAAACATGCTCTGTCTGGTCTGGTGAAGAATGAACCTGGCTGGCTCTTGGAGTGTCCTTTTTTCTTTCTTTTTTTTTTTTTTTTTCTTTTTTACAAATCCAACTTTTATTCTGAAACTTAACTGTACAGTCTCTAAAAGAAAGTCACCTGCTTTCTATGTGCGTGGAGGAATCTGCACAAGAGGAGGTCAGCAGATGTGATGCTACCACAGAGCAGGCTGAGGGGAGCCAGGTTCAATTCGCTGGGAGCCATTAGCCTTAGGAGTATCTGGAGCTGGAGGTGGGCTGTCCTCAGCTTCCTGCTTCTGCCCCACAGAGGGCACTGCCCCCAAGTGGGGATGGCGAAGATGACGGGGGAGGGGGAGGGACTGGAGAAGGATGAGAAGGAGGGCCTCCTTTGCCTTCCCCTGTTGGGGGAAGGGAGACCACAATGTATTTCTGAACATGGCCAGGGCCAGCAGGGGCTGTGCTTGGCTGTCCGGTGGTGGCCTTAGAGACCACTCTGATGAGAGGCTGCACGCTGGGAACCGTGATGGTGACAGGAGAGGTAGTGGTAGAGCCTGAGCCAGGAGCTGAGGTGCCCAGGGACAAGCCCCGCTGGGTCGATGAGGCACTGGAAGATGAGGACTTTACGATAAACTTGGTTGGAGGAGGAGAAGGCTGAGGAGGGGCAGCAGCTCTAGCAGACACCAGTGTCTGGACAGGCAAGGCAGTGGAACCAGGAACCTTCACTAAGCCAGGGGCCCGAGGGCCTGGCTGAGGGGCCTGCGAGAGGGTCAGTGTGGGCCGAGGCTGTGTGATGGTGAGTGTGGTCCTGTTGACCTGCTGAGTTTGTAGAGCAGCCTGGGCCCTAGCCTTCACGACATGGGAGCAGAGAAGAGGCCCAAGGGACCCAAATTCTCCCCGGTAGGCATCCTGATCGTCAGGTGGAGGGCGCAGCTTCGCCAGTACCGGGGCACAGTGTTTCAGGAGAAGGCTCTGCACACGGTCTGCTGCTATACGGTCAATGTTGCTCAGCACAGGCCCATCCAGGACCCTGCGGATCCGTTCCCCTTCCTGCTGCAGCCTGGGCAGAATCAGCGTCTTAATCACATTGTGTCCCAGCTCTGCCAGGCCTGCAATGGAGCCATATCGAGTTGTCCACGGAGTCTTCTCATCTACCCAGCACTTAGTAAAGGTCTTGGTGATCCGGGACTGGATGTTGTTGGTGCTTGTGCTGAAATGCTTACAGATCTGAGCCACTAGACGGGCAGCAAAATCCCGGAGTGCCCAGTGATTGTCCACATCCGGCCGCAGGCACAGCCGTCTGCACACAATGCAGGTCATGACTGCAGGAATCAGCTCGTGCACATATTTCTCTAGATAGAGCGTGGGATTGTCCATCAGGGCCTTCACCATGCGCATCAGATAGATGAGCAAGGCCAGGTTATTCTGAACCACGTTTACACGGACCCCCTCAGAGATGAAGATACTGAACCATGGTAGCACGTCATAGAGCCCCGGGTCGGTGGCAATGCTTTGCAGAGCTTCAGCTCTCTTGGCCTCACAGGATCCTACACAGGCTTCTGTGATCGCTTTGTAATACAGCTGCTGTTCCGCTGACAGCTTATGGATGCAGCGGGGCTTCAGGCGCAAAGGGGCTCCCTCCAGGAAAAGAGGTGCTTTCTTCTCTTCTCCTTTGCCATCAGCTGCAGCTGCCCCTTGACCTTTGCCTTTCAGGGGTCCATCTTCTTCTTGGCCTGGCTTTGCTGACTTCAGGGGTCCCGTGGCCTCATCCTTCTGCTGCTCTTTGTGTACTGGGGGTGGATTCTCTGGTATAGCTGGCTGGCAGCCTTCAATGCTCAGCCAATGTGCTTTGAGGCAGACATCCAGAGGCACCTGAGGCAGAGGGGTGTTGATGATATCGCTCAGGTCCACTTCCTTCTCCTCACAGAAGTAAAGCTCCCGGCCCCCACCAGAGGCTGACCGGAAAGGGATGAATTCCTGAGCATGGAAGCCATATAGTGGCTCCACGTTCTTTAGCTTCAATGCATAGTCAATGTCACTGGTAGTGAGTTTCCTCCGCTTTCCCATGTGCATGAACTTCAAAGCATCCTGGGCAATCTCCTTGATGCGGTAGCTGACCTCATCTGTCGGAGTTGGCAAGTCTCCTCCTGAATCTGAGCAATGCCCATGGACTCTGCTACCACCTTCATGGACTCAGAGGGCAACACAGTATTGCTGAGTTTCAGCTTCTTTTCTTCGGCCATACTGGAATTCCAACTCCTGTCCCTGGAAGGATGCCACCCCAGGGTGGAGAGATATGGAGCCAGGCTGCCAAAGAGCTGCTTAGGAGTGTCCTTTTATAGTCTCTAAAGACCACGCCCACTTCTTCCCAAGTCGCTTTCCATTGGAAGATTGAATTAACTCTGAGGCCAGTCTCCACAAGCAAATCTCCACAAGATTTCCAAAGTCACTGCTTAGCTGGGTGTGGTCGCTCACACCTTTAATCCAAGAATCCTAGGGAACGGCCTTCTGAATTGGGAGGAGTTCTGGTTCAAGGCCTGCCTAGCCTAGACAGTGAAAACTTGTCTAAAAAAATGAGTAATTTTGCTACAATATTTTACTGTTTCTAGATATTTTGTGGTATGCTTATATTTTTGATTTTCTTTTTACAATGTAACAGATAATGATATCAATCTGTGATTTTTAGGAAATATCAACATTAAAAGATCCCTATCAGTTCTTTGATAATTTTGTTCCACTTGTTTTTATCATATTCACTTCAACTGCAACTTCTTTGAGATTCATCCCCTTTGTCTACCCACTCAACTCTCTGTTCTTTTCTTTTTTCTTTTTTCTTTTTTTTTTTTTAAATACACAGGGAAGCCGGGTGGTGGTGGCTCATGCCTTTAATCCCAGCACTCTGGAGGCAGAGGCAGGCTGATGTCTGTGAGGTCCAGGCCAGCCTGCTCTACAGAGTGAGTTCCAACACAGGCTCCATGCTACACAGAGAAACCCTGTCTCAAAATCAAAAAACAAAAATACTAAACAAACAAATAACAACAACAAAAATCATCATGTAGATTTAACTAAAACTCAAGAAGCTGAGATGTTTGTCTCGTGAGGGAATTTTCTTGATTGAATATCATTTGAAGTAGGAAAGCTCCACCTAAATCACATATTTTGAGGCGTGAGAATATACCTTACATCTTAGTTGCATCTATGGTGGAAGCCTCTACAAAGGACATGGAGGAAGGAAACTCATCTTTTCTATTTGTTATCTTGCCTTTGCTTTCATTGGTAAATTCATCCCATCACTGGTATAAGAGCCTTTTTTGGGGGTGGGGATTTCAAAGTACACTGAAGACCAGCTGAGACATCCAGCCTTGCAGACTGAACATATCTGCTTGCTCTCTCTTTGTCTCTCTGTCTCTTTGTCTCTCTGTCTGTCTCTGTCTCTGTCTCTCTCTGTCTCTCTGTCTCTGTCTCTCTGTCTCTCTGTCTCTCTGTCTCTCTCTCTCTCTCTCTCTCTCTCTCTCTCTCTCTCTCTCCCTCTCCCACCCCCAGTCTGTCTCTGTGTGTGTGCCTGAGTATTCATTTAGTTTTGTTCCCCTAGATTCAGAGTGGTTCCCACACATATCTCTTGAATTTTAGTTAATTCCACATGTGGTCAATTTAACAACCACGTATAGCCATCATTATTCCTTCAAATTATCCCACATCCATATCAATATATACATTGCTCTAGTCTTGTCTGTGTAACTTTTTCTAGGAGAGGCTGCTTCACAGCACATTTCCTAGTATTCTGACTCTTACTATCTTTTCTGACACCTCTTCAACACTATTTCTAGAGCCATTGCAAATATTGTGAATAGAACAGCAAGGGAAACATAAAATTAGGAAAAATTATTTATTCATTGAAGTAGTTTCATGCCTTCAGATAGAGACTGTAAGAAAGAATGGGTGGGGATGGGTGAATAGACAGCTCCACTCTCTTGTTTGGATTCTATGTGGTCTTCCAGAATTCTTCAGCTGGATCAATCTCTAGTTGTTCATATGGTGGTTGATATGATACTGATCCCTTTATGTAACATAAACCTTAAAAAGTCTTATTAACAAAAAACCCAGAGCTGGACATTGGGGTGAAAACTGAAAGCTCAGAGAAGCAGAGCAAGCCAACTACAAATTCTATCCTCTTTGAAATCTTCAGTCTCAAGATAGTGAGTTCCTGTTTCCTGATGCCTTACCTAACTTTTTCTGCCCTGCCATCCTACTTCCTGGGATTAAAGGTGTGTGTGCTTCCCAAGCAAAGGCATGCAATCTCAAGTGTTGGGATTAAAGGTGTGTGCCATCTTGCCTGGCTCTGTTCTCAATTTGGCCTTGAACTCACAGATAGCTCTGTTTTCAGAATGATAGGATTAAGGGTGTGTGCCATCACTATCTAGCCTGATGTCTAATCTACTGACTGGCTAGGTCCTCTAATCCCCAGATAAGTTTCATTGGAGCGCCAAATATATCACCACAGTGTCCCATGTTTAGTCAACTGTAATTTATTTCCCATTCTATTAATGATGAGCACTGAAGTTGTACTTTGGCTATTGTGATGAACACTTTAGGTGTATGTATGGTACAAATGTTCATGGGTAAATGTGTGTTTGGGTGAGGCCAGAGACGGATGTCAGATGTTCTGCTCTATTACACACCAGGTTTTTCCCTTAATAAAGAGACTCTCATGGAACCTGAAACTCCATTTTAGCTAGGTGCCTAACAAGCATGATCCAAGGACATGCTTGTATCCAACCCTCAAACCTGGGGTAAAAGGCATGAGAGGCCTTGCCTGGCTTTTATATGGGTGCTGAGGATTTGAACTCAGATCTTTGTGTTTGATCAGCAAATGCTCTTACTCACTGTGCCATCTCCCCAGGTATTGCTATGAACAGTTTTTCCTCCGACTAAGCTAATACATGTCTCTTGGTGAATAAAAGTACATATTTCTAGCATGCAGATACCTACAAATGGCACTACTGAGTCATCTTGTGTGGACATGTTTCGATTTATTAGATCATGCTAGTTTACTAAAGTGATTGTGCCAATTTGTACTGTTTCTGCTGAACATCAGAGTTTTAATGAGCTTCATTCTTATGAGAAAGGTATAACCCATGCTGCCCTTGAATTTCTCACTTTTTTTTCCCAGTCTCTGGAGTACTAGGATGACAGCAGTGTACTATAACACTCAAGTAGTCCATATATTTTTTATGTCAATAGTCCATGATTTTCCTGGTGTTCTCCAGAACATGTAACACAAATATTAAATGGTCTTATTAACAGAAGAAAAAAAAAACCCAAGAACCAGATATTGAGGTGAAAGCTGAAAGATCTGAAAAACAGAACAAGCCATAGGCAACTCCTGAGCCAATCCTGTTTCCATGAAATTCAGACCGAAAGCCTCTGAGTCCTCACTGCTGAGGGTCTCAGTTGAATTGCTCTTTAGTTCCTGTCTCCTCATGCCTCAAATACCATTTCTGTGCCCTGACATTTTTCTTCCTCTCTCTGCCCAGCTACATCACTTCCTGTCTGTCTGTATAGACCTGCAGACCTCTATGGTTAACTAGTGCTGGGATTAAAGGATACCTGCCACCACACCAGGCTCTGTTCCCAGTGTGGCCTTGAACTCACAGAGATATGGATGATCTCTCCTGAATTGCTAAGATTAAAGGCATGTGCTACCACTGCCTGATTTCTGTGTTTAAAAAAGTGGCTGACTTTTTTCCTTTGATGGATCCCCAGGCAAGTTTTCTTTATCATAGCACAAATAAAACACTGCCCAAAGAACACTGGAACAAAAGGGAACAGACAGAGAACTACTGATCTAGAGTTCAGGTTCTTCACTCCAGGGCTGAGGACAGAAAATTGAAGATGCTCTTTATTTTTCACTTAATAATATTTTAATATTTAATAACAATAAATGAGGTAACATTACATTAAGAAATACTTAAAAACACTGATATACTGGGATTACATCTTCCGAGGATCACGTGGGGCCAGTGGAGAAGAAAGGCCTGACAGAGGGATTGAAGGTGCCAGAAGGATACTTGTATATGAGAGAACTCTATGCAACATTCAGGAAACTTAAACATCCCTCCCCACAATCGAGGAACACACCAATCTGGCCCAGTGGTCTCTCTATATAGTGCTGGAATACTGGGCATGTGGTGAGGAGACTGTAATGATCACCCTCCTTGACACACACAAGAAGAAGTGCACCCTCAGATTCAAGGAGCTGGTTTCTGTTGCTTAACCAGGAATCCTTACAGACCCCCACAGCCCAGTCCTAGGAACTGTTCAAATCCAGCTCCCAGTAATATTTCCCTGAGATGAAGCACTCTGCTTTCCAGGAAGCCAAATAGGTTTCAGCAGAATCCAAAGGTGTATTCTCACCATGAGGTCTGAAGCTGCATCTCCTCATGACGTTAAAGAGCTTCACATTGTCAGGGCATATGCTTGTAAATTCGAAGACAATGTTCACTTGGAAGTGGCTGTACCTTTCAGTCAGTCCACTGATGGGTAGAGAGCTGAGCTCTAGATCCAGAGTCTGGGGCATGCTCAGCTGCTGCTGCATTGACTCACTCCTTCTGAACATGTCATCCAAACCCTGGAGCAGTAGCTCATGTGGCTCCTGGGACATTGCCATCAGCTCCTCATACATTCCTCTTAGCTGTTGGCTCTTTTGGACCATCATGGCTTCCCTTCTCCTGAGCTTCTCTAAAACACGTTGGCCTTCGTTTTGCATACACTCAATGTGATGCTCTTCCTCTTGACCCCGCACCGGACACAGTCTCCTATACTCTGCTCTGACCATTTGCTCCCGCAGTGTCAAGTAGTCCGTCCACAGAGTCGTCATTCTGTTCTCTGCCTCTATATTCCCTTTATTTTCTTGGATCTTCTCCCTCAAAGACGCCATTTGCTGTAAAAGTCTTTCCATTTGCCCCTCAGCAGCCACTTTGATGGGACCGTGTTGGTGACTTCTGTGCTCATGGGAGTCAGAGCAGAGCTGACAGAGATAGATCCTGTTCTCAACACAGAAGATCCTCTTTGTCTCCTTGTGGGTCACACATTTATGCTCCTCAGAGCTCAGGTACTTCATGAGGCTGGCTTGTCTGGCAATGGACACCAGCTTCTTCAGAACAGTGTTGGTTCTGAAGTCCTTCTGCTCGGATGGTTCCCTACACGTAGGGCAATGGACAGGAAGCTGGATGTCTTCCCAAGAAAGGTGGAGGCAGGCTTGACAGAAGCTGTGGCCACAGCTTATGGTGACTATGTCTGTAAGGCAGTTCAGGCAGATGAAGCAGGTGAGTTCTTCCTGGAAGGCTTGTGAGATGTCTGACTCCATTTCTCCACAGACTTGTCTCTGGCCTCAGCAATACTGAGTCAGGACAGAACAATATTAGTTCAACTCCGGGGTCCAATCCTCAATGTTTGGATAGAACTAGCAGTCTCTGGAGCCAGAATGGTTAGAAACATGCTCTGTCTGGTCTGGTGAAGAATGAACCTGGCTGGCTCTTGGAGTGTCCTTTTTTCTTTCTTTTTTTTTTTTTTTTTTCTTTTTTACAAATCCAACTTTTATTCTGAAACTTAACTGTACAGTCTCTAAAAGAAAGTCACCTGCTTTCTATGTGCGTGGAGGAATCTGCACAAGAGGAGGTCAGCAGATGTGATGCTACCACAGAGCAGGCTGAGGGGAGCCAGGTTCAATTCGCTGGGAGCCATTAGCCTTAGGAGTATCTGGAGCTGGAGGTGGGCTGTCCTCAGCTTCCTGCTTCTGCCCCACAGAGGGCACTGCCCCCAAGTGGGGATGGCGAAGATGACGGGGGAGGGGGAGGGACTGGAGAAGGATGAGAAGGAGGGCCTCCTTTGCCTTCCCCTGTTGGGGGAAGGGAGACCACAATGTATTTCTGAACATGGCCAGGGCCAGCAGGGGCTGTGCTTGGCTGTCCGGTGGTGGCCTTAGAGACCACTCTGATGAGAGGCTGCACGCTGGGAACCGTGATGGTGACAGGAGAGGTAGTGGTAGAGCCTGAGCCAGGAGCTGAGGTGCCCAGGGACAAGCCCCGCTGGGTCGATGAGGCACTGGAAGATGAGGACTTTACGATAAACTTGGTTGGAGGAGGAGAAGGCTGAGGAGGGGCAGCAGCTCTAGCAGACACCAGTGTCTGGACAGGCAAGGCAGTGGAACCAGGAACCTTCACTAAGCCAGGGGCCCGAGGGCCTGGCTGAGGGGCCTGCGAGAGGGTCAGTGTGGGCCGAGGCTGTGTGATGGTGAGTGTGGTCCTGTTGACCTGCTGAGTTTGTAGAGCAGCCTGGGCCCTAGCCTTCACGACATGGGAGCAGAGAAGAGGCCCAAGGGACCCAAATTCTCCCCGGTAGGCATCCTGATCGTCAGGTGGAGGGCGCAGCTTCGCCAGTACCGGGGCACAGTGTTTCAGGAGAAGGCTCTGCACACGGTCTGCTGCTATACGGTCAATGTTGCTCAGCACAGGCCCATCCAGGACCCTGCGGATCCGTTCCCCTTCCTGCTGCAGCCTGGGCAGAATCAGCGTCTTAATCACATTGTGTCCCAGCTCTGCCAGGCCTGCAATGGAGCCATATCGAGTTGTCCACGGAGTCTTCTCATCTACCCAGCACTTAGTAAAGGTCTTGGTGATCCGGGACTGGATGTTGTTGGTGCTTGTGCTGAAATGCTTACAGATCTGAGCCACTAGACGGGCAGCAAAATCCCGGAGTGCCCAGTGATTGTCCACATCCGGCCGCAGGCACAGCCGTCTGCACACAATGCAGGTCATGACTGCAGGAATCAGCTCGTGCACATATTTCTCTAGATAGAGCGTGGGATTGTCCATCAGGGCCTTCACCATGCGCATCAGATAGATGAGCAAGGCCAGGTTATTCTGAACCACGTTTACACGGACCCCCTCAGAGATGAAGATACTGAACCATGGTAGCACGTCATAGAGCCCCGGGTCGGTGGCAATGCTTTGCAGAGCTTCAGCTCTCTTGGCCTCACAGGATCCTACACAGGCTTCTGTGATCGCTTTGTAATACAGCTGCTGTTCCGCTGACAGCTTATGGATGCAGCGGGGCTTCAGGCGCAAAGGGGCTCCCTCCAGGAAAAGAGGTGCTTTCTTCTCTTCTCCTTTGCCATCAGCTGCAGCTGCCCCTTGACCTTTGCCTTTCAGGGGTCCATCTTCTTCTTGGCCTGGCTTTGCTGACTTCAGGGGTCCCGTGGCCTCATCCTTCTGCTGCTCTTTGTGTACTGGGGGTGGATTCTCTGGTATAGCTGGCTGGCAGCCTTCAATGCTCAGCCAATGTGCTTTGAGGCAGACATCCAGAGGCACCTGAGGCAGAGGGGTGTTGATGATATCGCTCAGGTCCACTTCCTTCTCCTCACAGAAGTAAAGCTCCCGGCCCCCACCAGAGGCTGACCGGAAAGGGATGAATTCCTGAGCATGGAAGCCATACAGTGGCTCCACGTTCTTTAGCTTCAATGCATAGTCAATGTCACTGGTAGTGAGTTTCCTCTGCTTTCCCATGTGCATGAACTTCAAAGCATCCTGGGCAATCTCCTTGATGCGGTAGCTGACCTCATCTGTCAGGAGTTGGCAAGTCTCCTCCTGAATCTGAGCAATGCCCATGGACTCTGCTACCACCTTCATGGACTCAGGGGGCAACACAGTATTGCTGAGTTTCAGCTTCTTTTCTTCGGCCATACTGGAATTCCAACTCCTGTCCCTGGAAGGATGCCACCCCAGGGTGGAGAGATGGAGCCAGGCTGCCAAAGAGCTGCTTAGGAGTGTCCTTTTATAGTCTCTACAGACCACGCCCACTTCTTCCCAAGTCGCTTTCCATTGGAAGATTGAATTAACTCTGAGGCCAGTCTCCACAAGCAAATCTCCACAAGATTTCCAAAGTCACTGCTTAGCTGGGTGTGGTCGCTCACACCTTTAATCCAAGAATCCTAGGGAACGGCCTTCTGAATTGGGAGGAGTTCTGGTTCAAGGCCTGCCTAGCCTAGACAGTGAAAACTTGTCTAAAAAAAATGAGTAATTTTGCTACAATATTTTACTGTTTCTAGATATTTTGTGGTATGCTTATATTTTTGATTTTCTTTTTACAATGTAACAGATAATGATATCAATCTGTGATTTTTAGGAAATATCAACATTAAAAGATCCCTATCAGTTCTTTGATAATTTTGTTCCACTTGTTTTTATCATATTCACTTCAACTGCAACTTCTTTGAGATTCATCCCCTTTGTCTACCCACTCAACTCTCTGTTCTTTTCTTTTTTCTTTTTTCTTTTTTTTTTTTTAAATACACAGGGAAGCCGGGTGGTGGTGGCTCATGCCTTTAATCCCAGCACTCTGGAGGCAGAGGCAGGCTGATGTCTGTGAGGTCCAGGCCAGCCTGCTCTACAGAGTGAGTTCCAACACAGGCTCCATGCTACACAGAGAAACCCTGTCTCAAAATCAAAAAACAAAAATACTAAACAAACAAATAACAACAACAAAAATCATCATGTAGATTTAACTAAAACTCAAGAAGCTGAGATGTTTGTCTCGTGAGGGAATTTTCTTGATTGAATATCATTTGAAGTAGGAAAGCTCCACCTAAATCACATATTTTGAGGCGTGAGAATATACCTTACATCTTAGTTGCATCTATGGTGGAAGCCTCTACAAAGGACATGGAGGAAGGAAACTCATCTTTTCTATTTGTTATCTTGCCTTTGCTTTCATTGGTAAATTCATCCCATCACTGGTATAAGAGCCTTTTTTGGGGGTGGGGATTTCAAAGTACACTGAAGACCAGCTGAGACATCCAGCCTTGCAGACTGAACATATCTGCTTGCTCTCTCTTTGTCTCTCTGTCTCTTTGTCTCTCTGTCTGTCTCTGTCTCTGTCTCTCTCTGTCTCTCTGTCTGTCTCTCTCTCTCTCTCTCTCTCTCTCTCTCTCTCTCTCTCTCTCTCTCTCTCTCTCCCTCTCCCACCCCCAGTCTGTCTCTGTGTGTGTGCCTGAGTATTCATTTAGTTTTGTTCCCCTAGATTCAGAGTGGTTCCCACACATATCTCTTGAATTTTAGTTAATTCCACATGTGGTCAATTTAACAACCACGTATAGCCATCATTATTCCTTCAAATTATCCCACATCCATATCAATATATACATTGCTCTAGTCTTGTCTGTGTAACTT